>NC_140452.1:24383890-25053251 GCF_963576455.1 Neolamprologus multifasciatus | reverse complement strand
CCTTAATTTTGTTCTGCTCTTTCTTCAATTGCCAGTCCCGTTGCACAGGCCCTCATCTATTCTGTTCAGTGCTCTTCAGTGTGATGTTGCTGTGGACCCAGATAACGAAATTACGTAGGCACAGCGTTATGACAGTGTAATCAGATAACCAGAGATTTGTTGAAATTATCTAACAATTTATGTCAATGCCAGGAAAAGAAAACTCGACAGTTATCTTCTGGTTGACATGCTGCAGCACGTGCTTAAATACAGAATATTTTTATCTTATCATGAAAACTTTATTTTGATTATTAAACAGATATTTAACGATTTAAAGACTGTTCTTTTTTTCCTTTCTTTTCTTTCAGTAGGGTATGAAAAAAAATATTTACTCCACTGTATATGTCCTTTAGTAGTCTCATGGCCTTTATGCACCAAGCAGTTTGTGAAAAAACAACAAGGATACAAACTTGTCATGTAATGCACTGTATATACACAAAGAAAGCAAAAAGTTTTTGGCCCGAAAAAAAACAAAAAACTAAAAAATGCACTCCAAAAAAAAAAGTGATGATGAGGCCATCCTGATGTTTTCTAATTAAGAAAAGAAAGAAAGGGAGATTCTGGGTTTATCCAATTTTCAAGAGAAGGCAGCAGCAGGGAGAATTTCATGGTTTGATCCAGGAGTTGGAAGTTGTATTACGACCACTTTCGTACATATTTCAGGATCTCAGTGGGGCACTTTGAGCTCTTGTTAGCAGAGTTGGGACCATATCTGAGAAGGCAGAGAAATAATTTCAGAGAGCTGATTGACCTGAAGCAGCAACTAGCTGTGTGCCTGAGGTAAAATAAAATTATTTTATTATTTTCATATCGCTGCATCTTTAGTTCCAGTGCATGTTTTGAGCTGTGAACGCAAATGTTGCCACATGCAGTAGAGTGATTGATAAGATCTGTTAAAAAAAGAGGAAAAATTAAGTTTGATACGAAAAAATAAAGTGCCACAAATTCTTTGAGTCCCCAAAAAATATTCACACAGATTTTACATGTTGGGTGTGTAAAGGCCTTCAGTCATTGTGACAGAACAAACTGGGTGTTTTCTCTTCATACATTAAAGCTATTCAGGAGATGCTCTCTGAACACCATGATGAAGAAACAGAATACCCACCAACATTTAGCTCACACAACAACTTTGATCCAAGAACTAACCACCATACCAGCCCCCAAGCTCTATAATGATTAGTTAGGCTGCTGCAGATTTCTTTTGTAATCTTGACTAGTATTTAATGCTGCTCGATCATTCACCACTGAGAAAAAAATTAAATCTTTCTATAAGTTTTAGGATTACTACTGGGAAGTATGGTAGCTAAAAACGTGAAAATTGGACTTCCTGGGGAATTTTTGCTAATGGCTGATGAAATGTGCACGAATATCCCATGATGATACCACTACCTTTGATTCACCACAGACTGACAATTTCCTAAGAGAGGGCACAGCTTCACTCATAAGCCAGGCCTCGATCAGTAGCTCCATGGAAATTGCCCTGTCCCAGTTCTTTTCACTTGCCTTCTTCAGGTGAGTAGAATAATGAACTTGTGCCGCTATGCAGAGCCTGTCTTTCACCTCTGGAAAGTTGATGTTGGATCTTAGTTGGTGAGAGTGTATATATTGTGACTTCATGGAACATTTTCTCTTCACCTGTCCCAGGAAGCCAAAAGAGGACACTCACCGGTGGGTGTGGGGTTACTGGCAGGTGAAGTCCCTGCCTTGCCTGCAGCTGCCAGCAACATTTGTATCCTGTCTCTAAGTTACTCAGACAAATGCTCTGTTTGAATCAGGGGTAGAGCAGAGGTTTTTTTTATGTTCTCAAGAGTGTAGCAGGTTTAAATGGATCTTATTTTCATCCACCACACTTTACCCGCGATGATTACTTGAAATTCCATTTTTTTCAGCTCACCAGACACTCCCATAGTTGTTGGGCACACATGGGTAAAAAACACAAATAATTAAATGGGCTACAATCAGAATCATCCGTCATTTCTGTTTGTCCAAATGTCCTCTGAAAGACACTTTGTCCTTGCTCCCTATAATGAATCTAAACCTCTACCTTTTGAGATGCTTTACCTTCTAATTGGGTAATAGATGTACCTCCAGGAGCTCCATGTCTAAGAGCCGCTTCTACAGTCTGGCATATCCAGAACATCAGGCCATGGAGAGGCTCTTTGGAGACTCTGTGAAGGCAGGTATAATCCCCGTCTCTTCCTCACCTCTGGAAGATGTTTTCTTTGTTGAAAAGAAAAAAGAAATCCTTCTTGCTTGCATTGTAACAATCTTTTTGTTTCCCTTCTACTGACATGGAAAATCATTGTGAGTACAGTATTATGAAGAGTCTTGAGTCAAAACTCTTCTTTAGATCTTCCTTGTCTTTTGTTACATTGTCTGTCAAAGTGATTCCATGCTGATTTGATCATGTTGCGATCCTTGCTGTTGGGAGGCCAATCCATGACTAACTGGATTCCATTGTATGTTTTCATATCCTGGTATTCTTTTACTGCATTGGCAGTGTGCTCGATATCAGTGTCATGCCGATCAGAAGTTTTCCACATGGCGTTGTGGTGTTTAATGAAAAGCCGATGGTACTTTTCTGTGTTAATAATCAGTTTTGAAAAGATCCCCTGAGAGACCACTGAGACCATTTCTGATAAGGTTTCAGTAAACCGTAGATGGATCAACTGAAAGGGTAGACGCATCTCTCAGGTCCTGTTTCAGGTCTTTGCTTTGCTTTTTTCCTTTTTCTTAAGGACATGATTTTTGGATATTGTTCATCTGCAGTAGATAGTGATTTAGTTCTGCCACTTCTTTTGTCTTTAACTTGACAAGTATCCTGTAACTTTTAAGGACACACTACACCGCATGTTGAGTTGTGCCAAGTTTCTAGCTAATAGCACTTTGAAAAATCATCTCATTGGTGCAAAAATGCAATTTTATGCCTGTCAAACTTTGTTATCTTTGGCATTTTTCAGAGGTTCAGTTAATGTAATGGGACAGGTTATTTGTTTTTGTGACAGGCTACTAGTAACAATGTGCCTACATTTTATTTTTAATTCCATTCAATAATTAATTTGAATATTTAATTAAAAATGTTAACTAAATTTAAAATGTGCTCTTTGCTAATTTGTCTGTTATATGTAGAGACAACTGGTTAAGCTCTTGGATTATTTGCTTTTTTTCGTGCTTGAATGATTTTTTAAAGTCAGATTCAAGTGGCATAACACAGAACTACAAAAAATCCCCTTGAATTTTTTTTAGGAGGGATGTCTCACAGTCTGTAATATATTGTTTGTATAGTTTTTACACTAGGAATAAGTCTAATTATTGTTCTGCATCAGGCCTTCTTTAGCCCCTGCCAGCTGGAGGTAGGCCCTAGTCACACATAATACTAGAGTTTGCTACTCGACTTCCTCTATTTGAAAGTCATGCTCACTACTGTCGACTAATTTTCTAAAGGTGCTCATTTCACTGCCCTTTCAAAATTGCCTTTGGCCCTAGAAACTGCTAAACTCCCAGTGGTCCATGTTTCTTGCCAGTGGTAGTTTTTCAGACTGAGGTCCGCAGTTCGTCTCTTGTGTTTTCAGGGTCTTTAAAAAGAAAAACGAAAAAACTGTGAATATTATCTTATCCTCAGGTTAGGCACACAGTGCAAGCTAATCAACAATTTGAACCTGCCCCGCATTGTGTTTCAGCATCAAATCTGCCTGCCTGATATTCACTGCTGCCTTGGATTAAGTACTCACCCAACATCATAACCTCAGTCTCTAAGGGCTTCACCCCATTCAGGGCATCTCTGGGGTATAAGTTCCTAATTTTCTTTTTTTTTTTTTTAGCAAGAGACGGTTGCTGTTTTTTCCCTTCAACATCACTTTTGACATTGCAGGAGTAGAATGTGTGGTTCTTCTAAGAACAGCTGAGCAGAACAGATGTTAGGCTGATCAATAGAAGGCCCTGGGCTGCTCTAAAGAGACTGAATCTAAGAAACTTACGCCCTCTACATTTTACACTAAAAGTGACGAGGTGATACTAAGATTATTGGTATTGTCAAACACCCCTGAGCTAGATCATTACATTGGGTGGATGGATACGGAGTCATAACTGAAGACACTATCACCTCCCATACACAACACCATCACCTGTATGTAAAGAGTGAACAGGACATGAACTCACTATCCATTCACACTGTACAGGAATATCGGTTAGAAAGTCCAAAGACACAAAACTGAAAGAGGTTTTCAAAAACTGAACAAAGATCCTGCAGGACTACATGTTTGGGACTGACCAGAAGCTGACTGCCGAAAGGAAGGATTATTTGAGAAGATCAGAAATATAAGGAATACTGAAGAACCAACTGGAATGTAGGCCTCTGTTCAGAATTCGAGTCCTAGAGCTATGGCAGCTATGATGCTGTGCAGAGCTGCTCTAATAGGGAAAATACCATAAAAATCACTGCACATGTTAGATGTGAAAGGAAGAGAATTTCACTTGGCGAGCAATTCAGTTAGGAATTGTACACCCATTCCTTTTGTAACAAGAATTATTTACTGATTTATCGGCCATACAATGGAAACAATGGTCTAATTATAGCTCTTTAAATTGTATATGCTATAAGACAGAAAAAAATATGGTTTAATTAGTTTGGCAGTTTTTCCTATTTCCATAAGTTGTAATTAGCAGTATAAGTGAAATGAAATAATGGAGGAAAATAGACTGAGAAGACAGTTGAGGATTTCATGGCAGTAAATCCTGTTTTATTAATCAGTACAAATCACCAGTGCAGATTTCAGTGAATCACCAACATGATGCTTCATACACTTGCATAATTTTAGGGGTTCATTCTAAGTTTGAGACCTATTGATCTCTGGTCGCACAATAAAAGAAGGGCAGCATTACAGTAATTGAAAAAAAGAGACTGATTTACATTTAAATCGAAAATTACTATCTTGCTTATAATAATGTGCTCTAACCCACCTTCTGCTACTATATCATCCCAGGTGGTTAAATTGTGAAATATTACATGCAGTCAGTAGATCCCATTCTTTGAGGATCTCCTGGGACCTAAACCCTGTTCTTGGTGGTTTCTTTCTGTCTTTGAAGATATAGGAGGTGGAGGAAGAGGAGGAGGAGGAATAGAATTAGGAGGTGTGGCAGAGAGTTCACACAGTGTCCTTTAGGTACATTTTAACACTGCAAGGCATAGCAAATGTAATACCTTCTTTTATCTGTTGTGTGTGTAGGAGTGAAAGGGAGGAGCTGCAAATGTCAAATCTTTCTACTTTGTTAGTATTCACTGTGGTGCCTTTAGTTGTCTTTGGGCGATTTAATTCACATCAGGCAGATGTTTTCATATGTACCGATAAACAAATTTAAGTAATCCCAAATGTTGCCAAGTGACCTGTCAGATTTTACAACTGACAGCAGCAAAAACATTCTAAATGCCATTTTATGCCTGAAACTAGATGACTTTTCCTACAGTCAATCAAAATCAAAGCGATCACATACTTTTACTCCCTACACAGGGAAGCTTGATAACATGATGTGATGTGTGTGCCTTTTTTAAAGGGACATTGGTAACGTAATTAAAGGAAAAGCTAGACATTGTCATGTTTTCTGCCCACATTTGCTGAGGTTCCCACAGAGGCAGACACCTGTTGGTCCCACTGATGGGGCAGTAAACAGGGATCACTCAAGGAAAATCTACTAGAGTCTACCCCGAAATCTGCCAGGGTTACGTCCGTAAAGCAGCCTCGAATTATGAAAGACCGCAAAAAATGCCTGTAAATGCCTAGTTTTATAGTTTAAACCCTAAATATGTATTTGGGCAGCATCCTAGGTCTTTAAGAAGAACAATAACCAAAACATGAGCACATTCATCGAAACACTCGAGATAGCTACACATATTAGTTATGATGCAGAAATCCTGGACTGCTTCTGCAAGAAATGAATAACACTCTCAGATTGGCTACTTTGAAACTTTACACTTCTGAGTACAGCAGTATTTCATCCACGAAGCCACATTTTGTTAAAAAAAAAATATTTTCAGGAAATGTGTGGTTTCTGTGAAATTGCAGGGCTATGGAAATGACTTAGGCCATGAACTCTGAACCGCGACTTTGCTGGGATATACCTATTTACGCAAAATATCAAAGCATACACAGCCATAACTATTTAATCACAATTTTTAATACCATTTACAATGTTTATGCTTTCCAAATGCATCTGCAGGTTGAAACCCTCTTTATGAAGGGAATATTGTCTCAACAGTGTCCCAAACCATACTGTAAAAGTGTAGAAGAGGAACAATATGTAAGGGGTAGGAATGATCAGAATAACTTATCTTGGGTGGGTTGTGGAGGCATCAGTCTAAGCAGAGAAGCCTAGACCTCCCTTTTTCCAGCCACCTCCTTCAGCTCATCCAAGGGAACACGGAGGCATTCCTGGACCTGAGAGATGTAATATTCAGCGGCCTCCTTCTGATTGGACATGCCTACAACACCTCACACAGGAGGTGCCCAGAACACATCCTAGTGAGATGCCCAGACCATCTCCACTATCTCCTTTTGATATTGAGGAGTAGCAGCACTAGTCTGCCGCTATTGAATGACTGAACTCCTCACACTTTTGCTAAGCCTTAATCTTTCCATAGAAATTCTGAGTAGCAACCAGATGTCTTTAATGAAATGTATTGGATTAACTCACTAGCAAGAGTAAACACCTTGATAAAAGCAATTTTTTGCCTGTTTGCTTGTCTGGAGTCCTCATGTTTGCATTAACACAATGCCGCAATCTCGCTAGGAGTTAACATTTTAGCAAATTTACCCCAAGGTCAGACCGTGCATTGTTCAGAGAAACCGTAAAAAACTCAAGAGCTAAATCTCAGACTCTATAAGCTTCAGTTAACATGTTAAATGTTAAAGTTCATGACAGTATAATTAGCAAAAGACTGAACAAGTGAAACTTATTTGGAAAGGCTGCCAGGGAAAGCCTCTTCTCTTTAAAAAGAACATGGCAGCATGGCTTAGGTTTGCAAAGGTTTTATGTGAACAGATCATAAGACTTCTGGAACAATGTTCTTTGGACAGACAAGACCAAAGTGGAGATGTCTGGCCATAATGCACAGGACTTTATTTGGAGAAAACCAAACACAACACATCATCACAAACACATACTAACTGACAAGAGGGCTGATAATTTGGGCTTGTTGTACAGCCAAAGGAACAGAACACCTTCTAGTCACTGAGCCAACCATGAACCTCTCTTTTTACCAAGGTATTCTAGGGTCAAATGTGAGGATGTTAGGAGAGCTGTGCATAAGTGAATGTCTGCAAACCTCAATAAATTGAAGCAGCACTGTAAAAAGAAAAAGAGGGTCTGAAATTCTTCTACAATGATGAGGGAGAGTGATAAAGTCATACAGACAATGATTACCTATTGCTTCTAAAAGTGATTCTATAAACTATTGAAATATGTGGTGTACTTTTGTGTAGCTTTATAAAAGTGTAAACCTAGGTAAATTCAAACATTAATTCATAGCATAATTTTCAATCTAAGCCAACAAAGCCAGCTTTGTTCTCATGTTGAAAACCATTTTTATTGGACCGTGCATGATAGCTAACTTTGCACTGTTACTGAAAACAAGACAATTTTATATGCACTTGCTAAAGTGGACATTTCAGTGGTTTCAATGCAATACAAAAAGCAATCATGCCCTTCTTGTATTTATTGAAGATATCATTTAAGTAAGTGGTTAAGGAGCGTTTTGAAGAAAGGTTACAAGGTCAGGGTCAGGTACAGCTTCAAGAGGGAAATGAATGGTGGAGGGTTGAATAGCTATGTGTTGCACTGGATGTACAAACATAAAAGATTGCAGATACATTTAAAAATATGATTAAGTTCCAGTGACTTTTTAAACCATGGACATTGAAAATCCAAAGCAGCAGGAAAAGAGTCAAGTCATTTAAGTACAAGTACAATTATTTATCTTGATCTTATAAAATTAACACCTACTTTTGTCTTAGAGACTCTGTTATCCCTTGTCGTGAACATGAAATTTCTTCTTTCCACAAGTATACTACTTTCAATTCCATTCCAGGTATGAATCATGATTTAAAAAAAAAAAGATTTTACCTTGACTTTCTTGTGTGGAAAAAATATTTTCAGAAAACTTGGCAGTGCCTATTCTTAAGAACAAATTAATATTCAGAGCACTAACAAGATACTTAACCATGTAGTTTTTATTGAATTCTAGGGGTTTATACTTTATTTAATTTCTGCAAATGGAGAGCTCACCATACCATCTAGCACAAGATATATTACATCAATGGTAAACAAGTGTTATATATAATACATTTATTACCATCTAAAATATATATTGTTCAGTCAGTACTGGGTTGGTAACGTTCTTGCGTCATGTGATGCAGTGACTATTAAAATTGCATAGGAGTACAGCAAAAACCTTTTATGACCTCTACTACCTTCAAACCTGTACAAATAACAGCACAGTGTCTTTGCTTCTAACATTCATAACACGAAACAATTTGGTTTTCAGATGCTGTCGATACCCTTTAAATTTTCAAACGAGCATCAAAACAACAGCAACACAGTGACAAGTCGTGATTAAAACCATAGCAGACTGCACCAGTGTTTAAGTGTGACCTCTCAAGTACAGACACAGCTGTTTTTCTAGAGGAGAGTAGGAGTAAGACAAGAGAACCCTTCTTGACCTGCCAGGAGAAAATCGAGCATTGGTCCAAACTTTGATTATGCATCATTTCACAGACGGTATAACAACTTCCCTACACCCGCTTATGCACTGAGAGGACAACTGGATCTAATTAGGAACAGAATTTGACAAGTAAAACAACTGTTAGTCAATGAAATGGAAAGTTACAGAACAATGTCTCCTGTTATCTAAACCTACACAAGCTTTATTTGGGATAGACTGTCATACAGACACAGTAGTCTAGTTCTGATTACGTTTTACCAAAGGGAAGAGAAAACATGTTTGTAACTGGTTATTTACTGGATATACATCATATAGTTTACATAATACACATGGAGATTTTAAAGTCTGACTCTAGAGAGACTGCTAAATATTGAAAGGTTTCAGGAGGAACAACAATGCTGGAAAAACAATGTTTTTCTCACAGTTGTGGCTCACTTCCACTGCACTGGACTTCAAATGAAACAGTGTATATGAGTTAAAGTTCTGACTTTCAGAAGGTGTTCACATCCACTGAATGTAAACAGTTCAGGAGTCAAAGGCTTTTTTATTTTTTACCCTTGAGGTGTGTGTTTATAAAAAGGGCAGTGATTTCCACATGGCTCACTGAATATGGACGCCCTTAAAGTGAACCTAAGAGGTGACATAATTGCCTCATCTGTGACATTCAGAATCACTCTGAATAGTGATGAACTATTTTTAAAACGCATATGGCTGCCAACTTGTCCCACTGATGTCCACTGGGTAGCAACAGGGTTAGGATTGGGTTGAAGTGGAAATGGCCTTGGAAATCTTTTATTTAATCTCTTATTAGCTTGAGTTTTGCCAAAACACTAAAGAGACAAACAGGAAAATGGCATTGTCACATTTTTCTTTCTTTCTTTATTGTTTTGATTGCAAGCCATATCTGACTTAATTTTAATCACAAATTGTAGCTCCTGTGGTGTTTTTCATTTAATTGTCAGACGTTTACTCTTGATTATCAATTTGCAACAGCAGACACAAATGCACACATAGCATTCTTGGAAACAACAAATATTTCCAGTAGCGCAACATTTAGGGCTCGCACTGAGCGAAACGTAGCTTTTTACAAAGAGGGAAGCGAGTTGGTATGGAAGATGATTTCCAGTCGTATTTATTTGATTCGATGTGTCACAACAGTCTACATTACTGTCATTGTAAACAAAGGAGACTGGAGGGGCAGTGGGCTCAATGAATATGCACTCCTGACACTGCTTGTTTCACATAAATCAAAAGAAATCAATGCCAGATTGAGGATTGTGGCCTCTGTTGTGCAAATGAAGCCTGGCTCCTGAGTAAGATAATAAATCCCTGCCACATTATTTCAGCTTTTGAAGAATGGGGCAACATGATGGAGGGTGGCTGCACGTGGCAGCAGTGGGAATATATCAAGCTGTGAACACCTCTAATAAAACACAAGAAAGGCCTTTGATATGCTGGAGTAACACTTCACTTGCTATACATCAGGAATCACTGTCCAATTTATTTTTATAATTTATTATTATTATTAATGATAATAATTTTTATTTAAAAGCACCTTTCAAGACAACCAAGGACACTTAACAATAGAATAAAACACAAAGTAAACAATGACGAAAAGAAAAACAATTTTAAAAAAGGGAATTCAGCATTAATGGGAATTCATAATTTCCCCATAATTTTCCTTCTATTGACTTTGATAGACCAAATTACTCTGTCATGTCTTTGATGTGGCTCAGTTATGTATGAACCACCAGGATTGCTGGAGTTTCCAGTCAGGACTGCATGGGGCTTGCCATCAAAATTCAAGCAGGTTTTAGATTCTGACAAATATGGGATCAGTGTCAAAAGTGAGTTATGCCAAAGGGCTGGATTGATGCAGAGGGGGGAAATGACTTGACACTCCTGGCCCCTGTATATCTTTGTACCCTGGGCCCAGGAGCAAGTGATGGCAAGAATACAAAAAAGAAAACTCTGCTCTAGTACATGCCAACAACCACCTCAGCATCTATTTCACCGTGTGGCCCTCTGCACCTCTTGATTGCTACCCAAGACCATTAGATCACCTTAGTTCCATCCTGTTCCATTGCACAGCACGTCCTCTCAGTCACCCACCAATGTTCTTGGCCAAGGGAAAGTAATGAATCAGAACCTCATTCCATTTTCATTTGCGAGATCAAGACTACCTTCTTAGATTTAAATTTCACGGCAGATATGAGGCTGAGCCCTTAAACGTCACAGTTCCACTGTGATTCCATTCATATAAAATACTAGAAATGTGTCCTGTTTGAATGTGTGAGTGTGCTCCTGTGGAAGCATTGCTGCCCTGATTGTGTTATATTCTGTCAAATAAGTACAGGTTATGTGTTTTCTGTGTTCAGTTTTACAGAATAAAACTGCATGCCAATCTTGTGATGCTTTTCGACTCCCGAAGTGGAAATTGTCAGACCTATTGTGATTTAACTTAACAGAAAAATCCTGTTCCACATGGTGTTTACATTATATTGCCGACCCCCTGTATACAATTAGCTAATCTCCATGAATATATTTAAATATCTAACTCTGGAATAAACATCATCTACATCCAGCCCTGAGTAAGTCAGATCTGGCATATTGTCTGCAGACTGAATTAGTATGCAGAGTTAACATATCTGAGTTTTGTTGTTCACTCAAAGCCCCCACTGCTGTTATCAGCAGTCACTCAATGGCGCTGCTGCTGACAAATTCCGAGAACTGTGAAATCACTGAAAGTTCACAACAGAAGCAGCTGCCATGTTTATTTCATTGTATTTCTTCACTCCACCCATCCCTACCCATCTATTCTACGCTGAAATGTTTGCCTCAAAGGCATCGCCGTTGAAAAGTCTCCCGTTTCTGCTGCCTCTCACTTCAATTTGAGCACTTAGCATTCAGCGGAAAGTTAGAAAAGAGGGGATTGTTATACCTGGCACAAATATTGACAAGTGCTATTGTAGTTCTATAAGCCTTATGATTTGAATACACATGGGAGGATATACTGTATTACGCACTGAACACAAATGCACAAGTGTCAAAATGAATTCATTTCACGGAGACGGTGATTTAAAGTACAGTGTGTTTGCTTAGTACAAATTTCAAGCTGGTTAAAAGCAAGAAGACTTTTGACTACAACCTTGAATGACATTGTTTTGAGACAACACGTAACTGCATTGACACTGTGGAATTTTAAGCCCATTATGTACATTAAATTCAGCTAATGTGTAGGTGTTATCATTATCGTTTGAAATGTAAAGCTGAAACTTCAGTATCGCATTTTTTGTCCTTAATAGTGCTTTACGCACAGTCTTATGGATGGTTTAATGGGATTTTACAATAAAGCCCTCATGGCATTGTCGAAAGCTTCTTGCTATGTCACGATGTTATGAATTCCAAAAAGCTTTTTCCTATCATTTTCATTTGCTGTTCTCCCACTCTCCTCTCCTGCCTTGACATCCACCCCCAAATCATCTTCTTCCACCACACAATCTGTCACCCCTTTTCCCTTTCCCTGCCTCCTCCTCCTCTCTAGTTCCTAATGGGTCCAAATAGAGAGTGACAAGTCTTCCTGTTCCTCTACAAAATTTATGATTAATGTTTCATTAATCATGGATTTAAAAAAAACATTCAGTTCCCTGGGGCTTTCTTCTATACAAAAATAAATTAATAAATTACCCAAGTGCACACAAACACTGAGAGACATTGCTTTTTCCTTGCCATCCTTTCTTAACGCTCAAATAATGGTCATTGTTTATGGCACCGCTGCACTCAAAGGTGCTTTCAGGAGAAGACTATAAAGTGAGCCGGTGCTCTACAGTTTTATGAGTTGCCTAAATGTTGTATCTTGTCTTGTCAAGGACAAGAGACTTTACACCTTTGAATACTTATTTTTTATTTTAACTGTTTAGAAAAGATTATACACTATACCAATATTAAATGTCAAAGACTGGAATATGTGAGACTGAAAAAGTATGGTGCATTAATGTTTAAGCAGTATTATTGGCTCTGTTGATGTGTTATCTGTTGAGGTTCATGATGTGTTATCATGAAACACACAGGAGAAAATAAAAGAATATTCATACAGAATATTCATTCAAAATTAATTCTTAATAAAATATGGTGCTGTGCAAAAGTAATTTGGGAAAAAAAGTAATTTTTTTTGCTATGAAAAAGAAGAGGTGCAGCAAATTATTGAAACATGTGCAAACATATCACAACTATCCTGAAAGTCAGTGTTTGGTATGGCCACCATCATTCTTCAACACAGGCTGAACTCTCTTAGTCAAGCGTTCTTGTCATTTCTTTAAGTAGTCTTCAGGAATAGTTCTCCAGACTTTTTGGATGTTGGCTGCCTTTTATTGTGTCTTTCAAGAAAATCCCAAACATATTTAATAATGTTGAGTTGTGTACTTAATCCATGACTGATGACATGATAGTGTTCCATTGTGTTTTCCTCTATCCAGGTTTATATAAAGTATGGTTTTACTGAATTGTGTGTAACACATTCCAAAGTAGCACATTAGTGTACATTACTGTAATCACATTACATTTTTCAGTAAAGCAATTATGTAATGCATTACTTTACTAAATTCCGTGATTCCAGCTTACAGTTATTTACTAGTTTACAGATATTTGCATTACACAGGTTTTTAAGTTAAGATATGGACATTACTTTTATTTTTATTGCACAAAAGGACAAGGGCACAATGTTGAATTACAAACTGCGTTCATGACAGAAACAACTAGGTTGTATTGCTAACAAAAAACGTTTGCTTTTTGCAAGCATATGCACAGTCAATGTGCTAACTCAAAACTAGCCAAGATCCCAAAGTGATGTTAAAACTGTGTGTATACAAACTCCAGCCCAGCTGCCAGACCCTGAACCTCAACAGCAAACAAAGGTCACAAAGGCAGGATGAGCTTTCAGCCTTTTTACAGTGGAATCGCAGTGGCGATCGCTCAGTGTTAACTGTGGTAATTTTGTTAATTATTTAATTTATTGTTGGTTTTATTTTCATACATAAGAATTTGTGTTGTTGTCTGGAACTGGTAACTATTTGACAATGCATTTCAGTAAGTAATGTTCAGGTAGTAAGTTTCAATGAACGTAATATGTAATGCTTACATAACATCCCTAGCACTTGCTGAGGTCCAATTCTGGTTTATTTTAAAGTACCTCAGGCTTCCTTAATAATGGCTTCTTAACAGTCAACCATCATTTGAGACCATTTCTTAGGAGGTTTTTACAAACAGTAGATGGTAGTGATGGGATTTCCGGCTCTTTTTAGAGACCCGGCTCTTTCGGCTCGGCTCACTAAAAAGAGCCGGCTCTTTCGGCTCCAAACCGGCTCTTCAGGTTGTTTTGTTGCTTTAATTATTTAATCATTAACAATAATATAAAATTATGCAGAAAAGGAATTACTAATGTAAAAAAAGTGGTTTTATTTATATATGTTTATATATGGCCCCTAGAGACAAAGCATGTACAAACTCTAAAGCATATACAAACTCCAAAAAGCACGTACAAACTCTAAAGCATATACAAACTCCAAAACACATTTCTAGTGTTTACTGAACTTCCAAAACAGAGCTACCCAGATCACTTAAATTACACAATTGAAAGCATGTGTGTATTGTTTGTGTATTTATAGACAAGCACTCATATTAATTCAAATAATTTAAAAAAAAAAAGTTCATTTACCTGTTACTACCACACACCAAATCCGGTTGTTGATACTTCCTGGCTTGTGTAGCCACTAGGTAACAAAAGCTCAACACTGCGCCCTAGCATCCTGGAGCACTTCTGTTGTCTTTTGTACGTGCTTCTGAGTTTTTACGTGTTTTGGAGTTTGTACGTGCTTCTGAGTTTTTACGTGTTTTGGATTTTGTACGTGCTTTGTCTCTAAGGGCCACCATAAATATACTTTATTTATTCACTCCACATAAAATGTAATAAATAAATCATATAATACAAAAAACAACTATTTACATTTTGAATTTTTAACTATTTAAATTTTCAGCTTTTTCCTTTTAAACAAATTTAATGTGAAACAACACAAAACACTGCAAACCCCAACACAATTAAATATAAATTAAAATATTAAAACAAAAAGAAGATGCACATTCTCTGTCATATGGGCCTGCATAATTTCTGAATCCTTTATCATCTACAACTGAAAATAGTGGATGATTACTATACCTTTCTAATGTGATGTTGTTGTCCCTCGCTCTCTTTCTCTCTGGCTCTGTTCCTGTGCTACTGCGAGTGTAACTAACGCCCCTCCCCCCTCTGCCCAGCGCAAAGTACAGGCCGTGCATGCTGAGTTTAGCGAAAAAAAGGGCGAGAGAGAGGGTGAGAGAAAGAAAAAAAAAACCCTCACGGCTCGCGTCGTTCACTTCAAAGAGTCGGCTCTAAGAGCCATTTCGTTCGCGAACGACCCATCACTAGTAGATGGATCAACTGAAAGGGCTGATGCATCTCTCAGGTCCTGTGTCAAGTCTTTGATGGATTTTTTTTCCTCCTCGGGTACAAGAACTGGACTGAAAATGAAAGAAGGTGAAGATGCAATACAAAATAAAGCTTTTCCATATAGATTCACCTGTTCTGGTTCAGTTACATTTTGAAAAAGGAGTGGGAAAAAGTGCACACTTATTTAATCCCACCCTTCGCCATAAGTTATCAGTTAATATTTATTCAGCTTCCTTACTGATATAAACTGCAGTAATAATAACATGTTTCTAATGCAATATATTTGCCACATAAAGTACGAATCATATCATTATGTTTTTGTGACTCAATAACTTTGCCTCTAGACAACAAGCCAAATCCAGCATAGCTTTGAAGTTACAAAAACTTCTTAATTTATAACTTCCTTCCCTCAAAAACAAACATGCTTTGAATATTACCTGGTAGTTTATTCTTTTTTTTGCTCTGAGCAGAACTGTGCTGTTTGGAATTCCACTAGATCTGCTGTTTCAGACTGCAAAAATAGTGAGTATGATCCCTATAGCCTGCATAGTGGATGGTGCGAGCTATTATTATTATTATTATTTTGAAGAATAAAAAGTAAATCTAATGTGCTTTTATAGTTATTACCCCAGACTTGCACAATAGCTTAAGTAAGGTGAAACCAGCGAACAGTAGAGAATATGGAGTGATGTACAGTCTAATACCTGCTTTGCCTTGTTTAATATTGCAGTGCTTCTTGATACTTTGGAATGCATATTTCCTATATGCGCTCTCCAGTTAGACTCTCATCTACTACCCCAGGAAATCTATTTTCATTGACTCTTTCAATATCAGCACCATTTATGTTAATATTTACATTTGTACTTGATTACTCATCTCATCCAATAAATGCTGCAGATCATCACAAGAGTAGAAAATGTTTGCATTATCAGCAAATAGTACAATTTTTAATACTTTGGAGACTTTACAAATATCATTGATGTACAAGTTAAATAATTTAGGGCCCAAAACTGACCCCTGGGGTACACCACAAGCAATGTCCATACATAAGTACCAACAACCATTCATTTCACAAACTGCTTCCTGACTCTTAAATAACTCCGAACCTAATTTAAAACTACTTTCCCAACAACACAACTTTACAGTTTTCCTATTAATAGATCCTAATGTATTGTGTCAAATGCCTTTTTTCAGTCTGTGAGTCATCCAACAACATATTGTTTTTTGTCTATGAATTTTATTAAATCTAAAAGTGCCAGTGATCTTTATAAGCTTAAGCAGAACCCGCGCCGACTCTCAGTGTGTAGTTTATGTTTATCTATAAATTTTTCCGGTCAGCTGTTATACAGTTTTCCAGTAAAGAGACAGGCCTGTGGTTTGTAAAAGGGTGTTTGTTGCTCAGAGCCAATTTAAAAGTTATATGAAAGTTTCCATTGAAGGAACAAATATAAAGAAATGAGGGGCAGATCAAGACTTTTGCAGAGTATGTTTTCAAGAGTAACACTGACAGAAGAAAGACACACTTGCTCATTAGTCACTATTTATAGTATATATCAACAAATGAAACAGCACTGTGTCATGTCACAAAAAAATGTTTGTGTTTATCTGAACACAAACCTTAATCATGTATTATAGATCATGTCATCTAAGTAACATATACCTCAAGAACTGAAGATACCACCCATAAGTGATGATCGTAATTCCAGTTCAGCTATTTGAAGCCAGCGACCTGTGGCCTGATCTTGAGAATTATTGGTCCTATTGGAGTTTGCCAGTTCGGTAATTAACTGTGCAGAACAGGGTGACTTTAAAGGTTGGCCTCAAAATGTATCCAATGAATTTGATTGATGCATAACTCCCTGAAAGTCCTTGCAGTTTTTCCTCTTGTATAAAAAAAGTTAAAGAAGTAATAAAACCTTGTTCTGTCTGTTATTAGCTCAACACCATGACTTCATATCTGTTATTTTTATCTCCTGTCTGTACATGCAATTGACAAGATGAGTTTTGACAAACTGTGTGTAGCATTGAGAATTTTTATTTACTAAGGCATCACTGACTTTTCTAAAATGAAGTATATTGGTATGGCTTTTTATATGTGGTGTATTAAATTAAATTGTTAACAAAAAAAAAACTATCTAAATATTTACATTAGGCTGCACTGAACACAAGTTCTCTGGTTCATGTTACACGTTATGGCATATTTCTAACAAATCCAGAGCAGTAACTCTATGTGAGCACCACTGTTGATGCTTGCTTAGAAAGTGATATTCACTGTGAGGATAATCATTGCCCTGCTTCCACTTCAATTTTACTGAGCCTTCTTTCAGATTAGTGCTAATATCCAAGGGGTCAGTCTTGTTAGAATTTGAAGCTATTGATCAAGACCACCTTATCTGCTAGGCTGCATGCGTTTCTCTTCATTTTTATTGCTCCTGCTTCTGCCTTGTGATCACAAAGCCTGTAATGAGAAAATCTTATATTAGTTACTGCAGGCAGATTCAGCAGGTGCTGGTACTGCAATAAAGGCAGCCATAAGATGAGAGTGTTTCCATACATGCACTATGATACCACATAATATACTGATATTTCTCACTTGACTTTTCTCCCTATTGGCATTGCTTTTTTGATAAAGATGACTTCACTTATTGGCTGATTGTTGAAGCACTGGCTCCTTTGGTAAGACATAAACATCCATCCATCCATCCATTTTCTTCTGCTTATCCGGGGCCTGGTCGTGGGGGCAGCAGCCTAATCAAAGAAGCCCAGACCTCCCTGTTCCCAGTCACCTCCTCTAGCATGTCAAGGGGAACACCAAAGCGTTCCCTGACTAGACAAGAGATATATCTCTTCAGCGTGTCCTGGTTGTGCCCCAGGGCCTCTTCCCAGTGGGACATGCCCAGAACAGCTCATTTAGGTGCTCATTCTGGCTCCTTTCAATGTGGAGGAGTAGCGGCTCTACTCTGATCCCCTTTTGAATAGCTGAAGTCCTCACCCTATCTCCAAGGGAGAGGCCAGCCACCCTTATCTTATCACCCGATCTCGTTCTTTCATTATTACCCAGAGCTCGTGACCAATGGTGAGTGTGGGGACGTAGATCGACCGGTAAATCGGCTTTTACACTCAGCTCTCTTTTCACCACAATGCACCGGTACAGCATCCGGTTCAAGCAGCCACACCACCAATCCATTTATCGATCTGCCGAGGTGCCATAAACATAAAATAGCAAAATAAAGTTGTATTCAAAAGAAGCTTCTCACTTCATATCCTGGTTAAGGATTGCAGTCTAACTTTAACCAGACAGATGATCAGCAGTTTGCTGTGAGCATTTGTCCTCATTTTGGTACTCAGAAGTGAGAGTGCAGCTTCGAGCCAATAAATGTGTTCTTGCATAATGCGCTAACTTGATGAGAAAGTTTAAAAGAATGCATGAATCATTCCCATTTAAAAAAAAAATATATCAAAAAATCAAAGAATAAAAGTTCTCTAAAAACAGATTAAATAAAGAATAAAAAAATGTTGAGAGGTTAGCATGTAACAAGTCTCAGAAGCGTACATGTTTACCCTGGAGACTCCATTAGAGGCTATGAAGCAAATCTTAACGTTTGAAAGCAGATGTCTTACAATGGTAGAAAGTGTCTTAGTGCTCTTGCTGTGCTGGGATATGGGAGGCTGTCATGAACAAAGAATCTCTGTTCGGCTAATATGGTCTACTGCAGCTGTTAACTGGAGTTTAATAATGGTCCACACAACAAGCATCCTGGAAGAGTATCACAGTTAATGGACCCCGACTGCCACTATAAGCAGTTTTTTTTCTTCTGTGAATCAATGAAAGCTGAAAGACTGTGTCATCACACTGAAACATGCACTCATCTCACTACACAAATGAATGAATGTTAAACATGTCTCCGTGTCTGTTTCTTTTTTTTTCCCTTTTAGTTGAGAAACACGTGCCTGCTTTCCTTTCATGCTTGACTTCCATGCTCATTTTGGGGGGTAGAATCAGCACTTCACAAAGAAGGGAATGAGCATCCACTGATTATCTGAAAGATAGGGCAAAACAGTACAGATGCTCTTTCAGTTATCAAATAATGAAATGTCACATAGACATGATCTTTTCAATGGTTTCAGCGGCATCAATAATGCAAGTGCACGGATGTTGAAACAGCGGCATGCTACAGTAAACTCATTGAAACTTATTAGGCCTCTTTGAATGATTTGGATGATAAACATCATCTTTTGTCAGTTACCCTACCAAATAAATCTATTTCAAACTCTCAACACTTTTGATTGTAAAGAGTTTTTTTTCTTCATTTGTGTGACTGACATTTAATTATGTTTTTTGTACTAATATTTTTTCTCTCTTTCAAACTCTTGATTTCATCATTTTCTGCGTTTCCTTCTTAATAGAAAAAGTTGTTCGACGTCCTGTTATGACAATCTGGCGAAGCGACCCAATTGTAAATGTTGTGTTGACAAATTAATTCTCAACACTCGATGCAGTGTTTGGTTCATACTCCTTTACTCAGAAATATAATGATCACAATTATTGTACAGTACATCCAGTCCAAAAAAGGTGGAAAAGAGGCATTGTAGCAGAGACCGGCACTGCATGTCAAGTCTAGAATTTACAGTAGGTGCAAAAATAATCCAAGTGATGGTGGTAGATTGGTGTAAGGTGAGTGTAGCGCTGTACAAAAATGAATACAAATCGGGTTTTATGCACTGAACAATGTGTTTAAAGCCTGTATCTACTGTGAAAGCAAGGAATAGCGGAAACATATCATAAAAATAAAATGAAATAAAATAAAATAAAGAAGATCATAGGTTTTTGTGGCAAGCTCAGTTCTACAGTGTGGACAACAAATGGCTTTAAACCTTCAACATACTAAACAAATTAGGAATCTCTAAGTAGCAGAACAACTTTTTTCACAATAAATACAGGATATTTTGGCCACATTGTTTGCTCAATATCAAAACACCAAATGACAAAATATCTTTTGGTGAATGATGTGCATTCATCTGCTGGACTTTCAGGGGACTTGGATGAGCTATACCAAGAAACATCGGCATACTTGTTGTTTTTGTTGGTGTGTCAGTCCTTTATTAAAATCTTGCAGTATTGTATGTGTTATCTGCACATTATCCCTGTGCTTGTGTGGATTTTTGCCATTGTAAACATGTTAGGTTAATGCTGCCTATATCAGCCCTGGACCCTCTTGCAGAAAATCTCAAGAGTTTCACTTCCTGGTTAATGAAAGGTTAAAAAACAATGTAAGTTTATAACGTAATCAGATCTGTCCAAATGTTGTTTTGGTTTTCTTAATTACAATTACATTTTTGTTGTTCCATTTGCATTTTGCTGCAATTGTTTTTGTTTTATCTTGTATTCTGCTAAAACAGCAATTTTAAGTGTTGCCTTTTCATTTTAGGTCAACAAACACATCGGCCGCTTAAACTTTTTTTTCTTTTTGTAGCCACGAGTTGAAAATGTTCTTTATATGATTCATTGGCCTCTATAATTAACTTCCACTATAAGTTGTCCCGAATTACTGACTGCAGAACCTTTCCTTTCCATTTTAATTAACCAAGGCTTAAAGTGAGAGAGGAGAGAAATGAGAGTGAAAGAATGAAAGAGATGAAGATCTTAAGTAACTGGCAGCTGCTTTGACAGAAAATTAGATTAATTTTCTGCTGAGAGCAATCACTGTGATTTGAACTGATTAGTTCTAGGAAGATTTCTGAGGAAGCACCAGTTGTGTGTGCTTTAAGAAGAGCAACACACCATTTACCCCGCCAAATCAAACAGGTGCTTTTCCATGTTGGGCATCTGTCATGTCTCTAGATTTTCCATCTACAAGCGACGACAGTTTCACTGAATCATTCTTTAAAATTGTTGAAGTGATTAAAAGGATTTTGTTGTTGTTTCTTGCTGGAGACAGGATTTAGATTGTGCAGTATGTGGGCAGGGCTAATACCATATGACTTAACAAGTGGTTTCAAAATAAAGGACACTTGAAGCTCAAACAACAGTAATGGTTGACAAACGGCTGGTCCATGCTTGCAGCTGTAAACTTTAATAAATTTCAGTTTCTCAGTCAGAATATCTGACTGAAGCTGAAGCCTTCAGCTGACTCATTTTTAATGAAAATGACTCTTGAGAGTCCATTTATAAGTCCTCTAAGGCTCTGATTTTCAGGTTAAATCAACCTTATTAACAACCCTGTATACATGGCCATGCGTTTCTGATCTTTAAAGTGCAGTTATGTCTTGATTTCATACTAATTTAAGTAGTTAAACCTTCTTCACAAACAAAGAATGTCCAGAAATCTGGATAAGCTGACAAATCAAAATATCTGCCATTGTAAAATTTATGCTGGCTTCATTGTCTAATTCCTTAAAGTTGACAAACTGAAGCAAACATTTAATCGCTGATCTTTGTAATCGGGTGCATCTCGCTCTCTTAAACTTTGAGGGATATTTTGATTTTAGTTTTTTTGCAGCTGCCTGCCTAGAGGGAAGAGGGACCGAAAAGCAATCCACAGTTGTTCTGAGTGATTGCCTTTATCTTATGGTGTACAAATTGACCATATCTTATGATATGGTCAATCTTATGATGAAACAGTGGATAATGCCTCCATCTGTGGGGGCTCACAGGGTCACTGATTTGTTTGCTGAGTATGAGCATTAGGTGAATTATATGCTAGCTTTGCTTTCACTACATCTCCACCTTCATCATCAAAACATCAAAAAAGGGAATATCTTCTGCAAGACTGGTGTTCCACTTTTGCAGCTGAGCTCAAGAATCAATACCAAGGCTTATCAAAACTGTTCAGGTGGCACTTTAAGATGGTACAACATCTTGACTTTGCTTTGTATCTTCGGAACACTAGAAACATTAAATAATAGCCAAATGTGGGCAGGATTAGGATTAACAGCAGCTAAAACAAAGTCTCTGTAAATAAAACCTAGATGAACAGCAAGACATGTTAACAACACATGTTACACACAGTTTGTCTTGCCACAGGATTTCAGTCAGGTTGTTGTCTGGACTTTATGTGCGGAAAACAATTATACGACCCAACAATCATTAGATCCCCTATGAGCAAGGATTTTGGGGACAGTGGGAAGGAAAAACTCCCCTTTAACAGGAAGAAACTTCCAACAGAACCAGGCATAGCTATCCGCCATGAGGGGTGGGGGGTGAAGGGAGGAAGACAGGACAAAGACATGCTGTAGAAGAGAGCCAGAGATTAATAGTAGATAATAATTAAATGCAGAGAGAGGTGTGTATAAACACATGCACATTTGCAAAGTCATACTGCCATCTTCTTCCTTGGCAACCCATTATAAACAAACTTGTCCAGTCTTTTCCTAATTGTGAACTTTAACATTTGACATGCTAACTAAGCCCTGTAGAGTCTCCGAGTCTGAGATGTTGATCTTATGGCTTTTTGGAATTCCCCTTAGCATTTCACAGCTTGACCTTGGTGTGTATTTGCTGGGACATCAAGACAGATTGGCAGCTGTCTTGAACGTTTTCCACAAAAATCTTTCTCACTGTAGAATGTCGGAGTTTAGATTGTTTGGAAATGGCCTTACAACCCCTTCTTTGGCATTACGTCAACACACACCTGAATGCTCCAGACCGGCAAATTGGCCAAACTTTTGCTTTTATAGAGGTGCTCACAGACCACTGATGATCTGTTAATTAAGTGGATTTGATTAGCAGCACTTGGCTGCTACTTACCCTTTTAATTCCTATAGAAGGAATAAGGATGTGCTTAATTTTTCACACACTGCGTCTGTATTTTGGTTAAGTTAGAGGGACTAATGGGTGACATAATGTTGCAAATTGAGAGCCTGCATCAAGAGATACAAAAGGTCATACCCTCACTCAGGGAAGACCTTAAAAAGTGTGAAATGAACACTCAGAAAACATAAGTCCTGTACTCATCACAGAAAAAAAACACAGAAATGGCAAAAACACAGAAAGTAATGGAGATGGCACTCTATGAAGTGATAATTAAAACTGCAACTTCGTAAAAGCTACATGGAAATCTGATTAATGAACGTAAGAACTTACAAGACAAATGCACCAATCTGGAAAACAGAAGCCGTCAACAAAACCTGCACATAATCGGCATTACAGAGGGCAGTGGATCTGCAGCAGAATTTTTTAGTAGTGCTTGACAGTGAAAACTTTGCCATGCCGATCACCAGTGACCAGTGTTGGGTAAGTTACTTTAAAATAGTAACTTAGTTACATTACTAGTTACTTCTATCAAAAGTAACTCAGTTACTTCAAGTTACTCGTTACTTTCAAAGTAACTAGTTACTAGGGAAAGTAACTTTGGTTTTACTCAGAATTCTCTTGTTAATGTGTTGCTTCCATAACTTTGCCAGTCTTCTAGCTTGCTTACTTGCCACAAGTGCACTGTGCCACCTACCAATAGAAAGGAAAAGATAATGTGCATATTTCCACGAGAGAAATCCCACGCCTGGACCGTCATTGACTGCTGCCATGATTCTAGCCTACGTCACAGTGTCATGTGCGCTTTTTACATCCAACACAAAAACTGCAGTCGTGGTGCTTTGATTGTACTCAGAACTCAGAAATTCTGCCTTCTGAATAGGAAGATGTAGGTAACACCAGACTGCAGATGAGCTGCATACAGAGCTGGACTGGGACAAAAAATCGGCCCGGGCATTTTGACTAGAGACCGGCCGCCATTATAGGAAAAAATCATAAAGTCTTTGAATGAAAACAAACACTGTTGTGACAGTGATGTACACTGTTCTGATGGTATATATGCATCAATCTATCAATCCTTTGTTGTAAGATTCAGATAATTATTTTTTAAAAGCTAGATATTTTAAATGAGAATAAGAAAGAAAAGTATGTCTTTGTGCCCCCCTCTCCCTTTTAATGCCCTACCTGGCCCCCCTGGCAAAAACTTTGCTAGACCCGCACCTGCACAGTTACCAGCTGTCAGCTACCTAAAAAAGGATCCTGGTGTTATCTGTCTCTCAGAAACAGTTCATAACTTCCCTTCAACTCATCCATGTCACCTAAAAGGTAAACCTGTTTCTCCATCACCTGTTCAGCTCTGATGATTCAGTAAGGACATCTCCTGGTTTCATCTTCATGTTTCCCTCTCACCAGATAACCAAACCGATATCATGACCAGCAGCTTTTTTGCAGCTGTGGCTCCAGCAAACATCAGCTGATAGTAGAAATTAATATTAAATAAATTATAACAACAGCTGATCAAGCTAAAACGTGCTGCTGTTGTTTAACGCGACATTGGCTGGTTTCCTCTTTCTTGCGCAAAGTGGGCGATAAACAAACAAGAGAGCCGATCAGCTGATCATTGATCAGTTTTCATGATTGAAGTAGAAACAGGAGAGGGAGGGGGGAGAATGAGAGAAGAAGAGGCAGCTGTGCAGCAAACACACAGAATAACTCCAGCTTTGTGTCTTTTTCATTGTAGCTGAATTACGGGACAAACTGTTCCTTTTCACCTCAATAAGAAACGTGTAATATTTTCTCTGAATACCAGACGGGACGGTTGGCAACTCTAATAACTTATGAACAAAATAAAGTTCAACATCATTAACTTCATAGCACCCACCCAGCTGTATAGAAACTCCGTCATGCTAGCTAGTACGCAGTACGGAAAAAGTCAGAATAACGAAAATAAACTCCACCTAAACTTGGTTTATATCTGACCCAGATAGACTGCAGGTCATAACTTCTTACCTGAAGTTCAGTTCACACTTGGACCTCGGGTCTCTTTTCCTTCTGCGTCCCCTTTCCCTCATCCACCTGCTGGCCTCCACCACTTGCTAATGTTACAGAATCTGTGGAAGCTCCGCGATAGTCACCACACGAAGTAACGAGTAACGACCCTATCTAAATCCCAGTAACGACTAACGCGTTCCTGATTTTGGCATAATAACTAGTTACCGTGCTCGTTACCACAATAATAACGTAGTTACTGTAACGCGTTACTTAATAACGCGTTAGTCCCAACACTGCCAGTGACTGACCAAAACCACAGCAAGGAGAGCATGTGCAAGTCTTAACTGTTTATCAACTTCGCTACAGGCACAAAGAGAAAATTCTGAAAAAAGCAAGAACCAAAGGCCATCTGACTTACAAAGGTTCGCCTGTAATTATTCTTAGGGACATGGAATCTGAAGTTGGTAAACTACATGCCCAATTCAACAAAGTGAAAACCAAGCTACAAAGCTTCGGTTTTCCCTGCAGACTTTTTTACATCCCCAGAAACAGATCCTTATGATGTGCAGGCACTCATTCAGTAACATTCAGGAGGCTGAAAGACTCAGACAACAACATATTCAACCTGTAGAAGATGATTGACTAACTACTAATGCCTCTTTTCCACTACAGTAGTTGTTACTTGCCTTGACTCGACCCAACTGAACCCAGTTTTTAGGGTTTCCCATTACCTGTTACCTGGTAGACTGTCATGGTACTGGGTCGTGTGACCCAGTGTTTGAGTTTTATTGTATTTTGTTTTCTATTCATGTTCTGGTTTGAGTTTAGTATACCTTATTAAGTGCTACGAGACCTAGATTGCTGTGTTAGTCCTTTGCTTTGCAGATCCCTTTGGGTCTTCTCCCCTTTTCTATGTCTCCCTGCTTCATTTCTACCTGTCATGCTTTATGTCTCTGTGGTGCTGGTTAAATTCATGTCATGTCTGCGTCTTGTAATGTTTCCTGTTCATAGCTTTCACAGTCTCTCTAGTCTTGTAATAGTTCATTCATAGTTTTCTCAGTCTGGTCTCAACCTGTTTGCTTAATTTTTTGTATGCTCTCTTATCATCCCCAAATAAAGGCTCGTTTTTCGTTGAAGTAATTCCGTCTCCTCGTCAGTGTCCGCACCTCAGTCCTCCACTCATTCTCCATTTGGTCTGGGTGACAGTAGACTTCATGCCATCAATTGGCCAGTCAGTGGTGTCCCTCAATGTGTCATTAGAATGACTCCTTCACAAAAACCTCCACGAAAACCAACTCCATGGACCCCAGGTCTGACAAAAAAGCCACAGACCAAACAGCAGGAATACCATTGCCTCTACATCCTCCATTGTTGTGTTGTGTTTGTTTCACATACAAATGACGTCAAAGATTGTAGCTGTTTCATTTTCAAGTGTAAAGGAAAACGACCAAAACCTAGTAGACATGAGTCGAGTCGACCTGAGGTACTTTTAGAAAAGAGGCTTAACTGCTTATAAAGGTGTTTTCGCATACACTGGAAATGGGAATACAATTGGGGGTATCTGGTCACTCCTTAAAGAGAACCCGCTGATGGTAATAAAACCATAAGTGAATCCAAACAAACCAACTAGGGAGGTTGATTCACTATAATGTGAATTTAGAACAGACTTGTACATTTAAATTATAGTTTCAGGAGGATGTATCTGAAATTGTTTAGCTTTTATATTTGATGCATGTTGAGGGTCAACCTACTTTCAATTAAATGGAACAAGGGAAAAGGAAAAACAAATGCAAACCCTCCTTGTGTTCTGAGATTACACCATTTAAGTTTAACTTAAAGGCATTGAAACCTGAAATAGTATTACTATTATTTTCACATTTTTTTGCCTTAGCTTTCCTTTTTCTTTTTCAGCCTTTCAGCAGCAGTGAGACGGAGAGGTTTTTTGGATTATTCTAGTTCCCATGGCACAGTTTGTTGTTTTATTTTGTTTGAATAAAAGGCAAATACTGCATGGAACCATAACATGGGACGATAGTTAATGAAAATTTAAACTGTGTTTCAACAGGGCAACAAAATACAGACAAGTTTGTTACCTCTAAAGGTTTGAATAGTGTTCTTTAAAGGAACAATGTGTTGACCCACCTTAAAGGCAAGCCATAAAAATCAAGCAATAACAAATAATTTTTGGAGATGTGTAGGAAACGTATTTCACTGGACATCCAATCTAAAAAAACATTAAGACATTATAATATCCTCATTAGGGATGGGAATTAATACGAATTTAGCGAGTCCGATTTCATTATTGATATTATTTATCGATTCCTTCCTTCTTGATTCTCATTGGGTACTCATTGGCTATGCTTTGAGAGTCACCACCATTGCTAAGTAGCACATAAAACACATTACAGGTAGAAACATGAGCAGGTAGAAATGGAGGCTGCAAGTCTGACTGCTCATCACTAACTTTGTTATTTGTTGATGTTGAGAGTCTGGCTGATGGGCTTTAACATCAGTGTGGGTTCTTGGCTAGCTTGGTTTTAGCATGCTGTCAGTGCAGGTGTTTGTATAGAGCCAAAGTTCTGTTAGCAGCAATATACAGTTTTTTGTCAGTATTTTGTTTTTTTTTTGTTTCTGTTTTTGCAGTTTGCATGTTAAAGTATTGCACTCTCATCCTTCTTTCTTTTTGTGTAACAAACATAAAAGTAATGTCCATATCCATGCTGCAGACTGCACTGCTATTTTCCTATTGGCACATAAACTGAAATTAGCTGGTTGTAGTGCAAGTCGAACCGATAAGCAGGATCAATAGACAAGCAGACAAACAAATTAAAGGAATTGGACTACTGGGAACAGGTTCCCAGTCTCTCCCCTATTTGCTGTCCCTCTTGCTCTTTTTCTATATGTGTGTATGGGTTAACTGTGCTTAATTCCTCACATGTATGGGGGTAACTGCTATAGTTTCTACAGGTACAGGTTCCATATACATTTCACCTGTAGTATATAACCTCACTCCTCCTCTCCTTTACTTGCTGGAGTGTTGAGCTATATTGAGTGATAGTGAGACCTAGGTCTCTTAGTAGCAGAAGCTTGTTTACCTATCAGTGAAATGTACTACATACTTATCTCTCTTGTTCTCCCTTGTTGCCGAAATCAACCTCAGTGTGCCTGCCTGACCCATCGCCCATGAGGAAAAAACTACTTGGATTCTAACCGGTGAAACTTGAATCACTTGGTTGCCATACTTGCGAGAGACTTTAAGAACCTACCTGAGACAATAACAGTAAAATCAGTTCCAACTTACCTGAACCTACAACCTCAAGAAATTCTTATCTCTAACACATCTTAACCGCCTTGGTATTTGATGATGCCATCTAGAGAAGAGAACAAGACTGGACATTTTTTTGTTTGACTAGTTTCTGAACACTGCAAACTGTTTCAAACCTGGGTTTGAATCCTTTGAGTTAAGGGTGATAGTATATTCCCCTGATATTGAGGATAAGCAATTTGTGGTATTATGTTTCTTTGTAATACCCAACACAGATTGTAATCAATTTATAACAACTGGGAAATTTGATTTGGTACAAAACCTCTCATCACAAATTCCTCAAAATCAATATGTGTCATAATGTCAGGTTTAGAAATATTTGGGTGAGTATCGAGAGACAAACTTAATCTTGATGGTGGCAAAAGTACATTCTTTACTTACAGTGGCTTGCAAAAGTATTCGGCCCCCTTGAACTTTCCCACATTTTGTCACATTACAACCACAAACATGAATACATTTTATTGGAATTCCACGTGAAAGACCAATACAAAGTGGTGTACACGTGAGAAGTGGAACAAAAATCATACATGATTCCAAACATTTTTTACAAATAAATAACTGAAAAGTGGGGTGTGCGTAATTATTCAGCCCCCTGAGTCAATACTTTGTAGAACCATCTTTTGCTGCAATGACAGCTGCCAGTCTTTTAGGGTATGTCTCTACCAGCTTTGCACATCTAGAGACTGAAATACTTGCCCATTCTTTTTTGCAAAATGGCTCCACCTCAGTCAGATTAGATGGACAGCATTTGTGAACAGCAGTTTTCAGATCTTGCCACAGATTCTCGATTGGATTTAGATCTGGACTTTGACTGGGCCATTCTAACACATGGATATGTTTTGTTTTAAACCATTCCATTGTTGCCCTGGCTTTATGTTTAGGGTCGCTGTCCTGCTGGAAGGTGAACCTCCGCCATAGTCTCAAGTCTTTTGCAGACTCCAAGAGGTTTTCTTCCAAGACAGCCCTGTATTTGGCTCCATCCATCTTCCCATCAACTCTGACCAGCTTCCCTGTCCCTGCTGAAGAGAAGCACCCCCAGAGCATGATGCTGTACATATACGTACATATTTTTGCGGTTTTATGGTTTATACATATACACATATATTTATACATACATATATTTATTTATACATATATTTATTTTTATATATATATATATATATATATATATATATATATATATATATATATATATTTATATATTAGGGGTGCAACGATACTCGTATCGATATTGAACCGTTCGGTACAGTGCTTTCGGTTCGGTACGCGTATGTATCGAACAATACAACATTTTTAATTTATTTTATCAACTTTCCTTCTGACGTACTGTCTGTGTTGAGCGCTCAGTGGATCTGCGCTCGACAGTGCAGCCTAGGCGGAGTAGTCGAACGCAGATTCACTGAGCGCAGGGCAAGCTAGCGAGACAGAAGTTAAGCTCTCCTTGCAATATGGCAAATTGAACCTCCCCCACCGTCATTCAGATCTGGCGTTTGGAACTATTTTGGTTTTCATGTGAAGTATGACCCTGAAGGTAAGCGCGTCATGGACTAAAGTAAAACAGTATGTTGGATGTGCCAGCAATGCTCAATTACATTGGTGGGAACTAGTGTGTTAGCGCAGTTAGCTCGTTAACGTGTTGGCCGTCCAGCCCCAAGCACGGGGTGATCCGCGGTAGCTCGTTAACGGAGATTTGCCGTGTTGTGGCGTTAACCTCATTTCAGATTAACGCTGACAGCACTAGTGGGAACACAACGAATATGACTGCACATTTACACCGACATCATCTTAGTGCAAAGACAAGTGGAAGCAGACAAAAACAACAAGCACGCATGCTACAAACTTTACCCAAGTCATTTAGACAGCCGTTAGCACATGATTCTCCTTATGGGGACCTGATATGTTTAATATGCTGCTGAGAATATAGCCCAGAAGAAGCATATAGTATAGCTTTTATTTTGGAAAGAGCCATTTCTCTGTAATAAACTCTCTTTTCCATATCTCTGCCCTGCCCGTCGGCCTATCGTAGGAAGGAAAAATATATGTCAATGCTTTTGCATTCTTTCGGAAATGTAGCTGGGTAATTATGTCATTGGCAGACATTTGTTTAGAACTCTTAAAGATGGCGAAGAAGCAAGCTCCTTCAAGCAATTACTTTGGTGTTCCTCCACCTCCAAAGAAATGTCAGAAGGAGTCCAAACCACAAAAGAAGCGTGTATTCTCGGAAAAGTGGTTGCAGGAGGTGAGCTGGCTTCAAACAAATGATGAACGCACAGAGATGTGGTGCAGAATGTGCCGTGAAAATTTAATAAATGACAAATTAAAAAGGCATGAACATTTTTTTTTGTATCGAAAAAATATCGAACCGTGACACCAAAGTATCGAACCGAACCGTGAATTTTGTGTATCGTTGCACCCCTAATATATATATATATATATATATATATATATATATATATGTATATGTATGTATGTATATATGTATATGTATATACATATGTATATATATATATACATATGTATATGCAGTGTTGGGTAAGTTACTTTAAAATAGTAACTAAGTTACATTACTAGTTACTTCTATCAAAAGTAACTCAGTTACTTCAAGTTACTCGTTACTTTCAAAGTAACTAGTTACTAGGGAAAGTAACTTTGGTTTTACTCAGAATTCTCTTGTTAATGTGTTGCTTCCATAACTTTGCCAGTCTTCTAGCTTGCTTACTTGCCACAAGTGCACTGTGCCACCTACCAATAGAAAGGAAAAGATAATGTGCATATTTCCACGAGAGAAATCCCACGCCTGGACCGTCATTGACTGCTGCCATGATTCTAGCCTACGTCACAGTGTCATGTGCGCCTTTTACATCCAACACAAAAACTGCAGTCGTGGTGCTTTCGATTGTACTCAGAACTCGGAAATTCTGCCTTCTGAATAGGAAGATGTAGGTAACACCAGACTGCAGATGAGCTGCATACAGGGCTGGACTGGGACAGAAAATTGGCCCGGGCATTTTGACTAGAGACTGGCCCACCATTATAGGAAAACTCATAAAGCCTTTGAATGAAAACAAACGCTGTTGTGACAGTGATGTACACTGTCTTGATGGTATATATGCATCAATCTATCAATCGTTTGTTGTAAGATTCAGATAATTATTTTTTAAAAGCTAGATATTTTAAATGAGAATAAGAAAGAAAAGTATTTCCTTGTGCCCACCTATCCCTGTTAATGCCCTACCTGGCCCCCCTGGCAAAAACTTTGCTAGATCCGCCCCTGCACAGTTACCAGCTGTCAGCTACATAAAAAAAGGATCCTGGTGTTATTTGTCACTCAGAAACAGTTCATAACTTCCCTTCAACTCATTCATGTTACCTAAAAGGTAAACCTGTTTCTCCATCACCTGTTCAGCTCTGATGATTCAGTAAGGACATCTCCTGGTTTCATCTTCATGTTTCCCTCTCACCAGATAACCAAACCGATATCATGACCAGCAGCTTTTTTGCAGCTGTGGCTCCAGCAAACATCAGCTGATGGTAGAAATTAATATTAAATAAATTATAACAACACCTGATCAAGCTTAAACGTGCTGCTGTTGTTTAACGCGACATCGGCTGGTTTCCTCTCTCTGGCGCAAAGTGACCGATAAACAAACAAGAGAGAAAAGCCGATCAGCTGATCACTGATCAGTTTTCATGATTGAAGTAGAAAGAGGAGAGGGAGGGGGAGAATGAAAGAAGAAGAGGCAGCTGTGCAGCAAAGACACAGAATAACTCCAGCTTTGTGTCTTTTTCATTGTAGCTGAATTACGGGACAAACTGTTCCTTTTCACCTCAAAACGCGTAATATTTTCTCTGAATACCAGACGGGACGGTTGGCAACTCTAATAACTTATGAACAAAATAAAGTTCAACATGATTAACTTCATAGCACCCACCCAGCTGTATAGAAACTCCGTCATGCTAGCTAGTACGCAGTACGGAAAAAGTCAGAATAACGAAAATAAACTCCACCTAAACTTGGTTTATATCTGACCCAGAGAGACTGCAGGTCATAACTTCTTACCTGAAGTTCAGTTCACACTTGGACCGGCGGCCGCCTCGGGTCTCTTTTCCTTCTGCGTCCCCTTTCTCTCATCCACCTGCTGGCCTCCACCACTTGCTAATGTTACTGAATCTGTCGAAGCTCCGCGATAGCCACCACACGAAGTAACGAGTAACGACCCTATCTAAATCCCAGTAACGACTAACGCGTTCCTGATTTTGGCATAATAACTAGTTACCGTGCTCGTTACCACAAAAATAACGTAGTTACTGTAACGCGTTACTTAATAACGCGTTAGTCCCAACACTGTGTATATGTAATATATATATACATACATATTTTTGTGGCTTTATGGTTTAGCATCTTGTCTGGGAACACTTTAACATGCAAATTCAGTTTTCCCTTCTGATAACAGACAGGTTTAAAGCTGAAAGTATGCCTGCTAATTCATATGCACAAATAGCCACATTAGCTACCCAGCAGGAACTGGCTGAATAAAGAAGAATAAATTAAGTAGAATAATGAAGAATATCTGTAGAATCTATCTACAGATAGGACTTTTCTGACTCAAGGCAGGTAACAAAGCCAATAATGCTCCTTTTAATTTTAGAAAAAAATTGTATATGGTTTCACCATTTTTACAGAGAAGAATGAACCACTAAGCACCTTCGGTCACTGGTGTTCCAGACACAGGTGACTGTGAAGAGACTTTGGGAGTATTCCCTCAAGATCAAGCTTGCTGGCACAATAAATGTGTGATTGGGTTGTGTGGTTGTCTCTATGACCCTGCCCTACAAGAGCTTCAAATTAAATAAGATTGATACCAGTAACTACTAATAAATGTGTTAAGCTGTGGCAGAAAACTGTGCCTTACAAAAAAAGCTAAACTGATATTCTCACACTAACTGACACTCATTAATTTATTTTAGTTATGGTTCTTTTTTTAAATTGTTCTTTTTTGACACATTGTGAAAGGACGTCATCACATTGTCATGGAACCAATTTCTTAGCAGGGGGTTGGTGTTAACTAATTCTAAAAAAATATTTTTAAGTTATAGTCAGAGAACAACCTTTCTCTGTCAATAATGTAAAATTATATACAAAAACAAACACTGAAGATGAGATTTGTTTTTTTTTTTTAAATTTCAGCTACAGAACATGAATAAATAAATACTATTCTATGCATCTTATGAAAGCGTCATGCAGTTAAATTATTGAGCTAGGTCACAGTTTTAATGAGTGTACTGTCAAGCAATAATAGGTTTCTAATGAACTTCAAATAATTGGGTATTGATTGAAACGGGTGCAGCAAGTTAATTTGGAAGTTGCGACATGAAAGATTTAAGGGCAACAGACGCACTCCCCCATCATTAAAAAGAAATGTTTAACAAGGGGCACAAAAACACGAGAAACCGACTCATAAAATGAAATAACAACGTCATTAATGGATACTGATAACAGCGCCTTGCTTATCATCGCTGTTCAGCATGAGCAACACTCGGTTACAGGGAGCGTTGCAACCAATCAATAATTAGCTTGGAAATATTTATCCCTTCTATCAGATGCCCCACAGAGATCCTTTGATCTTCAGTGTGTCAAATGATCACGCTCGAAATTAATTGTACACAGATAACAGAGTCAAAGAGACACAGAACACCAGACACAACCCATTTACATTTGTTTCATTTTTATTTTAATTAACAATTTTTTTTTCTTGTTGTCAATGCAATTTCATTCTTATTTGTTTAGTTATCGCACCAGTTGTCATCAGCATTGGTTTTGGGTGCAGGTGCTCAGCAGACTTTCATTCAGCGATCTTTAAGCTAATAAACGAGATCTGATCCAGAAATTACATCTGGTGGACATGGATTATGTAAACACAAACAAGATTATGTGATTCATCAAATTATGTTATGTAATTAGCAGCAGACACCCATTTCTCCCATGAGAGTGGTCAGCTATAGGCCCAAACGATATGGTGTGAGGGCAGATGGCACTCATTTATTCAAATTCTGAATGCTACATTATATAGGGCCATCTGTCTGAAAGGATAAGAGAATAATTATTCCTGGTGGGATCATACTGATATTTATTTCAAATCAAAAACAAATTTAACAAGGAATGGATAAAAATTGGAAACTTCTGGTATGAGCTTAAAAATGCATCAAAAGAAAATAAATTAAATTGTGCGTACTTTTGGTTTTATTGGGGGGATGATAAAAAGAAGAGCAGAAGCAAGAAGACCTGAGATGTTTTGAATGTGAAGAATCTTTGCATGACAAAAACAGTCATTAAATTCCAGCTGATGGTGGAAATTCGACTGGACAATACTGGCTTCTGAAACCGAGGGTATACTCGCTTTTATTATTGCATCGAATTACATTTTTGTTGAATAAATTATGAAAAAAAGATAATTTTTTGCTTGTGGTGTAGAATATCACCTTCATCTTCATCAGTTTCAAAGAGAATCAAATATTTGCCCGTCCAAATAAAAAACAACAATTTCTACTTTACAGTACTTACTTTTACACATGGCTGTACGTTCAAACATGCATTGAATGCCATTTCAATCAGTGGATCACTTTGAATGACAACCAACTTTAGTAACACGCTCCCCAAGTGCATAATTTTATTTATACCCAGCACATCCAGCTGCCCTTTCTTTCTTTCGAAAACAACCGATTAAGGTGAACGATCGCTGAAAATCAGAAGGCAAAAACTCAGAGTCAAGCTGTTAAGAATTAATTTGCAAGCGTTGCTAACCCGCTGCCACTTAGTGTACAGCTGTAAAAGGGATTAATTTTTTAAATTGCTGAAAAACTCCAACAGTTTCAACTAAATGACAATGGCATTTTCCTCTCATTCGTGTTACACAGACCGTTGCTCACAAAACTTCTAATTTAGTGTTTTGGGAAAAACAGTATGACTTGTGTCACAGTGACTTTGTGGGAAAAAAGAGGAAACAGAAAGAGAGGGAGAGAGACCATATTCTATGGTATTGATCTTTATGAACACTATAGTCGGTATATTGATATTCCCTCAGCTGGAAGATATGGGACAGCCTACATTTGAGAAAATGAAAGCAGAGAGTCTCTGATGGAAAGCTGATATTGAGCTTGGACTTGATGGATCTCCATGTGCAAGTGTTTGTTTGTGTGCATACATCTATACTTGATCCATGTGCCCCCAGAAAGTAATCATGTATAAAGAGATGGGAGAAGTGAGAAATATGGGAATTATTTACAGAGCAGATAATAAAACTACATCTTTGTTATGAATGCGCTTAAAAAAAAAGTTTAAAGGACCCTTAGATTGGAAACTTTATACAAGATTAATGCTATTAGGGTTTAATGTGTTGAAATTAAGCTAACGAGAGTGTACTGTATGCCATTTACACACCATTTTAATAATCAACATGGATTTTTCCTTTTGTTCTTTCTGCATTGCCTAAAGCTTTTTCAGACGACACTATCCGGAAACATTTAACTGATTATTTGAACTAAATAGCATAGACAGTAAAATGTGTGATCAAACACTGGTCAGACATGATTAGTGAGACTCTGCAAATAAAAACACAAATAAAAACATTAAAGGATTTAAAACTTTTGGTCAGTCTCCTCTTGTGCTCGACTGGACCACTTCCAGCACTGCTGCTGTTCTTACAAGTCCTGACCACTTACACTTTCGTGCCCTCCAATTACGGCACAGACCTTGAGCTCGCACTGAGAGCCGGCATCTTCTGTGTCAAACTGAAACAACTTTTATATTTTGGATCATCACTGGAGAAAGCTCAGTCTGTACGATCCAGAGACCAAACGGGAGTTTTCAGGGAACAGGTTTGCAGTGTCTATGCTCTAAGGCAGCGCAGCAGTCAGGTTAGGCACATTATCAGGAGAATGCTTGAGGTTTTTTTTTCCAGGCCTCTAGGGTCAGACTGCCAACATAGAGTTCTACTTTAATATCCTGAGGTGTGGGAGGAAATTCAGGGGAAATTGCATGAACTCTGGTGTGTGCCAGTATGCCATCCACTTGTTCGGTTTCTGTTTTGTTTGTTTTTCTTAGCCCACTTGCCCACCATCTACCCTATTCACCAAATTTGCCTCACTACAATTTCACCCGCTTCTCCAGAATGAAATTCAAGCTGAAGGGTTCACCTTTTTGCCACACTGAAGAGAGTTCCAGCGAGTATTGCAGAAGCATCTAAAAATAGCAGATGTGCTTGAAGCGTTGCACCTCTACCCAAGGAGACATCCTTAGTTTTCAACCTGTTTATTTTCTGTTCTGTTATCAGCAGTTATCAGCTCATTGCTACTTGTTGGGTTTTTATTTTATTTTTTGTTGTTGTTCTTATTAAGTAAATAATATACAACATCCTAAAAAAAGAGCAAGTGATGCTGTGTATGCTTTTGTTTAATCTCCTCATTTAACTCTCAGCAAGACAGCAAATTTGCATTTGCTAACTTTTGAACTTTTCTTTTTACATGAACTTTACCATAGCGGCGGTAATTCAGCAGTCGCTCTGATGAGTCATTAGTGATTAATGAGCACAATATGGATCGTTTTGTGGGCACAGACAAAAAATGTGTTTCGCTGTTTAGTTGAGAGGACTTGTTACATTACTGAGCTCACGCTGTGCTGTCAAATTTAGTGAATTATCCAAAATGACACCTAATGGACATTGTAAAAGTAGCAATCGATTCAGGAGGACAACCTTCAGCCTTCTCTTTTGGAAACACTTTATCCTTGAAGGTGTATTGATTTTGTACAAGTTGGCAGAGGTCCAGGTAAAAAGGCTGTTTGTGTATTTATTTATTTCTGATGCTAGTAAAACAAATAAACATCCATATATATATTACATGGAGTACTATAATACAGGTTTTGAACTTGATTTTTTTCCACTGTTTTCTTTCTTCTTCTTCTTCTTTTTTTTTTTTTTTATCTTTTTGGTAGCGAGCCAGGATGCACCCTTTTAACATCTCACCTACGCTTTCTACTCTAATTCAGCCCCTTTCACCCCTCTGTCTAACCCTCCCTCTCTCTCTGTGTGTCTTTCTCTCTCAGTGTCAGTGACAGGGTCTGTTACATGAGCAGACTGCCAGCATGCTCTGTGCCAACTTCTCCCAGCTCTGGGGATGTGGTGAGCAGCTCTTTATCTCCGGGAAACAGACGCGTCCGATCACCTCCTCGGGGGGCTGGTGTGGGCAGGGAGGGCAAAGAACGGGAGGAGACCAGCAGGTTTTTTTTTTTCCCTCCTCCTTCTATTCCAAAGTCAGAGTCATCCAAAGCATCTGTGTGCACGCACACATGCACACACCCACACAGGCATGCTGACACAACACACGCTGGATATCTCATACCTCCTCTTCTTCAGTCTAAGGAATTGTGATAACTTGTGATGTGTGCATTAACCAACATACCTACCCAAATGCTTGAGGGCAATGATGCTGGTAGTGTTAAAATACCTCTTTCCCTTTTCCCACTTTTCTTCCCTTCCCTGGCAACAATTGCAATATGAGAAGCAGCTGACCTGTATGATATATTTGCAGAAGAAAACTCAAAATCTGTCTCCTTTCATTCGTGTTCAGTCATTCATCTGCCTAAAATAGGCACTCCATCTCTGAAGATAATAGACATGTATCTTTGCAGTGGATGACTCTAGTTTGCTCTGGGCCAAACTCTGTTTGTGTTTTATTACTAGGTGAGATAAAGCTGCAGTGCGTCTACCAGCTACCAACAGCTACCAACACACTGGTCAAAGGTAAGGACCGCTGGCATGTTTACTAATAGAATTTACTAGGATGGCTTTAAAGTCTACTTCTGTACTTCTGGTAGGTTACAGCACACATGTACTGAGTCTTGCAAATCCTCTGTATTCATATGTAATAATCCCAAACCTGTTCGAAAGAAACTAATATATCCTGTGGTCTCCAGCATTTGTTGATCATCGTGCAACATGCATTTGCAGTAGTGTGCTTCATCCAGCAATTCGCTTAATCATGACCTGAAGCTTTTACTAGCTTTTTACTTACTGATTTTCATTCCCCTATTGCCATCTGGCAGCAGTGGCTTTGCTTACAGCATCAGTTTCCCTCAGTTATTTTTTTTCCTAGTGATATTCAGAACTTTGTCTGGTGTAGCTGGCATACAAAACATTGCTAGGTCTAGTGTTTCCCTGAGCTAATAAGGTAATGAATGTATCAAACACATCTGTTAATCTCTGGAAATGATGAGTGCACAGAGGAGGGTTCTATTAAGAGACCTACTAAAATCCCCTCATCATTGTCTTTCAGTGGTAACAAAGAAATATGGAAGCAATTAAGCTGCTCCTCGGAATATAGTGTATTCCAAAGAGGTGATAGAAGAGCGATGTGCTCAAAATATAGTTAATAAAATTTCTGCAGGTACTCGTCCAGTGGGGAGATACTGATTAATAACACATTTCTTTTTTGCGCGTATTCGTTGTGAATTATTATTTCAATTTGGCGAGGCTGAGATAGAGGGATGCCCCTTTTAGATTGGGATGGTTTCTGAAGGGGCATTGCTAACACTCTGCCTAAGGAGCAATCAGTTAAAAGAAGCTTATAACCAGTTTCCCTTATCGAGAGTGGGTAAAATAAAGACGAGAAAATAATGTGGGTTATCCAGGCAAAATATCATCAAATCCCCATCACTATCAGCATAGTGTACTGTGAAAATCATAATTACCTGACAATCCTAATTACTTGTAAAATAATTACAGTACTGCAGCATATGGCAGAATATGAAAGTAGAAGTTTAAGTGTGATAGCAACACATCATGCCAAGCTATGCACTAAGTTACTGGGCAGACAAACTCACTCTGTGGTCTCCATTGGTCACATGGCAACCTCACACCATATTCATTATTAGCAAGAGAAATCTATCTGAGAAGTCTGTCATATATCCACCATCTTCGATGATACAGACTTCAGGACACTGATGTTTTGGCACTGACCAAAGTGCTTGCATAAGGGACTGAAGAACTAAAACTGTTGAAATCAGCAGGGGTGTTACCAAGATGGCCGCCGAGTTATTTTGCTTACAGTGAGAACAAGACCCCACGTCACTCTTAAAAATACAACAGAGTTACAGTGTTACCAGTGTCACAATTCTAAACAATGCTCTTACCTACCTAACATCAACAAAGTGAAAAAAGAACAAATATCTTCAAAATCTAAAGCTGTTGCTTTAATGCAGAGCGAATACTACTCTGTTTATTGAAATGAATCTGTGTGCATGAACCATTGGCCTTAAATTGTTTTAAATAAATGTACAGCAGAAAGCTCTGGTAGCTCATTGCCCAAACTGTCTTTAATAATATAAATAATATAAAGCAGAACATTTTTTATTCATTCACAAAAAAGTCATATTTTATTATTTAACTGTGGAACACATTGTGAAAAACTGAATTCTTTAGTGTAAATTAAAAAAAACAGAAACATTTCTGTCATTTCATTGTTTATATATTAATTTAGTATAATATGAAACACTAAAGTGTGTGTGAAGGGGGGGGGGGAATTTTAGTGGTTAATTTTATGAAAATACAGTTAAAAGTTCAAAATGTAAGCATTTTTCAAAGGTGCCCGCTGGGCCGGATTGGGGTCTTTGCCAGGTCAGTTCTGGCCCCCGGGCCTTATGTTTGACATCAGTGCTTTAGTGTATTCACAGCATTTTTTCTAAATACTATCAGTAAATAGAAATTGTCTGTCCACACAGTATTCCCTCAATAGGAGGTTAGTCCCACTTTCCTTTTGTCTTCTTCTGCCTGTCGGACCCATACTCCTCAACCACTCCACCTTCAACCAACCTTTTTTGTTTTGTCAACCTTTATGCAAACTGCCCTGACCCACAAACTGCCTAAGGTCACTCTTGGTAAACAAACTGTTTGAGAGGTTGCAATCCTGTCCTGACTGTAAACTTAAATTTAAAATAGTCAGGTTTTCTTTGTATGCAGCTGTATGGGCTTGACAAAACCTAAAATCCCAGTCAGAGATTACAGGTATCAGCTTTCAATCTTAACTCAGACTGTTTTCTTCGGGCTCTGTGTGTACTCACATAAAATCTTTGACAAGTCATTTGATTCTTCTTCTGCTCTACTCATAAAGACATAAAAACAGGGTATAGTACCAAATAACAATAAAATACACTGGTGCTGTGAATAAGACAAGGTAGAAATGCTGCAGAAGATCATTAATCATGTGAAGTCATGATAATCAAAAGTACCTCAAGTGGAAAAGATTAGGACAACTTTTATTTCTTTTCCTGCTTAGTATGCCCGCGGTGCTACTGTTAATTTCCAGTGTGACATTGCACACTTCACAAATTGAAACTTTTGATACTTTTAAACATTAATAATTACTCAGTGTTTTATCTGACACTTTCTCACCGGCTAATAAAAATGAAGTGGAAATCACTGTAGTTTGTCTGCAGATTAATTTTATTGATTGCACAGATATTCTTTTTGATAAATAACCTTCAAATTCAACTGATAAATTTATTAATCTGTTTTGTGTCTGCAATTCCTTCAGTGTAAAAAAGAGTTAGCAGCAGATCAGAAGAGAGCATAAAATATTGAAGCATTTTCTGCATCACCAGCTGAATGAATGTGAATCTGATAATGCAACACACAGTTTCTGATGCTCTATATTTTCATCTTGGCTGCATTTTGGTGGCATTAGTAAGGTATGGCTTAAAAAGTTGCACATATGAAACGTATTGCTTCAGCAGATAATCTATGTGACGCTTAAAGTATAGTGTGAATAAGTGAGTGGAAAGATGATGCTTCCCAGTGACTTTAAACTAAAACTGCTCCTGTCCAGGTTATGTGCTGAGCATACGTTACCATGGGAATTTAGCCAGGTAAAAAACTCTCATGGAACTAAAAACACTGACTTTAAGCTCAAAACAGCAAAATCATTAATCTCGTTATCTAGAACATTCCCTTGGTCGGTGTTCTGTATCTGGTTTAGCTTGGTTTTGACATCCAGAACAATATAATTTGCAACTACTGGCCAGAAGTGAACTTTCCCATGTTTGCGTCACGTTGGATCCTTTTTCGCTTTATTTGTGAGACTGGCTATCAGCAGAGCTACATCGTGTGTGCTTAATAAAACACTGGTAAAGTACCTATGTTTTATTCAAGTTCAGAAAACCAAAGCAAACTAAATTGGTAGCCTGTACTTCCATTTGTTTTTCAAGGCATTTTACAAAAATCTAATTTAACAAGACATTATGTTATAAAATGTAACTTTTTGAGCAGTCCTTGTGTTTAAAAAGAATCTCTAAAGATAAAAGATTTGTATATTTTATTATTAATATAAATTCAAAATATTTTCTCCACCTCTCAATACATGTGAGCACTTTTTTTCCTTCTCTGCCTGGGAAATAAAAGCAACTGTAAATTAGCTAGCAGACACATTTTGTGACAAACTGCAGAAAATTAGTTTGAGTTAAGTTGCTTGAAAGGTTGCATTTAAATTACCTGGCACTTTCAAAAACCCCCAAATGAATAAACAAATGAAAAACAACGCTCGGTTTACGCTCACTCCTCATCTGTAGTACTAGATAAATTCTGAATACTGCTGCTGTTTCTACTTTTTAGCATCTGCACTAGTGCTGGGAGTAACACATTTAAATCACGTCACATTTGTCAGTAACACAGTAAATGCATTGGTGTACTAAATTCAATAATCCCAGTTACAATTATGTCACTACGTGTTTGAGACTGGAAGTGTCTTTAGGTTTGTTTTCAAGTTTGCTTTGCGTTGTCAGCTTGGTGTTCCTATATAACCACTAAAAAAAGATCAGATATTTTCGTGATTATGAGGGTTATGTGTTGGTGTGTGGAACTACAGATTTTCCCTTTGCTTTTGCTTACCTCTGCTTATCAGTGCTGCTCAGAATTTGCAACAAGAAGCATAGAGAAAAATCCAACAAAGTGGTGTAAGGTAAAAACACTATATGTTGACTTTTCCTCTCTTATTACTACTGGCACTGAAGTTATTTTCTGTTAAAATAAGTTGTGGAAATCAAACAAGGTTTTTCACAGTTTATATATATAAAAAAACTTGCATGATTCAAAATTGCTTTATAGACATTTTATCATTTTTAAAGATAAAGAGCAGCGCCAAACTGCAACACTGCAGCCACATGACATTTTATAAGATGATAGAGAAAAGAAGAACTCTGTCCCAACTAGTTACGCAGCTGAGCACTGTTGGATGGTCATTTGAGGATTCAGAAAAAGTGCAAAGTTACTGACATTAATTTGCAGTTAGCTTTCTCACCGAGAGATAGATATGCAGTGCTGCATCGAAGCTGCATGGCTTGTTCATATTAACCTGTCAGTAATATTGTTATTTTACACTCTGTGAACTAAGTAACTCTATGTCTAAAGAAAGACACCAGTGTAGGTGTATATAGAGACAATATATATATATATATATATATATATATATATATAAGTAAAACTGATGTACAGTAACAGACTGCGTTATGAGCCCTCTCTGAGGCCAAAATTTGCCACCATAATTCATGAATCATACATCATTCTGGATGTATATATTTTAACTTCTAAACAGGCCACACAGACTTAGCCTATGAAAGCATATCCAAGCAACTGTCTCCAGACAATATTTGGGCATTTGAGCCACCTTCATGAATTCCTTTAAAGAGGCATACTACTAGGGTAGATTTAGATGAATTTTGATTCCAATATTACAATTAAGTGAAAATAGTTTATTTATTTAAAGAACAATTGCTTTTTTCATTAGCTACACCAGCATGTGCCTGTACTTTCAGCTGCTGCTTGTACTAAAGATGATGAAGAGCTTGTTTTATTACAGCTGGGATTACCACTAGAGGACTTGAGGGGTTTCAGGTGTCATCAAGTTTTTAATTGTACTTTAAATTGTACTTAATTGTACTTTAAATAAGCCAGGGTTCACCTTGAATTTAAGAAGAGCTTGTTTTTTTTAAAAAAATTATTATTCTTATTGAATTTTAAAAAAAAAAATACAGTCAATTTTAAATCTGCTGAATGTCAAGATCCGTAAGCGTCATACTGGACAAAAGCAATTTACTTTGCAGTACAATTTTAACTACAAAGTGTCAATATTTCATCACAGCGAAACAACTTTGTCAGTATGTCTGTTCTTTTTGGCTGTACAAAAAGCTGTTCTATTTTAGTGTTTCTGTGCGCTGTAATGAGGGTGAGAGCATATTTTTAAAGATACCATCTCTGCCAAGAGGTGCTGACACGCTGGAAATAGAAATTGTTACTGTAAGGGCACATTAATATGGACACTTGAATTACTATGTCAGTGTGTGGCTTCAACAATTACTGGCAAATTAGCATAAGAACAGAAATAGCTCAAATGAGCCCTGCTGGGTGAAGATATAAGAATAGTTTTGGCCACGAACTCAGTTTGTGCGCTTGGAAAATGAAGAGAAAACCATAAATTTCCATTTAAAAAAAGCTTTTCTCCAATGGATTTCAGGGAACTGCCCCTTTGTCACATCCCAGTGACCAAAATATTTTCCATTGGCCTATCCAGAGGAAATGTGTTATTAGAATTGCATTGTATCACGTTTTCTCTTCTATGCATTTTATTACCATTCATTTTGTGTAGTTATTAAAAAAGTAAAGGACCAAATACACAACCCATATATAAAAAAAAAGAAAAAAAAAACTAAAATGAAGAAAGCTAAACGTGGCAATCTTTTATTGTAAGTCAAATTACAACCTTTTGTCAAAAGAAGGCTTAAATATAATGCATTTTTGTATTATAGTTCAAGCTACACTGGTGACAGAAAAATGAATAACACAGCAGAACTTGTGATTTTCTTGTCAATACTGACTACCATAGAATTTGTGCCACTAGAAAAAAGTTGCCTGGGAGTGTAAAGAGTGAGAGCTCTTGGAAGCCAAACTGTACATGGAATCATTTATAGACATGTGCAGGCCTGCCTGGAGAAACAAATAGAAATTCCGAGTGTGTTGTGCCTTTATTGCAGGGTCTCGGATCTGACAAGGAAGGAAAAGGGATCACTCGCAGAAGGGGTTACTGCAAAGACGAATGTGTTCACTGTGAGCAATCAAGCTTGTGATGACAGAGTGATGAGATGTAAAAGAGTGGGCAGTCTATTAACAGCCCGTAGAAACTTATTTTCATACAGTCAAACGGGGACCTACAAAGGCTAAGAAGACAGAAGACCTGCATGCCCAGAGCCCTTAGGGGACATGAGCTGACTGAGTCAGAAAAAGAGAAAACATTGGCTGGCAGTACAAAGAGGAGACTGTTTGGAAAGGCAAGAGGAAAGGGTAAGAGGCGGATGGAGAGAGAGGAATTTTGAGATAAATAAAACAAGAAACAGTGTTGAAAAAGGGATATAGTAGAGAACAACAGAGCTATTGGAGACAGAAAATTGCTTTAGCTAATTTTAATATCAGACATTTTTCACACATTCATCATTTTTGGGTTGCTATTAAAGCTGGGATATTTAGCATACTTTATAATTACAATGTCTGTTTCCTGTACACAAACAACCGGATTCACAATGTTCCACGAGGGGGGAAAAAATCTTTAGCAATTATCACAAAATTTTGATTATTACATATGGGAATACATTTGAGCTAATTACTCTCTTAGTTTCTTGGGGCCCGCAGTGAATACATTTTCTTAGCTTTGCGGAGATTAATTTATTTTAATTTTTCCTGCATTCTATTTCTGTCAAAGAACTGCCAACAAAGAGACTGGTAAAAATTAGAAAATTAGAGATGCACTGACCTACCTTTGTGCCAGCCCTGTTTTTGACACATATAACGTTGGCTTTAGATACAGGTCACACTAAGTACCTATCTGAGCCCAGTGTTAATAATGTATTAATGGTATGGACTGGTATTTATATGGTGCTTTTTTTCTCTAATCAAGCTACATTAAGGAACAAACTGGGGTTCAGCATTTTGCCCGCAGACACACCATGATGTGGACTGGAGATCAAACCGATTCCAATTAGTAGGCTACCCACTCTGCTTCCTGAACCACAGGGTAATAAAGAACAGGTGAACTCAGTCAGACACTAACAAGGTGAGAAAAAAGACAATAAAGGAGTGAAGTAAAAACATGGAAAACTACAGTATTTTCAAAATAAAACGTTACGTAAAAATAAGGGAGACCAAGAATAAACCCCAAACCATCAAACACAAATGAAGGATTCATAACTGAAACCATATTATGTTTGTGTGTTTGCCGGATCCAGCATAGGAACAATATATGATGGAAGTATGGGATCAGTGAAGACTGAGCAACAAAATGTGTTAAATGTCTAAAACCCCCACACTGCTCTTCTATTTATTGCATAATCAATACAGTGGCATCTTTGGCACCTCCAGAAATGCTTTAATTCATGACTATTTACAAGCAGACACTGAACATGAAATGGCTTAAAGGGTTTCTCTCTCGTTTGCCTGTAGTAAATAAGTTGCCATTTGCTTTGGAGTTTTTATATCTCGCAAACACATGCATGCACGCACTTGCAGTCAGTAGCTGAGCAACCAAGATGATTAACCCAAAGGAGGATGGAATTTCTCAAGGAGCAATCCAGTCATACTGTGGTTCCTGCCTTAAGAGTAGAGAATGGTTTCTTTATTACCCCCACTATGTCCCTTATAAGAATTGAAGGAGGCTGCATTTCCTTTTTTTCTTTTCTTAATGTGAGTTTCTCCAGAGATATCCTGCCAGGTCTAGCAATGGCAGCCCAAAAAGGTTTACAGGCACTTTGCAAGACAGGAGCTGTTTTACAGTGTATGTATGTGATGTTTTTTTTTTTTCTTTTGGTCATTGATCTTACTTCTTGGATTACTCCCCGTGGAATATTACGCTATAAATCCAAGTATGCTTTACTAATGTACACCTCAAGGTGTCCCTACAGTGTAACAATGAGAGGGCTGAGAGCAGTGTAATTTCCCAATGTACTGTACCATTGTCACAGCACCTAAAATCAGATCTGCTGACTGTAACTATGGAAAGGATATTTTTCTATTTAGCTTTATTTTCTCCAAGACAGATGTTTTATTCAATACTGTCTGCTCAGCTCATCCCACATAATCATAGATATTTATCTGAGAGGGACCAGCATGTATGTGAAAAGGGCAATTCATCCTTATGTGTAAAAATTTGCCCACATACCCATGGGTTGACTATCGATAGAATGGCAAGTATAAAGGGAATGTAAGCACTGTTAATAATTCATGTAGGCACACTCCATTAACTATGCCACAGTATTGGCCTGAGGGCCATTTTAGAGTGGGATGGAGGAGAGACTAGCTCACTCCACAGAGAGCTAAGTGCTGTGATCCCTTAAATCTATTGAGCTAAAAAACATATCTATAATTATGAGAATGGAAAAAAATAAAAATCTGATGTTTCGGCATTAATAGTAAACTGCACTGAATATTGCATGCACAATAAGTTTTGTATTTATTTGGCAGTTTCAGGAAATGGCACTCATAACGCTTTATATCTATTTCTTTTTTTTAAGTTTAGCAACAGTGATTGGTAACTTTCGAATTCTAAAAAGAAAAAAAATCTTGTCCACGCCGAACAATTGGTTAATGTAAATGGTTAATGGGCAATAATTGATTGAAGAATCTAGGTAGTCAATAACAGACATGTACACATTAAAAAAACACATCATTAAACTTTGGAACCACAGGTATTGTCACCTCACTGCTGCAATGAGCAACAAAGCATTAATCATACTGATTGTTGCATATTTAATCAGATGTCGTCAGATATGATGCTCTTTCTTTTTCTGCTGTACCATACCCCTTTCATTTTCTCTCACTTCCTTTTATGCTCTAATTTGAAATGTCAAAAGCTCTCAGTTGGCCTGACTGGCTAGCTGCCATGCTTCTAGCCAGCTTTATTGATTTGTGCCTCCAGCTTCCAGTGCACCTAACATTTTAGAAATTCAAATTTTAGGGCAGAAATCAACTCATATGATGTGTTTCTAGGTATTTCTCAAAGCACGGATACCCAAAGGTCTAAAGCATCATTCAGTCAGTTTGGAAGTGTTGTCTTAGCTTTAGACCACTACAGGCCCCAGAGTGAATTTCGAGAAAATAGCCAGCAGCGACCCCCGGCTCTCCTAAGCTGGAACTCATTGCCCCTTGCACACTTGGCTGGGTGAGCTCCACAGTACAAGGCTTGTCTCTGGCCGACCTCGACGAGTACTCTATTTCCAGATCTACTGGCCCAGATGATGGCTTTTTCCACGTCAGTGGACACAGTCACAAATATAGCAATCCGAGAGGTGGAAGCAGCAGTGGTGGCTGCAGCTAGAAGTGGAGAGGAAAGGACAAGAGATGCAAGTAGTGGTAGTAGGAACACTGCATAGGATTGAGTCACCCTCAGCAAGGGCTCTCCATCCGGTCAGTCAGCTGAGTTGCAGTCTATTATATTTTATTTTACGGGGGTGTAAATATCCATGCCATTATGCATGGGGCAGCAAACATTTCCGTATCAATGTCACCAAAAAACACTGCAGACTACATATCATATGGTAATGATCTTTGTGGCCCTTCTGAAAAAGGACAGATATTGTAACTTAAATGTTCTCCTTTTTTCCATTCAGATGTCAGATTTTTTCTTTTTAAAAAGGTATAATTTTGTACATTAAAGAAAATGAACACATTTTTCTCATGACCTCCTGCCTGTAATATTTGAATGGTACAATCAGAATTTAGTGGAATTTGGAGTAAACATCATTAAAGCATGGATCTATTCTGCCTAGTATCAAAGTTCAGTCTGCTGTTGGTGATGCAGTAGTGTAGGAGATATTATTTGTACCCCTTTGAGTCCCCTAGTCCCAGCTGAGCATTGTTTCTGCAGCTTACCTGTTGTTGGTCCCCACGTTCACCCCATGTCACAAAACTCAGATCCTCTCAAACTGGTTTCTTGAACATGACTGTGACTTTGCTGTACACAAATGACCTCCACAGTCACCAGATGTCAATCCCACTTTGGGATGCGGTGGAATGGGAGATTCACGTCATGGATGCAGAGACGACAGTGATGCAGAAACTGTGTGATGCTATCATGTTAGTACGGACTGAAATGTTTGAGCAATGTTTCTAGCACATTGTTGAATCTAAGGCAGCTCTAAAGGCAAGGGGATCAAAGGCAGCACTAGAAATTAGAAGAATATGTGGAACTGAACACAAAAATACTAAATTATAAGTGATTATTACAGTAAGGTGTTAGTTTCTAAGTTAGTCTTAAAACTCTATCAGACACAGAAGAAAAAACAGGCTGATTGTACTGCATTTATTTAAAGTCTGCTAATTAATTTGATAAGCATCACATTAATTGACCTGAAATAGAAGCAAAAGTGAAGTGAAGGAAATTAATATACTTATTGTCATTAATTGAAATCAAATCAGATAAGAGCAGAACAATTAACATCTCAGTGGCAAAAAGTAATTAATCAAGACTTTGGATCAGAAATTAATGATTTATTTATTGGTTTTAAGAACATTAAGGTGTGCATACACTCATAGGCTTTTTCTAGACCAGTAATGCTATCATCTATTGTTTTTTTATTTGTTGTTTTTTGTTTTTTTTTACTATTATGCAGTTACAAAATTGGAACTGATTTTAATTGGACATTCCTGCATTCCTGCTAGGTGCTTAAAATAGTGTTAAGGTTACACAACAAAACACCAATTAGATCCAATTTAGAAAGATTACAGCTGTAGTTAGATAATTTAAACCACCCAGCAATCATGAACATATTCAAAAAACACAAAGAAAAAACCAACAGAGAAACAAAAAAGCTGGACTTGTTATACTTTTCATCCAGACTGAATGAGAAAAGAAGTTAAACATAGGGCAGATTATGGAGTACTTCACAGAGCCAAGGCTCACAGAATGCTGCTGAGACAGATGAGTGCAAGTGCACACTCACAGCCTGTTGTAACTCACCATCCAGAGGAGACTGTAAACAATCACTGCATTGCCTACCAGCACAACATTTTGTATGTGTGTTAAACTGTGTGTTTCAGCATCAGTTAGTGTGGTTTTTCTCTTTTCATTGCTTTTATCCTTTATATTTGCAGTGCCTGCTGTAGTCATGCTGTTAATTCTACCTATTGGATTCATGCAGAAAACTTACTCCAAAATTCATTCACCAGGTTTTATTGTGTGCAGATAGACAGGGTTGTTAGCTGTACTCATTTTCTGCGTTTACTTATTTGTGATTGTATTTATACATACATGCTCCATCTATCAATATTATAAGTACTGGATACACTACATACAATACATACGATACGGTCCATCTTGAGGCTACAAGCGATTTTGTGAGTCAAACTCTGTGCCAGTTCCCTCACATATCTGCACTGCATGCAAGCCGCTGCGCTCCGTCTTGTGGAGCAACTTATTATGCATTACAAATATTGTATGTATGAAGATTGTAGTAATGGTATGGGTCTACTGAACCAAAACATAGCTGCGCATCTGGTGAGGGAATGCCAATGAGTTGGGAGCAAAGTGTACACAGTGGACAATCTGAACATTATTTTTCCAAATGTAAATCAGAACAGGCATACGCTTCAACAGCAAACTCACCCACACTCATCTGCTGTCTTTATAAAAAGAAAAAAAAAACACACACAATTTTATGTCATTGTGATTAAAAGGAAATTTCATTCAATTAAAAAACATTTATTAGCCATTTCTGCGGAGCTACCACTAACTACAGTTAATAAATTCACCTGCTGTGTAATTGTTCAGCAAGGATAAATGGAACAGGTCTCATTCTCATTAATTAGCGAGGGCAGTGTAATGTGAAAACAGTTTATAAAGTCAATAGCTTACAATTATTTAACTATATGGAACGATGCCAAACTGCACCCTTATTCTACGTCAGTAGGCAACAGTTCTCATTAAGTACACATGAGGCTCAGACTCTGACCAGTATATCCATTATCTGATATAGCTGCCATTGTTCAAATGGCATGCTGCCTAAAGCTTCATGCTTCTTCCTTTATCGTGAAGGCTGATTTTTTTTTTTTTTTTGTCTTAAACTATTCCTGGATCACTACTCTGCTTTTCCAGTGCATGATGGATTACATCGTCATTGTTTAGCTAAAACACAGTCTTCAAAAAGACTTCAGTAGATATGATCAAATCCTTTGTTGCCCTCCAAAAGGAAATTTGTTTTTACAGCCCACAGTTTAAACGGCAATATTAAAGAGCAGTAAGGCACGGCATTGACAGTTCACAGCGCATGCACATGTATAGTCTACATATTGGTGTGAGAGATGTAAACCCACCGATACACTTATCAGCAACTTTTTTTTAAAATAAATAAATAAAAAATAGGATAAAGCCTCTTGTCCTGCTCCCTGTCTCTGTATTTTTGCACCGACTGTTTCTTTGGTTTTGATTAAAATCTAAACTACTACACCAAGTTGACACTTTATTAGGTATGCCTGCAGTAAATGTTCATTTTATTACATTTACTTTTCTAATTTTGGGTTGCATTTTACAGGTATACTATTTACAGTATGACAAGATCATTAACATGTACTGACGATTCTTATATCTAAAATAAGAGGCGCCAGGTGACATAAAACAATGCAGAAAATGGACTCTAAAAGAAGGAAAAAAAGATGAATCACTTCACAAAGTGGAGAGACCACTTGACTAGGCACCGTGTCTCTGCTGGATGCTGGCTCTGAGCACTAATATTTTCTGTTTCGCATTAATCCCTGCTTGGCAGTCACCTTTGTGGGGCAAGCTTGTTTGTTAGCATCTCCAAAAAAAACCCCAAACACTGGCACTTCTTACATCAGTACACTCCAAGGCTTGTATTGAGAGACAAGTGTAACAGTGGAGAAAAAAAAAGGAAAAAAGAAAAGAGACAGAGCGAGAGAGAGAGAGAGAGGCAGTAGGAGAGAAAGGCAGGGAAAATCAGAGCCAAGGAGACAGGAAAAAGACCTACAATGAAAAATAACTCCAAAACCAACACATCGAGAGTCTTGGCAATCACAACGGGGGTTTTGCAGGCATCACAGACAACAGATTCGCAAACAACACTCTGGTCTGGAATGGTGTCACCCCATGATTGATTTCTCCAAGCCAACTGATAAGTTTTCTGGGGTAGGCAATCTGTGAAGAAACGAATCAGTCGAGGTGAAAGAAAAACAATGTTTGAACCTGATGCATGGCAGCCAATACTCTGACGAGTAACATTTGCTCAGGGGTCAGTCACCTTGGAAAGGCAATCTGTGGGGAACAACAGTGCTGACTGTACTGTAAAGTAACTGCTCTTACCTCAGGGCTTTCTTTCTTTCTTTCTTTCTTTCTTTCTTTCTTTCTTTCTTTCTTTCTTTCTTTCTTTCTTTGTTTTTGTTTTGTCTTTTCTCCCATAACTTGCCAATGATGTTGATTTTCTTTGTTTTACTTGTATTATAATGCTGTTGTTTGGAGTGTGGCCACCATGGCATAGAGCCTAATTTCTACCGGCAAGTTCTTACTTGTTGGTTAATTTTCTGACCAAGAAATGTATTGGCCATGTATTCCCTGGTTAGAACGATCATGTTTCGCAAACAAAATGCTTAATATATTCTTGTCTTTTTTTTATCTTCTAAATTGAATTCCCAGTGGATTCTGTGAGTCAGCCTGCTAAGTATGACTTCACCACCAAAACCAAATGCTTTGGCCTACTTTATCTAGCTCTGCATGTCCCCTGGTTATTTCGCACACAGCTCTGACCAGTGAGAGTCCAACTGTTTCAGACTATTTATGGGGCAGAGTGGGCAGGTTTGTGGTCCAGTAATCTATCCCTGGCAATATTCATCATCACCTTTTATAAAGCAGCCTATGTCTGTCTACCAGATGCCAAATACAGGCATTCACACCCCCACGCTCCAATGGGAAGCAAATTAGGACCAGACTAATGGTGCATGCAGGAACAAGAGGTAGTTTTATTTCTTTATTTATCACAATAAATCCAGTAGCCATGATGAGAAGGAAAGAAGCTACAAATAGCAGAAGAGTACCACTCAGTTTCTTGTATTTTTTTTTTTTAACACAAGAGTCAGTCTGAGCTCCAGGCTGCAACAACAGTGACAGTCACACATGAAGAGATTTAAATATCACAGTCTTCAAACATGGGAAAGCCAGACTGTCCCACAAACAAATACCCACAATTAGGAGAGAGGAAATGTTGGCTGGGGATGTAAGGTGCTCTTGAGTGCTTAAGGCTAGGCCAGTGGAGACAGGCACGGTGGGATAAATGAACTGAAAAGGGATGTAGGACCAGGAGATGGGTGGGATAAGGGGATACCAACACTGATTTATTCAGAAGCTCATTAGTGGAGACAGGCCAGGGCACCGGGGAACAGGGAGTTCACCCTCATTGGGGCTCATTACACACTGGCAAGAAACTGACCCAGCTGGGGCCAAAGTGGCACTCATCAGGGTAACACTGACTACCTTTACTCAGACAGAACCAGACTTGGCTCCAGTCTATGCGGTCTATGGGAATGTTCATCTGTCTTCCTCTCTCTGTCGCATTCCCTCTTGTCTTCACTCACACACACTCCACTGGCTTTGCTTTCTCTCGGTCTTTGTCCTGTGAGTTGACTGGCATTCAGTCACGATCATCACGGGTAAACATCACACGGGATGAACTTAAATACCCGCGGCGGGGATGGCACAGCTGCTGGCATGGGGTGCTACATGTGAAAGAAAAGCAGACTGTGAATAAAGTAAACCACGGAAGAGACTAATGTATCAGCCTGAAGGGAGAAGCATTTTTTTAAGCGGTGTTGTGGTTGTTGTTGTTGTTGTTGGCAGAAATATAACTGCAGTTCAGGAAACTGGTTGAGAGACAGCCCATGGGCCTCTTGTCCTGGAATTCATGTGTGAATGATCACCGCATCCATAGTGACACACTGTGTACCTGAACAATAGCATTGGCTGGGTAGCTAAAAGAGAGCCAATTAGGATGGGGTTGGGGTATCTAGCTGATGGGAGGCGAGCCAATTAAGCTGACAGAGCTGAGAGCGCTGTGTATGGAGAAAAACTGGCATGGCATGCGAGCCTCAGGAGTCACACAGAACCAATAGGGGGCTTGCGCTTACTTTAGCCCGCTCACAAACCCTGCTGGGGTGTGAGATACATCACACAGCTCAAAGAAAAAGGACCCCTTCAGATTTGGGAGTAACAAATTATAATAGTCATGGTAAAGTTGTGGGTGCTGATAAATTGCACTCACATTTGTCAGGTGTCCTTCAGATTGATTTAAAATCAGCCATGAGGTATTAACTAGTTGGATATTCAGTCTTGTTAAACAAAAGCACCTTGTCTCTTTCCTCTCATCTCACTGTTGAGAGTTCTGTGACATATTTCTGGGGATATCTCATCATCAGATCTATTATTCATCATTCTTTTTCATTTCTAATGACACGAAAAGACTCCAGAAATACAGAAAAATGCTCATTACACCATCCTAAGTAAAAATAAATACATTGTACCATAAATAGATAGCGTTGAAGTGACAAATGAAGTAGGCGTGGAGTGCGGGTGAAGCTGAGTATACAGTAGGAGATGGGAGTGACTACAGGTGAGAGGTGAAGCTGTCGTGATAAATGTGATAAAGAAAGGAATGCACACTTTAGAAAGGCAAGAAAAAAGAGATAGGTGCTGCCCAAGAAAGAATCACCAGGCGTTCAGGCACTGGTCATAAAACATGAAAGTGGAATTAAAAAGGCACAGCGTTGGAGCTTACGGCTCAATTTCTGCCATGCATCCTTTAATGAATTAAAAAACCTGAAAGCAGAATCGGGGGATTAACAATGATGCACACATACTTGGCCACGCTTTTCTTCTTTTTCACATCTAAGCTTCCCGTGGATCTAATCCTTGAAGTCAGCATTCACAGAGCAGTCTAAATTAACTGTACGACTCATGAATGATATATAATTCTTGTCAACAGGAAATGTCTAATCAACTCCCAACTTACTTCTTATTCACATGGTTTTAAGCTTTACCCAATTTCCAACGTTCATATCGGGGGCGCAATTTCAATTTTGCGAAGGACATATGCAAAAAAATCTATAAGATGAATTGAGTAAGCTAGACTTGCAAGTTTTAGCTCAGGGTCAGTCAAATTGCTGACTGGTATCTGAAATTAATGAAAAGTAATTTGTAGGGTTTGACACATTTCTTGTCAGTGTTTCAAAGGAGAATGAGTGTGGGAAAATAAAACTGACTGATTCCTTCTTGCGTAAGTCTGTGAGGTGAAAATGAACATCAGTGTTATTGTAATCTACAATTACAATAACACTGATGCCTGTAATGAGACAAAGCTCAAGCCTAAGTAGCAGGTTATCCCCAATGGAATGCGTTCATCATGAAAATGTTATAGAGTTTCTACTTTTTCTCAAGAAGATAATAGCTTCATAGCACAGTCCAGCTTACTGCATGACAAGGGTAGGAATGCTACCTAGAAAATGGATCCATTATTTACTCACATTTAACTGTGAACACAGTGAACAAAGCACAGAATTAAAAGAAAAAAAAAACCTTAAGAACTCTTAGCCTAAGTAGGGTGACATTGTTTTCTTGCAAAAGCCACAACATGTCACAACACCAGCCCACTCACTCCACTGAAACTGAGGGTGTCGAGGCATAGAAGGTGGATTTCTATGTCCTTGACAAATTTACTGACGTGTCAAAGCGCCTCCACTATCAGTATACCAAACATAGTTAGTAGCCTTATTGACAGACAATTTGAACTGCTACTTTTTCTGTGCTCTCAATGAAGTGTGAGAAATTTGTGAAACTTGAAGTACTGTCAGTGTTGTTTAGGTATGGCAGCTGTATAGTGTAAAAAATAGCTTCTTCTTTTTTTTTACTTAATTGCAAAAGGAATATTGGTTACAAAATAGGTAGGGCGGGATTGTTAATTAATGAGCAAGTTAATTCTTGTTCATGAATTAACTGTGATTAAGCATGTTTTGAGAAGGTGTCTGCTTTTTGTAATGAGTTCAATTTCACTAGAAACACCAAGGCCTTATTACTCCCAGACATGCTGAATGAATAAATTGTTTAGACAGAACCTGTCTGACGAAGTGAAGTCGGTTAAATGAACTAAAACAAAAAAAACATGCCATGATCTAAAGGAACAGCTGCAAAACAAAGTTATCGGCATCTGTCAGTCTGGAAAGCCATTTCTAAGTCCTTGAGACTAAACCGTTCCACCAATGCAGAAAGCCAGGAACAGTACGACTCATCCACTATAATGGAAAAGAATCCAGAACAACATCGACATCAGAGCTAAAGGGCTTACTTTCTTCAGTTAAGGTCAGAGATCATGACTCAAAATTATATTTAAAAAAAAAAACTGGGCCAAAATGGCATATATGGAAAAGCTCCAAAGAGAAAATGACCGCTGAGCAAAAAGAAAACAAAGGCTTGTCTCACATTTGCCAAAAAAACATTTTGATGATCCCCAAAACCTTTGGGAAAAGATTTTTTGCACTCATGAGCCAAAAGTTGAACTTTCTGGAAGCTATCAGTCTTGTTACAGTCGCATAAAACTAAGACAGCATTTCATAAAAAAATACCACCATAGGAACAGTCAAACATGGTGGTGTTAGTGTGTAGGGTCTGGAGCTGCTTTGTTGCTTCAAGACCCAGAACACTTGCCATAGTTGATGGAACCAACTATGTTCTCTACCTGAAGATCCTAAAGGGGAATGTCTGGCCATCAGTTTGCGTGCTTTAACTTCTTCAGGTTTTTAAAGAAACAGCTGGAAACAAAGTCACTGACATCTGTGACTTTGAAGTCCAACTGCCTTCATTTTCAAGCTCTCAAGACTACCATGACCTGGATGACTGAGAACCTACACAGTCCACTGAGATGCTTTGGCATGGCCTTAAACAGTCATTCATGCATCAAAACCCCTCCAATTTAGTTGAATTAAAGCAATTCTGCAAAGAAGAGTGGGCCAAAATTCCTCCACAGCAGGTGAAACACTGCCAATTATTGCAAACACTTGATTGCACTTCTTGCTGTCAAGGGTGGCAGTTATTAGGTTTAGGGGAAATTACCTTTTTACAATGGGCCAGGTAGGTTTTGTTTTTTTCCCCTGAATAAATGAAATCATCATTTAAAACTTGTATTTTGTATTAAATTTGATTTTCTTTGTCTAATATTAAAATGTTCGATAATCTGAAACATTTAGGTGTAATAAATATGTAAAGAAACAAAACCCTAAGAAATCAGGAAGAGAGTGAATACTTCCCAAATATTAATGAGATATTTTACTGTCCAGGACACCCAATTTTGATTTGGGGTTCAAATTTGGCAGTTCTGGCCACATGCAAACATAACTTCTTTTTCTTTTTTTTGTCATACCCATTTAGCCAGCCATCTTGTTTAAAGCATGAATTATTTTTATTTTGCTACCAGTATTTGTACCCCAACAGCTTAGAGCAAATCAGGCTCCCAAGCTGCCAACTGTTGTATCCAACACAGAGCCTGAGCTGTCACCCACAATCACATGAGCCACAGGATATGTGCCAAGGAGAGATTGTGAGACAATGAACTGAAAGCTGTATAATCTAGTCAGTTTTTCATGCCAAAGCATCATACTTGTGTTTTACATTTCAAACAAAAATAACAATCAATTTTTCTATATGTTAAATCAAATCAAATCATTTAAAACAACTGTAGGTATGTTGTTGTGAAAGTGGAGCAGTCATGGACAATCTAAAAGGTACAAAGTGTCACATAAACAATCAAAGTCCTTTCTGGTTTTGTCAGAAAATGGAAAAAGTTTTGAGCCCCCGAGTGCTGCTGTGCTCTCAGTCAAAGCAAAATGGTAAAATTTATCTCATCTTTTTCAGAACATGTATTTTCAGCCAGTTTTCTGTAGCATTTCTTTTTTTTTTCTCATGAATGTAATTTTTGCACTCATGGCTCTTAGAACCTTGTGAAAATGGTCTGTAGATGACATAGAAACACGGTTGACTATCATTCATGATTTGGCTTTAAATGCCTGACACTTAAAATTACCAATCTTAACTTATGGGTGTGACCTCAGCAATAGCATAGCATTATAATATTAAGTAGATGTAATCTTCATTATGTGATAATGGATCTACTTTAGGCTACAGTCGCACTAAGGAAAGCAGAGAAGTCTGCCGCATGACCAAAATTACTGCGACCGTGTGCAATCAACTTGCGATCTTGCCTCTGAAGCCTTTGAAGACTGGAATCAGATTTCAGATCACTCACGTTCTAATTGTGTGCTCATTGGCTCCGCTTTGACAGTCACCACCATCGCTAAACAGCATATCAAACACATTACATTAGTGCACATTAATTGCATGCTATGGGGTCAAATGTTGGACGCACTTTGTAGTGATCAGTGTTGGTGTTGTTACTTATAAAAGTGATGTATTACACATATTACATAGAACACTTTTATTAAAAGTAATCAAATACGTTACTTAATAACTTATTTGTTACATTACTTCTGACATTACTCGTGTTTCTCTGCACATTCACCTGAAACCATTGTCTCTTAATTGCCAGTTAACAATATAAACCTCAGGCTACAGCCCCACATACAACACAGATCCCTAACTCCTAACCCTTTCTCTTAGTATTGTGGTATGAACACAAATGCAAAGCAAAGATGAAAATCAACCAAACAGACTTTAAAGCAACCACAACAGTGATGCTACTTTAGAAACATGAACAGGTAGAAACAGAGACTAAAGCCTGACTCTTCCTTTGTTTGTTACCTGTTGAAGCTCAGGTAGTGGCTGCTGGGCTGGGGACAGCAGCATTATCAACGCTTTGAGTTCTTTGCTAGCTTTACATTAGCATGTTGTCTGTGCATTTGCTGCAAAGAGTCAAAATTGTGTTAGCATCATAACGCAGTTCTTTCTGTTCTGGATACAGTTTTCACTTTACCATTGAGCTGTCATTCTTGTAGCTCAAGTACAAGAAGAGCCAATAAGCGGAACTGATAGGAAAGCAGACTAACAACTCCAAAGAACTGAACTACTGAGAACCAGTCCGCCACAAGAACCAGTTTTTGATTCCCGACTTCCATCTTCAAAGTGACTTTGGTGCATAAAGATGGCAATAGAATGCCAATTCCATGGATTGCTATTTTATGTCTAGGCATACTATGTTGTTTTGACTGAACAGGGTCAAGTTGGCAATTACATGCAATTAGTTCCCAATAACACAGCGTCAAGAGGCAAATCTATTGCTGTCTGTTACAAATCTGTTGCTATGTGCATTAGCAAAAGTGCACTGCTCTTGATATCAGATCAAATTGTCATCAACGCATATATGTTAAACAAAATGTAAACACTGTAAACATGTTGTGTAAATTAACTGGCATATTAGTTAACTTCTGAACTTTGATTTATAACATTTTTCTAAATTCACAGTGGTTTTCACTACTTAAGGTCTATACATCAACTGAGACTTTCAGATATGATCATGATACAAGCAAGACCTAAAAACGCGATAGTAATTTTTGACAAGTTTTCAAGCTGCATGGAAAACAGCTACAGTAGAAAGATATTGGGACTGGGAATGCCAAACTCATTCATACATGTGTTCCTTTCCATTATCTAACATCAGAACAGGTTGGTTTTTATGTATGAATTTGTACCCTGGTCACGTTTTTAAAAAAGTCACGAAAGCAAGCATTTATATATATCACTTAAAACTAAAACTAAAACTAAAACGTATGCTGGCACACTAATGGATTCACAAACAGACCTATGTATGTCTGTCCTGCAGTTTGAGTGTTTGAGTGAGTGTTGGAAAAACATTCAAAACAAGGTAAGGCAAAATAAGGTGCCAACACTATCAACATTAACCCAAGACACCCACTTTTAGTCTCTCTGCCACTCTAAATCTCAGAATCTCTAAAGCTGCTCCTCTATTTGAAAAAAAAGAAGGGTTTTTATTTGCACATGCAAGACAAAATCCTAATATTCCATTCCATTCCATTATAGTTCCTTAATCTATCTCTGGGTCTTCGTTACAGGTGCAGCAGTCAAAGTAGAGAACTCAAGAACTGTCTCTCCCAGGCCAATTCTGCATTTCCAAGTTAGCTAAGGCATGCAGGGTTGTCATTAGGTTCTGGGTCTGCCCTAGGGCCCCCCTTCCACACCTCATTTAGGAGGCACCAGGAGTTATCCTAGTCAGATCCTGAAACAAACTAAGCTGGCTATTTTCAATTTGGAGGAGAAGCTGCCATGCTCTGACTTTCTCCAGAAAAGTCTGGAAACTCTACACCCTATCTCTGAGAGAGAGACCAGAAGGGTGTCTGCCATTTATCTGTGATCTCATTCTTTTGGTCAATACCCAGAATTCATGACCATAGGCGAATGTAGAAATTGTTTTATTTTTATATCAAAGGAATCTTTTAAATTGCACTTGGTCTGGCCCTTCACCTGGGACCAATTTGCCCCGGGGATACCACCAGTGGCAAACCTAGCCCCTGGAGGAGGTGGTGATTCACAGAGCGGACAGAGTTTGTGACCTATCAGATGCACAAGACTGACAGGTAATGATATAATCTGAGTTTTGAATAAAAAACCCAAACAGAACAATCTCTCAAGGCTTTCGTCGAGGATTCAGCTGTTTGCAGAATATTTCTTCTGGTTTCAGGGAGCAAAAACATCAATCCACAAGTGAGTTTGTTGCATGCATTTACACACATGGCGCAACAGCACTGACTACACTCGTAAAAGATTATAGAGGTGCTGAGACAGAATGAGTGAAGATATAACAACAAATTACACCATGCACATCACTATGCTGACACAGAGTCACAGTTTATCAACTAGAGTTTAATAACTGTCTGACTGCTTGATGTATTCCTGTAATTACATTTAGGTCCACTTTCAACAAAAGGAACTTAGATTATGTCACTTACTTTAAAGAATCATTTAATGCTATTGAAAACAGCTTTTTGAATCACTTGCATCATTTACATTGTTTAGTGGAAAGTAAAGTGAGAACAAGGGAAAAGTTGAATTGTAGTCTTGTGGTTTTAAAGATCTACTTCATCATTTTTTATTTTTCAATCTTTTCTTGGATGCCAGTGGATCCCCAATGGGACCTGTTTATTTATTTATTCTTATTAAAAAGGTGCTGACAAGGACTAGATCAACATTAAAACATTAAAGATAAAAAAGCCAAAGGTTGTTGAAAGATTCATTTTTGACCTTCTTTTAAGAAATTTTCCCCCAAACACTGTGAACCTATATTTACAAGCATGCAATCTGGTGAATCAATCTATACATTTTAAACATTTCCCTTAATTGAATCACAGATGAACAAGATTAAACTGAAAGCTAATAAAACATGATTCAGTTTCAACTCATCGCATTTTCTCTGATTCATCGTCAAGTCGATTTGGCATCTGTACTTTGAGTGGTAATTTCTGTCTCACATCCATCACCAGCTCATCCCAATCCTCGGCAACCATCAAGGGAGTGTTTTAATTCACTGGTCTAATTAAAAGATAATGGTCAGCATTCACAGATGTCAATGAAGTTCATGTGCACACCTTAATCACAAGATAACTACTCTGATGTAGTGGAAGACAGTGAAAAAGCTACTTCTTGTTCGTTCTCTGCTTGCTGCCCAATAAGGAGCGAACAATGATGAACAGTGAAAGCTTCATGTTAACGACAAAAACACTGACTACTCTTTATCCATTAGGATAGATTTTATCCATTAGGATAAAGATGTTTTGTTTGTTTTTTTTTAAATAGAGAGAATAGGACTGTGCGCTATACTGTTAAGTACATACTAGTACAGTTTTGTATTTTTTCCATATTTCTTCAGTATTTTTTCATGTGTGATTGGACACATATTTTCCTCACTTGATCAGCTTCCAGATTTTCCAGCTTAAAAACAAAAACAACAACAACAAAAAAAAGATACAGACTGCCTTACATACCCGTTTATTACACAAATATTCATGTAACATGAATTATGCACTAGGAATAAACAGTGTCTTTTCCTTTTCCTTTCATATCTTTTGTTTTGTTTCTCACTAGCCAACACTTCGACTGTAAATTGTGCTAGACTCTTTTGATGTCCAAGTGAGGTGACCATTAGCCTCAGGCTTTCTTTCATTCACTGAGAAATTTGTATTGTGTCGCATGAACTTTGCAGAAAAAAAGTAGAAAATTGCTTGAAAATGCCACCTATTGCACAACACTGTGTCTTGGACTGAAAAGTTTGACAATGGCCATATGCTATTTCAGGCATGTCACAGACATCAGGCCTCACCTCCAGCAGCTTTTCAATAAGCAATCACACCGTTTCTCCAGGCAACTGTTTTCCTCTTCTCTGTTTCTTTGATAGCTCTGTCAGTCATTCAAGCAGCGAGGGTAAGATGATTTTCCACATGCTTTTCCCCTGTGGGTCAAATGCAAGGGTCATTCAAAACTCCAGAAATGGAAAATGTAGCACATCATTATTTTTTTTCTAGCAGGACCCAAATGAACTTAAATTATTTTGACTCAACCACTGTCACAAACTACAGTTTACATATACTGAGAATGAATATGGTTATTAGTGAAATCAGATACTGTAATAAAAGCTAGGCTATATAACATAACAAGTAGAAAGCTAACAACAAGCATAATATTGATAAAATCCACAAATAATTCACTGGCAATGAGTTTTAAAAGGTTTTTCATTTACTGCCATATTTCACTTATCCATCATTCAGTCTGATAATAGTACACTGTATTATATTTTTTAACCATTTTTCCAATGCTACTACTATTAATAATAATAACGAGCATATATTATATGATACAAATAGAAAATAGAAAAAGTACATATTGAAGACTTTCCCTTTGAAACTTACTTCTAATTTACATTTCTTTTTTTTATATGTTACACCAAATATTTAAAAAGAATGGAAGAAAAGGCGAAAATTCCTCAAGTTTAAAAGCACAACAAAGTAACCATGTTTATTAACTATGGAGCAGTGATGCACTGTCATGGCAAGCAATGCAAACAGTGCTTGTCCACAGAAATCTAAAAATAGGTATTCAATTTAAGTGAAGCTTCAGCTTTCTCTGTCCACTCCAAGATACATAATTGCGATGCAGATTCTCTGAGGTTGTTCCTCATAAAATATAAACTGTGTCTTGTAAAAGAAATTAAAGCATCTCCTTTCATCTCAAGCAGCATTTTGCTGTAAAGCTTTTGGCTCACTTTCATCCATTCTTTAAATTATTACCACGCTGTGGCCGCAGTAGGCTATTGTTTCTGGAAGAAGTCCAGAGACAATAGCCAGCTGCTTGCCTCCAATTCCACTAAAATCTGTAGCATTTGTCAAGCCTCATGAACATGACTTTTTCACCTGATTTTTTTTTTCTGTAATATTGTGGGGTCTTTAAACTAAAAGACTCATGTTGTATAAATATATCTGCTACCTAAAATATTGGGAGCGGCAGAGAATATGTTTTGACTTTTAAAATATTGATCAATATAACACAGATGGAGTGTTATTTTTTCAGAAAACTGTATTTTCTCAATTTGTCAATAATATAGTTTCACATGTTCTAAGGGTTTTTTTTTTTATAGCAGGCTATTGCTAATTTTACTTTGAAAATTTCTCCAGCATTCATCATTGTCAACAAATGCTAATTACTTTGATGACAAGTGAAAATGACCATGCAGAGTGGAACAAGATGCAAGACAGCCATCACGAAATCACAAAAACCATAAGTTGTCAGGTTGTCATTGTATCTGCTTGTCATTCTGTAAAAGTCATAGCATGGAACCATTTTGAAAAGTTGCATTATGATGTAATCCTTAGAGCTGGCGATCAGAAGACCTCAGTGGTCACTCCCTCTGAAATTAGCTGCTGGAGTGAATCACAGACTCATTAATGAAGAGTGTTATCACATTCTTGCAGATCAAGATTAATGAGTTGTAATAATGATGCATACCAGTAAAGTGACATTCACTTCAAGGATATTTAATGAAGCTTCATCCTTCTCTGTCCACTGCGAGATACATAATTGGGATGCAGATTGTCTGGGATTGTTCCTCATAAAATATAAAATGTGTCTTGTAAAAGAAATCATATAAGCTAATAACAGTACGCTAGCAGTAAATATTAATGGGATTTGCATTAATCTCCACTGCATTACCGAGTTGATGATAAAGGGGTTTGTATCAGAGAAAACGATCACCCACTAAAATCAAAGGCCTTTATGTATTGTTAATGTGATATTGGACTGAAATATTATTATGCTCTTATCATATATCAGCTCCCCCAAATTTAGCAGAAATACAATATATACTGGTGTTACTCAAAGTAAAAAATGTTGGGACTTACAATACATGACAGCTGGTTCTGTCATGCACAGGTCCAATCTTTCCATGCTAATTAGCACATCACACAGGCTACTTATCTGAGCACACACACCCATATATATATATATATATATATATATATATATATATATATACACACACACACACACACACACACACACACACACACACACACATGGGTCCTTCACTGAATTCCAGTTTGGTACTGCAAAAGGATACCAGTGCAACAGGTCAGTCAAGAAAAGAACAGACATTAGAAATCTACTGACACCAATAATGACAAAAGAGCAGAGCTCGTAAAACAAAAGAGAATGAGGCAGATGACCAAGAGTCACTTCAACAGAGCTATAGAAGTCCTCTGCAGAAACTGGAGGATCTTCCAGAAAGACAACTGTCAATTAGCTCTCTATGTTACCCAAAGAGAGGCCTCTGGAGTAAAAGCCATGACCGTCTGGTTTAAATGTAAAGGAGTACAGGCATGGGAAAAAACCTCTCTCGTCTAATAAGACCAGGAAAAAATCTTTGAATGCTTTCCTACCCCTACATCTGAGAGTGATGCTATAAAAGAACAAACAAACAAGCAAAAAACTTTCCATTTGTTACTTCTAGGTGTGGATATCATCCAGATTGTGCTAATAGCTTCCAAAAAAAAAATCCCTTCAGTTGATCGTAAAATGTCCAGCAAGAGAATTAACAGAGACTAGAAAAAGAGATCACATTTCTTACCAATTAGATTCTGCACAGAGTGACAGGACATTTTTTTGTATCCCCAACCTTGCTCTTAGGAAATGCTTGCTCTTAGGGGATTGTTGGATCATAGGAATTCTCTATGATCCAGCAATCCTACAGTGTAAAGCACAATGAGATACATGTCCTTTGTGAACTGACATTATTTGAATGAAACCGAACCAAACTGAACTCCAACCACTATTTCCTGCCAACTCAAAGCATTTTTTCATCACCTGGATCATCCTTACACTCAAGTGTGCAGTGCTTTGGGAGGATGAATGCAGAACAAATTCAGAAAGGTCTCTAAAGAAAACCAAGAAAGGCTACAGTCAAACTGCACAAAACAACCAAGAGGCCTAAAGGAGGAAGTTTATAGATGCTTCCTATCCAATTTAACAGAGCTTGAGAGGATCAGCAGGAAGGAATGACATACACTACCCATAGTGAGATGTAAGAAGTTCAATTCAGTTCAATTTTTTTAATATAGTGCCAAATCACAACAGCAGTTAAGCCTTAAGCCATTTTATTTTGTAATGTAAAAACCTTACAGTAATACAAAGAAAACAGAGAAAACCCCAACACTCATATAACCCCCAAGGAGTAAGCACTTTGGCGACAGTGAGGAAAAACTCCCTTTTAACAGAAAGAAGACACCTCCAGCAGAAGCAGGCTCAGGGAGGGGAGGCCATCTGCCATGACCGCTTGGGGGAAGTTTGTGTAGATATACCTAAAAAGCTTCAAATACGTGAATGTTTCCAAAGAGGCTCTATGAGCTCTGCATTGACTGGGGGGAATCTATGTGTAAATGGACTATATTAATAATAAACTAATAAACTATTTTCAGCAAGAAAAAAGCATTTTTACAAATCATATTTGTACCAGTAGCACTCTTCAAGTAATGTGTTTCCAGCACTGACTGTGTTGTATTATTTGAAAATGAATTTGAATCCTTTCATGTAATTCTTTCATTTGGTTGACTGAACACTACATATTGCAGATTATACTGCACAACTCTAAAGTTGATTTCTCAGTTAACATTTGGTTTTATTTTATTGATTGTTTTTCTGTTGAGTCTACTATATTATTTTGGCAACCTCTTGCATATTTGTGTTCTTTCCTGCAGGTGTGCTCAGACTTGACTTTGAGTTTCTCCTTAGTAATAAGTAAAACCATCTGTCTGTCAACCAGAGGGCAATAGCCTCCGGCAGTTATGTCTTAAGCAGGGCCGGACTGGATTTTCTAATTATATCACAGCCTCACATTTGATAATCTTTCATCACTCCAAGGACCTACAAAACCAGTTCCAACTTTATTTTTATATCAGGTAATGAGATATGATTATTATAACTTAGATTATGGTCTGAGGGAGTACCTGATTATACTGTAACTGGCTGTAGAGTGTCCCTTAAATCCTGAGGACAACTACAAAGTACTTCCATAAAAACTGACTGTTTATTGCTTTAAACTAAGTTGCTTGCTCAGCCTGCATCAAAAGTAGGTAACCATAGCTACAGGGACATAGAAAAAAACTGTTCACACCCTAATGCAGAACATTAACAAGCTAACATCTTGCAAAACTTGTGACTAAGTGACTTTATATTAGGGCTGCATGATTATAGAGAAAATGGTAATTACTATTATTTTGTGTAATATTGAGATCATGATTCCTAAAATTTAGTGACAAAAAAGATTTTATTCCACTGTGATGTAAACAGTGCAATAGTTTCAGGCTTTCACACCTTGACATCTGTTCAGATCTTCAGAATGAAATCGGTCCTGCTTATTCACTTTAATTCAGTTTCTTAGAAGAAATCATCAAGGCACTGCATTAATTTTTACATTGTGCTAGTTCATCTTTATAAATTAGTCTCTGCAGAGAAGTAATATCATGTCTCTCACTTCATTCATTGTACCTGATGATGGATGTGAATAAAACGTGTCGCAAAGCTACAAATTGCAAGGGGATAATCTAGCTATTGTTCAGCATGTTGATGATTTTTCAGAAACATTTGTTACTCACTGTGTTTCTTGGACACATCTTTGGTCAAATAACATGTGATTGCTATGGTCATTTGATGGTCGCATTTCAGTGCGATACAAGACCAAACAAGCTGTACAGGTTCACTTTTATGGATGTTTAAGTTCATGTTGAAGGATTCAAGTTAGCAACTATTGCATTGTTTTTCTTGGCCTTCATGTATTAAATATACTGCAGTTTGTGGTGTGGTTTCAGGCATTTGAATAGATTACTTGTGTTGATTTGAAGTGTAACTACAGCACTCTTTGCATATTATTTCTTCTTGGTTAACATCGTTTATGCTAAATTTGTGGTATTCATCTAGAGGAAACCTAAAGCAAGAGACAGTTGTAACTGGATCATAGTGAGGTGCTAATTTAGAGAGTGTTTGCTTTGCTTTTCCTTTGCGTTTTAAATAGTGGTGCATTTTAAATATCGCTTGATCAGGCTCATGTAATTGTGAGAAGCCCAAGTTGCTGGGAGAGGTGCTGGTGAGCCAGGGAATTGATGAAGTTGTAACTATGGTAACCTGAGTAAAACTGGTAAACAAATTTTGCCAGTGTTGATGATTAAAGCATCTAAGTTTTGGTCGCTTGTCTGGGGTCAGCTGGCCAGAGTCTCTATCTGACTCAGACTCTGATTTATTGTCAGTCTGTCTTTGTAGGCCATGTGACATAGACCATCAGCGGCTGATTGTGGCAAAGAGTATAAAAAGAGCAGAGCTGGAAAGTAGTTTTCCCTTCCCCACAAACACACGCACACATATATGGCTCAGATATCCAAGTACACACCACATGACTTATTTCCTTGCAACTTCCCTGCAACATTTAAAGCAAAAAAAATAAAAAAAATATCAGTAAACTTGTAATGTTCTTGCTCCTTTTCTGTTGCAAGCTTGAGCCATGGGAAATTATCACAAAAACAATCATCACACATCCCTTTCACTATTCTGCTCGCTTTAGTACACATCTCTCATCAGCCGTTGGTGACAGTCATGAAATTGATTTGTCGGGGAAATGCCGATCTTCTTAAAATCCTGTTTAATTTCATTCATTGTTCGTCAGCCAACCAGTGTTAGTGGCTTTGAATCTTGCTAGCATAACAGGATCTTTCTGGTGCACAGCTGAGCTGCAGAACTCTGTGCGCTCAGCAGATGTGGATACATGTCCCCAGGTTCACACTATTTACTGAGCCGTGTTTTCATTGCATTATAATCTTATGACATGACAATACTTGTTCCAGGTATTTGTGACAACCCTCACAGGTGTCGCTAGGTTATGGTTTGTCCTGTTTTGATAGCAATTTTCATGGAAATATGCAAATCATCCCTTTTTGATATCCTGTTGGCTCATTAATCTCTAATAACGTGCACCTCATGGGACATTATTCCTTTGTTAACAAACCTAATTTTAAACTCGTTATTGCGAACTCATTATTATAATACTGTGATGTACAGGGTTTGTTATATGGGTATGTTACTAATATATGCATGTAGGACCCAGCTGAAACTCATATTATCTGAATTAGGAGATAATATGAAAGTGCTGATCTCAACCACACATTTCCACATTTCAGGGATTTAATATATAATCTTCTATTAAATTGTAGGGAATGAAGGAAATATAAGGTAACAAATAGGACAGTATTTAGCATACCATTTTCATACTACCACTACTACAAGTAAAAATAATAATAACCATAATATATAGAGCCAGATAGGAAATACAGATACCCAGTCTTTAAGTAATTTTAGGAAATCCACAAAATTAATCAAAATATTGGTGAAAATATTGGCTTAAAATATATATGTCTATATATGTACATGCATGTATATTCTCATGTCTTTGATGTTTGATTCCACACCAGCAACACAGTTGTTTACACCACGTTCCTAAAACTGAGTGAGTGTAAAAAAAATCCCAGAAAACAAGTTATTGTTAAAAAAGTGTATGTGCATATGAGAAAATTACACAAATAAATGACTACATTCTTTTGATATTTAAGTTCCTCTAAAATGCCCGATTGTTTTTATGCCAGTCCTTGTTTATTTCCACTGTGCTTCAATTTCAGGTATCAAAAATAAATGCCAGTCTCTATTTTCTTGGTCCCTGACTGAACAGCAAAATTACAGTGTAAATTGTGGACCTGCATTTTACAGCATTATAGTGTCCTCCAACCAAACTAGGTTCCTGATAATGATTGCACCTGCTTATGCAACAGCCCACATGAGTCAGATTCTCATCTGTTGAACCAGAAGAGAGAATACAGCTTCTCTAAACAGGAGCTCTAAGCATTTTAGATGTGTTCCACTCTGGTTTTCCATCTCTATACTGTGGGAGTTTAATCTCATTCCAACTGACGTGTCCCCAGGCACAGTTTTTTCAGAAAAAAAGGAAACAAAAAAATTAGGACAGATTGAAGATGTTTTTCTCATTCAGGAGCACCAGGGTATTTGGGTATCTGTCTCTGCCTAACTGTCTGACAGTCCCTCTCCCTGTCTCTCAGACCACTTTTACAGAGATTATTTTATCTTATTTGTGGGGGTTGTGGCCATGCTGGCCACAGGGCTGAGGGGGCTTTTATGGAATAATCCCCCACAAAGCCAGTAATAACCTGTCAGTTCATCCCCAGCCAACCTCTTACCCCAGCACCTCCTAGTACATCCCCTCCCTCCCCATCCAAGTTCAACTAACCAACCACGAAGATATCAGAAAGGTACGGGTGGGTGGGGGTAATGCCAAACTTGAGGCACAGGTCCACGCATCCCAACTGAACCGTAAAATTTTATTTTTTTTAATTTTTTTACAGGAAATGGACAGATATCTCTCCACAATGAACCATGACAGCAGAGAGCAGGTCTTCAAACGAGCACTCTTTCTGATGTTGGTTTTCTGCCTTCAGTCTGGTGAGATGATAAGAACTCATGGGAGAGAGAAAAGACATGGGCGGAGCTCTATATTTGGGTTCTCAAAAGAACAGCTTCACGGGACCACAAAAGCAATCAGGATTAACACGTTTAAAGATATGTGTGAAAGACAAGCAGCTTTCAAAAAGGGAAAAAAAAAAAGAATTTTCCACTGTAAGATTCAGTTCACGCAATCTTAAAATAAACATCTACTTTGCTATATTGGTTTTCTTATAATGGTTCTCAGTTACATTTGATGGCAGTGGCTTCTCATCCATTACCTTTTCTGCTTTAAATAACAAAAATAGGCGATTTTTTATAACCAAAAAAAAGGAAGCCATAACTGTGAGACTGTCTTTGATCCCCCTCAAAATGAAAGATTAGATATTAATCCGGGCTGCTTTATGAAAATGCCATTCATATGTCCCTCCAACATGATGATATTGTTTGAGCTGACGGAAAAAGCTGTGAAAAGTCACATGTATGGCACTATTAGTTCTCTGAATTGACAAGTGGATTAGCTTTTGCTACACATGTCATGTATATTATTCGAATAGGCGTCACTGTTGGGATAACATTTTCATTGAACTTTATTCTGTCTGAATAAAACAAAACAAATTAATAAAGTTCCTTTGCTCATTCTAGGCTGGTGTACAGTTCTGCTTCAATGGCAGCCGACTACCATGCTTGCATGCTTTCATGTTGTCTTTCTGCGACACCTTCTCTGTTGGTTATTTTTAAACTCCCTTCCTTTGCTCTCATTTTGGGCCAGATGGAGTCTACCCTGAAGCATGTGTTTGGGGCTAAGGCGCACTCCTGGTTAGCCTCGCTCACTAGTGGAATGAGGCCTGTCAGAAGGCATCAGGGTGACTCATCTCAGGAGGATGTGCTAACACATCATTGCCCCAGACTTTTCAGCAAGGGTTGATCGTCCATGAACAATGCAGTTCCCGTCACATGCTCACACTTGGCCAATTCATCATCTAGCCTTCAACGTAGGGCAGCAACGGAGAGAGTGAGAGAGGAATAAGTTTTAATTCATGAATTGAGAAATATTTGGTTTGGTTTGCCCCCAGAGACAGACAGCAGCACTCAATTTGAACTGTCTTTTTCTGCTTGTTGCAACTATACAGCATGACCTTTCAGTTTATATTTAGTTTTTACTTATCTATAGGAGTAGGTAAATATGCATCCTTTTCTTCAGCGAAGCCCTGTTTTACATACAAAGTATAAGCTCAGCTATGCTTCATGTGGCCTCAGTGGGGGTTGTGCATATTTGTTGGGGCACCTGTGGCTTTTGCAGTGAATTTTATACCAGTTTCTGGTTTGCCTCCTCCCCAATCTATTACACTGATGAGATTGTGTGATTGTCATTTGTACAGTCTTTGTGTCCCTGCAGAGTTTCAATTTAGCGCCGCTGCACAGAGGCCAGAGCGGACCCCGATGAAAGCATTGCAAAATCTCTGTGCTTTCCATTCAAACTCTCCAAACCACATGTAAGGTATATGTTGCTGCAATACATAGCCTTTATCTTAATTGGAAACAGATACACTTAACCTATACTTACTAATTGAGAGTCGATTGTCACAAGACTTTGCTAACCAAATACAAATACTATTTCATTTTATACAGTGGCTTGCAAAAGTATTTGGCCCACTTGAACTTTTCCACATTTTGTCACATTACAGCCACAAACATGAATCAATTTTATTGGAATTCCACGTGAAAGACCAATACAAAGTGGTGTACACGTGAGAAGTGGAATGAAAATCATACATGATTCCAAACATTTTTTACAAATAAATAACTGAAAAGTGGGGTGTGCGTAATTATTCACCCCCCTGAGTCAATACTTTGTAGAACCATCTTTTGCTGCAATTCCAGCTGCCAGTCTTTTAGGGTATGTCTCTACCAGCTTTGCACATCTAGAGACTGCAAAACAGCTCCAGCTCAGTCAGATTAGATGGACAGCATTTGTGAACAGCAGTTTTCAGATCTTGCCACAGATTCTCGATTGGATTTAGACACCAGACAGGTCAGGGATAAAGTTATTGAGAAATTTAAAGCAGGCTTAGGCTACAAAAAGATTTCCCAAGCCTTGAACATCCCACGGAGCACTGTTCAAGCGATCATTCAGAAATGGAAGGAGTATGGCACAACTGTAAACCTACCAACCCAAGGCCGTCCACCTAAACTCACAGGCCGAACAAGGAGAGCGCTGATCAGAAATGCAGCCAAGAGGCCCATGGTGACTCAGGACGAGCTGCAGAGATCTACAGCTCAGGTGGGGGAATCTGTCCATAGGACAACTATTAGTCATGCACTGCACAAAGTTGGCCTTTATGGAAGAGCGGCAAGAAGAAAGCCATTGTTACAAGAAAACCATAAGAAGTCCCATTTGCAGTTTGCCACAAGCCATGTGGGGGACACAGCAAACATGTGGAAGAAGGTGCTCTGGTCAGATGAGACCAAAATGGAACTTTTTTTTGCCAAAATTCAGTTATTTATTTGTAAAAAATGTTTGGAATCATGTATGATTTTCGTTCCACTTCTCACGTGTACACCACTTTGTGTTGGTCTTTCACATGGAATTCCAATACAATTGATCCATGTTTGTGGCTGTAATGTGACAAAATGTGGAAAAGTTCAAGGGGGCCGAATACTTTTGCAAGCCACTGTATACATGTATATAAATGGCATAAATTTACAATTTATATTTACAATTTAAATTGCATTATGTAAGAATGAAATAAACACATTCTTTTAGGTTTTATGCACCAGGACATGAAATTTCAACATCCCATCATGACATTTCAGTCTGAAGTCTGGACTGAGTGGGCCATTATCATAATTTCTTCTTTTTTTTTTCAGTCATTCTGTTGTAAATGTGCTTTTGTGCATATGATAATTATCCTCTTGCATGATGCAATTTGGCCCAAAATCTGTCAGATGGCCTCACATTTGATTTTAAAACAGTCTGGTGCACAGAGCTGTTCACGGTCAGTTCAATGACTGCAAGGTGCCCAGGTCCTGTGGATGCAAAATAAGCCCAAATCATTACCCCTCCATCACCATGCGTGACAGTTTATGTGAGCTGTCTGTGATGATATGCTGTGTTTGTTTTGTTGTGATACTCTGTGGATTACGGCTAAACACGTCCACTTTGATATCATCTGTCCGACAGACATTCTACGAGAAGTCTTGTTGTTTGTTCAGATTTGAATCTACGTCTTGCTGTCATGTTCTTTTTACAGAGAAGAGGCTTTCTCCTGGCAATACAAACAAGCCATATTGTTCAGTCTTTTTTCTAATTTTATCATCATGAACTTTAACCTTTAACATGCCACTGCAGTCTACGTTGTTTCTCTTGCACAGACTGACCTCGGGGTGAATTTGTTGGAACATCCACTCCATGGCATTTTATTAACACACACTTGAATATTTCCAGCAGACTCCTTCAACTTCTTTGATTGAGATGTTTACATGTGCTTACAGTCAATTAATCAAGTGTATTTGATTAGCAGCACCTGGCTGCTACTTACCCTCTTAATTTCTATGAATATGAATATATTTTTCAGACATTTTTGCTCTTTGTTTAAAAGATAATGCCACAGCGTAAATCACGGTACATCATGGTTCAACTGACATTTCATTTGCCTAATTTTAAGACCTGATAAGGACCAGATTATTTTTTATTATACCCTGATACAGAAATTATTTGATTTGAAAGGGAGTATATTTTGTTTTTTTACAACACTATGTATGTTTGTATGCAATGCCACTTCTTTCGCATGTAGTGTTTCATATTTCATATTTGTATCTATTCAATTTTATTTTTTACTTGTTTGTTTGTTTTGTTTTGTTTTTTTCCTTCAAGGCTAAGAAGACTTTTTTTTGTGTTATTTCTTTATGAAATATGTATATTATTATGTCTTTCCCCTTAGCTGTGTCAGGAATCATAAAATATGAGACAGTAGTCATGCTGTGCTTATGAAGTTAAGGCTTTTCTGCTCTTGTGTTTTTTGAACTGCAAGCCACTCTCATTACGCCTTATAGCACTGTAGCCATGGCTCTGCATGTAGTTGCTATTGGTACGGTAAATAAATGTTGATTAGGATGTAAACTACCAAAGATGCTCATAATCTGCACACCCTACAAATACCGTAATAGTGTGATAACATAGAACTAGTTGTTTTTGTTTTAATTCGTTCAGTTATCGTCTGTCATTAATCAGTTGTTTACACAATTTGAATAATGATTTTCCTAACAGCATCTTCTTGCTGTGATAAAGCAAACCCCTACAGTATTGTAGGTTTTAAATTGTTGTGGGCATTTCCTCATTTAGGACCATCCTTCAGATATTTTTTTTTCATTGCTTGGAGGAAATTCATATTTTACTCTGTTTGAAACTATTGCATTGATAAAAATATATTTACTTTGAGGAAACACACAACACACAGTATGCCTTGGAGACATGTTCGTGTAATTGAGTGATTATTCCAAAAATAATCAGTACTGAAGCTTGCATATGAAATCCACTGCCTCAAGCCACAAATCAAAAATTCACAACATTTGTTACAAATGAACATCTACACCAAGTCAGGAATGAACAAGGGCTTGCAACAGGGTTAATTGGAGGGCGGGGGGGGGGGGGGGGGGGGGGGTTAAAATCACTTGACAATTTGTCCCTATGTGTTACAAATAATGTTCTTTGACAGAAACATAGACATGTTCACATATTTGAGTATTTGCGATTAGATATCCAGTGAGGTCCACACGCATACGTAGAGCAGAAGCTTTATCCTTTGACAGCGATGTTGTGTAGATGAACCTAGTGCAAAATATATCAGTTTTCTTCTCCACTGCATTGTCAATTCCTTCACCAGAGAGCTGACGCTGTAAATTTCATGACCTCTGTGAAATTCTCTGTCCCCGATGCCAAATAAACAAAACAGTGTACTGTAATATCAATGCCATAGAACGGTATTTTAAATACACTTTTTAAAACTCAAAATATATGGTAAATATCCAGTATTAAAAATGTACATTTCACACATTTTCAACAAATGTTTTCACAGTACTATTAGTGTTTATTGTTTCTTGATAATGCATTATGTGAGCTGCTTTTGACTTTCAAAACATCAGAGGAGTAAATGATTCACACTACCACAAAGTGTATATCTTTATTTTAACGATAACTATGTTGGTCTCTATATTTGAAAAGGTATTATTGGAACTTTGGGGGCATTTGGGAAATATTATTTACTTGTTGCAAGTACATCAGTGATGTGTAGAAGTACCTAGACTTACAAGATGAAAATGTACACACACTCATAAATGATGCTAAAAAATGACTGTCTCATCTGGGTACTGCTGTCACTCTCAGTAAAAATATGAGACGTGTCATGATGCAATTTTCTATTCCACAGCACTGCGAGCACTTGACATGTGTCTTCACTCACCATACAACTGATTTATAAAGCAGGCTAACCAGCCTGAAGGAACAATATCCTGTACTGCTCCTCACTTCTGTCTGCCCCTCATTACAGCCAAGATTGGCTCGGACATCCCAGGAGATAGCCATATTAAGAACCAAAAATACCAATGGTCTCCTGTCTCAAAGATGACAGCTCATTGTCAGAGGTTATAATCTAGCAGTGATCTCAACCAATCTAATGAATGAAATCACCGTCATTCACCGTTCTCCAAGTCCATCTCTTTTGGCATAGACTGTCTGCTCTGCCCTCGAGCTGGGAGAACTGAAGGGAGTCGGACAGAAAGAGAGATTGTGTTTTTTGGAGGATGGTAGGAGAGAAGGAAAGAAAGACAGCATGCATTTTTCCTTGTCTTTTATGAAGGAGGGTGATACTGAGATACAGTTCTCCTCTAAGTTCATTTTCGTTCACTCGGATGCAAATCTGTCAGTCCAGAGAGTCTCAACCACATTAAAAATACAAGACCTGCCATATAATGTCGTTTTCATTCCATGTGGGAAAATTACAACTCAAATTGCTGTATCTTCTGGCAAATCCTCTGTTTTTTTGACAAACAGGGACAGCTTTATGCAGATGTGTGCTGAAGCATGCAATGTAATTGGAAAGCCTGCATTCCATAAAGGTCCTATTAGTTCTAGTGATGCTTATTGGCTGTGTTATGTAGTGCCTCTCCTGACCCGTATCCAAAGGTCATATATTGACTCTAATATGTCTCCATTATCCCACTCATTAACCTCGTGATAGCCTACTCAGAGTTTGAGAATGTGATCAGCGGCAGAGAGGGAGACACTAGCCACAGGAGGCTGTCACTGGGTGGACAGTGGTACAGTGGACTGGGGAGTTAGCCAGTCAGACAGCTATTGATCTATGTGGATTAGGAGGCCCTTGTCTGTAGGGGTATCTCCTTCAGCTGACAGATTATTACAGGCTTTGCTGGGATTTGAACCTTGAAAAGACTCCCAGCACAATAACTTTGTATGGCAGAGACATATCTAATAAGATACCAATAAGCTCAGAGAGAGAGAGAGAGAGAGAGAGAGAGAGAGAGAGAGAGAGAGAGAGAGAGAGAGAGAGAGAGGAAAGGGAGGGAAAAAAGAAAGGGTTTTTGGAAAGCTTCTGGCAATTGAAGGCAATCTTATTTCTTTCTTCCCCTTCTTGCTTTTTTTTTCTTCATTCCTCCACTCTAATTTCCCTTTAATTCTAAAATTGCACAAGTGGGATTTACAAAACAGATTGACTCCCTTTATTAGTTCAGTATGTCATTATAGATGCATAGTCTTTGAAGCTGTAGAGAGATTTTTCTACTGTATGTGGAGGTATGCGCTGTGCAGGGACTGCGAACATCCACAGCAATGACCTCAAATTTCTCTCATCAGGGTTGATGGGAAACCATCAAGGCCCAAGTCCAAACTGCATCCACACTGCATCCAGTACTCAATCTGCACGCACAGCACAGGGAGTCGGCCAAATACGGCAGAAGGAGATGAGAATTCTGTGCCAGCCATGACTTAGTACATAATTAAGGCCTTGGCTCAGGAATGGCAAATCAACTTGCCGCATTTCCCAAAGGAGTTATGAGGTGAAGTTAGGAAGGATAAAGGCAACCAAGGTACTCATTTTCAGATGCTATCTGCCATAAAACACAGAAAGATATGGTTTTGTGTACCAGTTAAGTAGTTGTCAGAGTTTGGTGCCAGAAGTTACTCAGCAATCGATGACTGGTATGATGAGAGACCAAGGAGCCGTTTGCCTTTGAGCTATAGTTCAAATCAAAACATGGACGCGTTTTGGAAATGCTGTGCCTTCTCTGGTACGCTGTGTAAAGAATTTTCTCTTTCATTTTTTCCCTCTCTCTCTTTCTCCTTCTCCCTCTCTTCACCCTCTCTTTTTCCTCATCAGACTTCAGCCTCCACTGATGATGCCCTGAAGGAGAGCCTGTGTGGGTTGCATACCAAGCAGCGCAAGTCTGCTTTAAAAGCAATCGGCCAAAGAAGTCGAGAGGGGTATCAAACACGCTGCTGAATATGCATATACAAATGACCTGTTCAGTAATCACGAACAACCGCACAGCAGCGTGTCTGCGGGCTGTTTTGACACAGCTGGGCCACAGCCCCATTAGTCCCACAAATATGTCTTTCAAATCAGTGGTTTGAAGGCATTTCTCTACGCATACAAAAGAAACTCAAATTGTGTTCTGTGAGCAAAATGTTTTAATTCCTGCACAGGCATGAAGTAGAGTTTGTTTCTTCAAAGGGTCACCAACTCTGATTACAACTTAATATTCTGCCTGTGCAGTAGTTCAGCCGTGGTGCCTATAGCATTTAGCATGCTAGGTTTGATTGGTTGCCTGGTTGTTTGCTCTGCAGTGAAGTTAAAAAAATGTGTTTTTCTATGATAATGATGTTGGTTCTTTTTCAACCACGCATAATGAAAGAGATTTCTGTAGAGAATATAGCATAAGAGGGCATATGGTATGCATGTATTTTCAGTATTATAAAAGATGGCAAATAATGGCCAGTAATGGAACTCTGTTTTGCTATGCATACTGTCAAACCAGGACAGAAACTTTTAGAAATATGTGCTCTAAAAAAATGATTAAGTTTTCCAGGGATGGGGGAATAAACTGTCAGTTCAACTGCTGACATCATTGTAGCACTATCGCTGTGGCCTCTGAGTGTGGATGTGAAAAAGCTTTTTAAAGAGCCACTACTTTTATTATCATTACATCTCTACATTTATTTGTTTCCTCAGTACCTGTCTTTCTTTTTTATCAACTAAATATTTCTACTGTTGATTATGCTACCCGAGTACGTTTTATATTGAACCAAAGGTGCAAAGGTGCTCAAAGCTAAAGATGTGAAAAAATAGATGGAAATAATTGCAGGAGAGTTTAAGTATTTGCACTTTTGTCTTTCTATCCATGCATTATTTTTATCTGACCTCACCATCATCCAAGATAATATCAGTGGCTGATGAGTCACAGAGACTGAAAAATTAAAGATTAGAAAGATGAGCAAGTATGAAAAATATCCACTACATTTAATACCTTTTTTTTTCTTAGTTAATGAATCCTGCCAAGGGCATATGAGGCAGTGTATTCTAAGTTTTGATTTTCACAGTCAATAGTGTAAATAAATAAAGAAATCATGCACACTTTCACATACTCATGTGCGTGAACACACACCTCTTAATGTTCTGTTACTAAAGGCCACTTTAAACAGCAATTGTAGAGGGACAACACGATATCTCCTCAATTTGCTACCTCAGGCCCCTGCGCTTTTGTTCCGTGGGCTGTATCACTTTTGCTCTACTGGGGTCACAGAGGGTGGTGAGTACTCAAATAATCTCCACTGTCAGGCCATGTACAACCCTCTCTTGAACTTAACTGTGGACCCTTCTGTCTCTCATGATGACACACCAATAGTCTCCAAATGTCCTGTTCTGTGGGAGACTTTGTCAGAATATTTGCACGTTCTCACTCTCACCCACTCCCCATGTGGCCAGCTCTCTCCTGCCAGTGCTGACAGTCAAGCCCGTGTACTGGAAGACCCTAGCAGAGTGCACTCGCCATAGGAAGGCTGTTTAGATGCAGATAGAGTCTTGCTCTCTTGCTCTCTCTCTCTCCCTCTCTGGATTTTGCTGTATTTAAAACCTAGCATTCTGTTTACTGTAGGATTACTGCTTTTGTATGTTTCAAATTTGACAGCTGCTTCATTCAACTCCCCAGTGTGGAGGCTGCACGATAAGGCCGATATGGGTTTCTAATCTTTTCCCTGCCTAAATCCTTTCCAAATCTTCTATTTCTTTCTCTCTCCCCATCATTCCTTGCTGTAAGATTAGAGCATTTTCCAGCACAACTCTTGGCTTTTGGTGCAGAGCTGCTGGAACACTCTGGAAGGACTGCTAATGAAGGGAGCTGCTCCTTTGACAGCTGTTGCATCTGACGCAAAGGTTCCTGTATTAAGGCCGCAATCAAACACCCCTCCACAACCCTGTCTCCTGGTACGTGGGTGTGTGTAGCACACATTGACAGCATGCTAAAAATAATTGGGTGACTGGTAAATATCACTCAGAGAAGCCGAGTTTGATCTCTCTGGGAAACTGTTTTATGGAGAGCTTTTTGGAGGATATGTTTTACCGAGATATAGCCAAGGCATTAAAATGTACTGACAAAAAGAAAGGCAATGTTCCTTAATGCGCTTTTTCTGCTCGGGGCCCCTCCTAAACCGAGATGACTGTTCATTCACAGATTGTACCGGTTGATTAATTCAGCGTAGAACCTGCAGCTTGCCTGTTGTGATTCCTCTGAGGGCCCTCAAAGCCTTGCACTGCATTACACACAATCTCCTGTCTAGAATTTCCATTTAGGCAAGGCTTCAGGGAAACTGATGGATTAATATTGGTACAGTGGCAGCATTTAGCAAACAAGCATTCATCACAAATTTTACAAAGTATAACTAATGTTGGATTGTATAAGGCATTAGCCACAGCAAACGCTTAGCAGTTGAGGTATTGTTTTCCACTATGAGAAGCCAATTTCCAATTAAACACACATTAAAGTCCAAAGTTATCACCAGAACTCATTACTGATAGCAGATATATTGCCCTGTATACCTTTCTCTGCCTGTAGAAGATGAAAAATTACTATTTATTAAATGACACTGTGGCATTTAAGACTTATTTATTGCGCATAGTGCACCTCTATATCCATATGCAATTTTTGTAATAGCTGAACATTATTATGTCGCTTTTAGAAAAATGGCTTTACCTCTTGTTTGCTTACTGTTACCCTTCTAGTGTTTGCTGAGCCGAGGAGTCTAATCTCCCGCATACAGGTATGCTCTTTGTGTGACTTGTCAACACATCCCATGGCTGTGCCACTGAAGCACTTCAACTCTTTGGAGACAGCTTCAAAACATGGAGAATGAACTCCTTCACAAATGAAAATAGACTTTGTAGAATTCAGGCTTGTGACAAGAGTCGGGCATCTCTGCACAAATGTCATTTGGGTGATTTACAAGCATAACCCAAGGCTAACGGCTTCTTTGTTGAAAAAGAAAAAAAAAAGACAATACATATCAGAAAAGCTGTACTCTATCTAGAGATTTTGAAGACTGCATTTTTGGAAAATGTTAACATGCCACTGTATGAATAACAGTGAGCTTTTTTTTTCCTTCTCCAAACATTTCTCTTAGTTAATGAACTAGTTAGTGCAAATTGTCATGTTCCTTATTATTGGTAGAGGATTATGAAATCACAGCCTTCACATCAAATTTTAAAGAGTAAATAGCTAGAAGCTTTAAACAGCAATGACTAAAAGGATCTTTGGAATGAATAATTAAATTTCAAACTGTCACCGTGGCTATTTTTTAGTTATTCTCACATTGTTTTTACTTGTTTTTATAAACACGAAAAAAAAAATTGCCGAGGAGAAAACAGAAAGGGACGGGAGACCAAGAGAAAGAAGAAGAAAGAAAAAAACCTGCTACAATAAATTCCACCTGGAGAAACTGAAACTGCAGATAATGGGCTCATGCTGAAAAGGCTCTTGAGAAAAATGCGCTTTGTGCTGTCGCAGTTAAAGGCACTTTGGTCAATGCCTTCACATTCCATAGGTAGCATTGTAGCAGTTGCATCTTACATGAAAAATGTGGTACAAAGTGGACCACTAAATCTTCTCAGTGTACATATACGATCTGAGCATGACAGCGCCGAGCAGATTTACGCTATGTGATGACAACCCATAAAATATTGAGCCTCTTAATCAGTAAAATGGAAGAGCTCTTGACTGCCAATTCGGGACTTTGGGTTAATAGATGGATATTTACCACCGTAATATCCTTAAACCTGTCCATCCCGAACCCCAGGCTCGTCTCACCATTTGTCTTGCGCTGCAGCTGAATGAGAGCATGAGCTCTTCGTGGTTAAAGAGCTTCACCTTTAGTTTATATAATTCTTTTTGTCTTCTTCTTCTTCTTCTTCTTTTAGCTGAAGTCACCACTGTGGCTCATCTGCCTCCATCTAACCCTAGCATCCTCTTCAGTTCCACCAACCTTCTGCATGTCCTCCACTACATCCATGTCTCTCTCTCTATTTATCTACCCGCACACACTGGCCACTTTATTAGTTACAATCTGCTAATACTAATTGCGTTATTTCTTTGTGGTGTAGCTTCATACATAGAAATCAAAAGTTTTTTCCAATCTTCTATTGTCCAGTCGTGAACTGTAGCCTCAGTTTCCTGTTCTTAGTTGGCAGGAGTGTGACTTTGTCCTCTGCTTCAGTGTTGGACTCTTTAGTGGACAGGTTGTTGCATATCAATAACTATGGCACGTTCAAAGTCATTTGACTAATATTTAGTAATGTACAACTAAACATATGTACCGGAGGGAGGATGGAGCACGTTATACTAAATATAAAATGAATAATTTATACATCCATTATAAATTCGTAGTAAATTAAACTTAGTATCTATTCTATTAATGTTAACAAACACTGAAATCATAGTTAATGTAGTTAAGTCTCTAGTGTAAGTCTAAGTCTTTAAGTTTCTTGAAGACGTTTCACCTCTCATCCGAGAAGCTTCTTCCGTTCTAAGAGATTTTAAGCCCTATGGGAGTGTCCCCTAGAGGGTCATGGACCGTCTATTGATCCTCTACCTAATCTCACAAGCTAAGGTGTGAAAACAGGCTTGGGTCACAATCAGCCAAGGTTTTGGGTGAACCGACTGTGAAACCTTGCCCACCCTATCATGTGATTTTCTGAGGTTAAATGGTCCAGATGTGAGTGGGCGTTAAGGCGTCTGGGAAGGGATCTAAAAACTGGTTAATAGATGGCAGACAGCTGATGTCGTAAACCACCGCCTCTGTTCAAAGATGGTCGTTCACAGTGGGCATAGATAGCTTCTTTCACTCCTCTTTCAAATCATCTGTCTTGCCGTCCTCAAAAGAGTGACCTTTGTCCATTAGATGCAGAAGGACAGCCGAGCCTTGTCCCGTCCAGGTGGCTGTTTGGTCTGTCCAAGGTCTTAGAGGTCTGAGCATTCCCGGCTACACTGTACAGCATACACTACATTGTTAAGTTTGTGTTTAGGAGTTTGGTCTTTGGGATGAACCAGTTTTTGTCTGAGTGTGTGGCTGGGTCTGAAGTACACTGGGATGTCGTGCTTGGAGAAGACTCTCTGAGTTTCTCTCATAAACCTGCTACATAGGGATGACAATATTGTTGTGTTTGTCAAATGCAGCAATATTGTCATTTGTATTTGTTAGTGATGGCCAACTGTCTTTGTGGTTTCGTAATTACTTATCAGTATACCAGTTCTCATTACCAGGGCAGCAAATCTAGCTGTTAAGTGAAAGATGTAGAGTTACATACAAGGTCGTATTTAGTTTTGGTGTGTTGCCTTGTGTATGAATTAAGGGAACAGGGAAACTTACCTATCATATTTTAACCCAAACTACTGTACAGTCTTATTGTTAACCTGGTTTAAATGAGGTAGTTAAATCTAACCAAACACACAGCAAAAGTAAAAAATTAACAGTGAATAAGTTAGGACAGAAACTGTGATTTATTCCATTAATGTTTGACCAGCATAACTTTTGTACTTGAAAATAGGTACAGTTAATGTTTTCAAAACTTTATAATATCCATTAAAATAATTGTTGAACATGCACCAAACACAATTTATTTACTGTTCACCAATTTAAAAACTTTAAAAACTTTAAAGCAACTTTAAAATAACCATCCAGATAACTTTCAAGGATAGTTTACCTGTCAATGTATGGCCTATAGTTATTGTAAAGAGTTGTGTTTCTTTTTTTAATCATCTTTCCTTGTAGAATAATACTTTTACTGTACATCCCTAATCAGTTTAAATGACACAAACCGCATTGCAGTGGTTGCCATTGTTTCCGCTTAGTAGTTATTTTTGTCCCTTCTTAGCATCATATTGAAACTATGTGATTTATATGTTGGTGGCTATTGCATAAACTGAATATGGAACTTGCTCATTTTGTATGGTCAGCTGGGAAATTAGACCACCAGTTCTCACAACATAATATTAGAAATAATATACAGTGTGACCAAAAGGTTTGGAAACACTTTTCTAAAAGAACAAATTACATTAAAAGTTTATTGCCAGCCTTGAATTCTTCTATCAAATGTGCCGACTGCAGCGAGAAGCCCCGGAAGCTTTCATAATGAGAATCACATTCCAAACAATAACGTGTTAATGTAGAGCTATGCCCTTGTCAGTGGTGTGGACATTCTGACTCTCATGCACGGACAGACATGACAGCCTGCTCAGATTCAGCAAAAGGTTAAAATAACGTCAGTCAATTGCAGTTTGTTCTAACATCGCCCTGCTCTCCTTCTGAAGATCACTGTTAGCCAAAATGAGGCAACAGCAGTTTGCTATTACAGTGCCACATCATCCCTGTCACTTTTCCTCATGATGAAAATTAATTATAATGAAGCTATTAAGTGAGGTAGCATTACCATCATTTAAAGAAAACCTTTGAAGCCATAAAGTACCACGTTGAGAAATTAATGTCTACTATATTTAATCTATACTGACACAGCACCGGGTTACAACAGTGCCCAAAACGACAAAAGCTAATGAAAAGTTCAATTTTCTGTCACTGCTAATCTAAATATGACCATCTACGGGAGACACACAAGATGTCAAATTAGTAAAATAGCTCCACACTTTCAAGCTCAACTTTAAAATCTATTATTTTGTTTACTTACAAACATTCACAGTCATCTTGTTGTTGATATTTAAGTTCAGACTAAATCCTTAGTGCTGTTTTGGTGTATTTCGGGGTTTCTGAGCTGTGCTGTAGGATATGTCCTGTATATCTGACTCACATTCTGTCCCCCTCCTTCTCATCTGAGAGGGCAAAGGAGATCATATCCATCTCCATCTCCTACAGCCAGCCCCCACTCTTCTAAAATACTCTGTGCCATAAAGGTGAATCGCTCATGGATGCCGTTCAGTTTCATTGCAGTTTTGGAGAAAGTCCGCTGCACTGAAAACAAGTAAAATCACCTCATACTACTAGCACTTTTTCATTAGTAGACAGGGAGTTAGTGCTGACTGTACATTTTTCTGCAGTGTATACTTTCTTTCCTGTTTCGCCCTCTCGTCTCCTTTCCACACCCTGTCACTTTTGCTCTCTGCCAATCTTGTCTAAACCTCCCCACCCCTCCACCGCCACCTTTGTCAGTCCTGCCTACCCCCCCTCCTCACTCACCTTCACTCCCCCAACCCCTACCGTGGTGTGCTGCTCTCTCCCTGCAACATTTGTCTCTCATTTGAAATGAAGAGGAAATGCCTCCCTGTGGGCTCACAAGTGGCCCATCCCGAGGGCTGCCTGAGATTGATGCCTGTGATCCAGCTGTGCTGATTTACTCCCCGCACCCACAGGGGAGCGAGAGATTACACCGTGCTCTGCTGGAGAGGACGAAAAGCAGACAGACAAAATGAAGCAGAGGGAGCGAAAGTAAGATAGTGAGTTAAGGACAGAGGGAGGGAGAGAGAGATGTCATGAGAAAGATGAACCCCTCAGAGTCGTCTCCTACCATTCTGTCCTCTTGTCGAGGACCACGCCTTTCATTACCAAACTGTCTAATTGTGAAACCAAAGCTCTGTTTGATGGTCACTATTTACTTTCCTCTAATTGCTGAGGTGGCAGAACGTGCCCTACCACAAGTTCTATTCATGATATACACACAGGGCTTGTTGTGTCAAAGTGAAAATCATTATCAGTGTCCCAAGTTGAGAGAACAGGGAGGAAACTAAACAATGTCTGAGTCACAATTCAAGCTTTCGCATTGGCATTCGATAAGGTAAAAGCATGTCTCGGCTGACCATTCCCCCTGTGGTAGCAGAGACAATCTATAACTGTTGTCTCAACATTGATTCCAACATTATCCTCTTGAGGTCATCTGTATTCAGCCAACAGGGAAGAGTGTCCTAAATTTACCTTGTCGCGGCATTAGTTCACTGGCCCCTCCCCTGTCATCAGCTTCAAATTGAATGTGGTGATTGATTACCGGGTCATGGACGAATGATAACACTTTATCATTTCAGCTGGCATCATAGTGGAAGTAATCTATTACAGCATGGCACCCAGAAAAGTTCACACATAATGCTTAAATGTACAGTATACCCTCAAATTAAATGTCCCTTGACAATAATGAGTTTGTTGTTTGATTTTACTGCAACAGCCACTGGAAGCATAAGAGCATCGGCTTTAACACAAGAGAAAACTTGACTTATCTACTGCAAATGATTTAAAATTGAATCTAGTGCCGCTGTCATGTTTATTTATTTATTTACTTGGCAATACCTGTATGAATATTAAATGTAAATTAATGTTTCCACTTTTGCAGTAAAAGACGGGGAAGAAAAGGCTTTGTTGAACATTTATTGACACTTTAAATCTTGCTGTCTGACTGCAAAGAAAATGTACTTTTCCCTTTTGAGAGTTTTACTCCAGTGAGTTTTATGCACTGAATTTATGGTTTCTGAAAAATAAGTTGACAGCACACTGCCTGCTCTGCCCATTTCACCTTTAACAAGATAAATGCTGGCACTGATATAGTTCCTTGGAGGCAAGATTGCACACAAATACTCAGTTGTGTGTTTGCATGTACACTGCATGTGTGGTTACATGTGCATCATATGCCTGTCTGTGTGCATATAGGGAATCCCACTTATGTGGCAAAATGAATGACACTGATCTTTCACTCAGTAAACACAGAAATTTGTAAAGGCTTTCGTGACCTTTTAGGAGGAACCCATTTGTTTATCTGTGGCTCAGGAGGCATTGATTAGGTGGCAAAAGGAGCAAATGACTTACTGCGACTTGTTGCTCTGTGTCCTCACAAGACAAACACTCCTTCTCCCTCCTGCTTCCTATGGTGTACAGTTGACAGCATCTCTTCTATGTCCCTAGTGCATCTCGGTGGGGTGGTTGTGCCAAAGTCTGATGAGATGAAGCTGTATTGAACTGCTTACCCAAGGCTTTGTCCAAGAACATAGCACAAAAAACAGCCTTTTACGTATCACTGTTAGGCGTTTTATCACAAAGTATTTGTGCATGATGTGTGCAGTAGCTACCCAAACAAATAAATCTCAAGAAAGCTCTACCATGTTCTAATGCCCACTTTTACAGACACAACGATCCTGCTCCACTCAGCTCCACAAAACCACACACAAATACATGCACCACTACCGTCGCTGCCTGTTTTTTCCCCCACTGATATCCAAAGAACTGACAGAGCCAAGATCTTATTTACTTGCACACATAAAGCACATTTATCGTAAATAAAGATAAATGCAAGGCAAAAATGAGGAGAAAATGGTATTCAGTGTATTTGTAAAAAAAAGCAGCACACTGAATTGTTTTACCAGACTGGCTTTGCCGTTATAAAGGATTTTTCAATTCCCGTGCTAAATTGCTCAGGCCGGACCAAGAAGTAGAAAAATCTGTTATTATGACCCATTGGGAACAAAGTACAAAATAAATAGCTTTTTTATATTCACTGTAGGAATGGATCAGAAAGACTGAAGACAATTGTATGTTTTATACACTTGAGAACTCAACACACATGCAGTGGATTATAGTGTTTTTTCTAAGCATATCAGCACTCGAGGTCTTGAACGGATGTGTTGATTAATAATTGCTTCATTACTTTTTTTGTAAATCATTACATTAAATAAATGTCCTCCTCCTCAGAATAAAAGACAAACAAAAAATGCAGTATGTATTTCTGTCAAAATACATAAATGACATTCTCTGTATTATCGTTTTTTTGTGTGTGTGTTTTAATTAAAGTAATGTAGTTAAAGTGATTGTAATTAACCACTGAAAGAGTGTAATTATCCATGCATGTGGGAAACTCCAGACACCATAAAAGACTGGCAGGTGAGCCCAAAGTTTTGCCTTATTTTGGGAATTACACAGACGTAGAAATTAGTTTCCCTTTATTTTAATGTGAGTACTACCAGTTGGAGGTGCACAACAGAAGACGAAAATAGAAAAGTAGGAAAATGGTTACGCCTATTCCATCAAATGAGCCAGTGGCCACATATATTGGCACTTCTTTCACTGACAACTATACAACTGCGTAAATCTCTCATAAGGGACTGCACACACTAAACCCCACCGCAGGTCACCTGCTAATCGGAAGGTCGGTGGTTCGATCCCCTTCTGTGCCAGTCCGCGTGCCAAATACCCTTGGACAAGATACTAACCCCAAGTTGCTCTTAATGCATTCATCGGTGGGTGACGTTAGATAGATGCACTTACATCGAAAGAGTAGAAAAAAGTGGTTGTGAATGGGTGAATGACGCAAGTTGTGTAAAGTGCTTCGGGTGCTCAGCTGGAGTAGAAAAGAGTTACATAAGAACCTTTTTATTTACCTAGAACACCAAGCTGAAATGTTTTGTTTTTCGCACATTTAGAAAGAGCCCTACTTACGTACGTAGCTGTATTATATAATAATCTACCAAGTGTGTTAATTGTGTTCTTTATTATTTCTCAAGAAATAATGTGATGTTTGATCAAGTTTTGTTTTGTTTTTTTCTACTGAACTGAGTAAGCCTCTAGAGCAGCAGTGTCCAAACATAAGGCTCAGGGGTCATGCTTTTGGAATATGTGAAAAAGTAGATTGATTTTGGACTATAGAAGCATTTCTTGATCATGTGGAAAAACCGAGACATGCAGTTGAATTACTGTTGATTAAATGTGTTGTTAAACCTCACTCGAATGACCCACATGAGATCAAACTGGGCTGTATGCGGCCCATGATGAAAAGTGAGTTTAACATCTCTGCTAAAGAGTATAGGATCAAATGTGGTACCGTGTCTGAGACGTGTCTGAGCCCAGCGGAGGGCATTAGTAGGTCAATGGATTTCAGACTAATTGCAGCGGGATGCTGAAACACAAATTAATTTGCAAGACTGGAACAATGGCCAAATGGACAAATGTCATCATCTGAGAGTCCAACTCTGAAATGATATATAATGATAACTCTTATAAAGATAATATACCATTCTAGCCTGGATTGTTGTGCATTGACACCCTATCTAGTAGCATTTCATTTCTTCAAGAGATTTGTTAAACTGTATGAAATTGTCTTTTCATTTCATAAATTCAAGTAATTGTTTTTATTAAAAAGATCAGTTGGGGGACTGTTGATAAATAATGCAATTTAAAGTTTAACCCAGTTGAATATCCAGTCTATTTTAATTACATTTTGAAGTAATATTAGTTGTGTTATTTCTTGTAATTATTAAACGCACACGTACGTACACACTCACACACACATCTTCTGTGACAGAGGAAGCATAGCAGAAGATGCAGACGTGAAGGCAGTGATATCCTGTGGAGTTTAAAATGAGTTTACAACAGAGATCCATTAGGAGGGCTGTAAACATGTCTTTTAGTTATGGATCCATTCATATCCACATAACTCTTCCCCAAACCCTTTTCCTGGCCATTAATGGACTTCTTGACATGCAATTTAGGCTGCTTAGCCACTCTTTAATCTGCTTGTGCCACCCCAAGTTTATGGGGCAAGGAAAAATCAAATAAACAGATGGTAATCTAACTAAATTAGAGCACAGGCAATGCTTCCAAGTACTAAGTACTGCATTATCTATCACATGGTTGAGTTGTTTTTCCTTCATGCTACTTAATAATTTATAGTTTGTTGAAAAAAAAAGGTCTTTTTGTTGTTCAATATTTCTGTTTAATCCTAAATGTATAATAAAGGTGTGGAATCCATTTCAAAGTTAAGTGTATTGCACGGGTTTTGCATCATCCAAATACAAGTGTGAGTGCATGCGTAAGTTCTATAATTTTTCTACATGTTTTAAGGTAATGTTGTGTACATCCATCTGTGTATGTGATGCATCCATGTCTCTCTATGTGTGCTTGTGTGACAGTCGGAGGATGTTTGCTGTTATTTTTTCCGGCTTTTAGAGCAAATATCAGTGTGTCCCAGCTGAGAAGGTATTACAGGCTGTTGATTTGAGCAGCTCTCGGGACTCAGTACCATAATCTGCGTCTGTTCTTAGGTGCGTTGTACAGGTGGCTGTTCAGGAGAGGAAGGCTGGGGAATTTGGTTAATTAAGCAAGGTAAACAGCAGATAACTGCAAGCCATCCTGCTGGGACCACAAAAGCACCAGACCTTAGACATCGCCTAAATACCTTAGTAACCATAGTATGTATTTTATTCTTTTCTTGTGCTTTTGTCACATGAAAATCTTTGGCTGGAAGTGTATTTACAAATTGCAGCTATTGGGGTTAATGGTTCCTCGGAGATCCATTGTGAACAAGCAAGTTGGCATCCATTCTTGGAGTGGAGGAGATGGTGGTTTTGTTAACGATAATGATAATGCATGCCACGCAGATGGCATAAATTATTTTGTGCAACAAGGGTGTAATACAAAGTGGGCCAAAAACAGCACACCATTCAACACTAAAAGTTATTATTTCATGAAATGAGAAGGAGAGGATATTCAAATCGTTTTACACTACTGAGTGATGGCGGACAGCAGGTGTACGTGCAGAAACAAAGAAACAAACTTGTGCTGTGAATATCAAACAAACAGAATACAGAATGTTAGCAGTGGTAATGAAGACGACTACAGCAGCATCTCAACTGACCACATTAGCATGTGCAGTTTTAAGCTGTTTAGTGTGTGCCACCAGTGCAATTGAGCAATCAAGCCTGCACACTGATGTTAGCACTTTTCCGGGGTATTTTTCCCTGGTGAATGTTTGTTTGGAAGCCAAAGCCAAGCTGTAGGACAAAAACTGTTTTTATTTGTTAAAAGTAAAACTCTGTTGTTCTGAGTTGTTGTACTTTGTGACTGACTGGTGCGTGGCTGTAATGAAATTGCTCTTAAATACAGTATGGAATAAAATTATTTATTTTTTGACTCAAACTACTCTGACAATCAATACTGGTCATATACTACAATATTGTATGCATTTCTTGAGTGTGTATAAAAATGATTATCGAAGCCCAAATAAGCAAGCACGTAAACATGTAAAAACTCTCTCTATACAAAACTTTACTTGAGGATGAACAAAATCAATGAATTCCATGAATAAGAAATTATAGTTAATCAGGAAGATCGCAATGGGAAATAATAGTCTTGGTAATACAGTAATTTGTTTTAGTTACGGTACATAAAAACAGTTAATATAGTAGTGGCTCACAGTCTGTTCTCCGGTAACTTGTTCTAATCTTTGTATTTCTTGATTCAGGGTTATTCAGGTAGTACTCATTTATAATTCTTCATTTATTATTCAGCAATTAATCGCACGTATTTTTTTTGTACTTTACAATTTTGAAATCAAAGTAGCCTTCCCCATCAAATTTGCTAAAATTCTATTATTTTCATATCAATTATTGGCTCCATTACCTAATCAGTTTGTCACTATAAAAATTAAAAATGTATATGTCATGCTTTACATTTAAGGTGAGTGTGACAACAGCAAGTGAACGCGATAATAAAAAGTGAATAAAGGTTGAATGACTAAAATGCAAAAATAAAGGTCCAAACGAGATGCTGAAACAAAGGTTCATTATTTTAGGGAACTACGGGAAGTCTGACCCTCCACGCCAGTTCTAGTGAAAGTACTTAGTGAGTTATGAACTTTTCTCTCTGCAGCCTTTAGAATTGCTGAAAGGTCAGCTAAAGGATCAATACATTTGGTCTTTTATGATGAAACAGTGACAAAATTTCTTCATTAGTAGTACAAAACTAGTATTAATTTGGACAGTACATGTATTTTCCATTGTGTTACGTCTTCGGTACTTACAAATGCTGCCTGCCTGACTTATTAATAGTGCCACTTCGTGTAGGCTCATTCCATTTCAAATTAACGTGGGCCTTCTGCACAGCTGTCTCAGATTTGCATAGTTTGCAAGTTTATATGATCCAGAGTTTAAACACATAGAATGATTGCTATGAAATTTTAGCTTCATACATACATTCATACTTCATTCATCCAATCTTTTTCAAGATATAACTTTTTGAAAAATGGCCAGTTGACCCACTTTCAGGCCTTTTTTTCCACACATTGAAATCTGAGACAATGTTTGAAAACGAATATCACAAAAGCTATTAAAGATAAGAGCCTGATTCACTGGCCTCTGCTCAGGCTCTTCAGGACTTATGAATCTGAAAGATACGTGTCAAAAAATGTTCTTGGCTATATAAACATTTTAATATTGACTAGTTAAAATATGAAAAAAGAGTCCCATATTTGAGCACTCACTAAAGAAAATCTTCACATTGCAAAATACAATTAATGCTGGTTTGAGCAAATACCACAAGCTGTACAACAAAAACCAAAATATCAGTAGATGGTCTAAACTGAATAGAAGAAATTTCTTTATGGTACTCTAATTAGAAGTAAAAAAAACATGATTTTGGTAAATATTCAGATTTCTCATGTTTGAGACCTACTCTGCTTTCCATTTAGAGATCTACTGCCTTGGTAGTTTTACAATTTAGGTCAAATTTTAAAAATATTAAGAGGCATTATAAACCCAACAAGTTCATCATGTGATGTTTATCTTTCCACCCAGCAGCTCAATGTGTAAACTCCTGAAGTTCCATTATTTATGTTTCAGTATTTGTGACATAATCCATCCTGCTTGCATTGCCTTTGGAATTTTTTAACTCTTCCTATTGGAAGCTAATTATTTGCCATGCTTCGCATTACAATACAATGGCAGTTTTCATTCCAAACCTCTAAAAGCATCGGCTAGTAACGGCCTCTTGATACAGTAACATTTATACTCAAGTTTAACACAAAGAATGATAACTGCTGCTGTGATATGATAATGTTGTGGTCAGTGGTTCAGACCAAATTATGCTCGCCATGCTGTCAGGTGCCCAAGTTGGAGCTGACCTCCTCTGATCTTTTATCCCGTCCTTATCAAGACACCTGTGAATGTGCTCGCCAGGCTGTGAAATGAAATGATACCCTCTCAGCAATAAGAGCAGCCTTCCATTGTCTTCTTTGCCCCATCTATAATCATACTGAAAGCCGTAAAATAAAACAGTTCTTCTGTATCATCTAGGTTGAAACACCCCCATAATTGCATTAAAACAATCATAGGGTTTTTTTTATCATTATTATTATTTTTTTTTACTTGGTCTATTTTGTTTCCCCCGTGGTGGACATTGATGGATTAGCTTATACCATAGTGGTAATGAGAGGACCTTGGTCTCCTCTGAGGTGACACAGTGACCCAAATTAACAAATACAGGGAGTGGGATGTGTAACTCTGTGTGTATGTATAGGTGGGAATGGGGTTGAATTTATGTATAGCTGTTTTTCAGCAGGACTATACTAATGGAGACAGTGCAACATTTTTAAACTTTTACACATATTTTTTTTAACTTAACAATTAATCTGAATTATAGAGTTATCGTAACACTTCACAAGTGATAGACATGCCAATATCCGGAAGAATGGAACCAAAATTTGACTTATATGGAATGCCAGGTTTGTGTTTGCTGCTTACACACGTGTGTGTTGAATATACTGAGATCTGAGTTTTGTTTTTCTGGCTGTGCAAAGAAAGTGGCAGTCTTCCAACGCAATGTGGCCAAGGTTGATAACTGTAACGCGGCCCAGGTTACGCTCTGACCACACAGTCAGGCTATGAGAATGAGATTGGTGGGATTACTGGGGAAGAAATGTTGCCGTGGGAACAGTGGAATGAGAGCGGGGCAGGGCCTGTAAAACATGCAGTCAGAGTTTCATATAGATTAGACATACATGACCACTGTCAGCAATGCCAAAGCATTTATGGACATTTTGAAAGAGGATTAGAAAGTGAATCCCTTTGCTCAGTTTCTGCTGAAGGATTTCTCAGGGAAATTACTTTTCGCTCATTTTCTGCTGCACATTACAATGTTGTTATGGGGACATGAAACTTGTAAACAGGCTTATAGATGGCTTAGTGTTTATTCCATGGTGTTTAATTCAAGATCTAGTGGATTTATTGCTGTGATAATATGAAATTATCTGCTTGGCATTTACTTGGAGTGTAAAATTTAACTATATATATATATATATATATATATATATATATATATATATATATATATATATATATATATATATTAGAGATGGCACGATACCACTTTTTTATGTCCGATACCAATATCATAAATTTGGATATCTGCCGATACCGATATGAATCCGATATAGTGTTTTTTAATCAATAAAACTGTTTTTTTTTTTAATATCTTGCTGCATTTTGTATAAGTTTATACTCAAGTTTAAATAAATAACAACACTAAAGCTATTCTGTTATACCTGTATGTAAAAAATACACTGCGCCCAAAATATTTCATAGTTCAGCAATACCAATCTAATAAACTTAAACCTGCTCCGTCCTTCCTATTCTGGTATTTTAAAGAGTACTTAGCAGAAATATTAAGCAACCTAACTAATAGGGTTGCAAACTCCCAGCAAAAAAAAATAGGGAACCACCCACACCCCCCACCTCATGATGCTTAATCGATGTAATCAAATTTAATTTGATGCAGGGAGGAAAATGCACAGAAATAAATTATTTTTCAAGAATAATTAAATAGATTCAACATCTTTCTTCAACAAAATTGCAGACTGCACAGATGGTACCTTCCCAAAGGAAAAAAGTACTATAGCTTACTAGGGTATATTAGAATTAACAGTTACTATATACAGTAATGGACTTATATATATTTTTTACATCAGATTAAAACTTTGGGTGTAAGAGTCAGATAATTATTTATTAAAAGCTGGACATTTTAAATGAGAATAAGAAAGAAAAGCATGTCTTTGTGCCCCCTTTTCCCTGTTCATGCCCTATCGGCCCCCCTGGCTAAACTTTGCTAGATCCGCTCCTGCACAGTTACCAGCCGTCAGCTGCATAGAAAAAGATCCTGGTGTAGAAAGTAATATTAAATAAATTCTAACAACAGCTTATCAAGCTTAATAGTGCTGCTGTTGTTTAGCCGCTGGTTTCCTCTTTTCCTCACTTTCCTCGCGCAAAGTGGGCCAAAAACAAACAAGAGAGACGGACTCGCGACAGAAAAGCCTATCAGCTGATCATTGATCAGTTTCACGTTTGAAGTAGCAGCAGGAGAGAGAGAGAGAGAGAGAGAGGCAGTCGCTCCATATATTGGTTGTTAATCTTAACGCGGGAATGCTTTACAAACATTCAGAGATGAACTTACACACTCGCTTTACTTCTCTCTGGGAAAACGTCCTCGGAGATGAAATGCTGGTTTGGTAGCACACAGCCGCTCTATCACGTGATGCACACTGCTGCAAGTGCCACGGTTATGAGCCGGGTTACGCCTTGTAGCAAGTTTTGTGAGGTGCTTTTTTGATATTTAATGGATCGATTACATTTTTTATTTCTCGCCGATATCCGATCCAGGAATTTGGGTCAGTATCGGACCGATACCGATACCTAATATCGGATCGGTCCATCTCTAATATATATATATATATATATATATATATATATATATATATATATATATATATAGCACATGACTCTCCTTATGGAGACCTGATATGTTTAATATGCTGCTGAGATTATAGCCCAGAAGAAGCTATAGTATAGTTTTTATTTTGGAAAGAGCCATTCCTCTGTAATAAACTCTCTTTTCCAAAGATGAGTGATTCCTCAATCAGATACAGGGCTCGCAAAATCGCTAGCTAGCGATTTTTCCAGTCGGGCTGCCCTGCCCTGCCCCTTGGCCTTTCGTAGGAAGGAAAAATATATGTCAATGCTTTTGCATTCTTTCGGAAATGTAGCTGGGTAATTATGTCATTGGCATCGGTGAGCCACTGTCAATATGTGACATATTGAAATCACGTTTCAATTTGCGCTTGTCTTTTGCTTTCACTTTGCAATCGCGAACTGTGTATAGAGAGCGACAGCACTGATTGGTGAGTGATGATAATTTGCGCACCAATTCTTCTGATATCATCTTATCAATCGTTAGCTTACTATGCAAACATGACAAGTGAAATCTCCCACAGCAAGCTTAAACATGTGAGAAGTTGATCGCGCAGAGAATCGCTGAGCGTTACGTGAGTGCGTGTGTAAAAGCAGCAGGATATATATTTTAGTTCTGCTGAGCCAAATAAGACAGGTCAGGGTGAAGAAGTGACAGCCAAAGAAAAGCTTACCACAAAACGGAAAAGTTATGACAAATCAGACTATAAGGCAAACAGAAAGTGCAGCTTTATGGTTTCATGGACAAAAGAATTTCTGTGGCTGCAATATGACAAGCTAAATAACCAGGGCTGCACATAAATGGTCCGCAGGTGCGCATTCGCTGTCAAAATAAAAAACGCGCACAAGATAAGAAGTTGCAATGCGTGTTTGCATACATAAGATTTTCTGGAGGAGGACAGACATTTGTTTAGAACTCTTAAAGATGGCGAAGAAGCAAGCTCCTTTAAGCTATTACTTTGGTGTTCCTCCACCTCCAAAGAAATGTCAGAAGGAGACCGAACCACAAAAGAAGCGCGTATTCTTGGAAAAGTGGTTGCAGGAGGTGAGCTGGCTTCAAACAAATGATGAACGCACAGAGATGTGGTGCAGAATGTGCCGTGAAAATTTAATAAATGACAAATTAATAAAAAGGCATGAACATTTTTTTTTGTATCGAAAAAATATCGAACCGTGACACCAAAGTATCGAACCGAACCGTGAATTTTGTGTATCGTTGCACCCCTAATATATATATATATATACACATAGTGACAGATACTCAACAGACTCAATGAGTGTGGCATGAGGTCGAGATGTCATTTAGTGAGCACAGCCCAGCACTGAGAATGCTGCCGGAGACCATCATGGATTCCACTGCTAAACTGGCCGTGCTGGATGATGTTGTAGGGAGCATAACATTGGTCACAGTGTATCCAGATTCCTTCATGTCTGTCACAGGTTCTTAGTCTGAAACAGCTCTCATATACGAAGGGAACATGGTGCCAATTGGTGGACTTGAAAGTTCTGGTGTTCTCGAGCACTTTTGTAGCTGTTGTTAGGTTTAAAAAACTTTTGTAGCTATATTATATCTCAACTATACTTTCTTCCCATGAGTGAAAACATTAAAATGATGTGAAGACAATAATGGCAGACACATTTCCACCCACAAGCAACATCAGATCTTTTCTGTTTTGATCACATTTTGGAGGTTGTTGTCACATCTCTTATTAGTCTTAACACAGCAGAGCCTTTCTGAATTGCTGGCTTTATTCTGTTATCCAGCATAATTGCTTTTGCATGAGAAAATGCAAATAGGAAAAGTGTGTGCAACCTGTGACAACAGACAGTAAATAAACTGAAAAGTCCACAGTTCAACAAAAGCTATGTGATCAGGTGCATAAATATCATAAATATTCTTTTTTTTCAGTTTCTGCTGATCAGTAACCAAAATTAGAGTTCAAAATGGTGTTTTTTTTCTCTTTTGATTATTTAGAGCAGATATGTAAATACCATAAGTAATGCATGCAGTTTTACTTACTCCTTATTCTTTACTTACTTATTCTAATTTAATTGTGTTCCATTTTTTTCATCTTGCTATTTCAAAGATTTCCAGTTGAATCTTTTCTTTGACAAATTTCCATAAAACATGCATCTAAAATTTTATGATATTACTTGATATATGATCATATTTGATAATAATGAAAAAGAAATATATGAAAAAATCCTCATCTGCCTTACCTCGACACTGGCATTGCATTAATATTATATACTCTACTCTGAAAAGTTAAGAATCCCATTTGAATGAACTTTTTATGATGGATGTAAAGTGAGAAAATAAACAGATATTCTGTTCACATGTTATCAAAGGCTTTAGTATGATGAAGCTTTAAAAGCAGAAGGAAATGTTTGAATATACAACAACATATGTATAATGAGGCTGTATTGAAAAAAAAAAAAACCCTTTGTTGTGATCAAAGGAAAGTCCATGTTCTTTGTATCAGACAAGAAACCGGCTGTTCTGTGGCACTGTAATAAATACAAAATACAAAGGATTAGGAAAATAGAAACAAGTTGTTTCGGTTTACCGAAAAGATTAGTTTTAAGGTTCTAGAAAACAGAATAGAAGTCTAGTGTCTAACTTCACATGCTCACGACTTCTTCTAACTATGTTAATCACAAAGCATTAATTCATTAGCCTCTTTGGAGAGCAACATCAATCAAAATGCCTGGTCATTTTGACTGCAGAAACTGTCTTCTATATTTCATTCTAAAATTTGGTTTGGTTTTGTGAATGAAGGTCACATTACATCCTGCAAAGTGCTGGTCAAGCCTTACTGGGTATGTGCATGGATAATGCATTAGAAGATTCTATATTGTGTGAGTATCATCACATATAAATATTCTGCTACTTCTACTTCAGGTCAGTAACAAAAACCTGAAATGTCAGCAAGAATTTTTAAGTCCTGTATAGCATCACAATTTCACTTACTTTCTATTGGTTAAGCCATACAATAGCATCACGGTAACAGGAGATCTTACGTCATCTGACAGCAAAAGAGGAAAAGAGCTAAACAACTTTTTGAGTCCTTGGTTTCTTTTTTCTGTAACGTTCATTCAGTTTTGATTGTGCATAATATTATAGTTTGCTTTTTCGAATTCTGTGGACGAAATGAAAACGATCAGTGCTAATACTCAGAGAAAATCACTGTACAATTATAGATGCTAACCAGCATAGGTCATCCTTGAAAATTTATGCAGCCTTGAAATAATCTGAATCATAGAGTACATGTGTATATCCTGGATAGCACATATTGGCATTACCTACATATAGACACAACAAGTAAGACAAACGTGTTGACACCTCCTCCAGAAGAGCATTCATTATGCACACACACAAACCATCAATGACAAGATGCAAGAGGGATGCAAAGGCAACATGGGCCTTGGGTCCCCACTGTAATCTCATTCAGAATGGCAGCGGTGACAGAATGAGTTTTCTCCCCACTGAATAGCAAGACGGCTCTTTGTGTCTTTTTGATTTTCTTTCTTTTCAGATGATGTGTAGGGAAGGAAAGATCCCCTTTGTGTCAAGCCACAAGTCTTAAAAGCAAAGTTGGATCTGGACACATTTGGGTTGTGTGTGTGTGTGTGTGTGTGTGTGTGTGTGTGTGTGTGTGTGTGTGAGAGAGAGAGAGACAAAGCGAGAGAAAGAAGGATGAGTACACAATTCACAAACAGCCTGGATCCATGTTTTTCTATGATATCCCGCACAAACAATGTTTCTTGAGAAAAATAGCATCACTGCAGCTAAGTTTGTTGACAGTTTGTTGAAAATATCGAAGACCAAACAAGAAAATGACAAGATTATTTTTCCTCTTATTGAGTTTGTTCTGTAGTGCACACTCCTTCGCCTGTACATAAACAGCAACTGCTGCATTTAAACACTGTTTTGAAAAGGCTGCTGAATGTAGAATTTATTATTTAGCTCCTTTGAAGTGGTGATGCGAAAGCAAATAAAGTCTCCATATCGCCGACAATGAAATTGCTGGCCCCATTTAATTTCATTCTCTTCAGGGAAAGATGCTAAATTAGGATTATGGAAAATAACTGGATTGTGTTGTAAACCACCAACATTCAGTTTAAATGCAGCTAAGTCTATAGGTCTATAGACTATAGAGGTCATAATGTTTTTAATTTTGCCTCTGTACACTACTACAGTGGCTCTTAAACCTAAGAGTCAAGATAACATTGAAGTGCAGACCTTTAACTTTAATTCAAGGGGTTTCATGAAAGTGCTGATGAGCAAAACTGATACACTGGCATGCATAAAGACATTTATTTTTGGTTTCTTTGGATGTTAGACTGTAGCTGAGTCACATGGGCACAAGAGTGACTCAGCATTATTCCACTTGGCTGGTGGCCTGTGAATTAGAAACAAACGTATTGTATGACTTACTGTTTGCTAGATGTTTGTCCAGTAAAAAGATTCATGCTAATATAAAGGAAAGCAGAAAAATATGATCCATCAAGTGCACAAACTTACCTCTGCCTGTTCTCCATTCTCCCAAAGTATTTGTGCAAAATAATTGGGGTGCAAGTGCCTTTTATTTGTTCTGGGAGCATCAGGGTTCTGGGTAAAATTAAGTGGGTAATAGGTAGTAGGGTGTATGGATTTACTTCTTAGATACATTTACTTCTTTATGGGTTTTCACTGATATTTATTAGGCATTTTGCTTGCTTGTAAATAGTTTCGAAAATGGTTTTTCCCATAGAAGTCTTTCTATGGGAAGGCGCTGGCTGAACCTTGTTTTTAGAGTGGAAAAATAAATCTACTTCATGTTTCAAATTTGCTCTAGGTCTTGTGAACTCATTGCATCTTTCGAGCTTGATGAAGCTCACACTGGAATACTCTTAACATCAATGAATATATACTGGCCACCTCAGAAACACCAAGAGGCCTGGAAGACCACTGAAGTTTGTAAGGAAAATCACTTAAAACCAGCCAAGCCAAGTCAAGACATTCTCAGGGAGGTCGGTACACTGACAGATGACACCAAAATGAACTTGTATGGTACAGGCATGTATGAATACCACTGGAACTGGGCCACTGCTTCGTACTGATCATGTGACTGCTGACAGACGTAGCAAGATTCTGAAGTGTACGCGGTATCATTGCAGGGTCTTTACTTTACAATATAAAGCACCTTGAGGCAACTTTTGTTATGCTTTGCTATATAAATAACATTGAATTGAATTGAATTGAATACATGACTATAATCTTTTTTCATATTCAGCCAAATGCTGCAAATTGACCAGATGCTGCTCTACAGAGAAAATGGATAATGGACCCATAGCATACTGCAATAATAACCCAAGAATTTATCAAGGCAAAGAAATGAGATATTCTTCAATGACCAGGTCAGTTACCTCATCTCAGCCCAACAGAGCACGCTTCTTAGATAAGACAAAGCTGAATGCAGAAACACCCACAAACAAGTAGCAACTGAAGGCAGCTGCAGTAAAGGCCTGGCAGGTCGTCTCTTAAAAAGTGGGTGAATTCAGCACTTAAGACAGTCGTACTTGAACGACTTTGACTGCAAAGTCGCTCAAGTATTAAAAACAGTCATTCTATTTGAAATTATATGAACTTGTCCAATTACTTTTGAGCCTCTGAAAATGCGGGATTTTGCATAAAAGGGACAATGGACCTAACTGTAGGTAACACTTCCTTCTGTTCACCTTGGCTTTCCTCTCATTTATCTCCTCTTTATGTGCAACAAGATTACCAACTGAGTCTTGATACACTGAAAAAAGTGTATCAAGCAATATCTATAAAATTATCCAATGGATTTCCAAAAAAGTGATTTCATTTATTTATCTGTATGTTTCTTTTTTAGTTTGTTATTGGTTGATTTGGCTGTTTTTCTTTTTTAATAACACCAATAACGCGAATACAATGTGGCTAAAGGCTAACACGTGAAGCAGCTTTAATGTTGGTCCTCTTTTTAATATATTGCTTTACTATTTGTTTGAGTTAGCAGTGTACTCAAGAGAAAGATAATGCAGGTGAATGTCATTGTTTTCTGGTCCTTTGGTCACCAGAAGTTTAAGCAAAGCTGATGATGATGCTATTTGAAATGTCAGGGTATCACTATCATTTACAGGTCAATCTGAGGGTGGCATGATTGGCTGCAACAATTGATATGAATTTTTTCAAAATCCTAAATGTCATTCTGATGCTACGGGAAAAGTCAAAAGACCCCTGAGGTCAGAAGGGTTAATCCTTTGGTTGTTTGCATAACATTTTGTGTCGGTCAGTGATGATGAACAAACTGAGGCCCAAATGCCCACCTTACTTTTCTATTTAAAAATTTAAAAAGAGAGGAAACCCAATAAAACTTTAAAAGCTAGTCAGAACACCAATTTAAATGCATTTGGACACGAGACATTTCAGCATTTTATCAGATAAGCAACCCACAACACAACAGACTTAACCTGCTCCTGAAAAAGAACAACTGCAAAAAAAGACAATATTCCACTTTGTTGGATATTAAATATATATATTTGTAAACTTATGTTCTGTGTATCTTATTTCCTTCATAAATGTTTAGTTAGTACTTATGTAAAAACAAAAACAGGCATCTTTTTCAGTTGCTAGGAAATCCAGCGAACAACACAGTTGCGGTCTTCTTTGGCTTGCTTTCACAAATGTTTTCTAATTATTCTGACATCTGAAGCTGCTGTAAGTAGGACATGTTTGGGAGTCACAGCATTTGAAAGAGTTTAGTGGAAATAGTCCCTCAAAAAAAAAAAAAAGCAATACTTGTTGCAAATATCTCACCATGCATGAATCCATGTTTTATTTATTCCTTAATGTTCAGTGCTCACTTTTATACCGAAAAGTATCTACAGAGGAAATCCCATTTTCAAAAGGTACTTTCATGGTAAAGACATTTGAGTTGACGAAGAAGATGAATGACAATCACTACTGTCGACGTGATATTAATACAAAGATTATTAAAATATCACATAATGCATAAAAATATTGTAACCTCAATATCCACAGAGTTTCCTTCTGAACACTTTTGAATAGCAATCAATAGGAATAAAGTAGTCCCAAGTGCACTTAGTGGGATGTATTAACCTCAAAAACACATTGAATCTCAGGAGTTGCTAAATCTGCCAAGTTTCATGTAAATGAACTCCCAGGGGAATTTCTCTTGAGAGTGCATGAAGAACAGAGGATGATTATATTTAACAATGGAAAAAGTTCCTCTGTGTAAGCCCATCTTCACATTCTCTGTCTGCTATTGTTCTGTTCTACCGCATTTGTTTTATACCTGTTATTGCCTGTCATCCATTCCATCACTGAACTAGAACTTCATATGCCTGCAAGTCACTGTTTGTTCCTTCTTAAAGGCAAAGAACTGAAAGGAAAAGGAGCTGTAGAAGTGCAATGGAGGTAATTGATACCAGGGTTTGCACGCCAGTGACACTGTCTTTCAGGACATTACGGAAATAAAACTGCAAGTCTTTGTACAGATTAACAAATAGGCAACCAAAATAGAAACACAACAGCACTGCTGCTCTTAAACAAGACTTGTTTGTGCCTGCTGACTTGGGATGTGAAGATGTATAGTTGTTTCTTTGCAAACATAAGGCGTAACAGAAGGTGCATACGAATGCAGTTGTTACTCTCACCAGGATTTTTTTTTCTTATTAAAAACAGAAATACAAAAATGTTCAAAGCGTAACATCTTTCTCGTGTCAATCAAACTTTGAGCAGTGTTTCCATTTAACTCAAACATAAACATGGCATAATTTGTGGCATAACCCCAAATTTTTATGAGGAACAATTTCAAACAAAGAAGAAGGCGCAGGATTACGGTTTGAAAAAAATAAAATGTATCACCATCACAAAGGCTAAGCTAGATCTGGATGGATAGATGTGGAGCATTTGCCATTTGCACTTTCAGAAGCACCAGACAAAGCACTGGTGAGTAAAAACAGTCAAGAGAAATGAGTAATCGGCCACGTAACACACTACTTTGATGAGTAGTAAGTGATGTCATTTTTTTTCAGTGAGTACTGAGGAATTACTATCATCTTTTATCTACATGCTACACATACCTTCAGAGTAATAATAATTGTTGTACATCTGTGTCATCAGCTTGTTCGTCTTTTCTTTCATCTTTTTGTGGAGTGACCTTTATTCGCTCCACACCAGACTACTCCAGGCTGCTGAGGTGCTGCCATCTGGGATTCTCCTCAGGGTTCCACAAGCAACACAATATCTCTGTGAAAGTTTAGTCCTTTAGGATTCTAAGCAGCCTTCCGATGGAAACCGAAGACTTCACTTCTCATATTTTCTAAAATAATTTTATGTTTTGTCAACTGATATCTGCACCGTCTGAACTGTGGGTGAGCCAAAAGACAGTTTGCAGGGTAAGTGTTAGGATTCTTATTCTTTTTCTTCTCCACTCCTGCCCACCTCACTCCCACTTGGAGGCACCAGAGGAGCAGATGGCTTGGCATCACCCTGACAGCCCAGTGTCAGCCTGTCTCTTTGGTTTGTCATCCAATCCAAGACTTGCTGTTAGCCCTGAATAAACACAGAAAGTGGCACACCAAAATTAGACATGAACAATTTGAGGGCACCATAAACTGGAATATGAAAACCCACCAAGATATGCCTCAATCAGGAAACAGGTTTGCACAGCACGGCTCCCCCTCGAGGGACAGACACCATTAACATGTGAGGGAAAAAATAAAAAACAAACAAACACATTTGCTTTGCACAGTTGGTGTGAAATTCCTTTATTTATTTTATATCAACTCTAGGTGAGCTCAGGATGTTCAGAGTGTTTCTCTGTGATAATTTTAATTTTTCTTCATAGAAAAAAAGGGAAAAAGCAGTGGGCTGCTGATAAGAGTGCAGGTGCCAAGAGAAGAGGGACCACATCAGCTGCTCTGCAGCTGTTTAATCTTTCTCCTGAATTGTTGGAAATATGAGAATCTGCTTGAATCGATTGAGTCTAAATTTACTTTATCCACAGCTGCAGTAGAACCTTCTCTGATGCCACAACACATCTGTTTTGTTTTTTATACTCAAAAGGAAAATCTCTGTTTTGCATCTATGCCCTTCAGCCCTGAAGGAAACGGCGGGAGGCGCTGACAAAGACACTTATGTTCTCACATATGCGGTGTGCACAGACAGCAGCTATTATCTCGTGCCTCCCAACAGGGTTGACACAGTCAGACTCAGAGTTTGTATGAACTGGGGTCCGATATTACCTTTATTTGTATTTTATTTTATTTAACAACAAAGAAAAAGTCAAACTTGTGTAATGCACTGGCAGTGTTACCAAGCTGAGAGACATCTTTTTGATCAGAAATTTATATATACATTTATGGGTAAAAGTCAAAAATTGTGTATCTCATTATAATTCCAATGCAGCTGTGAGAGCTGATCGAATTCACACAAGAGAATCAGAGAATGCTTGCATTTCCAATCGCCCCAGGAGCAGCTTTTCACTCAACTAATGCTTAAAACAGGGATGGGACTGTTTTTTATGGGCGTCATTTTAACCTGTGCTGAAGTCAGACAGACAAACGGCATAAAGAATTCAGTCAATTTTAGGCATAAAAGAATCAGTGCAGACTAAACCCTCTGCGTCTGAAAAACTCCCAGTGTGATTTGAAGCTGTAGTAAAAACAGACCAAAACTGCATTGGAGATAACTTCAAAAGCATGCACCTGCACCCTACAGGGGCCAGCATTGTGAAGCTGATGCTGCCTCGTGGCCTGATGTGCAGCTGAAATTTAAGTTAGTGAAATATTCTTTTATTCTATTAATTATGGATTTTCAAGGTTAAACTAATTATCTATTAAGTCTTAACTGTAAAGTTGGCAGAATTTACTTAAAGGGTCAGAAAACATTTTTTAGTGATAACTTGTAACTTGTAAAGTTATATTAAAGATTTCTGAGACTGAGCCCTAGCTGTATTGATTTACTTGTAGGTTTATTTAGTAACCAGAGACAAATTATGTTGCACAGTTTTCATGTTCATGTTTGCAAGTTAGTAATAGGAATTTCAACGGCATCGCTAACCGAGTTCTAAGTTATAGAGTAAAATTGCCTGAACCGGTTATTAGATTAACTCCACTCGGGGAGTATTCTTAATATTTGTTATGATGGTCAAAATGCATATTAGTAAAGTATGAGGTTACAGCTTGCTGCAAGCTACAGCAAAGTACATCTCCAGTAAGCAGCCCCAGGCTCAAAACCAGGGCCTCCACCCCCTAATGCTGTGCAATCTCTGAAACTGAGTGAGAGAAACTCAGCTAAAGTCACCACACAGTCATCATCTGGATTAACAAGCTTCAAGTAAATTATTCAGGAACTAAGACAATCCTGATGAGACGCAAGCTGCAGAATGAGGACATGGACCATGACTCAGATTACAGAACTGATTCCTCCTGTAACAGTTAAATGCAAAATATGTGAGAACTGTGGATGACCAGAGGAACAATAGTGACTACATTAACTAAGAAGCAGCAGGTCCCCCACACTTAATAAAGGAAAGCTACTATCACAAGTTCAAGAAAAGAATGTAAATGCTTCTGAGCAGAATAGCTCAATCATAAAACGTACATACTAACAAATATGTGCTTCAACAACAAATTTGGGATTCCCCATTCTTGTCTTTCCCTCAAGACTGACTCAAAACCTGCATACACACTGATAATGAAGGTCCTAGACAAAATGAATAATAATATAGGAAACCACTGGTAAAGCCCACAAGAAATTCTGAATAAGCACAAAAAACATCTAAAAGCTAGTGTGTAAATTTTCACTGCTAGATGTCAGTAGATTGCAGATTGCAGTCACTTGAACTCTTTACTTTACAATTGAATTACTTTCTTATCCTTCCTAATTCAACTCTATAATCATAGCTGATTCTTGTAAGAAAGTCTAGCTTAGTTAGCAAATTGAGATCGGAAACATTCAAATTTTATTTCAGTGCTGCTACTCCATAACAGTTGTGGTCAGTCAGTGTGTTTGCTACTATTTAGAACGGATCTGGAACCGGTCTGAAGGCTGTCAGTCCACTGTTAACCTCAGCTATCAATGCTGCTTGAGAAGTGTCCACGTTTATTATTTACTCTAGAACAGGCTGTAAATAGGGTCTGTCTAGACGGCTTTTGCCTCCTGAGTCAGAGAAGCTAACGTCTGACTCATGACAGTGATGCTGATATAAGTTTTTAAGAATATGCTAAACTGTACTGTCAGTATGATTGCTATTTTTGGTGCAGTTAGACTCTGTTAGCTGTTGTTTGCCACTCTTAGTGAAACTGTCTTTGAAGTTGGTGTAACTTTGTTGGACTCTAACGTTTAGTGAATAAACTTTGTCTGGGAATTAATCAAACAGTTTGTCAGGGAGACAGTGAGACTTAGGACACATGAGCCTAACATTAGCTAGCTTAATGTGAATGAAGTCTCCCTCCATGGCACACAAACGCATACAACTTCTATTCTCTTCTGTTTTGGTATTTTACAGATGTGGCCAATATCTAGCCTATACCTCCATGCCTGCTGCATGTTTAGCACAGGAATTTCCCAGCTTGCTCAGAATTTCCCAGAAACAGTTACATTTTGCTTAACATTGAGATGGACATTGTCCAGATAATGATTAACCATCGAAAATTCCAGTAAAAGCACTGAAATCATTTCAGTCCCCACACACGTGACCATGTGGTGAAACAAGACTGAAAAAAGAAAACCACAAACACCTTTTCTTAATTTTGTTCTGAATTACACCTCACTTCAGAACAGGGACATCATGAAAATTTAAATATAGAATATTTTTTGGCATTTCTCTTTCTTGACCTTAGCTATACCTGTGTCACAGACTCATACTAACATTCCATCCCCCCTTCTCTCTTTTACCCCTAGTGATAGTATATCCCTATGAAAAATATATATTCTCTCCCTCTTACACCTCTCCCTTGCATTCTATCCTCCCCCTCACCTTGTGCCTACCTTTCAGCTAAAGTGTGACTTCCTGGGGTGTATGCAATTGTCACCTGACACACCTGCAACTGAAGCTCCAGTAACCTTATAGTCCTAGAGTAAGCTCTGATTATTCTCCCACTCTTTAGCTACATTGTTACATCTACTTTTTTGGAGGTAATGCTCGGGCTTCTCAGTTTTGATTTTTGTACCTTGTTTTGACCTACAATGTTGTACAAAAGTCTTGAACTACAACTCAAGAAAAATGGGAGATAGATGCAGCAATTTATAGAAATGTGCATATATGGAAATACAGTACTGTATCATAAAATAAAGGCTGAACAGCTTCTTGACCGCCCCCCATTTCCTAAAGATGTGATTTTCATGTCATCTGCTGTAGAAAGTTTTTTTTAAGCCTTTCACATATTTTGTTTTACACTTTTCCAGTTTCCTCCAATTTTTTAAAGGTCCACATTGCACACCATGGGATGTGGAATAAACTTCTGTTTTTGCTTTCTATCTATCTATCTATCATAAAGAGAGCAATGGGAACAGGAGTCAAATTTCTGGTTGTGTGGCCAAATAAAGATCCTTCTGATCGTGTTTCTCATATGACAAGTTTTCAGCTAATAGCTCTTCACTAATCACTTAGTTGTTGCAAAACTAATATTTTGTGCCTGTCAAACTGTGTTATCTTTGGTATTTTTATTTATATTCATCTTAAAACTTAAGAAACAAGCAGGCTGTACGTGACAGAGTGCCAAAAAATATCATTTAAATTGATTCTTTGCAAAGTCATCTCTTATGTGTAGACATAATACTACTACTACTACATTATACTACTATAATAAAAAGCCTGTTTTGTGTTTAAATGATTCATGGCTCAGGGTTCAGTGGCTTAACAATCAAAATTTGAAAAAAAGCTCTCAAAATAGTCCGGTACAAGGACTATACTGAAAATCAGAGTAAAAAGAGCCAATGTCCAACCCCCTCAATTTTCTGAACTTTACTTTGTTGTTAAATGCAATCCCAAACTCACCACTGCAATCATCAACAGCTTTTGATGTGTCAGTTACCGCTTATTCTGATATTGCATAATTACACGCAAGTTCTGGTTTTGTAGACATTCATTTATCACCTTCATCTATCGTTAAATTGTGTTTTTGTTGTGTTATTGTCCCACACACAGTCCCCAAAATGTGCTCAAGAGTTTGCCTTTATATAAAAACATGTATAAGTCCTTCAGCTGCCTAACTGATTTGTTTTTGATCTTGTTTCCAAAAAAGACATAGGTGAGTGCAAGAATTCTGCTAACCAAACAGACTACTCACTGCTCATATTTGGCCCTCTAAATGGTGCTGCTCTTTGTACATTGCATTGGTCACTGTTGAACTGAACAGTCTGTGTTCATAGGATGGCCCATTGTTAGTATCTCCTGCAGAACATTTCACTACCAATGGTATGTTTTTGTGATAGCCAGTCTTAGTAAATCTGGTACTGAGATGGAACTGATAACATTCATTTCATTTCATTCATTTCTTTATTTATTTCACACATGGTTCAACAGTGTTTCATTTCCTACATACAGAACCTCCTTCCCATTAATATAACACTACACCCATGGGTGAAAAGGAGCAGGAAGAAGAATAAATTAGCTTAGAAATCAAAATAGAATGTTGCAGCGTATCAAAAGCTTTTTTAAAGTCAATAAATACTCCTATTGTATATTTATTATTATCTGTTGCACATGAAATATCGTCAATAGTAGTCATCAGTGCTAATGCCGTTGATCTATTTTTCCGAAAACCATATTGATTTTCACTTAGTAATTGATGTTTTTCAATAAAGCTATCAAGTCTTTCCACAAAAAGTTTTTCAAGAACTTTAGAAAACTGTGACAGAAGTGACACTGGCCTATAATTATTAAAACTATGTTTATCTCCCTTCTTATACAGAGGTATCACTTTTGCCACTTTCATTCTGTCAGGAAATACGCCAGTATGGAATGAATGATTGAAAATATAACAAAGAGGAGTAATTATACAGTCCAATGGTTTTTTTTAAACTATAACCATATCTAAACCATCGCAATCAGTAGTCTTATTTTTAGTCTTATTTAAAATTGCTGCAATTTCTTTTTCAGTGATATCAGCTAAAAATATAGACTTAACTACTCTGCTTTTACCTTTCCAATCATCCTTTTGTTCTAACTTATCATGTTTTCTAATTAGATTCGCCAAATTAGGGCCAATATTTACAAAAAAGGAATTGAATTCATTTACCACTTCCTTCATGTCCTTTATAATCTTATTTTCCTTATAAAAATACTTAGGCAAATCTAAGGCAACATTCTTATTGCCTAATATCTCTCTGAAAATATTCCAAATACCCTTTATATTATTTTTCTTTTCTTGAAATAGTTTGTTATAGTATTCTTTCTTGGCCTTCCTCAGTATTAATACTAGCCTATTTTTGTAGACTTTATATTTAATTTCAGCGATCTTTGCTCTGAGTTTTATATAATCGCTGTATAGTTTGTTCTTCTTTTTGCATGCATTTACTAGCCCCTTAGTTATCCATGGTTTAAAATTAGTTTTCTTCTTCTTAAACTTAAGAGGTACCAGTGGACAATGTTTTCCATACACGGCCAAATCAGTATTTAAAAACGTGTCATATGCGACATTAACAACATTTACATAAACGTCCTTCCAATCCTCTTCTATGAGATCATGTCTAAATTTATTTATTGCATCCTCATTTCTTTTCCTTATACATCTGTCCAGTTGCTTTTCCTCCTCCTCCTTACGATTTCTCATATTGTAATCTAAAGTCAAAAAAACAGGTAAATGATCACTTATATCATTTATGATGAGGCCACTTTTAATATTATTCCCTAAACTATTAATAAAAAATATGATCAATTAATGTTGCTGATGTATCCGTTATTCTACTCGGCTTTGAAATCAGAGGGTATAATCCATTTCCAAGTAGTAATTCTAAAAAATCTGATGCCATGTGATTAGTCTTTTAGAAAATTATAATCCCCACACAAACAGAAAGTCTTATTTCCCTTAGCCCTACTTAATAAATCTTCCACTACATCTATACATTTTTCTGTCAGTGTTCCAGGTTTTCTATATATACACGTAACAATTATATTACTTCTTCTTTCCATTTCTAATTTTACTGTAACAGTCTCCATTAAGTTGTCAATAACCATAGACATATCTTTAAGTTGTTTTCATTTCAGATCACAGTTAACAAAAAGTGCCACCCCTCCTGCCTTCTTTTTAGATCTATTTATGTAATATAACTCATACCCATCAATATAAAAAAATCACAGCCCCTTTTCTCATCTAGCCATATTGCAGATAAAGCAATTACTTTAAACTTGCCTCTCAAACTATGCAAAAAATCATTAATCGGAGCAAAATGTTTATAACGGCTTCTACAATTAAAATGAATTAAAGAAAATATATTACTTATATCAACGTTATCTCTAAATTGCTCCTCTGTATAATATTCACATGTCTCATTAATTGTGTTAAGCATATTCCCTTCTAGATCAATATTAGCTTAAGAATCATGATTTATAATCTAAATCATCGCTCATTACAAATGAGTATTCTTTAAATGACTATTATTCTCACAAAAAAACAAAAAAACAAAAAACGAAACAACATTAGCAATTGTGCATTTGTCTACCAACATATAGAGAAAATCCGGCGATCTTATCACAGTCCCATGTCCAAATTCCAACCTGACTCTGGTCCTCTTCCATACAGTCAACTCCAGTAGTATTATCACTTATATATATCCAATTCCTCGAGATCCTTAATCGTGATCACCTTAGCCTCTTCTGGTGTTCCACTAAGCTTTATCATCACATGTCCAAGTTGCTACCTCCTGCTTAAAACCTACCTACGTCATGAACTCAATGACGTTGTGGAAAACAAGACTAGAAGCCAACTGCACAGAGGTCAGCCAGAGCACTGGTCAGCTAGCCAGAGAAATAAATACAGCTCAAAACAATAGGAATAATACTGAATCCATTAAGATGCATGTCCTGCCAGTCATCAGTTACACAGCTGGAAAAGCAAGCTGGCCACAGGAGAAGAATGATGTCAGTGATGTAATGATGCAAAAACTCTCCTTAATGCAGTCTGCTTGCTTTATGACCCACCTCACCAGGTTCTATAGCAACGTGACTGGGATGATTTTGAACTATCCCAATTAAAATGACTAGCACAAACAAAGGGATAAGGATCACTAGAAATTGGCATGCAGGTGAACATTTTCACCAGCTTTGTGATAGCCTGTTTCTGACTTTTAGCTAATCAACACTTTGTATAATACCAGAACTCTGATCTGTATATACCACATGTAATTGTTGTGGTGAATAAACAACAGAATAATATTTATAGGTTCCTACACATTTTTCTTTAAAACTATGTAGATACTGAAACAGCCAAGTATTGAATAGTTTGAAGTTGTCATAAACTACATAAAACTGATGTTCATTAACTTTACAAATAGCTTAGATTAAACCCATACAAGGAGCATGCCACCTGAAAACTGAAAGAAATTAGCATTTCTGATTAATGTTTTTTGGGTGCACCTTGTGATTACAGGTGCCCTCTTGCTGATTTTGTATATAAAATGTCTTAGCTTTTATGATAGAATAATCAAAGTGAAAAAAAATTACAGTGCGAGACTAGATTACCTATTTTAACCATCAACAAATTGCAATTTTCTGCAGCAAATGTGAATTATAATTAGACTGGACTGATTCATGATTAATGATCACACAGTCTCACATCTTGTGTCATGGACCTCCTGCTTAAAACTGTAAACAAGAGACTGAAAAAACAAAGCAATATTGGTACAATATGTGTTGTGTCTGCAATTAGGTGTCTGTGTGAGACACAAAGAGAAATGTGTGAATGAGAGATTAAAGAAAGAAAGAGAGAGAAGGAGGAATGGAGCGTTAGAACAATCATATTAGGGAATTGGGGTGTATCAGTGTTGTTACGTGAAATGAGGTGCCCCACTCCAGGTTGGTTCCAGGCAGTGAATTGATAGATGAAAAGAAGAAACAACGGTAGTCAATTATAGCAGTGCATGATTAACCTAAACTAATTAAGACCTTTGGGTAATGGAAGGAAAGGAAACACTAGCCATCCTTTCCTTTTCACAGTGCAAACTCCCAGCACAGAATGCGGAGGCCTCCTTTGTTCTCCGTGTCCCAGTACTCAACCCAGCTGAACGACTGCCATTTCTACTGTAACTCCCTGACAGTGCTTCTCTCCAGTTTGCAATATCTTTCAGCCTGTATGTTTGGATGTGTTACTGCGCATGCAAAGCATTGTTATCTTTGTTAGCCAGAAACACTCCTGGCTGTCTCTCTGAAGGAAAGTTCATAGATTTAGCTGTGCACACGTTCCTTTGAAAGTGGTATTTTAAAATAAATTACTCACATGTCACTTCCTGTCCAGTAACTGTCATGGAGCTTTAAAAGAATAATTTGACAATTGGAAGTTTGTTGATGTGATTAATTGTAAAGAGTTCAATGAGAAGATTGATAGGATTTTAATTTCTGTAATGTAAATGTGTGGTTTTAGTCAGAGAATCACCACATCTTAAGTTCACTAATTACTACCTTAAGTTACATATATAAAAACATGTATTAAATAAAATACTCACACTATATTCCAAAGGCATTTACTCATTTGCCTTTGCACACATCTCTATCAACAGTGTTTGATATGATGCCAGCTCACCTTTTGCATTTGTAACAGTTGTAACTCCTCTGGAAAGGCTTTCCACAATGCAGTAGCGGTTTTAGATACGGGCGACACGGGCAGTTGCCCGGGGCGGCATCGTGGTGTGGGCGGCATCACGGCTTGTTCTCATGCTGCCCCGACATCATCCCAGCGCATATTGGGAATGGCATTGGTTTTCTATCGCCCATTTGCTGGGAGTAAGGGCGCCCTCCGTTTGCGAGGTGCGCCTGCTGCTTGCGGCACAGGGAGGAGAGGGCGGGGCGGCGGGGGATGCTCTGGCTGGCTGGAGCAGCAAAAATTACCAACTCGCCAAATAAAATAAATTACAAACAAACCAACAAACACGAAAACACCAGACATTACAATACAGACTTATAATTTGCACCGATGTTTTTTCAAAATTCTATACGCAAAAAGTGAGCACGAGAGCCCTCGGTGCGCCTGCTTGCTGCTGAAGTCAAAGTAAACTTTATTGTCATCTCCGCTACATATAGTCCAGTATATAGAGAGATGAGACGACGAGGCTCCAGTTACAGCAGTGCAAGTAAACAAACAATATATATAAGAAGAGTAAGAAAATAAATATACACTTTAGGACCAGGAGTAAAGGGATCAATAACAATTTAAAATGTATATTTTATATTTTGTTGATTTAAAGTCTCACACACAACCCGTTTTTAAACTCTAAAAAAAGAGAAAAGAAGAGGAGGAGTAGAAGCCGGGGACTGAGCCTGCCTATTTGCCTGTCAACTTTACGCAATAATGCGAGAGGTGGAATTGCTCCCTTGTTTATTAAAGTGCTTGAAAAGTTTACAGAGCAATGTGATCGGCTCGCGATTCAAACTCTTAAAACATCACAGGCTCTACACTACGACAGACTGACAACGCCCTCTTAATGTCGCCGCTAGCACCCACGTGACTCCCATTACACATCACCATAGCAACCAAACAAATGAAAACCCAGTGATCATTAAAATTCAGTACATTTAATTATGACTCCTACAAGGAGAAACGAGCAAAAGATACAGGTAAGCAGATGTGTCATTGGATAATGGCAGGTCATGTATCCTAAAACATTAAGAATCAGGATACTTTCTTAATCCCTAAGGAAATTATGTGAGTTACAGTTCCTCCAAGAAGAAATGGTAAAAATAGTAACAGTAACAGACTAAACTCCAAACAATATATACAATGATATAATATTAATTAGTCAGTGTCAATTGTTGATTTGTCCTGTTCTCATTGTATGACGAATTATGATGTCTGTTTAGTAGCCGTTTGCATACAATGCATACTCTGTCTCTCTCTTCATGTGTGTGTGTGTGTGGGGGGGAGGGGAGGGGGCGCTAGAGGGGGTGTTCGCCCAGGGCGCCAAACAGGCTAGGACCGCCACTGCCACAATGTTTAGGAGTGTGTTCAGTGGGATTTTTGGGAAGAAGTCTCCACTCTAATTCATTCCAAAGGTGTTCTACCAGGTTGAGGTCAGGACTCTGTGTAGGCCAATCAAATTCTTCCACACCAAACTTTCTCATCCATGTAATTATGGACCTTGCTTTGTGTGTTGGTTTACTGTCATGTTGAAACAGGAAGGGGCAATCCCCAAATTGTTCCCAAAAAGTTGGAAGCATGAAATTGCCTCGGTATACTAAAGCATTAAGAGTTCCTTTTACTTGAACTAACCGTCCCTGCCCTACTCCTAAGAAAAAACCCTGTACCAAAAACGCCCACTCCACCATACTATATGCTTGGCGCAGTGCAGTCAGACAAGTACCATTCTTGTGGCAACTGTGATACCCAGATTCATCCATCGGAGTACCAAATGAAGAAGCGTGACTCATCCACTTCTATAGAGTCCAGTGTTGGCATGCTTTACACCATTGCATCTGGTGCTTTGATGATCTAAGGCTTGAATGGAGCTGGTAGGCCATGGAAACCCATTCCATGAAGCTCTCTCTTAAGAGGTTTGCTCTCTTGAGCTAATCTGTCTTTGCAGAAAGTTGGTGACCTCTGTGCACTATGCGCCTCAACATCAGCTGGCCCTGCTCTGTGATTTTCCATGGCTGAGTTGCTGTTATTCCCACTCTCTTTGTTAAATTACCCACTTTGTTATAATACCATGAACAGTTGACTGTGGAATATTTAGTGGTGAGGAAATTTCACGGCTGGACTTGTTGCACAGCTGACATCCTATCACGGTACCACACTGGAATTCACTGAGCTCCTGAGAGCGACCCATTCTTTGACAAATGTTTGTAGAAGCAGTCTGCATGCCTAGATGCTTAATTTTAAACACCTGTGACCATTGAAGTGGTTGGAACACCTGAATGCAATTATTTGGATGGGTGAGTGAATACTTTTTGGAATATACTTTATGTCCATGTGCAATCTGTCCTGTTATCTTGGCTTATTGCCTACTAGCAGCCAGTTATCGAGTCTTCTAAATTGTGAATAAGAAAATTTCCAAAAAAAGTCAAACTAATATTTGCAGCATTGCTGCGATTAGATTTATTTTTATGGCTAATATATCATAATTTACTATTTAAATTTCCCAAGCAACAAACATTTCTAACAAACATCTACTAATTCTCCCTGAAAAATGTTGGAGTGTACCGACTGGCACTAGAAAGAGAGAAAATTGTATTTAAAATCCATCTCCTCACATATTTGATCTTGAATAATCACCCCCCCCCCCCCCAATCTTATCTTTAAGGACCCCATAGTATTGTATAATCTCAATAGAGCACTTTGATGAGGCTGGTTCTGCTTCCTTTTAAATGGAAGCTTTTCCTCCCTACTCTCACCGAGTACTTGCTCAGTGGGGGTCGAGTTTTCTTTGCATTATTCTAGGGTCTTTACATTACAATATAAAGCACCTTAAGGTGACTGCTGTTTTAATTTGGTGCTATATAAATCAAATTGAATTGAAACTGAAAGTGAAGTGATGAAGTTTTCAGTCGTTAATAGTAACACTCTACAGTATTGACAGAGTTTGAGCATTTTTTCTAATATCAATTAGAAAAACTTAATTGAGTAGAAGTGACAGTGAAATCCACATAAAAATTACACTGACAAGCTGTAAATGAAAATGAATAAACCAAGCAGGACATGTCTGTGCGGCTCACAGATTTATCTCTGATGCAGAATTCCAACACATGGGAATGCTGTGTTTATTTTAAAAGATCAAATTGATGGCGGAAGAGACAGATGACGGGGGGGGGGGGGGGGGGGGGGGGAGGCTGCTCTTAAAAGTTCTGTCTCCTCTAAAGCTAAAGAATGAAACATCCTCCCCATGCTAATTGCATGACTGCACTTTTCTGCTATTCAGCCATCTTAACAACTTCTTCCGCTGTGTATCAGTCAGAGAATGTCAGCGATCCAACTACTTGTGTTGGAAAGGAAAAGGAGGGGAAAACTACATGCCTCTTGGTCCACTGCTTACTTGATGGATTACAAGACACTCAAAACCAGACAAGCATCACAGCAAATACTGTATATTTGCATCAACTATGCAAAACAAGAAATCAAAGACTGTTGGGCCTGGGATTTGCAAATTTAGAAAACAAAGCGGTGCCTAATTGAGGCAGTTGTTCTTATATGTTAGAAATCAGTGGATGATTGGCTGGTTTTATTTCTGAGTAAGACCATCGTTTTTATTTTGGTATTTTTTCTTAATATTATACTGCATCATTGACTGAGTGGATGTGCATCAATGCAGGTTCATCTTTAACCAGGACACATTAATTCAGCTGACCTGGATCCGCACAGCTTTGAAGTTGTCAGTGATCTCCACTAGTCATCAATTTGCAAGAGCTCATCATTTAGAAAACTCCCCTTGCTCCATCACTTTGCATCCTGGGAATTAAAAGAAGCTTTTTCCAATTTCTGCTTTGGGTAGGCATAGTGCTGCTTAAAAGCCTACAGGAAGCAGAAGCAATGTGCTGACATCAGGCAAGCTGTTTGGAATTTTGTAATGTGTTTTCTTAGTGTATGTGCACCACATATATAAAGATATTTCACACTCAGACTTACCCTAATTAGCTTATGCCTCCCAGTTGTTGTTGCTGTCTTGATCATTCTCAGTGTCACAGGTCAACCAAATAAAATATTCAATATTTTTAATTAAAGATAAAGTTATACTTCAGCCCATGGGGTTTTTGGCAGATAAGGACTTTTATTGGAACCTACTTCAGGTGCTCCTCTTGAACACAACTTTTGTCACATTATAACACTGTTTCTGTCAGTCAGATTATAGTGGAAAGTGAAGCTTAGACAGGATATCACCATATTTCCACTAATGATAGGGATTTTCTGACATTACATTATCTAAGCTGATTTTAGCTCTCCAAAAAAGCATGTCTCATACAGAGCACTTCTTTGACTTTCCTAATGAACTTACTTCCTATTCAGGTTCAGTCTGCTCAAAATGCCACCTTTTCTACCATCTAATGTCACATTTCCATGTTCAAACGTCAATGTTTAGAATTCAGTTTTTACATGATAATAATCTTTGAAGACCAATTAAACAGAGGCCAGATGTCACGCTATATTTTGTTATGCATCAACCCGTCTAACCCTTAATATTAAAATTAGCGAGGATGAGATCAGAATGTGAATAATAGATTTGACATTAGCTGACCAGGGTTGTTATTATTGAACATAATTTAGCATAATGCGGTTGATTCCCTTGAATTATGCACACAGGAATATAACATTATTTTGTTTGCATGGACAAAAACCCCACTGCTAACCATCTGTTATGTACTGCTGGAGAGCAGCAGTTCTTGTTTGAATGAAAGCCGTATACAACAGGCCGTTTCGGTCAGCGTATTGTTTGCATAAATAGACCCCTTAACCAATGCTGCAACCTTAATGTGAATTATGCTCTGATGATAATAGAACTCATCCATAATTTTTAAAATAAATACAACAGCTTGCACACGCCCCAGTGGAATATAATATACCATTTCGCTATAAACCAGGTTCACTTACAATGTGCTCATTGGACTTTGATCTGAACTACAAGCAGTTTATTTAAAGAAGCAACATAGGATCAAAGTAGCTCTGTCACAGAGATGTAAAACATGCAATAATAAACTAAAAGAATGTGTATTCATCATGTTTTTGGATTTATGATTCTGTGATTTCATATCTTATTAGAAGTCTGTTTAATTCTGTGGCATAAAAAGAGTGATATATCTAGTTCACATACTGTTCCTAGAAATTCAAGAGCAGGTTCTACAATGAGTGTGAAGGAATTTTTTGTTTAAACATAATAAGTTTGAAGAAGGACTAACATAATTATCAGACTTAACTTTAAAAATTACTTAAAAGTTCTCTTTAAAAATGAAGTTTGTTTGTGAGTCGCCCTATATTAGGTGAAGTGTTGGGATCGTTACTCAAGAATAGTCATGTACACATTACTCATTACTTTTCTTAAAAGTATTGCAGTATGTTACTTAATTACTCACCGGGAGAAAGTAATTTTTTTACACTATTCATTACATTACTTTCTTGTTACTCTGTTAAATTGATCTGAAATGCATTGACTCACAATTACCAGTTAAAATTATAAACCTCTGGATACTTCACACACCACAATACAAATTCACATCCTAATGAGGATGCACATAGAAATTTTCTTTTAGTATTTAAATGTGAGCACAAAGCCGGCAACACAAAGCAAAGATGAATGTCAGCCTGAACAGACTTCAGTGATTATGTTATAAAAACATACAAGCCTGACTGCTTATCTCTGCCTATGTTAACTGTTAAAGATAAGGCTCTGGCTGCTGAACTAGAGGTCAGCATACACTCAGCTTCTAGCTGTGTGTTAGCATTTCCTGCACCTTTATGCTGTTACTTCAACATCATGCTGTTGTTCTTTTGTTCAGTAAATGTAGTCGCCATGTTACCACCAGAGATGGGCAGTAACTGTAAGCTGATTACTTTTTCAAGTAACGAGTAAAGTAAGGGATTACTATTGCAAAAACGGTAATTAGATTACCGTTACTTTCCCGTAAGCACACTGCGTTACTAAAGCCGTGAGTGTCTCATGACAATGACGTAAGCGAGTGTGACGTTTGTGGCAACAGCTGTGTGCAAATCAACAATGTAAAACAGAGAGTATGAGCGTGCAGCGTTTAAAGCGTGGAAGTACTGACCTTACTTTGAGTTTGATTCCATAAAAAGTGACAAAAAGTGACAAAAACATTAGCGTCGGCTGTTCACTGCGTGGGAAGAAAACAGCAAAAAAAAAAACCCTAAACTTCCGAGCAAGCACCGAGTACACTACCACGGAATGGGAAGTTCACAGAGAAACTCGCGGATTATTCCACTGACCGCTGCGGCACACCTGCACCAGGGCAAACATCCGCCTACCCCACTCCTACTATACAGGTGAAAATAGAGCAACAGGACCACTGAGTCTTTGATTTTTATTTTCTGCTGTGTTTCACTTCTATTTGAAAGAGTGAGTGTAAACACAAAAAACTATTTTATTTTATGTGCTGGAATGTGCAGAAAATAGGTTTAAATGTTAAACAAATTTCTTCCAGTCAGAGAATGTTGCATATAATTAAATTTTTGCTTGATGCATGAAGTTAAAAGATTAAAACAAATAAAACAAGTTTTAAAAAGAGACTTTTCCATTTGATTACATTTTATATGATGGATTATGCAGAAAAAGTAGAATTGGGCTGAAAGATCTATCGCTTTATTACCTATTTAGGGGATAAATCATGTTTTTATAAAGTAACTAAGTAAGTAATTACTTTTGAAAATAAGTAATCAGTTAGTAATGGGATTACTTTTGGGAGGAAGTAATCAGTAATTAGTAACTGATTACTTTTTTCAAGTAACTTGACCAACACTGATTACCACTATAAATGAAAGCTGTATAAAACAGGCCGTTTACCATTTTCTTCTTCAAGTACACAAACTGAAATCGAGTTTTTGTATGTTTTTTTTTTTCCTATCTACCCAGCATGCAGAAAACTGAAGTACCTTTCTAACACAAGTAACGATATAATTGCAGCTGTAATGTCAATACTAAATTTAGACAGAAACAGGTTTTTTACTTTGAAAAATATATCACCCAACACTGACATTTGTAGTCCAGTCTTGTGAAATGTTTACAGTGTGTTGATATACATGGCCCTTGCTGCTTGTAAGAACAGGGTTCTCTCTATTTTAGTCATGCTAAGGAATTTAATTAATCACACTGTTCAGCTGCATGACTTTAGTTCTAAAGATAAAGCAAGAAAATGACAATAAAATAAGTGAAGAGTGCAAGTTATACCTTCCTTTCTTTCACGATTTGCCTTTTTTATGTGTTCAAGTTATTCCTACCTTTCTTTTGTCTGGAAATTTGTTATCATACTTATGTTCTTCTGGTTGACCCTTCCACTTGGTCTAAAAAGTGTAGTTATTTTTTATTTAGGTCACACTGTAGGGTAATGTTAAACAATAAATATTCCAGTGGCTATATACATCAAGTCTGCCAACCAGAAGCTCCTGTCATGACCAATTAGAAATGCTTTGTGACTCAAAAATATGCTCACAGGCACGAAGCTGCTCTACCTGTAGCCATTGTCGGTCAAGAAAAAGCAAACACCCCCGTTAACCCTATGCACGAAAAGGAGAGCTTGCTGCCTCAAGTACAACAGCATTTCTGAATGAATATTTTATGACGCCTTGATTATGGGCACATGTAATTACTGCCTTTCCCATAATGCTCGACTAAGCCTTAACATCCAGGAATGAAGTGAAGCAGGGTGCACAGAAGGTTTGAATCCCCCACATCTACTCACCCACACCCCCAAATTACACATTACTGTAATGTTTTTAAGCTCATTTACATACTTTGATCACTATGTGATGCGTGTACCAATACTTTCACTTCTGAGTGAACACTGCTGCTTATTAAGCCCCTTGAAAATGTGACCCAGTGAAGTAGCACTGCTGCTATTTTAAAGCTATGTAGAACTTGATTCGGATTCAGTTTTTCTCTCCCCATTTCAATGAGTCCATAATTTGCGTACGGTGATGTGACTATAAAGGAGGAAAGTTTATGGGCTTAGAAAGAACAAACAGGTTCACCTTCATTTAAAGTTTTTCTTTATTCTTTTTTCTTTCTTTTTTTCTTAAATACATTAAAGAGGTATCAAATATACTGGTGATACCAGCTAATATTCATCACATCCAGAGGCCAGAATGATGTGGAACATTGTTCCAACACCTTCAGTTAATGAGCATTTAAATCTGATAGGCATGTTAATGCATATTACTGTCGAAAGAGTTCATTTTTTGTGTCCTGCAGCCTGGCACTGCTTCCAGTGATAGCATGGAGATACTTGCTCAGTAATAAGAAAATAATGACATCCCACGGCCCACTTACACACTCAATATATCCTTTTTTCTTCTCATTCCTGTGATGATGTCTCATTCCTAAATGATGAAAATTCCTAAATGATGAAAATTTAGTTGGTCACGGTCATCTAGCTAGTGCCGTAGAAGAGAAATGAGCAAAATGGAGTAACATTTTTTTAAGGTACAAGGTAATTTCAAGTGCAACTTTTCAAGAAGCTCAAAATATCACCAAACACAAAAACTGTTTCTGCACAGTTTGTCACAAAATGTGTCTGCTAGCTAAAATTACAGTTATGGCATATCAAAGGGAGAACAATAAACAAACAAGCAAAAAAGCAAAATAAATATGACATTATCAGAGATGGAGAAAGTTGAAAAGACAGTAGTTAGGAGACAAAAAAGAAGATGACAGATGATGTTCAGAATGTAGCGTTTCATAAACTTGAAATTTTCTATTCATTTTAGAGCTTTTAAAACAGATACATCATTTAACAACATGATGTGTTGCTGAAAGTTACATTAAGGGTAACAGACTTAAATTATTATTAAATATATTATCAGTTACTATATGGATTTGGTTAGATTCATGCACTTGATTCAACCTTTTGTAGTAGCATGACACTAGCCAAGGTTTGGAAGTCAGCCACATTTTGTGTAGCTTGTGAAATATCTGCTTATATCTTGTCAAATTCGGTTAGAGCCCTAGATTCACAAAATCACTGAATATTGAAGTAGCAGCACAGAGCTACAGCCACAGGGGTAGCTCAGCGTTTATTTTTCCCACTCTTTCCCCATTACTATACCTGATCCTAGGGTTCAGCCACCTGTCAAATCCCATTTTAACCTTTGATCATGTTCATTTTTATTATTATTATTATTTTTTACCATCCATATATTTACTGTTTACCTAGGCCCCAGTTATAGAGGCCTAACGATCTATTGGTGACTCCTTGGCAACCTCTGGTTGCGAAAGAAAAATGCCTATTCCACTACAAGTGGTTGCTTTTTGTCATTACGTGAAATTCCTGCACCAATAAAATCTTAGTGATTGCTCTGGTCACTAGCAGATAGCCACGATTGCCCATAGTTGCCATGTAAGATGCAGACAGATGCAAACTTGACAAAGTGTGATGGAAAATGGAAATGGAGAACATTCATTGTCAATTATCAATCATTGTAAAAAAAAAAAACTGTCTCTGATTCCTGTTTGCATTAGATTCTTCACAGACTCACTGATGTTTGCAGTTTGTGTAGGTCTTCCATACAAAAGTACAATTGACTGCAGTAAACTGCTAGTGATCAAAGCAGTTGCAAGGAGGTTTTTTGGCAAAGTGCTGTATACTCCTTTGTGACTAATTTCAAGAAGAGCCAGCGAGCTACTTCTTGTCAACCAGTTAGGGACTGCAGATTTATTACATTTTAAATTTCACAGCAATTATCATCAAACTTCATCAACCACTGCCAAACAGTCCCTTGGTCTGTGGGGCTATGGCGTGAGATGTCTCACGTTCTTTGCTGACAACATTTATATCGCTGAGGATGCCATACAATTTTAAAAGGAAAAGTATTGCAGGCATTGCATTGTTTGTGTTGCGGTCTTTTAATTATTGTCATTTGACCAACTAATGGATAAGAAGTGCAGATTTTACTTCTTTAGATAAAAGAAAACAGGTCACAGGTATAGACATAAGGATATAGCAATAAGCTATGCTCTTCATCTTCATGTTTTTTTTAATTTTTAAAGGATGCGAATGTTTGTTTTGAATGTATTTACTTTAACTCACATGCATATCTGGCATGCTGACATCCCTTGTATAATTTAATTGGCAGTTAGATGGGCACTGATATTATATTCTTATAGCCAAACTAATCTGGAGCCACATTTCTGAGTCTGGCACTTGTAGGCATTTGCCATCAAGTAAATGGCCTCTTGAAGATCAACCCTGCCAGAGGCCTCCCATCATTTCATTTCTAAAAAGGAAGACTAGCATGTGATTCAAGTATAAATATTTCATTTAATTCCTTAAATTCGTTTTAAATAGGCAGTAAACATATTGATGTGATCTTTTCTGATGGTTTAAACTGCTTTTTAAAATGAGCACTCACATTGCCCTTATTACATTCTGAAGTGTATGTAAAAGATTAACTGCTTTGTATTACATTTCACTTGGTCAAACAGGGCAAATGCCATTATCAATTCAAACTGTATACAGCACTTAAGCTCATCTGTATTCAAAGCATTTTCTGACTTGATTCTATCTTCTTAATCCGAATTCGGGTGTCTGACCTGTGTTTTCTCAGGAGATCTGAAGAAGTCTAGTCACTTTTTTGTGTGTGTGTGTCTGTATGTGAGCAGTGTATAACAGCTTGATGCACTACACCAAGGACTAAATCAAGCTTTCATTTCTTGTTACTAGGCTTACAATACAGTAAACTATCTACTGACATACAATAACCTCAGAAAATTACTTTAGACTACATGTCGGGGGCTTTTCCATTGCCGTGGAACATAAAAAGAGAGTAGTTGCACCTTGAGCGAAAATCAAGAGTTACTCTCAATCTTACAAGGTTAATCAGATAATTTATAACAAGCCTGTTGCAAAGCCACCTTTAGCTGAAGTAGCAGTGGACATACAGTGCATGCATGGAGGCAGACACCCACACGTACACACACACACACACACTGCTCCCTAACAGGCACTTGCTGAGTCCACACAACACTAGTTTGGCATGACCCTTATCAGAGTCTGGCAGTCTAATTACAGCTCAGGCAGTGAGAATCCATTGATTTGAAGATAAATGTTAGCACACCTGTGTGCTGAATCCATTAGAATCTTATCTTAATGGCTCTGGGAAAATGCTTCATTAAGGTTCATTAGAATAATGTGAGGCATTAAGCATTAATTAGTTTACCATTGTGAATTGTCAGATTTACTTCCAGACAAAAACAAGGTGTTGTGTTTTCATTAGGCAGGAATACTGTAAAGCTAACACAAACACATTATATAACACAATGTTTAAGGCTAGTCCATGGTGTTTATTTTACCCTACACAGAGCACAGAGCACCTGTTTGCCAAGATATCATCAATCTTGGCAAACAGTCTAAGCCACCCCTCTTTTCTTTATATTTTGCTTTTTTATTGGGAAATACTAGCAGCTCATTAGAATTGTGCAAAACACAATTCTAATGAGCTTGAAAGTCAAAATTTGGCATGATCACCTGTACTCTTTCATGCATCACCTGAGAAAACACAGGTCAGACACCCAAGTTAGGATTAAGAAAATAGAATCAAGTCAGAAAATGCTTTGAATACAGATAAGCTTAAGTGCTGTATACAGTTTGAATTGATAATGCATTCATGTAATTCTAATTAGAATTGTGCAAAACACAATTCTAATGAGCTTGAAAGTCAAAATTTGGCATGATCACCTTTACTCTTTCATGCATTTATTCAAGTAGTCTTCAGGAGTAATTGTCCAGCCTTTTTGAAGGACATAACATTTTATATAAACATTTGGACAGAAAAAAGCTACAAATGATTTGTAAATACTGGCCCAGATCTGCAAGGTTATCTAGTTTCACTGTCACCATCAGAAGGGAATGGTCCGTGGACTCTAATGAGCTGTGAAATTACATTATGAATAGAGGAGGCTTCGGTCTCCCCAGTTCCTGTGGTTAACTTGAGAAAACTGAGCAGAGGACCAGGACATCTCATCTAACTTAAAATTCTGATGACTGAGTGGATATGGGGCAGGAGACTCTCTGAGTTTTGAAGACTAAGAGCGACATAATCATGATGGCTGGAATGGCAAATATTATGGAGGAAAGTTATTTCAGGAGTGGGCACACTGGAAAAAGAAATAATGGCAAGGAATGATTGACATATTGCGGGGCGTACTTGGCTTCGTTGGTAAGAAAGATTTTGGGTCAATGAAAAATTGCCTTGGATTTACATCACCTTCATTATTTTTACTCGGCAAGCAGAATTTACAAGCAATGTAAGGAGTAACTGTACCTGCTGCAGCATGAAGTATGTCAGCATATGTAGCATGTAAAGCTAAGAAAATGCAAAAAAAATGAATACATAAAAAACATAAAAAACAGTTTGTCTGCACTTTTTGATGTGATGACTAGATGCATAATGAATTTAGTTAGTTTAGCAGTGAATCATACTAAGTAACACTCTTTCCCGTCTTACTTGCCCTCAACAGAACAAGTATGTGATATTCTTAGTTGCTCTAAATATTTAACTCCTATAGGATGAACTTATTTCTTTTCCACCTCCACAAGTATATGCACCTCTAACAAACTGTAACTGCTGTAAAATGCTTTGAGAATACATGTAATTATTTGTGTTTTTTTTTTTTAATTTAATTTATCTGACAAGCTGATCAGATGTTTTTGCAAGCACTCCAAATGTGGCAGCGCATTAATTAACAACTTTTATATTTGTCAGATCATCAGTGACTGTGTTTCTGCCTTCAAAAATATATTCATTCAGGTAATTTATTAACTGTTCAATACATTCTTTTCATTTTTTTTTCTTTTACCTCTCCCTCCCCTCACGAGTCACACTCGACCCTCCTTTTGACAACTGTGGCATCCTCCAGTCCCTCCTCCCTCCTCCTCCCTCTCTTTGCCTTAGGCCCGTGGGTGGTTCAGATAATTTGCTTAATTTGTTGCCATTCACTCTCAGGACATGGATCAAAGAACTGTTAAATTGCACTGACGTGGCAGCATCTCAGAGTGACTGAGAGTGGAAGAAGAGAGGGAGATGGAGAGGGAGAGAGAGAGGTAAGCCCTCCAGCTAAAGGAGGAGACTTCCAACATCCTCACTACCACACTGTGTATTTGTGTGGGTGTGTTTGTGAGTGTATGTGTGTGTGTATCTACGGGCATGTGTGTGCTATGACATTAGGATGGAGACACCTACTCTCTTCACTAGCAGGCCAAGTCCTGTTGGTGTGTGGATGCTGCTGATAATGGTTGCAGCCAATTCAGATAGCCTGTCAATAAACATTAGAGCACTACTACAGTTGGCTGATTGCTGGTATGAGCAACGACTGAGTGGTTATTTATGTTGGGAATATCATGGGATTTGAAATAAAGGGGTTAGCCAGGAATGATGTAAACTTTTTAGATCTCGAGCTCATTTCCTGATCCCCTCTCGGTCCCAAATACCCTGAACCACGACAATTGCAATTTCTACACCTAAACTACTGATCAGCACTTTCTCTTCACTTTTCTGTCCTATTCTCGCTAATTCTAATTAATAAGCTGCATGAAACGTCAACTTACCACAGAGCAGGATCATGAAAAAGACCATTAGAATGATGCAATTACCCAGAGGACTCCGATGAGAGATACATGCAATCAAAGTGTGAAAAGAGGCAGGGAGGCAATGTAGCAGTAGGCTGGGGGATGGAAAAAAAAAAAAGCAGATGTTGCAAAAAAAAAAAAGTCTTCAAAGAGAAGGATGGGCTTGAAAACCCAGGAGAGGGAGCTGTGGGAGCTCTTCTTAGGCAAAAATGTGACAGAGCTCCTCCTGGACCTGGGAAGACACTGAGAACGAATGAACAGCAGGACATATTCTCACTGTCTTCATTTATCTGTCCTTCATTTTCACACCCTCTTCTTTTTGTCTTAAGATGCAAAGATGCAGGATAGAGAAACACACAGACAACGTGTGTTGTTTGAAAAGCGGTTTCAGATAAATAACATTTTTGACTATAACATTACATACCCTGAGGTAAGCATGTGCTGTATTACTCTACCTATTTTGACACGAGATTTCTGATTTTCAGTATGAACTATGTGACCTGCAGTAAAAATGGAATCAGACACAATTATGTGTGGATAGACTACGTGATGCAACTCAAACTTAAACTTTTTGTTGCTAATGCACAACCAAGTCCTGCAGTGGTACTTCTGAGTAAACAAAACTCATAAAATATGTATGTGGGGTATTCAGGTTGTTAGTTTTTATCTGTTGCAAATCGGCAACGCCTGCCTCGAGAGGGTTAAACTCTGTCAGCAAAGGCTTTTGCGCTGATGACTTCAGCACCATGGACAGAGACATTTTCCTGAGAGAGATGCAATAGCTCTAGGTTTTGAATGGACAATCCCATGCTGTGGTACTCATCAGCCTGTATGCCATATTGATGTCTAATTAAAAATCATAATTGTATCATAGGATTTTCATTTCTTCTTGAACACATTTCATTTCACAGTGTCCCGTTAGCTTAACTTAACATCAGTGGTGTATCATAAGTGATGAAACATAATCATCATCTGTTATCATCATACATGGCACACTGTTCTTTCAGTCAGGCTATGCATGAGACTGATTCCTTATATGAGTAGGCACAATATACATTTAAAGCAAACAAATACAAGAAAGTGCATTACTTGATCTGATTTAAATCCATCATGTTAGTCTTAAAGCTTTACAATATTAGACTTAAGCAACAGGATGTTTAAGAACCTGATACTGCAAGGTATGGACACAGAGATAGCAGCAGCTAGCAAGAAAGTATAGATGAAGAAATATATGCCTGCATTTTTACAGCATATTGTTAGAGATGGAGCTACATGAGGTTGCATTCAGATTTATTGTATTTGTATTTATGCCAAGAGATGCAAAGGTAGGTAAGGAAAACTAATCACTTGTCTTCATGGTGGCTTACACAAGCTGGGTGTAATGGGAAAATTGAAACTCTGTTCATATATACAAACTACCAGGCAATAAAATGATAAAAGAGAGACTGTATATTAAGTGACTGGTTGCACAGGGACCAAAGATGAACAGTGTACAGTATTTGCTGTCCACACTTACATTCTGAGTGACATTTATATAATACTGAAGAATCCTGCAAAAAAAAAAAAAAAGAGGGGGGGGGAGGTAAGATCAGAGAAAAAGAGATTGGCAGCTGAAGATGCAGATGTTTGTGCATGATAAAAGTGACTCGCATTATTGATTAAGTCCCTCGCCTACGTATGGCAGGAACTGTTTAAATGTATGCTACTGTTCCCTCAATTTTTTAGACTGTACTACAATATTTATGCGCTTCTGCATCTAAATGCCGTATCCCATTTTCAAATAGCCTCGCTAAGCTATAAATATCTCAAGAAATGAAAGGGATCTTAAGGCTTTTTTTTTGAGACAGTAGTTACCACTGTATAATATGGCTCAATGTTACCTATGCATGTTTTGTATCCCTGTGTTTTCTATTATCATGTGTCAGAGATATAGATTTTTGTCATGCTCATCCACCGAGGAGGCGGATTTAAAAAAAAAAAAAAAATCTAAACTTTCACATTTATTTTTTAAGTCTACCAGTTATCCTCCTCATATCCTATTCACATAGCCGCTGCCTTATGCATAAATGCATCAATCTGACAAACTTTGTGTTTGCCAATAATTTCCATGCTGTGATTTTTTAGATGACTTGGAAGATGATTCATCATCCATCATAAAATGCGCATGCATGCCAGTCTGTGTAGGCATGCATTCACTGGTGTGGTTTTTTGAAATTCAGGTTGCCAGCCACAAAGGTAACGTGTGAAAAAAGGGCTATTTAGATATGGAAGGCCTGATTGATTTATCAGAAAGAAGCTACTGGAAGCTAATCTTCCTCTTTGCAGATTTCTCCCATTATTGGGCATTGCTGCTGTGCTTTCAGTTCCCCTTCTTTTAATATTCTTATTTTCTCATTCTTAACTGTGTCTCAGTTGGGTTTTTAGTAGAGTCTATTTTGTTTGTCATTCTTCCAGCAAATTATTGTTTGAATACCCTGTTACAACTGCAGCATTATTTGTCACATCTCTCCCTCTGGTGATTTCTATCATATGCATGTGGAAGTTCCTGTTTCACACTATCCTGAAAATCCAGCTGTATAAGAGATAATATTGTTGTATTAGTTCTATTTCAGATGCAGATTAGAAAGTATAAAGTCAGGCAGTGTTGGCAAGGCTCATAGCCAGAGCTACCTCCCTCCTTTTTAATAAGTGTGAAACTGCATATCCTTTCTGATTTTTACCACTGGCAAGAGATATGGTCAAGGTATCCTTTGGCGATGGTGATGCAACAGCTACGGCAATGTTAGATACAGAGAGTAAATGCTCCTGTGTGTCATGACAAAGTTTAATTTTTACCTGTTGTGTTTTTTAAAATTTTCCTGAAGACATTGTTTAATTTTAGGAAAAGATCATATCAATATCCCCATTTGAATAACTGAACAAATGATGATCAAGAATACCAGGTGCATTAGAAAGTGATGCAATGTGCATAACACACACAACATAACATAACCTACTAATATGAAATGAATGACATTCTATCTATCTATCTATCTATCTATCTATCTATCTATCTATCTATCTATCTATCTATGAAATATTAAACACAACTGTTGTAATGGAACACAATATCTTGAGTACAGGATATAGAGGCTTTTTTCGAGTCTGAAAAATATTATATATCATTTGTATTCCCATCATATTTGAACATACAGTCATAGAACAACAGAATGAATATAAAACAATGTTTACAGACTGTCTTGCAGGGCACAGGTTCATCGTAGCTGTCTAGACAAGTTCTACTGTCTCCTACCCCAATCGCAGAGCTTTTGCATTGCAAAAGTACAAGATTTTAATGCAATAGGAGCATTTTGTATAAAAACATTGCTATTTTTGGCCTCAAAACGGTATAAGTGTGTGTGTGTGTGTGTGTGTGGGGTGGGGTGGGGGTGGGGTGGGGTGGGGGGTTAGTTTGTTGTGTCAGACAAACTTTTTATACCTTTAAAACATTCTTTTAAGTAGCTGATTATTTCGGTATCTGATTAGCTGAATTAGTATTCCCACTATGTGCTTTGCCTGACTATCTGTTTAAGCACAAAAACAAACAAACAAAGCACATGAAGATCCCAACCTTGTATAACTTTGTGTACACAGAAAGGTCATTTCTGCATCAGTCAAGGCTGCTCTGAAATAGACTGAGAAACTCATATGTGAATATTGATTTATTTTTTCCTCTTTTCTCTGTTGCCAATTACAGAGCAGCAGATAATTTCAGCAAGGCTGAAAGGCAAAGTGCATCTATTTTGGAGATGCCAAAATATTATCTGAGAAAAAAGAGGCCCATGTATAACTGAACTCACTTCTATTTATTTTTTTTAGTCTTCCTCTGGTACACACTATGGTGCGGACAGGAGAATGTTCGGTACCATCATAATGAGAGCAACACAACAAGCTGGCAGAGGCATAGGCTGGATGAATCATGATTTAGATATCATGTTTCTGGGTTGTTTTTAATCCTCAGCACTGTTTAAGTCTTGTACATAATGTTTATGTATTTAGTGTGTAATAAAGAGGAAAGGGAAAGACACCAAGAAAATGAAGGTGGGATACTACGCATTCGCGCTCTGCTTTAGATTACTCTGTTTTGGTCTGTTGATCTTCACCACCAGGCAGAACACTCCATCTGTGGCTGCCTCTCAATCCTGAGTAGACCAGACACTCTCTCCACTTCAGTGACTGGTTGTGCAGGAGCTGAAAACTAGCATCTCAGCAGTGCATCAAATGAAAAAAAAAATGTTCAAAAGATTTACAAACTCAGAGGTAAATGTTTTGCACTGCATAAAAATAAATATGCAATGCTGTCAGAAACTATTAGGATTTTAGTTGTTCATTGTTTTGCTCAGTGGAATGGGAAAAATAGGATATGAAATAGAACAGGGACTTTAAGGTCAAAGTGCAACTTTTGTCATGTGTTTTACATCTGTTTGAGAGTCTCTTTGGAACGCTGTCGTTTTTACACTTAGTTGTAACTGCAATAATCCTGAAACACATACATCAGAGAGAGATGTTCTTAACTGTCAGTCAGTGGAGCTCAAACCAACTGAAAGTAGCGTGACTGTTGTAAATTGCCAACAGGGGCATAAACAGCCTCTGGTGTATATGCATCCATAACAAAGGTAAAGTGTATTTATTAGCATAGCAGAACAATATCCGCTTCTGTAGTGCAGTTGACATTTTTATGTTTATACAACGCTACTGGACCAGCTGTAACAACTGATACCCAGGGAACTGACTGAAACATAAGGATTACAAAGGAAACTGAAACCCAATAAACGTAACAATAAATAAATGCATGAAAAAATGACAGCAGAACTTTGCCCATGGGTTTGAGACTATAAGCAAAAGCAAGAACAGGAACAGATACAATAATGCATTTCTGTAGACATGCTGCTATAAAAATCAGGACCTGGCAAGAGGTCATCCAAAAAAAGAAAAATATGTTGCAAGAATGACTGGAAACTAACAAATGTCACTACAGACCATATATACAGAAAGGACTGGCTTGCTATTGGGGCCCAGGTGACACGTAAAGGTGACAGGAAAAACAAAGGCTGGGTGTAAAACAATAATGGAAACATATTGGATATAAACAATTTCAAAATCAAACTGGAAACAACTACAAAAAATATAGCTGGTGTGCCACAGCACCATACATTCAGATAGCAGAGATTCAGACATAAAAATACATTAAAGACTAGATGGTACATAGCAAAATTCAATTATTTGGTTTCTGTTTAAAAAAAAAAATCAAATACATAATCCTAGCTATTGTGGTCACTACAGTGAGTGTAGGCTGTCAGTCTGCTGTTTAAGTCAGCTGTCAATATGTTGGGGGTCCACATCTATTTATTCTGGAGGAGGCTATAAAAAGCTGTAATTGGTACGGTTTTGGCTGCTGTTGGCTTCTGTTAGATGCTGTGAAACTTTCTTTGAAGTGGCTCTAACATTGTTGAACTCAGACACTTATTGAATAAACTCCCATACATACAATGTGAGAATGTAATGAAACAGAGCGAATGTGTGATTTTAGGACACTCTAGCCTAGCATTAGCTAGCATAATGTTAGCTTATAACCAGCTGTTGTTATTGCTTAGCTGGCTTATTGGCAGCTATCTGAAGATGGAAGCGTTGCCCCCCTCCCATCTGCCCTGCAACTTTGTTTGTCAGCAGTTACAAAACATAACTAAAAAATAAAAAGAATAAATAAAGATAAATTATGAGGGTGGTAGGCCAGTTAGCACCACTGTCAATGCTGCTGTCTTAGAACCTCGTTTTGAGTCTGCTCTTGCCATTTAGCTGAAGAGCCTCATCATTTAGCCCACCTGGGAAGTTTAATACAAGACCCTGGAATACCCAAGGGCTACACCAATCTTAGTAGTATGTTTTTTGGCAGCTGTGTACCTTGTGCACTGTGAAACAACATAAACATGGTTGGAATTACTGGACTACTGATAACCACAATAAATAAAACACAATAAAACTCTAGTAAGTCTATGAAAAAGCTTACATTATGGCCTAACATAAAGAAAATGTTATCATAGTGTAAGAAATTAGATACTGTAGCAACCACAACATACAGTCACCATTACTAATACAAACCAGGAATTACCTGCAGATTCTGTTCACACCTTTCTGTCTTACTCCTCATATCTTCATTCAAACTTGTGCCTGTTGACTACTTTCATAAAAGTGCCATTCATCAAGCCTCAGCGGCATCACTGTTAGCTGCAGATGACAACGGCTGTCAGGATGTGACACTGCCATCACACCAAGTAGGCCAAGTGGGAGCGGCTTGAGATAACATAAAGCAGGGTTGTTTGACGTGAGGCGAGCGACCGGTAGTTAGACACTCAATCAAGAGGGGACAGAAGGGCTTGCCAATCTCTACGGGTCACAAAGCAGGCTCCATCTGTCACTCTGAAGCCCCCAGCTCTCCAATACTTCTCCACATACCGACAGAGAGACACTGGAAACCACTAAAGGGATAGGTACCACACAGAGCCAGCATAGCAGGAGGAGAGTGACTGCTAATGAGGAGAGTTGAGCTCTTTACAGGCTAGTCACAGTCAATGATAGACCTTAAAAGACAGTCAAGGAGCCAAAAGGGGACAAGGAAAGCTAGCATTATCTTTTTGATTTCTAGTCAAAGAAGAAAAGGGCTCCTTTAAACAACTCAGTATTGTGCTTATGACTTGAATACACAACTTAAGCAATGCAAAAGGTTTCTAAGTGGCGAACAGAGTGTATGAGCAATTAAAAATAATGGAATGCATTTCTTTAGTGCTTTTATCTATATACGGTGAATTGCAATCTAAGAGTAACGGGACCTCAAACAGAGTATAGCCATAGATTTACACTTTCCAGAAGCTATTATTTTTGTGAAGTCAGGCACTTAAATTGAATCCTCTTTCTGGGGCTTGATATGTTTGGCAGCATATGGTGCAAAGACATTGTCCCCATTGAGGCACCTTATACACTGATGTAGATGGAAAAGCCTGTCTTCCACAAGAAAGCAAAGTGTACATAATTTACATCGTTCAACTCAGCAAACTTATGAAATAATGATGTGGCGTCTGTTTACGCAAAGGGTCCGTTTTATTATTCTGGCAGAAATAAGAGGGAAAAAAGGCAATCAGCTCATGTAAGTGGTACATTTAAACAATTGTTGTTTTGCCTGTCTGCTGTCACTCAAAGGGGCCATTTAAGGAAAAGGGGGCTTTCAGAGTATTCCCTTGAGTCAGAGCCGCTGAGCATAAGGAGCTGGAGTGGAAGCACCAGAATGCACCGTTTACACAGTGCACACAGCACATCAAATTACAGTGTACTTAGAAATTACTTGATGTGCATATTTGAGCTCTAATATGTGCCTACAACAATATTTTCCGGCTATTCAAACACATCTGCAGTTTGGATTGCTAAATGTGAATTGCGTCTCCAGAAACGCAGGTTGTTGTTTTTTTCTGCGTGTGTGTGTGTGTGAGCATTTGGTTTTGGTATCGTTTCTTATTGGATTGGCTAAATCAGCTTTTAAATCTAGTGTCACTTGTACAGCCGCATCTGTTGCCACAGTTTTAATTATGAATATCTCAATGTAGCATATCCTAGACGTGCTCACAACAGACAGCACAAAAGCCCAAAGAATGACAGGCGGTGCGGCTTGGCAGCGCCGCCACAAAGTCACGTGGGGTGCAATCTTGTTGTGAAAACGCTGATATGCCTTGAGACACCACATTAGGAGGCCATCCTCGCTTGTCATCAGAGCTTTAATTGCCACGGCCAGGTGCAAACAGCATGTAATCTTGTTTGTCAGCCGCACAGTTTTATTTTCTAATTTCGTCCTTTTGACAAGCAATTTGGGAATAGAGAGGGATTTGAGAGAGCAGGCGGCCGTGAGCTAGTGGGGTGGAGTCGGATTTGCCGAAGCTGCGAGAGGAGAAAACGGGGGTGTCGAATGCGTACATCTGTGCGTTTGTGTGTGCGACGGTGGTTATGCAAGTGTGTGTGCACACAGGGCCCCTCATCACTCCTGTTCAACCTTGTAATCTATGTGTCTCCCCAGTCTCTTTGTCCTGAGGAATGCCTGGCTCAGTGAGTGCAGAAAATTACCCTCCTGCTCTGTTCCTCAGCCTCATGAATATCACATACGCAGCACACACACAGTCCTCTAAGCTCATCTAGTTAAAATTCTAAGGGATATGAAAGAGGATCATTCGTTTCCAGATTTTTTTAAAAAATTTTTACTACCTGGCCACCCGACCTATGCTTTGTTCCTAAACCAACCACTAAGAAAACATGAGGAGTTAAACTAAGCAATTCACAGCCTAGATGTACAGCTACCTCTTCTTTCCACTAATGGCTGGACCTATTGAGCGCCGTCTCGAGAGCTGTAGCTGAGATGACCCCAGCTGCTTAAACTCACAACACGACTGAGAGTGAGTTTTGAAAAAAAATATCCTTCTGCTCGACTTCATGTTTGCTTGTTTTGAGTATGAATAAAACTTGTGCTTTTTAACCCGGTGTTTTTGCCTGCATTTATGCGAAAGCGGCCGTGACTGATAATGCCAAGTCCACAAATGTGTGTGTGAGTCTGTGTGTGAGTCATCATCTTCCTGTTTGTGTACAGTGCAGGCTACCCTCAATCTGACCTCCCCATTTTAAGCTTGCTTGTCCAGCCTTTTATGCAGATGCCCTTTTAGTGGTGCTTTCTTTTATTTCTGGGGGGGGGGGGGGGGTTCTCTGACCCACCAGCAATCTCTGTTCAAGCATTTGTCAAAATGTTTAGCATTGTCACGAGCCCTTTGTCTGGTTGAGGTCCCTCAGATGACTTTTGTTATGACAGGATACCCTAAGTGAGGAGCCAGAGGTTTTTTGTGCTGTACTTTGGCCATTGTGCTGCCAAAGATATTTAAATGGGGGTGCAGCCATAGGCCGAATATGCCTGGTAGATAGAGGTCAGGTGCAATGAAAGGCTTCTTTCAGAGACTATGCTGATGTAGTGTTACTCCATAAAAGATGAGGACTGGGTCCGGGCAAGTTTGAGTGAGGGTGTGTGAAGAGGTACAGAAGAAAAGAGCACCTGTCACTGAGGTGTTCATCACCTTCATGTCCTCACAGGCGAGACTCTGGAGCTTTCACTTGTAGATCAGTGTCTGCACCAGAGTAAAGCAGAAATTAATTTTTCATTTTTTTAAAGGTGAATGAGACTGAAAAAAGCTGGGATTTAAATATATAATTATGACAATGAATGCAAAAGTTCACACTCACCCACAGAAGTGGCACATTTATACGCACTGAAGGAAAGTGTGTGTGTCTCAGCTTGTGCGTAAAAAAGGAGAGAAGAGAAAGAAAGAAGAGAGAGCTACAGAGAGAGAAGAACCATGCCATATGCATTTTGAAACTCTGAAATTCAGAAAAAGAAAGTATAATGAGTTTTTTAATTAAGTCGCCCATTTTATCGTGTTTTACATAGCGACACCATTAATACCCCGGTAATTAATTGTTTTGGAAACTTTTCAGTGTCTGGTGATAAAGTTTTAATCAAGCAATGTGGTGCTCTTGCTAAGCCATGTCACCTTGTTATTTAATTATTTAGAGTTTAGTGCTGGTTTATGCATTTTGGCAGTCAAGTAGCTGTAAGAGTGCAGCTAACTCTTGTACTACTTGTACTGTAGCAGCCAAGACAGACATTCATGCCTTAATCCTGAAGCATGGGAAGTGGTGGAATGCAGCAATGTCTCACCTGAGGGTAACATCTTTCTTGCGCCGGACTGGAAAACTGCTGAGACCTGCACCGAAGAGGAAAAGCGAAAACATAATCAGGCAACAGCAGATGACGGGTAAGAGGAGGTCTTGATGTTGAGGATAAAATCTGTTTTGTCACGTCATATGAATTAAGTGCATTTCTCATTCTTGGCATATCTCACATGCTTTTCACGGGTTCGGTGCATCATTCTGACATGTCACCCTGAGTTTGGGTTACATGACTTTTTATTTTTTTATATGTATGGAGAGAAAATGATTGAAATATGGCATTGTAAGAGAGGAATGCTGTCCCACTATTAGCTCATGCTCATCAGTTACACAGCTGGTGCTTAACTAGTCCTTACAATATTGCCTTGTGCCACCAACAAATTGTAGCGACCATGCCAAAGGGTGATACCAGTAGTTTAATTTTAATCTAAGTCACTGTTTAGACTTCCCGCAATTAAACGAGCATGATATGATGATATTAAAGATGTACGTAATAGAACAGCAAAGCAAAATCAAATGACACGGTCTCTTAATCAGCACCTGAATTTATCCTTGTTGTTGCTGTTTGAATTCCTCCATCAGCTGATAAAGATTTCATCCAAATGACTGCGGCTGATGGAGCCTGACCATACTGTGCACCACACATTAGGCATGCAGCTAAATATTTTCTCTATCAACCGTTTTAGCATTGCTCATGCTAAAAAAAAACATGCCACAATATTTGCATACTTACATTTGCATACTGAAATTAAAATGTTCATTTATTTACCTTTTTGTGGTTGCTGGAACACATTTATTTTGCAGCTTTTGGGATGAATACATAATTGGTCTTCACAGTGTTCTCTGCCATTTATATTAAATCTATGTGGTAAAAAAAAAAAAAAAGCAAGGTACAAAGTCACCACAACAGATTATTTAGCCAACTAACTATACTGTGAAGCACATTAGTACACTACATCTACTCTTTCTTCTCTAAAAACAAATTCTCTTTATGTGTGAGAATTTTGTACATCTCCTATAGGACTGAGGCTTTTATTCAATAGATTGCCTTCAAGAATATGCTTTTATAATGAATGCATTTCACTCAGCTCACTTTCACCAGCTCAGGCCTTGGAGACAAAATATTGATCAGTCACTATTGATGTGCATTGCTACTGGCAAGATTCACGTGTATATGAAATTTTGCTTTGATTATTGTATTTCCCTCAAGTTTTTCAGGTCAAACCCAAGTTTCAAGGAAAGTCGAAAGTACTTTTGATTACGGTGTCTTTCCTGTCACAGTGTTTTGTTTTTCTATGTTTTTTTTTTTTAATGGACTGCAGCAAATTAAATCTCAAGTCTAATTATAAAAGCTCGGACATGTTGACAAGAATGTCAACCACAGAAAGCACAACAACAAGCCCGGCACATTTTCTGTTTCACTGGATGATTCGTACATTCAACACAGTGGGTTCAAACATTATATATAAATCATGCACTAATTGTTTTATTTTATTTTCAGTCAGAATGAGCAGCTTAATTACAGGGTATTCATTCTAGTTTAAACTTTTCTGGACTCTGCAGGCTTGGCCTATAGGTAGTATGTATCCTCTTGCAAGCTTTTTATTTCTTTCCTTTTTGTAGTTTTCTGAAAATCATATGACTTCTATGCCCAGACTTACACACATGGCAAGATAAGCATGCACACACACACAGACACACACATACAGACAAACAGAAGCACAAATCCCTCTGGCCTCCTAGCCTGCCTTCTTCCCCTGCTGCGCTTGATCAGGCATCCTTTCTTCATCTACAGAACACAGAGAAATGGCTGTGGTCCCATGTAGCCTTGTTTTCATCCTGCCTTTTCCATTTTAAGCCCCAGAACACCACTGAAAAAGCGGCTTCATTTTGACAAACTCTTTTAGGTGTCCATCTACTTACTTGTTAGTCTGCCTGGCTAGCCGCCTGCGGGTCTAGCAGCAATCCCATCAGTGACTTCTGTCTCCTGTCAGATTCAAGGCTTCACCCTGGGAAGTCATATTGATGGAGGAACAACTGGCCCTTTGGTTTTGATGGGGGAGAGAAAAAAACTGTTAGAAGATTTCTAATGAAATGAAAATGGCTCTTTTAAGGGCTGTTTTAGTGTGGGATGAAATGCATAAGAGAGAACTGAAAGAGCTGTGATGAAAGGACCAATGGACCAATAGATGATCTTTAAAAACTCTAGCCCTATGAATTAGAGACTTTGGACTAATTAATGTAAGATCATCTGAATTTAAAAAGAAATCACAGTTGTTTCCACTAATGAGACAATTTAAGTGCACAATCCATAAGTACAGGTCAAAGAAAACAGGTTTGAGTGTGTTCATCTATATATGGTTATTAAGTACCTTTTGGTAATATCATAATGTCTATAACCTCAGTTTACTGACATTATGGGGGACATATTTTCCAAATTTCCAATATTTTCATCAGTTCACCTAACAAGCGTGGCAGAGATTAGTAAAATAATTTAAGGGCAGGACACTTGTCAGACTTAATTTCAATTCAATTCAGTTTTATTTATATAGCACCCAATCACAACAATCGTTGCCTCGGGGCCCTTTATATTGTACATATTTATCAAAAAGGAAAGTTTTACGTCTAATCCTAAAAGTAGAAAGGATGTCTTTCTCCTGGGGCCTGAAAGCTGAAGGCTCTCCCTCTCATTCTACTTTTAAATAACCCTAGGAACCACAAGTAAGTCTGCACTCTGAGAGTGAAGTAATTTATTGGGGTGGTACAGTACTATAAGGTCTTTAAGATAAGATGGGGCTTGATTATTCAATTCAAGTTAACAGGAAGTCAGTGGAGATAAGCCAATATGAGAGAAATATGCTCTCTCATTCTACTGAATGTCTGTATTTTCGCTGCAGCATTTTGGATCAACTGAAGGCTTTTCAGGGAGTTTTTAGGACACGCTGCTAATAATGAATTACAGTAGTTCAGCATAGATGTAATACATAAAGTAATAAAGACTTGCAAATGAACTCCCCTAAATGAGAGAAGCAAATCTTTGGCAAGTACAACAGAATGTGAAAGTACAAGACAGCTGTGTGTATTAGTAAGTTATTACAACATGAGCAATTCGTTTTTTCTTTTTCACTCAGGCTGGATCTAGTGCAGGCAGACTGTCGGATCTTCAAGAGTGTGAGGACGTAATGGTCAGTCATCATTGCGACAACCACAAACACACTTTTCCATGCCCTTCCCAGATGTCTGTTTCCTACCTGCGCAGCACACTGTAGTCCCAAAGCTAAGAGATTATCGTGTTGATCTCAAAGTGTGAATCAATTAAGCTCTCACCACATTTGCAATCAATAAACAGCAAAGCCACTGACAGGCTTCCGCCTCAATTCTTCCCCCATTGTTAAAATGTCCTCTAAAGCACATGTGTTGGAACTCCTGCAGAGACAACCAAACAAAATGACTATTCCATGCCTACATCGACGGACACTAAGCAAGGGACTAGGGGGAACCAGGGCAAACAATAGAAAAGGGGTTTTCAAGAATCAGAGATGGATTTGTGTCATGATTGTCAATGATCTGTTCTTTTGCCCTCCATCAGACAGTGAAGCCCAATTTGTATTCCTGTTTCTTTTTTGTAGCTGTCAGGGAGACAGACGTGTGTCCATGTCTGCTGCTGGGGCAGTCAATGAGCCATTGATTTGGAGTCTGAGATGCCCATGTGATGGATGAGGCCCTTCTTAAACAGAAGAAAAAACAAACCAAAAAAACAAATAATAATAATAATAATAATAAATACAGAGCACAGAATGAGTAGAAGCAGGATATATACAGTTTTGAAACTTTATAAACTGCTCACACTGTCATTTCATGGTAAATGCTTTCACAGCTCTGGTTTTCTTTGATGATTCATTTACGGTTTTGATCTCTTTGTCTATTACCATTGTTGCAGATTCTTTGCCCATTACCTCTTCAAAAACAAAAAGGGTCTGTATTCATTTTTCAAACAAATTTCACATCAAAGGTGGCCACTGAAGCACAGAACACATGGAAACTGCAAAAAATGCATATCTGTGTGTGCACATTTGAAGGTGTTTTGCACAAGTACGATGTGATAATCTGTTATGTGCCTTCCATATGCTCTGCTGCTAGGAAAGCTTTCACCTGACAAGCTTAATCTAATTCAGTTCTTTACAGTACTTCAGATGGTCTTCCTGGTGAAGTCAATTAATTATTTAATTACAACTTTCCCATGATGTTGGAGTAGCATCAAAGTAAAAAACAAACAAACAAACAACAAACTGCCTTTTGTTTGGATCGTTTTATATTGTGTGTATTGATATGGGCATCTTGGTTCTCATATGTGCAGGCAGCGTGCTGATAGGCTGTTTTCTCCCTGTTTGTCTTCTCAAGGATGTGTTTATGTCAGCTGAAGAAAAAAATAAATAAAATAAAAACAGAACTTCAATCGCAACGGTGAAACACAAGGCAAAATTAAACCAGTCGATGCATATCCAGCACATAAGACTTGTTAATTCAGTTGAGGGTGTGTGCAGTCCCTCATTATTTCATTCTATGATTGTGTGTTCTGTCAGGGGGAAAAAAGACTCAACATTGTTAGTTTCAAAATGAACAAATGGTCTGCTTTGTAAGGAGAAGCTAACTGTATCAGACTTGTTTGGGCTGGGCTGACTGGACTGGGGTTGGATAGAGGAGGCAAATGAGGCACTAAAAATGATGCATGAAAATATGCAAAAACACATGCAGGCTGTCAGTGTTGTAGCTATTACTCAAAAAAAAGTCATGTATTATGTTACGTATTTACTCTCTGCACCAAGTAAACTCATTATATTAGTTTTGGGTTACTTTACAACATGGTCTGAGATGTATTGCCACTTACTTAGGAGTTAACAACAAACCTTTAGGCTTTGTGCCTCAGGCTCTAGGAAAAAGGAGCAGGATAAAAAGGGTGGTTTTTATATCCACCCTTCATGCAGGCAATTTAGGAGCAATCCAAGTAATGGCATAAGTGCTTGCTTAGTAACTGAAATGTGATTACCAACATTAGCACAGTAATGTATTACATTAGTGCATTAAAGAAAAGTATAATGTGATTAGAGCAACACCCAGTGCTGGAGCCTATGCAGAATTTACCTGACAATGCACATGTACAACTCACTAGTTTCTTTAGAGAGAGACAAAAGTGGTGAACATCAGTTAATGCTCAGGCTAAACGCTCTACATTTTCCAGGTGTGAAATTGAAGATGGATATGATATAGAATTGCTGTCTTTGCAGAGGTTATTGACTTTGGTTAACTATCTGAGGTAACTGTAAACCTTGAAATTAGGTGTCCTGATTTAAACACGAGTCATATGCACTCGTTCACCTTTGCTGAACAATTTGGAAAAGAGATGCATTTTTAATCTTTCAGGTTTCTTAGGAGCAAATTGAAAAAGATATGCCCATTCATCTTTTAATTATGAATGGCAATTCAATTACATTGGCCCAACTATGTGTGCTAAGGGCACTCAAGTTATGGCCAAAGACCCTTTTGATGAGCCCAAGGTGACTATAGATTTAATAGGTGGATACAGGGTAGAGTTGGTTGTGAAAGCAGCCATTTGATAAAAGATGATCCCTAAATGTGCTGTAATAATGCAAAATGATGGGTTAACATGCTCAGTCCCTCCTGATCGCCTTGCACCATCCACATTAGTCTAAGTGCCTTGATCATCCATGTGCAAACCCTCTGGGAGAATAGGGTGGGAAGTGTTGCTGGTGAAGGTGTGGTGGCACACTCCTCCTTGCATCATATGAACCCCCTATTTCATGGCCGGCTAACCCGATGGAAAATAATAGGGTTGTGGGGGTGATGAAGTGACATAGCCAATAACTTTCATTATGTGTCTTTAACCTTGTCCCATTCTTTAATTAATTCTCCAACGGCAGTCAAATGCCACTATGTGTTAGACCTCATCCCAGGCAATCTTGGACTTGGTAAAACTTTGAGGGTACTGCTGGGAAACAGCAGAGAAGCAAATACTGCTGATACTCGAGCCTTAGGTGAGGTTTTCTTGTGGAGACCAATATATCTGTTTGCTTTTGCAGAGTCAGTCTATCCTTTCCTCAGCTCCTTTATATAGATCATAGCCTCTTGCCAGATACAATCTGTCTTTCTCTCTCCCACATAGCTGGGAGCTGAAAGATGTTTCCTTTTGTAAGTTTTGTTCTGCTTAGTTTTACCATATTGTGTAGGATCAGTAAAAGATACACTAATGAGTCCACCCTCTCACTATTGATCTGGATTCATTTTTGTCATGTCGATAAACCAATAGTCTCCAGACTCGCAACACTTATTTAGTTCGTCTCTTCTTATTTATGGTCAAAACCAATTTTAATGGGGGTAAATAACAACAAAAAAAAAGAAAAAGAAGAAAATCAAGTTTGTGATATTTTGCACACACAGTGAGCACCAAGTGTACTACAGCAGAACTAATCAATTAGCTTCTTTCATTTAATGATGCTGTGGGTTTATGCAAACCAGTTGCAATGAGAAGAATCAGCAGAATGAATAATAGATCACAAGGCTAAATCTGAAAACGGGGTAAGAGAACAGAACGCTCCCTTTAAGCTTTATCTTCACATTATCGCTTGTACCAAATGGTAGGCTGCCAACTGCTCTGCTGTTCAGTGTTTAAGGTGGAATTTCTGGAGTCCATTTTAGCTTTATTGTGTTTCCTCTGTTAGTATAGCTGTTTTTTTTCCCTTTAATTTAAAACACAATTAAACTTGGGACACTAACTCTTTCCTTGTGCCTGCCAAACTCCTTCCACAGCAACAGAGGCAGCCTCATTTAAGGAAACCCATGGGGCGTTGTGGATTAGGGAGGGTATGATTTCAGCACCACCTAGTGGCAGCCTATGAAACAAAGCATTGTTTGTGAATTGGGTAAAAGATGCTTCCTATTAGAATTTCTCCCTATTAATGAGCCAAAAAAAGATAGTTGGTTCCTATTACCCTGTGTTATCTTAGAATATGTAGAATCAGATAAAGTTCTCTCTTTACCGTTAAGATCACCATCAGGAAAAGCAGTGAGAAGTTTGAAGTGCTGAGAAAGAAGGAGGAGTATCACCTTTGCCACTGCTATTCATTACTCTTAAAGGCATTAAGGAAACAACATAATGGCTCATAAGCCAAATGTTGTGGCATGAATCCGTCATTAGCGAAACGAGCAATAGAAATGATAAGAGAAGACATTATCGTATCATACATGCTTGATGTGCATTGTATTTCTCCAGGGTATATCATCAAACCACAAATAGTGCGCCGCTGATAATGTCTTATTTCTCCAGCAATTATATTTTATACATCCTTAATGAGCAGTTTCTCTTTAAAAGCAAACAAAACAAAATCCTGAGTCATTTCGCAGTTTAAGACTTACTCCAGAAGTCCATTCTACTCTAACGAGTTCTAACAAAGAGTCATTTCTCACACACGCAAACAGGCCAAGGAGCGGGCAAACATCTCTGTCTTTGAATTGTTGATTTTACTCGGAAATGTGTTTGGCCTCTCTTTGCTGCAAATGCAACCGTGCAATGACAGCAGTGTCATTGTAGGAGCCAACACCACACATACTCCACTTCATCTTTAATATATCTGAGTTTGTGTTTTATTTTATTTTATTGTGAGTAGATGCAAAAGGAGTCACATTCAAATGGCAACTACCCCTGTATACTGCCCAAAACCGAAGACACTATAGCAAAAACAAAGAGACTCCTTAACTACGGCATTCATTTTGGCATTAAGGCTCAGCGTACCGCAGAGACCAGAGAACACACTGATGATGAAAAAGAATGTCCTAGATTTTCAGAGGAAGAAGGGGGCTGGGCATGGGGAAAAGAGATTAAAGGACATGTTTTGACAGTGGTAGCTTGTTTCTGGAAAAAGTCCTGCACCCCATTCAGGATCTACACTGTTTCTTGCTTTCACCAGTTCAGATAGAGCCATGACGTGGATTCTGGGAGGGGAGTGCAAGGTCAATGTAGTACTCTTTTAAAAGGGGACGGTTTACCATTTACTCATTTGCTAAAACAATGCACATTTATCCACCTGCACCATCATTCCTTCCTCCACTCAGTCCACCTTATCCTTACAAGTCTGCTCAATATGCCAAGAAAGCTGCCAAAATTTGAGCAAACCCGCTCCTCCCCCACATGCTGCACAGGGGCACACACACAGTAATCACACACACACATGCGGCTCCTCATAAATCGCCTACATCAACCAATTCTCTGCCCTCTCCTTCTCAGTATCCTCCCACCACCCCAGCTCACCCCACGGTACTCTTTTTCCTTTGTCTCTCTGGCTTCTTTGTCAGTGAGGCGTGCTTCTTGCTCGCTGTAATAATAAGGCTTTCAAAAGGCTGGTGGTGGTACCGCTCCGGCTAGTCCTTATGAGCGGCCCATGGTTCCACAAAGATCACTTGTTGACGCCAGGTGAGACAGAGAGAGCAACAGAGACGAGGGAGAAAACGGTGAGATAGATAGTCAGGGGTGGGTCTCTGCTAGGCAAACAAAGCCTTGGCTATTTCAAGGTTGTCATGCTGTCCATGGGCTCGTCTACTCACGGCAGTTTTGCAGAAGCTTGGCCACATTATAAATGGATATCTTGGACCCTAAATGTCAATCAAAGCAGTATTTGAACATGGGTAATTAATAATGATTGTCTCTTTCGTTATTTATCTTGATCTCTTCTTTTATTTTCTGCTTTTTATTTTTTTCTTCCCAATTTTGACTCATTTTCACTCTTTCTGAATCTATTTTGCGTTTATTTGTCCCTGAGGAGATGGTAATGTAAGCATTATGCCTCAGGCCACAAAACAAGTCAGAAACAAAACCAACCAGCATTTGCGTACTTCTGTTGTCCTCATATTTTTGATGTGTTACGCCTAGAATGATTTAGATATCACTTGAGGTTCTTTTCAGAGATTAATCTCATTATAAGCTTTTTTTTCTCTTTTTTTTTATTTTGTTTTGTACCACTTTCCTCCGTCCAGAATGTGCAGACAGAAGAGATGCTCAAACCTCCCTTTCCCCAGCCACTGCCTCTAGCTTTTCCACGGGGATACAGAGGTATTCCCAGGCAAGCCAAGAAACACAACCTCTCCAGCGTGTCGTGGGTCTGCCCTGGGGTCTCCTCCCGGTTGGACATGTTGAAACACCTCACCTGTGAGGTGTACAGGAAGCATCCTGGTCAAATGCCAATAACTTCAGCTGTGGAAGCTCTACTCTGAGTATGTCCTGAATGTCTGAGGCTATCACCACCGTTTGGAAATAACCTTTTTCAGCGTCTTGTACCCATAACCTTATTGTTTCGGTCACCACTCAAAGTTCATGACATAGATGAGGAAGGATGTGGTTTGTTTCACTTTACAGCAGTGAAAAACAGGCTGGGGAGGAAAATATTGTTGCTGCCTCTTTAATCTCTAGTTGCACTATAAAAACATTACTTTTGATTCAAATGGTCCTAATCTTAAACACCCCAAATCTAGACATGAATAAACACACACATTTTAAGAAGTCTGATTTTGATGTTTGGTGCTTTTTACAACTTTTCCTGCTAATGTACAACTGCCCTCCAACATTGTCCCTTTGCTTTCCAGTGACTTAGCTTCTCCTGTTATGAAACAGTACTGCGCCAGCATGTTGTGGAAATTAGTTGTACTAAGTCAGTGTTAAAAGTTTTGCCACCTGCTTTTTGCCTTTGAGACTTTTACCATTAGAATACTCCACAGCCTGCTGAAAATCAGTGTCATCAAATACTCTCATGGACCTTACTACAAGTTGTTCATAGGCAGAAAAAAATAGTGTCAAATGCATCAGCAGTGACCTCCGTGAACCCAAAGCAAGTACCTCCCATTGTCTGCCCTGGCTTGTTTGTGAAGCTGTGCAGTTATGTATTTCATCAGGTTCACGTGCAATTAACCCTCACTGACTGCACCACTGCTGCATAATCTGTAATAGTGTGCTTATGTCTTCATTTCAGAAAGCCCTGATTTTCTGGTTCATCCTTATATAAAGTGAAGGGTCTTCCAGATATGTTTAAGGCTGTTTACACAAAATACCCAGGTTGTATATAGCATGTGATGTAGTAATTCTGCATCATTGCCTCTGTATGAACATACGGTAATAATAAGTAAACTCGAGTGTGACGAGTTGCTTAAATGAAAATGTGACATGTAAGCAGCTCATGTGAAGTTTCTCTTTTGTGATTTTTCTCTCTCAAAGTAGCAACAGTCTCCAAGCAGCGTGCCTTTCTTGTTAAACAGTGAAGGCCGTGTTCTTTAATTGATTCCAGTGTTCAAGCAGTCTAAATTTGAATTGAGAATTGTGTTTAAAACTAATCCAATTATCACAACATCAGAAGAAGAAAAAAAAGTGGGGGGAAAGTAGGCTGTTAGCTCCATCAGTGGAGCTTGATAATTGGTATTTTAATCTTTGCAGCAGGAATAAGCTGTGATTAAGGCATTAAAGTGCTCTTCTTGTACATGGTTAAAAAAAAAAATTGCATTTTTATTTTTTATCTTACCGGAGTCTCAAATCGAATAAAAGATTTTTATATCCATGATAACCTTTGTGATGTGGACGAGTGCAAATCTGGTCACCTTTGTGTGCATTTGTATTGTGGTGCAGATCAGCATGTTTGCTTCAAAATGCTAATGCTGTCCGCTCAGTGCACTCTTTAGTCTTTAAAGAGCAGAAATGTGGAACTAAGAGGTGAGAAAACTTGTAAAGAGGATGGAAAGTGAGAACAGCAAAAAAGTATAAACAAAAACGCACAACTGAGAAACACGTATAAATACAAATATGTTAGCTATAATCAGTCTTTGATTCTGCTATCCCTGTGCCTGGTCTCACCACTGCTCAGACCCTGAGGCGATACTTGAGGCTAAAGACTTAACAGGGCTCTGACTCTGAAGCATCAACAATGGAGGCGAGTTGAAGATTAAGAAGGCACACCATGTGTGTGTTTGTCTATTAGTGCCTTTGGGAGACATAAAATTAAGGGAGGGAGAAAAAAAGCACTGTCATTAGCTTCTCATAGTGTGCTCCAGGGATATCATAGATGCCATTAGACTGGGATACAAACAGCAGAGTAGATGATATGTAGAGAAACTGCAGACAAAGCATCAAAGGACAACAGTGCAGACCTGACTTCTAAACTGATCTTTCAGCTTTAGCACTTGTTTCATGTTCCAAAGTGTTAATCACATGAACCTTCGCTGTCTCCCTATACTTTCTATAATGTCGAATAAGCTGTCAATCATCAAAATGCACACACGCTGACAAAGATTATGTAAACACTTCACGGAAAAAGAACTTTGAAGTATCCTGGCTACAATCACGAGTACAGCTGAAGATAGGTAATATTACATTAAAAGCCAATTAGCAGTCTGCTGAAAGAGATCTGACAAATAGCCCATTAATGTGACTTTTTAAAGGCAACACTGGATAGCCGTTGAAGGTTTAAAAAGGACAAATAATCTGTGCCCAAATTACTGGTGCAATTACTGGTGGAAGGGAAAAGAAATTAATAATTTTTAAAAGCAGCTAAGACGAACAATATGTAACATTGTGAAGTCTTGAAAAAATGGCAAAAGCAAAAAGAAGCAAAAAACTATTCAACAATTAATATATGAGTCACACTGCTACCAAGCAGCGAGGTTATTATTATTTTTTCCCCTGAAGCATTTATGTCATCTTTGTGTATGGCAAGTTCCATACTTTAAGCACCCCAAAGGTTTATGCTTGGTGTAAGTTTACTGTTGACTGTATACACAGGGGTAGATTACAACCATAAACTGTGAAGTGGAGAATTCGAATCATGATCATTTACATTTGCATACAGTGTAAATATCATCCCTGTTGATTAGGAAGAGAGAGAAAGAGAGAAGTTGTAGACATGTAGAGCAGGCAGGACGTGTGTGATGAAAGCAGCCAAACAAAGGAAATGTCACATAAAGTGATCCTAAAAATAAAACAAACTGAACTAATTATGCTCTGTTGTTGTTTATAAGATGCTAGTGCCTCCATCTTTTATTCATCAAGACGCAAGGCGGCTGGAGGTTCTCTGTCTTGCTCTCTCATGCTCACTCCTTCAAATCTCATTTCAAACAGAACCCATTGAGCCATGGAACTGCATTCTGAATCACAATGAACTTGTTTTTCTTCAGCAAGAAAAGGATGGAGGAAGAAAAATGGCAAGAGTGGATCTTTACCATGGCAAACAAATAGAAAGAAAGGGAACGGGGGTTTCTAAATGTTACCTGACAATCATTGCTGTGCACCAGGCAAAGATGTGGATTCACAAAACAGGAAGTTGATGACTTGTTTTGGTAGCGGGGGTAAGCCATTGTCAGTCAGCCTTAACCATCTTTGCTCCAGTGCACTCATTTTTAGTTTCCAACAGAAAAAGAACAAAAAAAAACAAATAAATACATAAATAAGTAAAATATGCATGGAGACAGGACAAATGAGCATTTTGACATACAAAACCTTAAACAAGTCCTGTATTCAGAAAGAAACTTCCAGAGGCAAGTTAAATTAATTGAGTTAGTCATCCCTACTACAGTCACTTTGCCTCAGGAGGGCCTCTTAATGTGAGATTCACATTATCTAATGGGGAATTTCATGCTCATCTCCTGAACTGACCAAACTATATTGTCTGGCTATGCCTCATTAGACAAACTGCGGGATTTTTCTCCCCATAGGTGTACCTGTTTTTCTTCTTTTCGGATCCATAGACATGTTACATTTCTCATCTACAGCCACACATTCCTTTTGGGAATATTTTCTGTCACTATGGGGATTTTGAGTCTCTGTGTTAACAAGACCCATCACAGTTTGACAGACTTTAGTGAGGGCGGACGGAGGAATTTATCTTGTAATGAAAGAGATGTCCAAAAACTGAAAGAAGAGAAAATCACTTTCTTTACATTGTTTCTGGCTCACTAAGCAAAGGACATATATGTATGTGTGTGTGTCACAAAGCTTATACCTAATGGGTTTGTAGGTAAAATAGTAAAGTGCAAGTTATTTTTGAGATTAAAAAAAAAACCCATGTCTTTAAATCCCAAGAAATCATCAGAATTTGTATGATCCATCTCTGAGCTACCATCTGGCCTTGGCTTCTGTTAATAGGGGGTTTTGCTCTGAGCTAGCCAACACGTGGTTGCAGACTGTAGGAGAGAGAACGAGGAAGAGTGGAAGCAGAGAGAGGAGAAAGCAGGAGGTAAAAAAGAGAAACTTAAAGGTGAGAGTAGGAATGAGGAGGAACAGAAGAAGAAGAACAAGTAAAGCATGAGAGACAGCGGGATGGGAGAAGATGGGTGAAATTTAGTGAAGGTAATGAGGATGGAGAAATATAGAAAAAAGAGAAGGTAAAAGATTGAGCAGATGAGGCAGGAGCAGGAGAGAGTGCAGTGCACTCTAGGGGGGAACATGTACTTAGAATAAGGAGTAAAAGCAGAGAAGTGGAGCTTTGGTGTACATGTGCCCCGGGGAGAATAGTGTGAAGTACCTTTTGTCTTCCCACCATCAGGAGCTTCTTTTGAATAAACCAACCCAAGCATTTCCTTTTTGTAAATCTCACTTTAAAGAAGGGCAAAGCTAAAGCTTCTCCCACAGTGGCGATCTAGTATAGTTGTACCTCAGCCCACACAAATCCCTTCCTCAATAGCTGTGGGTGTGTAACAGCTTCATTTCCATTTTAGAGCACAGTGAGATCGCTTGCTGCCTAGACGCATAAGAGAAGCCTCACCTTGGTTGTGAGCCTGCATATGTTGTCCACAGTGACTGACAAGGCCGTGTGACCAATTTGATTTAAAGCTTTATGTCTGTTTTCTTTATCCTTGAGACTTGTCAAAAATGACACGTGGCATCACTGCAAGGCAGTCATACTTCTGCTGCTGCAGCTGCTCGCGCTTCTGCAGCATCAAATCCCACTGGGAAATAACAAACTTGGGAGATGAATTCATCACCAGTGATCATCATTGTTGCTCTTTAATTCTTGCAGGTGTGCTTCACCATAGATCCCATGGGTGCGGGAGTGTAAATGCAGGAGGAACAGAAGTGTTGCTATTGCTGTAACCAGACTGAGAAGTTAAAGAAAGATTGCATTTGAAACACAGAGTGTTGCGTGTTACTGGAGGGAGTTGGTAATTAAGCCTGGGGCAAAGTGGTAATGGATCAGCCCAGAACTGTCAACTGTAACTATGGCTTGCCTCTGATGATGGAACGGTTTTCTGTCAACCCACAGAAATCAAAGTGGGAAAAATGAATAAAAACTTCAACGATTCATTTGGCCCAAGTCAAACGGCAACTGGTGTGGTGCAAAATATTAACAAGGGAGAAAGCACACTATGTCAAAATATAGTTTAAAAGAGAAAGAAAACAAAACTTAAAAAATAAAGCATCAAATAAATAATTAATTAAAAAATATTGAAATTAGCTCTGTACCTAGAAGCTAAAGTTATCACGGCATGCAATATTAGGAAAGCGTAAACTATGAATGTAGGTAAATTATGGATGAATTCTAAATTGTGCATATGAATATCACAAATGAAGAGACTTTGGCAATTTCATCTTTTACTAATCAAAAGTTGTTTATGTGTCCCTAAAGTCTCAGTCAAATACAGACGCACACAAATGCACACACTCAAACACACTTACAGGCAATTTCGTACGGTAGACTAAATTGGTATAAACCAGAACATTTGCATTCTGAAGCATTAAAGACTTTCTTTGCCTTATCGGCAGATCTATTTTCAGTATGCTGGCTGTGCACTCTTCAACTCTTCACTGTAAGTAAAAATAGCTTGCTGGGACTTGTTGGTCCTTTTTGTAGACAGTGCTGCTGAAAAAAAAAAGAAATTATTGCCTAAAACGCTTACCCAAAATGACCAGGTTATTTAATTGGTTCATTACTATTCCTTCTCTCTCTATTTGTGAAATACATCAATCGCTGGAAACGCTACGTCCAGATGAACAGAATCAACTTTTGGAGATACATCAATCCAAAGACATGCTATGACATCAGATTATTAAAGACCACACATTTCTTCTGTCATTCATTAATTATTCATATACACACATTAGCATGTGCACACCACACCACATGTATGACAGCAGGCACAGGTACATGTCATAAAGACACATAAAATAACATAATAATCTTGTTAGTTATCCAACAACTGTATTGTGCTAAAGAATTGATTCTCTTTTTGTATATCAAAGACCTCATTAGAAAAGCCCACCTACTCAGTTATCTCCATTTCATTGGGCCCAATAACAAATCTGATAGCCCTGGAACAGACTCAAGGTTAATCATCCAGCAGTTTTGCTAAATGAATACTAATGCTAAATAAATGATGATAATAATAATTTATCAAACCAGACAAATAAGGACAACTGAGTTAATTATTACCAAATTTAATTACTAAAAAGTAAAAAAAAAAAAAAAAAAAACAACCCTCAGTTTAGTGTCATGTTACTTTAATTTGCTGTCAGCTGTAAACATTGAGTGATGTATTTGGTGTCATGGTGGTTACCTCCAGGGATTAAAATGAGCTTGAATCGACATGAGCAATCACAAGTTGAATGTTAAGTTACTACCTTTCACAAATTTACATATAATTGCTCCCTTGTGAACCATATCATATGTGCTACCATATGGACAAAGATGTAGGCAACCAAGAGGACTGAAACATATTTGTAAAGCATGTTATGAAGTCCTGATGTCTGAGTGTAGAGCTTTTTTACTCGGATAAATCCTACTGAGATTAAAATCTCATTTTCATGACTTGAGTAAGTGTAATAATAGAAGATACTGAAAAACAGTAATACATACTGCAATATGAAAATGCAAAACAGAACATGAAATTAATGGCGCAGTGGAGCAGGACTCATAGACAGTACACCTTCTTTTAGACTCTGGAACAAAATTAAAAGGAAGAACATTGGAAGACACAGCACCAAAGGTAGAGGAAAGACAAATGTGTGTCTGTCCTTGTGACTAGACGAAGACGATATCAGGATCTTTGTCACTGGGGAGGCAACAGAAGGTAACACTAAATATCCAGAGAATTAGTGACTGAATATAGCTATGTAAAAGTAAATAGAGGACAGAAAGACACCGAAAGTGACACTGAGTTTTATGTTTATTTAATGAATAAAAAAAGGTTATACAGTTACAGTCACCCGTCTGCTTAAAGCAATAAGAGGAACAGTTAAGACAAAGAATATGTTGAATTCCACTTGAAAATATGAAGTGGAAAACTTTGTGGATGTAATGAAAAAGGGTAGGGAGGGTATGTTTAGGGCCAAAAACAAAGATAGCAATATACGTACAACCAGTCAAAAGTTTGGACGCAGTTGCCATGCTGTGGTAGCCATGCTGGTTCAATGCGCTTTCAGTTTTGAATAAATCCCCAAAGGTTTCACCAGCAATGAACCATCACACCTCCTCCTCCAATGCTTCATGGTGGGAGACCATCCATTCTAGTTTTTTGCATCGTACCAGACTGAGCTTCACTTCTTAAAGTAATCTTGGACTGTTGTTTCTCTTTACGTAGCTGACTGGTTCTTGCCATAATATGATTTCTAACAGTTGTCTATAGGGCTATATGGCTGTCCAGCTTTCTGCATACCTGACTTCTGCACAGCAAAACTGATGGTCCCAACCCCATCAAGGCAAGAAACTCCACAAATGAATCATGACAAGCTACACCTGTCAAATGAAAACCACTTCAGGCGACTACATCATGAAGCTCATTGAGAGAAGGCTAAGGGTTTGTTTGTGAACAAAGAAAAGGGTGGCTACTTTTAGGAATCTAGTATATGACATATGTAGAGTAATTTATAATATTCTTATTTTCTTTTGTAATTCCATAATTCTTGTTTCATACATTTGTTGTTTTCACTATGTTTCTACAGTGTAAAAAGCAGTAAAAATAAAGCAAAAAAACATTAAATGGGAAGGTGTGTCTGACTAGTAGTATAGATAGGTGCATCCAAGGACTAGCAGTACACGTGGAGTGCAAATAGTGAGAAAAAAGCCATAAAATCATAAACCATGCTGATTTAACCTTCTAAGACCTGGCACCACATATGTGGACATCAGGCCAGACACCAGGAAGCCACAAAAGAATGTAGAACAAGATTTAAAGAACTGCAGGCCTCACTCTCCTCAGATAAGGTCAGTGTTCATGAACAATAACAACTAGACTGGGCAAAAATGGAAAGTTCAGGACGTGAAAACAACAACAAAAAAAGACTAATGTCACATTTGCTGAAAAAATATCTTAACGAAAAACTTTCTGTGCACATAGTGTAAGCTATTTAGGAATAAAAAAAAGCTGAAACTTGTGAGACTTCATCAGAGGTGCAAGCCTCACAGCAGATGCCATTGTGTCAAAGTAACTGATGATAAAAAACTAAAATATATGAATATAATAATATATTCACACAATAATAATATATGATTTTCCTGACCTGGTCTTTTATAGCATATAAGAAAATCATGTGCAAAGACTGATGCTGCAAAAGTAAAGCAGAGCAAAGTTACAGAGGTTTGATTAGAGACATAGTTAGGAGTTTTGCAATTTGGCATCATTTGTAACAGCTGATATTTCTTCAGTATTGAACAGCAGAAATTAGGCTTTCTTGTCAGAGTCATATTTAGTAAAAAAAACAAAACAAAACAGTGGCCTTTAAATATATCAAAGCTATGCTACGTTGTCATGGAAAACCAAGTAGTAGCAAATTTTCCAGCCTATAAATATATAAAGGTCATAGCAATTATATTAAGCTGTACAAAAACATTTTAAAATTATTATACTACCAAAGTAACACACTGAAGCACAGTAACACAACAAGTGGCAAATGACTGAACGTACTTGATTTTTTTTTTTATTTATTTATTGTTTGCACCACATTTGTCCTACTAATTCGATGATGAGGTTTAGGCAAAATCTAGACAAATAAAATCAGTTTGATTGGTAAACAGTCAGTTTACATCAGTTCATAGTTTTCTTCTTGAATAATTATTTAAATAATAAGCCTTTCATTTTATATATTTCAGTTGCATTTTACTCACAGTTATTGCTTCATTTTATTGAGGGCCAAGAATCATTTTTTGGGTGTACAGAGGATGATTAGTGCTTGCATCAGAAAATGGCTAGAAGCCCATAGTGTCTTAGCAATGTGGCCCTATATAGATAGGGGGTTTGGGGAGGAATCAGTAACCTTGGTTTGTCAAGGGAGTTTAAGTGTGCAAGAACTAAGACGTGTTAGTGCTAGAGCAAATACCCACAGGGTACATTAAGAGGAAAACAATAAACAAGTCAATACAAACCAAGTATGTAAATAAATGCAATGATATGTATGTCACAATCTACGATTACACTAATCTTCACAGAAAAAAGAGGCACTGTGATAAGCATCTCATTCAGAAGCAGGATGACATTGCATTTCAATTTAAATCATCGAGCTAACAAATCCAGAGACTTATTAAGACAGTGTGGCTGTCTGTCGCTATGCGTGCACCCTGAGATGGACTGCTAACCATGGCGAAATGTACCTTGTCTCTTGCCTTGTCACACTTTAATTGAACTCCTGCCCTTACATTTTATATAAACAACATGTCCAGTGATATGGATAAATATTTATCTTCCACAGCTTCTTCAAAATATGAAGTAGAGCCCCTTAGCAACTTGTATTATTATTACTACAGCAAAAAAGTGATGAAAGACAAAAAAGTGTAGAACTGGATATGTTCCAGAATTGCGCAGCTGTGAGACAAGTCGCTGGGAGACAGAAACAAACGCATCAGAGATATGTTTTTCATCTCTGTGTTAGGTTAGCGTACACAAGGTTTCTTGAATTGCCTCAAGAAATTCCTCCTGCCATCTAATTACAATAAAGGTTAATTAAATTCCACCTACTCAAATAATCTATTGATGTTTGCAAGGTAGCTTAAAAGATAAAAAAAAAAAAAAAAAGACCCTCTCTTTTGCTCTTTAAAACCCCAGAGAGGGGAAAAACATATATTTTCTTGAATTGAGTAAACTAATTACTAAACATGTGAGATAAATTTGTGTCACTCTTGGCAGTCAATTTTATAAAAGTAATTGTGAAAGCTCCACAAGGCACAGCCAAGATGCATCTTCAATTCTCATTCCAAGTGTGACTCCTTAACCTTTTCTTAAAAATACAACGACAATCAGGTTAGTCTTTCAAAACATCATCCCTCTTGGCACCATTGGGAGGATCGTGTTTTTCTTGACTTTTACTTTTAAATGAAGAGAATTTGGTATTACTGCATATTTAAAGTGGACATGAAACAGTAAACATGTAAAGGAAAATTTACACCATAGAATCCTGTTCTTAAAAATGATCATATACTTAACACTGTCTGTGAACAGTATGTGCAGTGCCATCTTGTGCTAATACAGATTAGGAAGTCACTGAGTTGGTTGGTTGGTTGCTGCTAATAGACTTACATCAGTTCATGTTAGCTAGCTAGTGACAGAATTGATAATTTAGTGGAAAACAAGGAAACTAAAAGTCTATCAGGGTCAACTTTTGCATTGTCCCCGGCTGCAGCAATGCGTTAAACACAGAGTCGATTTCATGCTTTGCCTCCCCAAATTTTGAAACAGACACGCATGTTGAAGTTGCAGTAATTTGCAGTAACAACAGAGGGAGATATTTACATGTAAATATCTAGCTTAATTGTTACTAGTAAATAAGGACCCTGTAATGCTCACCACAGATCATTCTGCATGCGTGTCCATGTCACAGTGGACCAGCGTGCCTATCACACGTTTTGCCGTGATTTCAGTTTGATGAATTTTGTGTTTTAAAAAAACATGAATTAATACTGTCGACTTTCACTCTGTCTCTTTAGCAGTAACTAGTCGTTCATTGTAACAGGAAATCCACCTGTTGGCTGTAATAGCTGTGTTTGTAGAACACTTTATAAGTGAGAACTGTGTAAAGGAGAACCTGTTTGAGTCAGATTCACTGGACCAACAAGCTAAAGTGACACTGTCCCCTCTGTGAGTGATTTTTCCTCATCAGTGAGGGGCACAGACCAAGTGTATTAGACTGATATCAGAATCTCACAATACGTAACACTAACTTTGATAAAAACCTCACACAGAATGCAGAAAAAAAAGTGATGTACACATTTACACATGTGGCACAGTAAGTCATTAGAAGCCAATTTCTTCCAATCAATTTATATTAAAAAATGGGCACAGATACAATTATTGGTAAATGTATGTGAAAGTCACACAGTTGTCAATATCTGCCATGCCTGCAGCTTTGCAGTCAGCTGATTTAAATATCACTATTTAATTTTTCATTCTGTTCCCTACTGTCTTTCCTGTTGACAGATGTTTTGACTGTGTACTCATGTAGTTGTAGCTGTCGTTGTTTGCACTGTTTATGTGAAAAGTCTGTCATCACCTGTATGCGAGACTTGGTCTCTATGTTCTCTCTATTTATTGTTGTGATTAACTAACAATCACTAAAAAGTAAACTGTACCTTTTTCCCAACCTTCCTCAGAAGTGTCTGCCAAGGCACATGGATGTTTTGCTCAAACTCTTTTGCTAATGCTATGCAGGACCCCTAGTTGGGATTTGGACAGTGTACCCGTCATACTTCTCACCATGGCTTTTCTGTCAATAGGATTAGTCCTCTGCCTTCTTAATATTGGCCGGGAGAGCAAGTGGACATTTTGCCCAAAAGAATCTTTAACTGTGTGATCTATGAGTTTTGAGTGAATGCAGGATACTGAGTTGTATTAGTGCCATGTCAGGACATGGCAGAAGGCATTTTTTGTGCTTTTGGCACACAGTTGACATCCATGCTCACTCTACCATTTATTTCTTGGTGATCAGATCAGAATAAAGTGGTTTGCCCAAAAATCCTAAGCTACCCCTTATTTCTTCATGTTTTACTGCCAACCTCATTAGAATTATATGCTGCATTTCCATTTATGTTTGAACTAATTTCCTATTTTCCCATCTAACAGTGTTGCATTTAACATTGCTTAACATTGCTCTAGGGCAAGCACATCTCCATTGATTGCAACACAAATCCCCAACAGTAGTCCTGCCACACTATAAAAAAGTAGGGGACGAGTTTACAAAGGCGTATAATATATAATGATCACCAAAGGTGGCAGATCCACTGATCTGTCAAAAATTATTTTTCTTGAATGATTCATCCAGTGCTGGAGTGAGGTCAGTTCTAGCTAATTCTAGTCAAAGCTATTCAGCTAATTACAGCTGATCACACCTTTGCCACTGCTCCTTGCCATCACCACAAGTGATTTGTACTACAAATATTACCACAGGTGAAATGGGGCTTCACAGGCTTTACACAGCCACAAAGGTTTTCAACTTTGAGAGGTTTACAGTCACCGACAGAGCTGAAAATCTGTTTTTTCATGCATGTTTATAAAAAGTAACTTATGCTAAGTATCACTTTCCAATATGTGTTGTGATATTGACTGTGTGATTGAAGAAAAAAAAATGGCATAAGACAGCTACCTCCTTAACAGGAGGGGAGCAGGGCAGTCACTTACTGCTACTTCAGAGTTCTCTCTGTAAACAGCAAACCCGCATTTCCTCTTATCTTGCACTTAACAAACTAAGTTTTCATTAAACCTTTCTCCTTGAATATTTTAAATGACAAACAACACAAACTTTGGCTGCAGCAACAATACCCTACTCATCAGTTTAATTTGCTTGGGAGTTCCAAATAAAGAACTATTCTTCTCTATTCAAACTATTGCTAACTACACACATCCTCAGATATATTTGACATGTAGGACTACCAATAAAATATATTCGCAGTCAAAATTTAATCAACATAAATTTAAGTTGCACAGGATAGCTGTTAATGAAATAATCTGTGACTTGGTGCCAGATGAACAGCATTCAAGCCCTTCATTTTGTGGGACTGCAAGTGTCCTTTAGTCTGGCATTGAAATCGAAAAACCTGCTTACAGCAGTTAGCAATTCATTTAGATGATGACTCGTAAGACCCAAAAGCTGCCAGCCACTAGCAACTAAACAGATTAAGTTAAATTAATTCTGGTGTACGCTGAGGCTAGTTCAAGTTCATTTTACATTGTTCAAAATTAAAAACGCTAGTGTTGAAGCGATGAGTGGTTTTGATAGGAAAGAGCTGGACTTGGAAAAAATGATGCTGATATAAATGCAAAATGCAAAAAGGAAGTAATAATCACAAAGAACAAAATCATGTGCATGGAGCAATTAAAACACACTAAGTTAATCAAAGAAAATGAAAATGTATCTCATGTTCAAACAATATGTGTTCAGGGCAAGTTTCTAATAAGATGGTGGATGTTGCCCTAATGGATCTCCTCCCAGACCTGGATAAGAGCACCAATGAGTCTATGGTGCTATATGGCCATGTCTAATGGACTGATACATAACAATAAGGACTTTTTCAATTGGATTCAGGTCTGGATAACATGAGGACCAGTCAGTGGCATCAATCCTATCGAAATCCCACATGAAGCCGGGGTTCCTACTGCAGCTGGAGAAACCCAGCTGCATGCTGGAGCAGACCTAATATCCTCGTGCAATCTGACGTATGACTGTATGAATGCATGAGAATGTTAGATAGAAAAAGCATAGAAAAAAGTGTCTGTATGAATACGTGAATGAGGCAATTTGTGTAAACCGTTCAGATAGAGTAGAAAAGCAGTATATAAGAAACAAATTCTAGTATTGAGAATTAAATAAAAATTACTTTCTAATTAAATTAAGACTGCTTATTGCTGTTGCAAAAAATGTTAGCACTACTTTTTTGGTAATATGAATAACCAGATTCAGTTTTATTCATCTGTGCAGGTGCACAAAAAATGCTTGTCTCTTGTGAATATGTAGCTTTTTCATTACAATGATTGAAGGTGAATCTGTGAATGTTTATTCTGCAAAATGGCCACAAATTCCTTTTGGGTAATTATGTCAAACTGAGTGAAAGTACCCGGATGTCAAAAAGCCATGAGTTGAACTGTCATTCAGTATCATATAAATTAAAATCTTTTGTACCCAATGTACCTAATGTACCCAACAGATTGTAGTAAATTTCTTTTATCAATAGTTACAACTAGCATTTAAGAAAGCGGGGAAGCATGTTGTGGGGAAACATGGGGAAGGAAAAAGAGGAGGTGTATACAAAGGGCGACAAGAAAAGAACAGAGGTTTATATTAAACAGGCTCACATACATAAAAGGAGGCTCCAGGTATCTTGAATAGCAACCACGTCTGTGACGCTGAATTCAGTAACTTAACACCCGTCAGATGTTACTTCCCGAGCCTCTTCCTGAGCTTTTGCTTAAACATGCTATTGTGTGGAAATAAACATGTGAGGACAGTGTCTTAAATGTCATCTTGATTTCTGTGATTTGGGTGGTGGAAAACCAAAACTCCTTTAATTAAAGTGTTAATTGTATCTGTATTTTTTAAATTAAAAATATGATTATGATCTACTGAATAATAATAAATAATTTTATTTCGCATGTGTTCAAACATTTTATATCACATGCAATCAAAATACACAGATTAATTTATTTACAGAAATTGTTTGCCACTCATATCCAGTAATCCTACAATCTGATTACCGTTAAAATGAGGTGATTTAAGGGGCAGGTGTAAGTAGTGCAGCAAAAGTCTCAGGCAGTAGAAGAAAACAGAAAAATGTAGCATTCAATGGAGTTTTCTACACCTACCTATGCTGGCACTCATTTAATGGGTTAATGCGTACACTGTATATAATAAAAGGAAGATTTTTTTTAACCTCCCTTCTCTTTCAACTTTTGTTCGATGTATCTAATCAGTCTTTATTGCCAGATTATTGATCAACAGACATGTATCTGTATTTACTTGTTTGTTGTAGAGCCTTTTTTCACTTAATTTAGGAAATATTCAAATAAAAAGACTCTGGACATCAGCTTTTCTTGAGCTATAAGCCACCATCATTCAAATGAAGAACAAAGCTATTTGGGAATACAATGTGTCCCATCTCGGTATTATGCATGAGAAAAGAAATGTCTTGGTTTGGGATGACCGGTATCTTTTTACAACAACCTACGCAAGACTCAAATGTCTTTTTCTTTATTCATGGCCTGATCAGGCTTTATAAAGAAGTCAGCATAACACAATAGCAAGAAAAACTTGAAGACGACAGATAGAATGGGCATGACTGGTAATGTATCAAAAAAAGCCTCAATTTTTTGTAATTTTCTTTTCTGCTTTTCTTTGTAATTGCATTGATAGAAATGTATAAAATATATATAAATAACATATTTGATATATAAATGCTCATATTTGTTTTTACCTGTTAACGTTTGTTCCATCTGTATATACCATATGCGTCTTCAGTCATCCAGCGAGGTGTGTGGGGTCTACTGCTCTGGCCCTATATTCTTACTGTAAGCATGCCACTAGACTGTAAAGAAGAGCCGGGCAGCCTTACTCGCTGCCCCTCCATCTCTCAAGAGAAACTTCTTGACAGAGTCATCCATCATGCTGAGCTCATCTACCGTGTCTCAGAAGAATCATGTTCTTTATTTGTGAGTAACTCCAAAATAAATCTTTGCTCTTTCACTTTTTTAATGTAAAAAAAAAACCAAGCAAACAAAACAAACAAAAAAAAAACCCAAACTAGTTTTGATTGTTCACTAGTGCTTCTGTATTCACATGCTTGAAAAGAATATTGGCGGAGCCTAGAATGAGTTATTGCTCTAAGTCACTTCTCACACTAAGATGACTTAATGCAGAATTATTTTGTCACTAGAAAGAGACTGTAATCTGAGAAAATGCCCCCCCCCCCTCTCTCTCTCTCTCTATATATATATATATATATATATATATATATATATATATATATATAGAGAGAGAGAGAGAGAGAGAGAGAGAGAGAGAGAGAGAGAGAGATGAATGCAAAATAAGCACTTTGAAAAGCAGTGCTATAAAAACATAGCCCTAGGCAAAGGCCACAGTGATAGCAATGCAAGTTTTTTTTTTTTTTTTTTCATTTGAAAAGAAGTTTGCTATTACTTTTTATACAGAAGATAAGTGCAATAAAACTAAGACATCAAGGTGGGAATGATACTATTTATTTGCATGTCAGAGGTAAAAAGCCATTGCTCACCAGTAAACATCTTAGTCCTTTAAATCTACATTTTTTGATAATTTGGTAAATGTGAAGCTTTGAACTTTGTTGGCTGTTTGACGATAATGCCAGACCTGTGAAACTTTTAGATACTGAGTATTTGTTGCATTGCTCTGAACACCTGCCAGTGTTCAGAGCAATCTTCTCTCTCCTCTGAGTAAAAGATATATTTAACCTATATTTAACTGAAGAAGCAGGCCTACAATGGGGTAATATGTCTGTGATAATGATATATTGCAACAGTAAAAGCACAGGTTTGGCACTCTGTTAAATATCCTTCACTTTGTTGCTGCACAGTCAAAATGATCTTTGAAATGAGACTTTTCTAAAAATATGCTGCACAGGATCTACAGAGAAAGAGTTTGCTAGAGAACAAAATGTCTCTGTGGGGTTTTCTCTTGTGGTAAAGATTTTGTCATTGCCTTCCTGATTGATCTTTTTATATAAATGGTTGAATATCTGTTACCCCTTCTTCTGTAGACAGTAGTTCTTAGGGGTTAGGATTAGGCCGTAACTATTTTGTCATACTGGCTGAAAAGAAACCGAATTCAAAAGCAAATATAGAAGGTAATACTGGTGTGTATGCCTATCATTTTAAATGTGAAAATTAAACAGTAGCTCTCTTTCTTTCTTTCTTTTTTACCACCATTTCTGCATGGGCTACAGGAAGAGATGTTCATCCCACTCCCTTTGCGACTTCAGAGTAACCAGGCTGGCTTTGCATGTATCACCAAAACATTACCGATCCCCAGCTCCAAAAGTGAAATTGAACAGATATCTGTAAGCACACTATGGCTGAATACCACTGTTGTTTCTTTCTTTTTTTTCTTTGCTAACATCATAATGTGTAAAAACTGCTTTTATTTGCTTGTTCACACCTTTGCATTTATGTATTGATGCATATATATTACGTGCTTATAGAGGCGCTTGCATGTTTTTGTGGATTTGAATGGATTCAACAATCTGTCTGCTTCTCGCACATATGTGAGTGAGCGTGTGGAGGATTTGGAGTGTTGTTAATGCATTATTAGTGTTGTTGCACATGCACATCCTTGAGCTCAGTTAAGCCTCCCCTTCTTTTGCAGTTTGATACATTATGTGATGTTTGCAGTAATTGCACTACAAGAGGTTTTGACTGCTGTCTAGCTACCTATTTAAGACAAATACCAGCTTGGTCAGTAGGGTGGAAACTAGACTGAGCTGCTTAGCAGGCCTGTGAAGGGTGAATTGGCTGTTCTGCAATAATCACCCTTCAACTAACAAAGGCCATAGTATATAGCAGCAATTTCTTCACAGGATCATTTTTAGCAATATTGAAACTGCTGGTTAAAAGTTATGTCATCACATAACAGTAAATGTGATCTTTGAAACAGCGTATACTGCAACCTCCCATTTTATGAGTAATTTATCCTCTGCTCTTTCTGTTGGAATATTGCCTGCTCTGCCATTTAATGGCCATTTGTATGGTGGTCATTTGCACATACTTTAGACTCTCTTCTGCTTAGGGAGATTTAAGGAGGCTCACATGCCATTTCAGGCTACTTTTGTTGCTGAATGGTTTGTAGTTAATGATCCATTTCTTAAAAGAAGTACTATATATATATAGACACACACACACACACACACACACACACACACACACACACACACACACACACACACACACATATATTCTTTGAGGCAGACTGTAAAGCATTTCTGTCCTGCAGGATAAATGGTTGCTCCACTCTGTGCTGATGTTGGTTCAGTCATGGATCGAGCCCTTGGTCTACCTGCAGACAACACTGGATCGCTACGATCATGCTCCTGAAATGCTGGTCAACAAGACAAAATGGGTTTCTGAGAAACTGGTCAGTCTGGAGCAAGGGGTGGTTGCCCTCATTAAGAAGGTGGGTCAAATCACATATCACTCACACACAAGGTTATTTGTTTAATCCCTGAGGAATTTCTATAGGGATTAATCAATATATAGATAAATAAAGATATATATGCTGAGGTCTATGCTCTATGCAAAGATTCCCCTTAGACAATCCAGTACATAACAGCAGGGTGCAAGATTGCGTTATGCCATAGCCAAGCTGCTGGCATAATCCACATTAACATCATGCAGAGTAGTGCCTGGAAGTCCCAAAGTAAGAATGACCAAGCTAAGAAGGAATGACACCTACAATCTCTAGACGAGCGCAATCTTCAAAACAATAATTTTCTTATACCCTTTTGTTTGTCTTTTTTCTGACTATTTCTATATGCTTGCTATACAGATGTTGGATGAGGGGACATTTACCACAACCTACAATGAACAAGGCCTATTTCAGTATGATACTCTGCCAGATTTGCTGGAATCTGTTATGAGAGACTATACATTACTCAGCTGCTTTAAAAAGGATGCTCATAAGATGGAGACTTTCCTCAAGCTTCTTAAGTGTCGTCAAGCTGACAAATACAACTGTGCATAAAATATAAACTGCAGCTAATAAATAATACAGTGCTTAGCTTTAAATTAATTCTTAAGGTTGGTAGTGTGCACTTCAAGATATGACCATGCCTTAGGCGAATCAACCTTGCTTGTAATGCCGTGCATTCCTTATTGATTGTTTTGGAACACCTTCACACAAAAGTAGATGTAATGCTTTGCCCTTTCTTCAACATACTGCATTTTATATTCTTTCCCTGCTTAGTTGGTATTTTAACCTTGCAAAGGAAAGAGAGAGCAAACTCCCAAAAGATTATTTGTGTGTCGAGTTGTCAAAAAAATCTGCATACCCTGCCATTGATTTCCATTTCCTTTGTTCCTGACTGGGGTTTCTATTCCTTGCTGGGTCTCGCAGTGTTGTGACTATTCTCACAGCCCCTAGAGTACTGAGTGAAACTCTCGTTTTTTTAATGGAGCTGGTTTTACTTCTGCATTAGAGAAATGAAACACTTTCACCAAAGATGGGAGTCAAACAGAGAGCAATCACTATTAAAAAAAAGAGAGAGAGATTTTTGATTAGCCAAAAGAGCGGATGAGACGGAGACAAAATAAATAACAGTCGAATTGAAAGCTGGCACTCTTGAAGGAGACAGGAATTATGCTGTGCCTAAATGTGTATAATTTAACATGGATCTAACATATATATAAAAAAATGTGCCTTATTCACTTCTATTGTTCTGGGAATAAAACATTGAAATGTATATTCTTAGACGTTATGAATCCAGAGAATAAAGATTACCTTTCTCTTGTGAACAAAAGAACCCGATAGTGTACTGCCATAGCTTTTCTGCTGTTCATTTAAGAAACCAATAAAGCAAGACAAAAAGCATAAAAAAAACATTGTTTTTAATGTCGTCGTTTGTGTGCTATTTTTTTGAGAGAGTGCATTAGACGTGGATGTGTGGCTCATCGGTTTTTACAGTCAATTCCCTGTTATGCCTCTCTTTCTGTCTTAACCCGATGGCCACGCTTCAGCATGTAAAACTCAGTCATTCACTCATGAGGCATCAGTGTAGCGTGCTCGTTCTAGCTGGGTCCAAATGTAAAACTGCACCACAAAACTCAAAAATACATTGCACGTGCCATTTCCTCCACATAAAATGGTACTCAAGATTTGTACCTCGTATATTTCCATCTGTGTGCATTGAGGAAAAGTCAAGTCAGAATTTATGGAGGAAAAAAAATAGATCATACAGAGCATAAAACAAATTGATTTGGTCCCTTCTTTATTTAAAACATTTTGTTAATTGTCGGCTTAAATAGCTACTGTTGCATGTGATGCTGTAGAACTGGTGAAATTTATTTCAGCCTGTTAATAACGCAGCCGGCATACCATTTTCCATCTGTGAATCTTTGTCTCGTTCCTGATCGCCACCAATTCCAGCCAAAGCTGTGTGGCCCAAAATAGACAGTGCTCATCCCTTGTAGCCTTGAAGAAGAAGCAGTGGAGGGCAGCAGAGGAGATAAACCTCTTGTTGTTGCCCTCATCCTTTCCTTTCTTTCTTGAACCAACTTTTTTTTCCCCTTTTTTTATTTTACCTCTACCTGTTACCTTCGCTTTTAACTTAAAATCTTGGATGATCTCTTTCTTTTTTCCATTTAGTCTTTTTGTTTTTTATTCCGTTCTTGATTGCAGAACAGATACTAACTCACTGCCTTTTTTTTCATTCATCGCTAAGCTTCTAGAAAAGGTTGTGGCAAAGCAGCTTATGGAAGCTCTAGATAAACATGGCACTTACGATAAGTTTCAGCCCGGTTTTCGTCAATTTCACTCCACGGAGACAGCTCTTCTTAGGGTCTCAAGTCTTGATGAGTCATCAATATCTTGATGAATAATGATGCAGGAAAATGCTCTGTTCTACTCATGTTGGACCTCACATCAGCTTTTGACACAGTTGACCATCACATTCTCATTGACAGGCTGAAAAAATGGGTTGGTGTATCTGGAACTGCTCTAGAGTGGTTCTCCTCTTATCTCCATCACCGATCCTTTTCTGTGGCAGTCTCTGATTTTAGGTCATCCTCTACCTCCCTTACTTATGGTTTCCCTCAAGGGTCAGTTTTGGGGCCTTTATTGTTTTTAATATATCTTCTCCCCCTTCAGCATATAATGGGCTCTTTTGAGGACATTTCTTATCATTGTTATGCTGATGATATTCAGTTGTACGTTTCTTTTATGCCCGAGGATTTATCTAAGCTTCAGCGTCTGAATGATTGCTTAGATTTGATCAAACGTTGGATGGCTGCAAATTTCCTCCAACTCAACGAGGGGAAAACCGAAGTCCTCGTATGCGCCCCTGATATGTTTCTATCGCAGATAGTGAAAGCCCTTGGTCCTCTCTCACTTTATGTTAAATCCTCTATCAGGAATTTAGGTGTCGCCTTTGACTCGAGTCTCACATTGGATGGGCATGTGAAATCTCTGGTTTGGTCTTGTTTTTATCATTTAAGAAATGTGGCTAGGCTAAGCCCGGTTTTATCTCGCTCTGAACTCGAGATTGCTATACATGCATTTATTTCATCATGCTTGGATTATTGTAATTCACTGTTTATGTGTCTAAGCAAAGGTTCTCTGGATCGTCTGCAGGTTGTGCAAAACGCTGCAGCTAGGCTTTTGACAAAATCCTCCAAGTACTCACATGTGACACCATTATTATCTCAGTTACACTGGCTTCCTGTTAAATTTAGAGTCGATTTTAAGATCCTGGTCTTGACCTACAGAGCTGTGCACGGACTGGCACCTGCCTACATCTTTGATCTGCTACAGCCCTATGTCCCTGGCAGGTCTTTGAGGTCATCTGATCAGGGCTTACTTGCTATAAAAATACTAAGAGGAGGACTAAGGGTGATAGAGCTTTTGCCACTGTGGCCCCTAGACTGTGGAACTCTCTCCCCCAAGCATTATGAACTGCGGAATCAGTAGCTGTTTTTAAAAAACAACTCAAAACTCACCTTTTTAAAACTGATTTTGGTTAATTTTTTGCCTGTTTTATTTTCTCTTTTTAAATCTTTTTATGACTTGTAATCTTATGTGCAGCACTTTGTGATTCTGTCTTGAAAGGTGCTATATAAATAAAAAAAAATTATTTATTATTTATTCCAGAATGCTGTTATATTAATTTCCATGATTAACAACTTGTGGTGCAAACACATTTTATGTGCAAACGGTAATTAATGCTTATTGAGCATTAAATATCCATCCGTGCCTAAAGAGAAGAGTTGAGTCAAACTACTTTAGACATATGTGACAAAATGAGCATGTACTTTTCTACCTTTGTGCCAGTATAAACCATTTTAGCCATGAATGTGCACCGATGCTGCCGGCTGTTTGGTTTCAGTACATAACTTTCACTGCTTGAGTTTGATTGAAAATGGACACTTTGTCTGGGTGCACAGTGTATGGAACTCAAGGCCGCCTTGAGATGGCAAGCATCAAAGGTATGTCATCCAATCAGTAGTTTCTCCATTTGAATCCCATTTAGCTGAAATTAACAGTTGGAGCTCAACTCATTCAAATCTTAATAGCATCTTTATCAACATTTGATGAGTTCCAACTTATTCATGTGGCATTTAGAACATGTTTAGAATGTTTAGATCCCTTTTTCTGTGGCCAGTATGTGTAGCTCATTTCTGAAATCAAGTTTCTGCATCATGCCAACAGTCCAGATCTATGAAGAAATAAAATGATTAAAAAAGTATAATTTCTAAATGCCTGTTGCAAAACTTTTAAACCCTTTGAGTATAACCAAAACTATTTTCTTCAGAAAGCTTTTGGTTCATTTCAAATCTGTTGTGATGGTGTACACAAGAAAAACTGCACACTATGCCCTGTCCAAATATTTATGGGCCTGCCTGCTAGTGTATGCTATTGGTAGACACAGCCAAGTAGAGTTCAGATTACTAGCCAGAATTAATTCTGGACAGCAAGAAAAAATATTAATAATAAATAAATAAAATTTAATCCAAACCACATTTGGAGGTCGTTTGAAATGCAATTCTAAAGCTGTTTCTTGGCCTGTATGCTTTAACCACTCAGACTTCAGTGTGTCTTTTTTTATCACTCTCAATGAGACATGCAATAGCAATGTTAAATGTAGATTTTTTTTAAAGTCCATAGCAGAGTCTAAGATGCTTCTAGTAGTGGACTATGTAAAACAATCTGGAGAATAATAAGCAGTAGATGGAGAGATAACTTATAAAAGCCAGTTTCCAATAGACACTTGCACTAGACTGTGCCCCAGACTGCTGCTCAATATATCAATGTAATTTACACCTTTTCTGACTTGAGTAACAAAACTGTGAAATATGTCTTTTCCCCACTCAGTTCTACAAAAATTATTATGGAATAATTAATTTTCTATTGTTTCGATCAAATCCAAGTTTCAAAATCTAGGCAAGGCAAGGCAAGTTTATTTGTATAGCACAATTCAACAACAAGGTGATTCAAAGTGCTTTACAGAGACATTAGAAACAAAAACAAATAAAAAGCATGATTTAAAATTGATTAAAACAAGCAAACAAACTAACTAATTAACAAACAAACAAACAAACAAAACAGTATATAAAATCAAAACAGATAAAATCAGAACAGTAGATAAAATCAGTAATTAAAATGTGAGTTTTGAAATTTAAGCCTAAGTGTGGATTTGGTGCTTTATTCAAATGCAGCTGAGAACAGGTGAGTCTTCAACCTGGATTTAAATAAACTGAGTGTTTCAGCTGATTGGAGGCTTTCTGGGAGTTTGTTCCAGATATAAGGAGCATAAAAGCTGAATGCGGCTTCTCCGTGTCTGGTTCTGACTCTGGGAACTGATAAAAGACCGGATCCAGATGACCTGAGGGATCTGGAAGGTTCATACTGGGTCAGGAGGTCACTGATGTATTTTGGTCCTAAACCATTCAGAGCTTTATAGACCAGCATCAGAACTTTAAAGTCTATCCTCTGACGGACAGGCAGCCAGTGTAAAGACCTCAGAGCTGGACTGATGTGGTCCACTTTTTTGGTCTTAGTGAGGACTCGAGCAGCAGAGTTCTGAATGAGCTGTAGTTGTCTGACTGATTTTTTAGGTAGACCTGTAAAGATGCTGTTACAGTAATCAAGCCTACTAAAGATGAATGCATGGACTAGTTTTTCCAGGTCCTGTTGAGACATCAGATCTTTTATCCTTGATATATTCTTGAGGTGATAGTAAGCTGATTTTGTTATTGTCTTGATGTGTTTTTCTAAGTTTAGGTCTGCATCCATCACTACACCCAAATTTCTCGCCTGGTTTGTGGTTTTTAGGTGTATAGACTGAAGTTCTCTGGTGACCTGTAATCGTTTTTCTTTGGCGCCAAAGACTATTACCTCAGTTTTGTTTTTGTTTAGCTGGAGAAAATTGTGGCACAACCAGTCATTAATTTCCTCAATGCATTTACCAAGAGCCTGTACAGGGCCTCGGTCTCCTGGTGACATTGTGATATATATTTGTGTGTCATCTGCATAGCTATGGTAGTTTATTTTGTTGTTCTTTATAATCTGTGCCAGTGGGAGCATGTAAATGTTAAACAGAAGGGGTCCCAGGATGGAACCTTGGGGAACTCCACATGTGATACTTGTCTGCTCAGATGTGAAGTTACCTATTGATACAAAGTATTTCCTGTTTTCTAAGTATGTTTTGAACCAGTTTAGTACAGTTCCTGAAAGACCTGTCCAGTTCTCCAGTCGTTTGAGTAATATTGTTAGGATGCCTGGGTCATTGACCCAGGGCTTTTGAGTTTATTATATTATTTCTAATTTCTAGTCTTTGGGTTTTCGTGAGTCATGTCTTATGGTTTGTCTCTGTGTAATCCTTGGTTGCTGTCTCCCCTGTCTGCTGTATCCCCGTGTCCAGTCTGTGTCTGCCCTGGTCCCACGTCTCTGTTCCCTCTGTTGTAGTGCCTGCATGTGAGTCTGTGTCTTTTGTTCAGTCTGTGTTTTGTGTTTCCTGTTTTACTTTGAAGGTTTCTGTCTTATCTCAGTGTGTTCAGTTTACGCTTCCTTGTCTCGTCAGTTCTGATTTGCCCCAGCTGTGTTTCCCTCCTGTTGTCCATTCCCTGATTGTTCCCTCTATGTATTTAAGCCCTGTGTTTCAGTTTGTCATTGTCGCGATCTACCGTTTATTTAGCTGTGTGTTTTTTCTCAGTCCTCTGGTGTAAGTCTATTTTGTTATTTTCAGTTATGTTACATTTGAGTTTAAAATTAAAACTGTTTTGAGTTACTTTCTGTCTCCGGAGTCTGCACTTTGGGTCCTTCTCCTGTCTGCACGCAGCCATCACATAACAAATATGTTGTGGTCAACTGTATCAAATGCTGCACTGAGATCCAGTAAAACTAAGACTGACATTTTTCCACTGTCTGTATTCAGACATATGTCATTAAACACTTTGGTCAGAGCGGTTTCAGTGCTGTGGTTCTGTCTAAAACCTGACTGGAAGGCATCATAGCAGTTATTCTGTTTTAAGAAGTAATTGAGCTGTTGAGAAACTGCTTTTTCAATGATCTTACTTAAAAATGGAAGATTTGAGATCGGCCTGTAGTTGTTCATTTGTGTCTTGTCAAGATTGTCCTTTTTTAGTATAGGTTTTATTACAGCAGTTTTTAGTGATTCTGGAAACACACCTGATAATAAAGAAAAATTGACGATCTGTAACAGGTCTGACTCTAAAGTCTTTGAGACCTTTTTGAAAAAACTTGTTGGCAGGACATCTAAACAGCAAGAGGAGGAGTTCAGTTGACCTAAGATGTCATCCAGGTCTTTGCTGTTAATCGGGTGAAACTGTTTCATGGTGTTTAAACAGTTTTTCGGTGGACACAGTACATATTCTGGATCTGCTGTTGATGTACCAATTGCTTGTCTAATCTTTTGGATTTTTTCTGTGAAGAATTTGGCAAAGTCATTGCAGGCCATGGTCGAATGAAGTTCAGCTGCCACTGACACAGGAGGGTTTGTTAGCCTGACAACTGTAGAAAATAAGACCCGAGCATTATGACTGTTTTTGGTGATGATGTCAGAGAACTAGGACCTCCTTGCACTCCTCAGTTGTAAATTATAATTGTGAAGTTTCTCTTTATAGATGTCATAATGAACCTGGAGGTTTGTTTTTCTCCATCTGCGCTCAGCTTTCCTACACTCTCTTTTTTTATTTTTCACTAGTGTGGAGTTTCTCCATGGAGACTTCTTCCTTCCAGAGATAACCTTCACCTTAATGGGAGCAATTGTATCCATTACATTTAACATTTTAGCATTGAAGCTATTGACGAGCTCAGTGATTGAACCTCTGGACAGGTCAGGTGTTAATGGGAAGACCTGGTTAAATATCTCACTACTGTATTCAGTTATACACCGTTTTGTGATCACTGCTGTTGATATATTTGTGTGGGCTGAGATTTTACTTTCAAAGAAAACACAGTAATGATCAGACAGGCCCACATCAGACACAGTAACCTTTGAAATGCTCAGGCCCTTGGAGATCAGTAGGTCAAGAGTGTGTCCTCTATTATGTGTGGGCTCTGTTACATGCTGAGTCAGCCCAAAGTTGCCCAGAGTGTTACTCAGGTCTTTAGTCCCTTTGTCCTGAGGGTTGTCCACATGGATGTTAAAGTCCCCAACAATAATTACACAGTCGAAATCAACACAGATCACAGACAGCAGTTCACTGAGATCATTAAAAAAGTCTGTGCAGTATTTGGGAGGCCTGTAAACATTAAGAAACACAACTTTGGATGGGGCCTTCAGCTCTAAAGCCACATATTCAAAAGACTGAAAACTTCCAGGAGATAGCTGCTTACATTGAAATGATTCATTAAATAAGACAGCAACCTCTCCTCCTCTCCTGCTCACCCTGGCCTCACTGATAAAACTGTAGTTAGGAGGGGTCGTCTCGATGAGAACAGCTCCACTGTTACTTTGGTCCAACCAAGTTTCAGTTAAAAACATAAAATCAAGGCTGTGCTCAGTGATTAAATCATTAATTAAAAATGTTTTCCCAGCTAAAGATCTAACATTTAATAAAGCCAACTTAAGTGTTTTAGAGGCATTACTTGTCCCCTCGTGTTTGGGAGCAGTCTGTGGCACACAAGGTATGTTTACTATATTTAAAGATCTTTTAGGGTGCAGCTCTCTGTGTTTTGACCAGGCCACATGTCTCCTTCTGTCACCTAAAAGTACGGAAATTTTAAAACCTTCTAGTAAGTCTAGACTAATTTCAATAAGGAAAGCTTGTTTGGAAGAACTGAAAATGATTTCTTGACATACAGGAATTACTTAATAACCTATTTGGTAATAAGACTCCAATGAACCATCATAGCGATGGCAATGATAGCAATGACAGGGATTAGGATGTGGTTTCGGCAGTCTATGTAGATGCTGGTAGTTGTGAAGATGAAGGTTGAGGGTAAGGCAGTGATGGGGAGGAAGAGGATTGCACGAACTGTCTGAAAGGCAGCATGAAAGAAGAGCACTGAGATTTACAGCACACAAAACAGAGGCTGATTGGATCATAGAAGGCAGGCAAGAAAATGACTGGACAGAGTAATAATGTCAGTATTGAGTTTCACAATGTGGGAAAGAGGAAATGATTCAATCTTCCGTTTCAGATACAGTGTTCACTTCAATTCAGAGAATGTTATGTAAAGTATAGACAGATGAGCGATTACAGAATTTCCTTATAGAACTATTTCAGCTTCATTTCATTTCAGTTTAAAAAAAAAAGATTAAAATATACTATTCACAATATAAACTGCAGCTACATTTCCTCCAGGCAGCCCTGGTTTTGATCGAGTGGCTGTAGTCTTTACAAAAGCTGTGTGCTTGTATTTTACAAATGAAGGTGTGGACTATTTTGCAGAATGATTGGCTGTTAGCAACATGCTGGGAAAGACTGGTGAATTGACTTATCTGGACAAAAGTGTTCTGAAATATTCTGAAACATTTTCTTGCTCTTCCATAGCCTTTTCCATGGCAAAAAGGCAGGCTGTAACTAAAAAATGATATTGATTTGTTTGAAAGCTGGTGGTTCTGCTGAGTAAGGCTCATCTGTTCCATCACCACCATCTGTGGGGGTATATGGCATGGAGAGTACCAAGTGAGCCTTGGTGATGTGTGTAAGGCACGTGAACAGCTTGTGCATGACCAAAAACTAGATCCTGAGCCGCCAACTCTTTTCATATTGCAGTACCAGCAGACATTATCTTTGTTTCTCAGCTACTTCTTCAGCTTATATTATGATGTGCTGCTTTTATTTATTTATTGTTTTTTTTTTTCTTGGAGGGCCCTCAGAAAAGAGTTGACAGTAAAAGCTCATGCATCTGCACGCAGAAAACTGACATGTCACATGTAATAACATCTAGAGGTTGAAACATCCATCAGTTAATATTGCTGTAATGCATCACAAGCCCCTCCCCCATTTTTATTATGTATTTATTTATTGTGTGGGTGTGTGCATGCCCTCGCCTGTATGTACATTTGTGAAGATATGTAGGTGATCTTTCTAATATTCACACCCCTAAAAGGCCAGGACAATGCACCACTATGAGACCCAAAAACCAAACATTTAACCAAGGATGAATATACAAGCACAGACAACACCAGGCAGTGTGGTGGACTCTGCCGTGGGGAGACATCCACTCCCATCAAAATCACCCAAATCTGAGTTCAAATTTCCTAACGAAGAGTCCTGATGAGGTGATTCTTGTTATTCCTGATATTACATTAATCCTACTTAATCGACCATCCTCATTATAAATATTTTTTTTTATTAAAAAACAAACAAACACACATTTTATAAAGTGTACATGAAAATATAAGCATATACATATAAGCAGAAGTTACTAATCTTGAGCAAAATTCTGTCTTTTCCACTCCAAAACACTAGAGGGCAGTAGTGCTCTGTCATAGAGGTTTTCTTAGTCAGTAGATTTACGTTTTGAACGACTGTGCATTTTATGGTATTGCGCATTATATGCAAATTCAGACAAGGAAAAAATTAAACTAATTAAAATTCCCACTTTATTTGGTACCATGGCAACCAGAGTAACAACGTTTACTGCTTTTAAGTAATCACCGTTTGTTCTTTTTTTCATAAGATAGCAAAGAAACCAGCCTTACATTCTTCCAGGTAAGATTCTTTACCTTTAAGTGTAAAAACTGTTTTGTTTGTTTGCTTGCTTGTTTAAATCTGAGATGAGGATTTTTCCACAAGCATTTTCTTTTCTTTTTTAAACTCGTCTCAGGTTTTCTCTTAACACTTTCGTGTCCTCTATTATAATGCCTGCTTTTCCATCCTCTGTGACCATATCAGAAGATGTAAATCAGTCAGTGGCTGCCAATAGTGAATCAGGTGTCAGCATAGAGAGGTGGTGTCATGCCGTGTGGGTGGATGTTGTAGCAGGATGTGGTAAAGGGGGCCTAGTGTCAGCAATGTCAGGTTCAGCTTCCTGTGGCCTAATCACTTCAGCATGGGGGCTCAGAGTAGATTGGGTAGACCCTGTTCTCCTCTCCAGGACCGAGTCCAAAGCCTCACCTTGTTTGGCTCCTGACAACACCCAAGTAATCATGGGCGAGGAAAAACCTTGTGGCCCCCACCTACTTCTCAAGCTCTGAGGCCATAAATATTTAGGATTGGCTGTAAATAGTAAGAGAAGGTAGGGGATCACAGAAGGGAGAGAAAGATGTTAGAGAAGGGGAAAGAAGGGCATAAGGATGAAGTAGGGCTGGGCGATATATCGAGTTTTTTAAAAATATCGATATATTTTTATATGAGATATAAGATGTGACAATATCTTTTATATCGATATAGTCTATGTTACGTTATAATTATAGTTGTGGAGCCACAAGTTTGCCTCTCTTTTGTCCACTTTTGTCTTTACGCAACGGTACTCGGCCTCGCCTCTCCTTCACTGAACACAACTCCCCCTCCCTCCCCCATTGCTTCACCTGCAGGCAGCGACAAGATGGACACGGCAAATCTCCGTTAACGAGGTACTGCGCATCGCCCCGTGCGTGCCGTGGGGCTGGACGGCGTCAACGTGTTAACGAGCTAACCACGCTAACGAGCTAACCACGCTAACGCCATGTACGGCCTAAAATCCTTTCATTCTCTCAAAAATTGACAGCGCGCCTTATGTATGAATTCTGGTTGTGCTTGATGGCCGCGAACCGATTTTATGTGGTACACGGCGCTCAGCAATCTGTCAAAAAATGTTTTAGTACGACTTTGGTAAGTTACGGAGCTGCACCGGCTTGATGGATTGTCGGAGCATTACGGCTACCGAGGAGCCTCGCGGAGTGATACGTACTGTGCGTCAACGTAATATTACCCTACTGTGTATAAGGACCATAAATGGCACCTGTTAAGAGACATGGTTACAAAGAGGATTTCAAACTCCAGGCTGTCAGTCACACAGTAGAAGTTGGGAACAGAGCAGCTGTGAAATCTGCCCTTGTTATTATGCTCAGCGTCTTTTAGTTTACATTTTGACTGCACAATTGTGAGCTCTTTGTTATGCACAAAAACAACATAGTTTTCTTTTATTTATGGAGCATTATTATTTAATAAATGCTCATAATTTATTTTTGAGTAGTTTTTTTCATGCTTTTCGTGTCATGCTTTGACTAAGAACTCTCTTTTTGTTCTTACCTTGTGGCTTTAAAAAAATATCGAGATATATATCTTATATCGCCATCCAGCTAAAAAATATCGAGATATGAATTTTGGGTCATATCGCCCAGCCCTAGGATGAAGGGAGGGGTGTTGTGCTGGGGTGATTTCACAGTCTAACTATTATAACCTGAGGAAAGGAAATCTAGACTGCTGGGATGCATAAGTGGAGCAGAGGAGACAGAAAAGGAGAGACGACGAAAGGAGCCTGAATTTAAAAAAAAAAAAAATACTGAAAGCAGGTAAAGAGAGGAAAAAGAGGCAGTCTATCTGAAATTTGTCATCCACATAGAAAAGGAAAGTGTAAGAGAAATGAGAGGGAATATACAATCGAAATGACCAGGATGTGAGAGCAGCTCTTAAGTGTGACATGCAGGAAAGTAGGTTGAATCTAGAGAGAAAATGAATGACTGGAAGGCAGGTACACGGCTAGAGGAGTTAAGGCTGAGAAGTTGTGTTGGCTTGATATGAAACCGAGACTTGAAGTATGAAATCCTTGAGCCTCGAATGGCTCAGCTGGCTCCCACACTGTTGTTCTACTTTCATTTATGGCTCAAAATGACGGCTTGGAGAGACCTAAAACAGTCTCACAGCCACTGTGTGATCTCCATGTAGTAACAGCTCAGTGCCTCTCTGCCGTTCTCATTTTCTCTGCTGTAATAGTGTTCCTAGGCAGTAACTTAAACTTGTCACTAAAATGGTCTGCTTTTTCATTTATACAAAAATAGGGAAACAGACAGAAGAGGAGGAATGTCTTCTCTTTGCATCTTCCCTTTGCATCTCAGCTGCTCAAGATGAGTACAGATCTTGAGCAGGAATGATACTTTGGATGTTGTACACAAGTACAAGTGCCTTTAAATTACAAAATTTGAGTTAATGTCTACAAATGTTCACACCACAGAAGACTAATGGGAATTGGTCCTCAAACAGAACAGGCAGGCTACTGATCCTGAGCTCAGTACACCTATAGGTTGTGTATATGCAGTTTAAAAAAGCAGAAGTTGCGTTTTTTTTTTGTTTGTTTTTTTAATTATATATACATTATTCCATAACAAAACTTAGAGGAAGCACATCCATAAAAAGGTGAATCAAACTTTAAACCTTTTGTTTTTATTTGCTCAAGCATTAAATCAGTGCATCATTATGCATTATGCTTTCTTGTGCAGACACAAAGGGAGAAGCTGGCAGATATTACACCATGAGGAAATTAGCTGAATACTTTGGAGACTGTTCAGAGACAGGCTGATGCTATGTGAGCTCTGTGGGGAAGCGCCCATCAGTCGTCCCAAACTCGTCTCTCCGCTGAAGCAGAGAATCACAGATCTGTTGTCCTACTGAGCTTTCCAAAGTTGTGAAGACATGGAGAAAATGTGTGCTAAAAATAAAAAAAGCTCCGGACAAAAAGCTAAAAAGTTCACTTTTACACTAAACTTTGTCACAGGTGCTATTGGAGGTAATTAGTGCGTGCTACTATAAGATGCAAAGTTTTGGTTGTCCATCTGCTGCAGAAAATTGCTCCTGAGATTCACTGAATAGTCTTACGTGGGCAAGGAATCGACATCATGCAGACTCTGTACTAAAGATAGTTGATCCGGGTGCATCAAACAGATTTTATTTTCACGTTCACCTCAGTTAGGCGTCGCATTAATCTGGAGTTATGTTTTTATCTTAGTGGCATAAATAACTCAGATTTTGACTCTCTTTAGCTGGGCTTTTGTTCTCAATAAATCCTAAGGGAAAATCCTAGCACTTTAGCCGATGCTCCACTGTACTCACTGTCTGTTTGGTGTAGAGCAGGTAGTACAAAAAAGATTATTAGACGTTTTTCACAGACTGAAAATTATCTGAAAAACTTCAATGAGCCTGCTGAGGACACAGTCAGGAAATGGCTCTCATACAGTGAAGAGAATATAACTACACACCTCTTTTCAGGTAATCAGGTTTACGTGGTTTAATATTCCAGTTCTTCATCTTCAGTGTTCTCGCCTTTGTATACTTAATTCTAAGAATGAAGGCAGCAGTTCTGTTCAGGCTTCAGCACAGAAAAGCTGATTGTAATTGAAGTTCACAGTTTCTGTTATAAAGGCACTGCGGTGCTCCGAGTCACTTCCACTCATCAGCTTACCGTGGATATAATGAGAGACGAAGGGAAAACATCTGAGAGGACTGCATCTAGACCAGCGGCTGTGGAACAAACACCCTCACTTTCAGAAAAATGAAGAAGGCAGATAGATGCCAAAAGAAGCTGAGCTTAAATCAGTGCAATTTCCTCCCTTCATGTCTCTGGCCAAAAGGACCTTTGAGAGTTTTCTACCTCTTTTCCTTTTTTTCCCTTTTTTTTTTGGAAACAGAAAAAAAAAGCCTGCTTTGAGATATACTGTAAATCACAATGCACAGGGAGGGGCTGAGCTAGTAAGAGAAAAGGGAGGCCTGTGGAAACACATTTATTATTTTCCTGCCAGTGTGCGTCTGCTTATGTTTTTCTTAGATCAAGACACAGTCCTAAAAAATCTGGTGCATTTCCTTCACTTCAGGAAGCACTTTCATAACTTCAAATATAATAATTTCCTTTTTGGAAAGACGCAGAGGATTATCTGTGTGTATTTGGATTTCATTTATCCGTTTTCTTACCCTGAAAGAAAAGGATTGAAGAAAAAAGGGGGATCTCCCATACAGTTAATGGTTGGACCTCTGGCCTCTGATCCTAAATGGGTTTTGATAGGTGTGGTGAATTCAGTTTCAGCTCAGGGATTATGATTTACCGCCTCTCTGGTTTGGCTCCAGGAAAGCAGCACTCACGTCCTCTGCCTATTTTCCTGTTTGTTTTGCCTCCCCTTGATGGTAGAAATAGTGAATATAAATGGCGTGCCGAAGAAATCCCTCCCTTCTCTGACATATGGTACTATAAAGAAGAAAGACTGAATTTCATTTGAAATGGAAGTGCAATCCATTTCAAATACACTAAAGTGCATTGATGAAAATATAAAAGATTTGTATGGCATACCAAAACTCGAAGAGTTGAACACTGAAGGGTCCTTAAGATTATTCGTGTTTCTCTATCAGAAGTGCTAGAAGTGTTGGAACAAGGCTGGCTGGTAAAGACGCTTTGTTTGATCACATGGATTGTTTTAATTCTACATAGCAAGCTTAAATGTTTTGCTAACTTTGTAGCTTTTATGTTTGTTCATTAGCAGATTTGGACTCTACTTTTAGCATTTTATATAGTCCTCATATTTGCCCTTCATGTACCTGCTTCAGACCCTGTCAGAAGAATTGGCTACCAGGTGAATTAATGACACCGTGTGTTTGAAACACTGATGTGATTTTTATTTAAATAAGGAAATAAACCTACTAAAACCACAAAAATAAACCATATTTATAATTATTATGATTTCCCTTACTTCAATAATGACACAAAGTCTCTTGTTTACAGGGCATTGTGTTTTTAGTTTTAGTTTGGAATCTTCTCAGTTACGAAGTACAGCCAAAATATGTGCAACAAGAATAACTTTTGCCAATCCATCCAAGACGTCTTGAATTACAGTGTTCACTTATCATGCCCCCCACCACCCCGTGCTTTCTCACATTTGAGGCTTTCCCCCATAATCTCTGTAGCTGGCCAACTATTTATGCAGTTTTGGATCAACAGACCAAGAGAGTGTTTTTATTTTCATGCGACAGACTGAGGTCAGATACTTTTTGAGAATAATACCAGAGTGAAATGAAAGGGCCCGTTTTATGAATAGAGGCATTACATCAGCTTATGCATCAGAAGCATTTGGCTATTGTGAAACAAACGTTTGAGATAGCATAAGGTAAGAGAATATCTGAATGCACAACACTGGAGGCAGAATGAAGTAAGGACAAATTTACTTAGAAAAGTGCAAAACAGGACAAACAACCTTGGAAATGTATGTGGTGTATATCCAATTCAATTCAATGGTATTTCTATAGTCCCAAATCACAACAACAGTTGCCTCAATGTGCTTTACATTGTAAAGACCCTACAATAATACAAAGAAAAAAGAGAAAACTCCAACAGTCACATGACCTATGACCCTATGCGCAAGCGCATTCGTGACCAGTGGGACAGAAAAAACTAACTTTTAACAATATATATGCCCTGCTGAACTGAGGACAAGGCTCACACAAATATGTGCAGAACAATGCTTATTTATGTTTGCTTATTTATACTTATTGTTTGCAGATTAGACATTTGACACTCCTGTCTCCGATAAGCTGACAATGAGCCAGCTAAACTACAACAACAGCTGATCATAACCTAACATTATGCCAGCTAATGTTAGGCTCCAGAGGCCCCAAAATCACACTTTCACTCTGATAAACACTGTTTTTAGTCATTTTAAGTGCCTGTGTCCAGTAATGTTAGAGCCGCCTCAATGATGGTTCACTGTTTTAACTAACAGTGGCTAACAGCAACTAACTAACAGTGGCAAAAATAGCAGTACTTGCAAACAGAAACATTCAGGATATCCTTAACAACTCGCCCTACATATTCACAGCTGAGAATAAGAATGGACTGACAACCTACTACAAACATTACACATAAAAGATGGCCACACCCCAGCCACCGTACCTAAGATTATGCACTTCAGTCTACACATTGTTACTTTAAAGAAATCAATATTCAGTGCTAAAATCATTAAATACACCTGCTAGTGTTTCCATTTAGTTCCTGCAATATTTTTACTTTTGTATGAAAAAATGTCGGTCTTTCTGAAGCACAAGGCTATACTTTCAACACTTAGCAGGTACACAAAACAGTAATTGGAATTTCTGAGTCTATCTTGCAAGTTTGTCTTGAAGCCAGAGAAGTTTTCTCTCTAATAACACACTTATTTCCTCGCCATTCTCCCCACAGAGAAAACTTGATGAGAAATAAGTCGAGTGTAGTATTACAGCCTCATCTAATGGAAACATTATTGGGATGTGATACAGCAGAAACAGCAGCATTCAGCAGCATTTCCAAGAATCCATTTCAAAGTTCAGTTTACTCCTAATCTAGAGATAATCCTTGTCATTCAAGAGGCGCCCCATTCACCGAAGGAGAGCATGACCAGTCATTGTTAATTTTTACAGCTTTATCATCTATTTATTGGAGAAGTCATGAGAATATTGTGACAATGATGAATAAAAAATTCCAACTGAAGTCATATATTATGAAGTAAGTCGAATAGCTAAAATCATGACTTAGGGTAACAAGGCTAAAAAAATATAAACACCTCCTAAAGGCTGCATGCTGGAAATGCATTTGCAGTAATAATTCTCATAGAAAATATTTAACAATAAGTTATTGAATAATGGTAAAACTGTCAAGCAGCTCTTCTTCACTGCTCCTTGTGTCTCCTTAAAAATATTTAAAATAAGCATAGCATTACTGTAGACTGGATTTTTATATATGCTGCATATTTGTAAATCATCCTAGCTGGAATAAGAGAGAGGTTGACAAAATGAAACAAGACTGTAGAAAGGTGGGGCATTGTGATTTTGAACGTGTTTGTGTGGACGTGGACAGGATGTGAACAAAGTTGCCCACAGTGTGTTCATGTGCATGTGCCTGCCTCCATGTCTGACTGTAAATCAGACATGGAGTGATGGCAAATTGTGCAGCCACACCATATGCAAGTTTAGCAGCTTCTGCTGCAGTATAGCGTACTGTTTAGTATACATCTAAAATTATTCAGTGGCATGTCATAACTATGGACATATACAGTAAGTGTCCAGTATATTTGATCCTATACAGCTTTAAAGCTGTATAAAAATTAAACTTCTGCTTCAACGGATTTTGAAAGCTCACCAGTGGAACTTATGGTTTCATGCTCCTCTATTCTTTATATCTACATACAACAATCAAACAAAGAAAAAAATGCCAGCTTTGTGCAGTGGCAAATGCCACAGCTGATTCTATTAGATCATTAGCAACACATCCTATACTTTTTAGGAACTCCAAAGCAGTGCGATTACAAAATTACATGGAGCTCATGCATTTACATTGCATTTATGGCTCAAGTTAAAGTTGACAATAACCTATTATCAAAATGAGACATAATAAAATATTATTTAAATCTGCAAAGAAATTAAATGAAATATAAAAATCTCCACTTTGAACTGGCGCAGCTTGCGACCTTGCTCAGGCCAAGCAAAGCTTCCATGGTCCCTCACTTGTTTTTCTTGTCTGCTAGTTTTTTTTTTCATTTTATCCCAAATGTTATCCCTCTGCCCTGTCCTATTGTTCCAGCGACACAGTGTGAACACAGGTTCTTGGATTCCCATTCAGTGAGGCGAAGGACAGCATTCCAACTCCTTGCCAAGACACCTTATCTGTGCCTGGCAGCCTGCAGACAGGAAAGAGCAGTAAGTGTGAGGGAGGGGGGGTGGCTGGAGAGGGCAAAGGCTAGAGGACACAAATGGAAAAATACAAAAAAATACTTGGTGGAAGATGCACAGTACAGGTGAAAAATATAAAAAGAAAATATAAAGTTATATGCAGAACACCATGTTTGAATATTTGGATTGGTTTATTCAGCTTTGTTGCATTTGTTGCTGGATAAAATTAGACAGCAGATTACACATTAATGAAGCAAAGATGAAGAAAAGATGAACAACATGTGCTGGCACAATGGCAAAGTATGGAGTAAGGGTGCAAAATACTGAGCTGAAACTTACACAGTTGTGAGGCAGCATACACACATGCATGTACTGCACTGTAAGCAAAACAGCTGTCCCAGTGTCCTGTTCCACACTGCTTACATTAAAATCAATGACAATTGCACGTGTTCTGTAAGCTGGTGGACTGAACTAAAAGCACCATTCTTTAGGTTTGTTCTTGCTTTGGCAATTTCAAAACAATGTTGCTGCCAAGTAGTGACTTTTAAAAGGTAAATATCTTATTATAGGTACAAAAACAAGCTCTTGTTTGGCACTGGCATGATTCACTGGTTCTCTCTGTTTAAAAGTGATAGGGGGGATTTATTTGACTTTCCAATTCTGTGCTGATGTCTTCCTCTTGTTTGTTTTTCTTCGCTTTGTTGCTGAAGCATAACTTGACTTTAAATTGATTTTTAGGTGAGAACATTGAAAGTTCACAATTTTGCTTTAGCGCGAGCTTTGAATTGTTTAATTGTGTGTGTGTGTGTGTGCGTGTGTGTGTACATAGGTAACAAAGGACAAAAAAGGCAAAATCTTATTATTTTTGAATGAGTTTTCCATGAATTAAGGGGACCAGCTTTATGGATCACATGAAATAATTCAGATTCAATTTCCACATTAATATTGTATTTTTTATTGGAATTGCTGAAACTATCTGAAATTAACCCACTTAACTCTGACCTAGGAGTCATTTAAGCATAGAAAATGAACTAAGGGATGAATTGGTGTTGTGTCTACACATAAAAGATAGAAAAAAAGCTATTTTAAATTGCATCTTTAGGTTTTTTGTTAATAGCAGTTTGTCGCAAAAATACAGTTTGTTTTTTCGAACATACAAAAAAAAGATAAACCAATTTGACAGAAAAGAGCACATACTGGACAAGCATAACAGCTACAGCAAATGAAGAGTGTATGTAAGTCACGTCCTTAAAAAACAGGAAATAAATCCAGTAAAAACCTGACACGGGACCTAAGAGATGCATCTGGCCCTTCAGTTGATCCATCTACTGTTCACTGAAGCCTCATCAGAAATGGTCTCAGTGGAAGGTTGGCTGTCAAGAAGCCATTCTTAAGAAAGGGAAACATGCCAGATTACACAAGAACTGGACTCAAAATCAGTGGCAACATGTCTGATAGAGGGATATATCGAAATTTGTCATTTTTGGTCAATGTGTGCCAAGGAGGCCGTGAGAGAGCTCGAACACAGTGTGTCTACAGCCATCTGTAACACACTGGAGTTTCTCTAATGGTTTTGGGGTACATTTGAGCCAAATTAATGGAATTATGAACACAGAAAAAAAATATTGTCAGATTTTGATCCACCATGCCCTACCGTCTGGAAAGTCTAATTGGCAACAGCTTAATGTTTCTGCATGACAATGATCCCAAACACACTGTCAATGCAGCAAAACATACCTGAATAGACAACACTACCGGTCAACGACTGGATTCTCCAGAGCAAGAATCTCAATGTGACTGAATCAGTGTGAGGTCATCTTAACAGAAAATGGAACAGAAGGCAGCAAACATCCAAAGAATTGCTTTGGATTTCCTTCAGGAAGAATGAAGAACTATTCCTGAAGACTCTGAAGAAAGAAACTTTTGACTTATTTGTAAGACCTACTTTATTTACTGGTACACATTCTGAACCACATGTCCAAATCATGGTTGAGGTGTAAAACTTCATGTATTTGAAAAAAAGAAAGAAAGAAAATAAAGTATGAAATACAGTTACCTACAGAAGCTTGACTACTTCATCTAGTGTATCATCCTAAGTGCAAAACTTCAATTAATGTCAGCGGACTGAGCTCTAGTTGCTCGATTGACATACTGTTCCTATTCCACTGTATGCTGTAGGCACACAGTTTAGAGAAGCACTGCAGGAAACTATCCACAGTTTGAGTCACAGATATTACTGTATATGAACATCAAGGGCAGGAAGGCCATCAAAAGGCCTTAAGTAACCCCAGTGTTTCCCACTTGACAGTGGATATTCTGACTCAAATCCCTTCCCACACTAATGTGAACCACATCCTCAGGAAATGTTTCAGTAATAATAAAAAATGAAGTGAAACAACATAAATAGTCTATTTTGTTTTGTTTTTGCTTTGTTTTGTTTTCTCTGGAGTAAGCTGAAAGACATAATCTGGAACAACACTGTAGTGTTTTTTTCTTCCCCTGTGATTTTTCAGGTGTTCCATTTATCCATCTATTGATGATTACCTATTAGGTTTTCCACGCCACCCGAGCACAGGGATGGTGTGTTGCAAAAACTCTGAAGTTAATATACTGAGTCAAAAACTAGAACTGTCACATAAGATTTAGCATTCATATTTATATGTTAGTGATTAACAACACTGCAGTTAGAGCTGCAATCATTATTACTTTTTTATTTATATGTGTTCATGTGCATGTGTTAAACTCATAAAGGGGAAAAACAGAGTGAGAAGAGAGAAAGAAAACAGGTTTGAGAATCATTAAAGAGCCAGAGAGTGTGATGGTGAAATCTAGTATCCAGCTGGTTTTGCACCATCTGCTGTGCTAATGCACTGATACATCATCATGCAAGTGCGAAGAAAATAATTGTGAACCTCAAACACTCCATTTGTAGTTACTGCAAATGTCCACTAGATGACAGTCATGTTCCTTTAATGCTCTCTGCTTCAAAGAAAAAAATGACTTGAAAGATGGGCTGAAAAGAAAAACTGTGTGTGTGTGTGTGTGTGTGTGTGTGTGTGACAGAGAGAGAGGGAGACTGTTTTAGATGGTCCTGCAGTATGGTATGTTGATTGCACATGGCTCTTTAAAAATTTCAGTTTATTGCTGTTTAATTTCTTCTCCTAGTTTTTTTTTACCTGTTGTTGTTGTTTCATTGTTTTTTTCCGTTAGATTGGAGTTTCACCAAACAGTATCAAAGACCTGAGCTCTGAATAACACATAAACACTAATGTTTGAACCGAGTCTGCTTAAGCTCTGGTTCTTGTGTAACAGAGGTGTCCAACTCCAATCCTCGAGAGCTACTGTCCTTCAGCACCCCTGATGTATAAGATTACTAGCAGTTTGTCCAACAGTGTGACACTACTGGTAAAAAGTTTTATTTTTTTGTTGTTTTGCTTAAAACTCTGAGGCTCTAAAGGCACTTGTGCTCAAATTAACTCTGTAATTACTCAACTTACTTAAGGTATTTCAGGGAAATAAGTTAGATTTTTAAATCACCTTTTAGACTGACTTCAATCAGTTCATCTGACAACAGCAGGGGTGTCCAAACTTTTTTCACTGAGGGCCACATACATAAAAATATAGGAGGGGCTGGGCCACTTACTAGAAATTAGGTATATAACCTTAACTTTAGTGTATTAAAGTTAGAAAAATCACTTGCATGTGGTCGAATATATTATATTGTTGAATATAATTAAAGACAAAACTGCCTTCATCACAGCTTTCCATAAATGGATCTTTATTGATTTATTCAGAAAAAGCTTTGGTAGCTCATTCTCAGAACAGCAGCCTCAGATTTCTTCTTAGACAGAAGATTTACAGCACAGAGAAAAAAAACAATAAAGGGGAAATGGGACGGGCACATTTCAAGTTTGTTATTTAAGTTATTGGGCTTAGCAACACACCTATTAACGTTCGTTTGAAACCGTTATCAACATTAACAGACTGAACTGGACTTAATAACAGGAGTGCATATAATTTTAGTAAATTATTCTGGTGAGTATCAGCTGCGCTGGGTATGTAAATCGGGACATCCAGCTGCGGTGCTGATCGCCACTCGTGCCAAAAATCCGGACAAATGTCACTTGATCAAGGAGCAAATCTGCATCAGATGAGATCAGCTGACTTTGCGTGTACGTGGGCAGTGCACAGCGGTGTGTACTCTGTGTGTTAACAAGAAAAGCGCATATAAGAAAGTGGTGTGCAAAAGCAGAGTAGTGACAGAATTGATGCGCATTATTGATATTTGAAGCATGTGTACCTGCACATTAACACACGGGTACTGTGGAATATATTTTTTACTCACCTAAAGTGCTCGTCCACTCCCCGCAAAAAAATAGCAGCTGTGCGGTGTCTGTGGCATCAGTGCTCTCATCGCATGCGATGGAGTAAAGATCAAAAGCACAGCTTTATCAGACATTTGCAGTTTAATGTTGGCTGACAAGTCTTCGACAACTGGATTTCTGGACATGCTGACGTTGTTGACGGGCGCATTATTTCGGTGACTTTAACGAGGCCGTGTTTTATGAGGTCTCCATCTGAAAAAGGCTTGCCATGTCTTGCGATGAGTTGGGCGACCTCATAGCTGGCTATTGTAGCCTTTTCCTGGACCTTTTGAGCACGAAAAAATTACTGTTGCTGACCCCGCAGGAGAGCTACCCTTTGCTTTAATTTCTGCTCTCGCTCAGCACCAGTGTAGGATGCATAGGCCTGATGTTTGGTTTCATAATGACGTCGTACATTATACTCTTTCATAACTGCCATAATTTCAGTGCAGATCAAACAGACACACTTCCCCTTGAATTCTTTGAAGAAATATTCACTCTCCCACCATGTCTGAAATTTTCTGCATTCACTTTCTACCTTTCGCTTCTTTGGTTCTGCCATGTTTAGTAACTAACTTGGGCTAAAATTCTTCTGTGATTGTCCTTTTTGGTGGAGCAACTGCCTCGATCGACAGTAGCTCCCCCTGGTGTTAAAACTAAGAAGTGCAATACACTCAAGCAAAAGTTGAAGTGCGGGCCATATTCGATTCTATTTATAAAATTACTTGCGGGCCAATTAAAAATGGATCGTGGGCCGCAGTTGGCCCGCGGGCCGGAGTTTGGACACCCCTGGACAACAGAGCTCACTGCAGGTAGAAGGGGCATCCAGCCAGGAGACTGCAAACATGCTCTCTCTGCTCAACCATAAGTTCCATTATAGGAGTAATTGTGGTTCAGCGGTGGTACCATGCTGGCAGTCCATGAGCATCTATGGACTGCAAGTTGTCAAATGGGGGCAGTGTCAAAAATATGTGGTACAGTCTGTCTGTGGGACACAGACTCATACTTGTGCTGTCGTTAGCCAGTTAGCCAGCCATTTGTTGTAAAATTTAAAGAGAAGAAGAGAAACCTTACATTAGAAACAATGAAGTATCCACTGCAGCCAATGTTCATGCTGTATATATTTATTTTTGATGGGGTTTTTTCCACACTTCTCCCATTCCCAGTAAACTGCTGTCGCTTCCTTTCCTGGTTTGGAAACTAGTCGACCCATCACAGTTTACATTATTTTGGCATTGTGCAATTTGCATTTGGAATTTTGGAGGACTCCACAGGAGCGTATTTGTGCTGGTTGAAAACTCTTCGCTGTATGCAAACACATATGCACATTTATGAATGAAGAATTACATGAAAACTCTGAATGGATCAAAGAGAAACACGTTGCAAAGCACTCTGTAGAACACTGAAGGTTAGAAAGTCTGATAAAATTATCCTTTCTTATCAGACAGGATGGGTTAAGATCAGATAGGTTTTAGGAAAGTAGGGGTCAATGCTGCATATTTGCCATTTCCTTTCCTTCCCTCTGTCCTTCCTTCCTTCCTTCCTTCCTTCCTTCCTTCCTTCCTTCCTTCCTTCTTTGCTTCCTTCCTTCCTTCTTTGCTTCCTTCCTTCCTTCCTTTCACACTTTCTCTTACCCTGCTGCTCTTTCTCTCAGTGGGACCTCGTGCAGACTCTACCCAAACACTGCCCCGTTGTTTAGGGCTGGGCAAGCTCTCTGCCTGACCACTCCCTGGACCTAATCGCCTCAGAGTTCTTTCCAAATCGCAATTACTGATAAACAGAGTTGGCTGATGGGGACAAGTGATTGTGCAGGCCATAGTTGGCAGTATCTGGCATCAGCCTAATTGTCACAAACAATTTGTCTCATTTCTTTACTCTTGCTAGTAGAGAATGATTCCACTGAGCACACTTGGGGAGCAAACCAGTTACGAGTATGCTCATTTGGGACTACTTTGAAGTGTTCCCTAGTGTTTCTCAAGAATCCCCCCCCCCCCCCCCCCCGCCCAATCTTAGCAGTCTGCATTTTGGGATTGTGTCTAAACAGAGTCCATTTAGAGTTATTTTGATTCATCATCAGAGACGGAGGGGAAAATATTTAATGAGCAAGTCACATAATGTAATGTCTGCTCTTGTTTCCCTTGGATTCTGCATGCAAACTCTTTTCATTTCACTAAATAAATAAGTTTCATTTATGCATTTTCATCATGGAAAAAGAAATTTACATTCCTGCCAGTGAATGAGTGCACATCTGGGAACTCAGTGAAACTTTATCCTATTATACGCTCTCACCCATCCCTGATCAGGTAAGTTCCTTTCTAAAGGGTAAATGCCAATGGGTACATTGCCATGACTCAAGAATTTTTCCTACTGCCAAGCTAAACCGACAACATTCAGTCACAAACCCGTTGTTCAGCCTTTTAAACTGCCATGATCCTCTATTTAGAATTATATGAGCCCTGCAGTTTCACAAGGCCTTGTTTTCCCCAGATGTGAATTTAAACAAGTATGCAACATGAGAGTTAAATGTGGCTTTCAGAGTTAGTACTGGTGCACATATTCTTGAGGTAAATGTTTTTTTAAAAAGGGAACAAAAACCTTTCAGCATGTCTTTCTAGGTATGTTGTGGGTGGGTGCATATGTGTAAGTGAGTGATGGGCTGAAGATGATTAAAGGGAGGAAGTCATGACCTTGTTTGCTCCTCTTCCCTCCTGAGTTATAACCTCAGCCAAGCCCAAATCATCCCTGTGCAGAAAAGAAAGAGGAAATGACCCAACTCAAAAAGGAAGTGCTGCAAGGTGACCAGTAGCAGTCTACGGGGAGGTGGGGATGGTATGCTCTCATTGTTGTGTGTGTGCGCACATGTGGCAGAGAGCCCTTGATTTGTGTTGGCCCACCTTTGGTTCTGCTAAACCACTGTTTCAGCAGTTTGGGGCAGGAAACAGCTGTGGAGAGTGAGGCTAAGGTAACAGTCTGCACACAGCCGTTTGAGGGTTTTCAGTGCACTGCTCGCCAATATCAATCAAATTGCATGAAGCTTAGCTTTTACTGAGCTGGAAACCCACAGAATTTTAGCACATTCACACAGACACAGACTTCAGCACACTGTCAGTAATGCTAGAGTATAAGATGATGGTTGAATTTTTTATTTTTTGGAAAGTCATCGTTTTCATCTTAGCGAGTGAAAAATTGGCACTGATGTTTTATTTATGTATTTGTGTCATGTTTTGAAGTTGAGAGCCTCCTGAACGAGCACCCAAGCATCCATATCGAGCAGATGAAGAGTAAAAGTAACATGAGGATAAATGCAGACTTTAGTGACACAAGGACAGAGTCATCGGAATATTTTTGAGCTTCACAGCTTGCGAGGAAGACGTGTCACTTTATGGGTAAATTAGTCACACCCCTCGCACAGCCAGCCACATCACCACAATCAACTGGGTGGCTTTTCTGTGGAATTTTGGCCTTGACAGTTAACATGTCTGCCACTAATGAAAACCATAATTTTGTACTGCTGTGTGTGTGCGCATACATATATATATATATATATGGATCTGTATGAAATGGATGTAGACAATATAGACATTTGCCATTTTCTCCTGAAGCATAGCCTGAAGCAATTTTCATTTGTATTCCCATGTATTTCTACCTGTAGCTAGTCCCTGCCAAAGCAGTGGCATTTGGGGTATGCAAGTCCCCAGAGCTTGCTGTCAGCTCTGTCAGGTTAGGGTGAAATGCGAGACTTGAATCAAGCCTGTAGGCAGCTCAAGCATTCACAGATGGTCTGGTAACAAAATAATCAAAACAGGCTCAGCTGTCTTGGTCCAGTGTTATTCTGAAGGATTAAATGATACTAAAGTGAGAGATTATTTTTGCTTCAATGTACTTTATGGATTCTAATTACATTTTCAAAGCCCTTGCCTAGGGATGGGTATCGAAAACCGGTTCTTGTTGAGAACCGGTTCCCACTGTTTCAATTCCTTGGAATCGTTTGCCATTTTTGCAAACGATTCGCTTATCGATTCCAGTCGCCCCGAATGACCACGTTGCGGAGCGTCATTTACCTGGCAGGAAACACGGCGCCTAAGCGGCTCAAACGCTCAAAAGTTTGGTTATACTTTACGAGAACGGATGACAACAGGGCAACTTGCAATACTTGCAAAGTACACAGCAAATTCAAAAGTGTTAAATGTTTTGGTGTTAGTAGTCTTAGAGTTAATTTTACTCTAAGTAGAGTCACATGCTTTTAATGTAACTCTGAGGTGTAAAATGATAGTAGTTAAAATCGAGTGTTAAAAATGAGTGTTTCTATTTCAAATCTGGAGGTGTTACAATGGAAACATTAACTCTTGACCTCTTAACTCTGAACTCCTAGAGGGGCTATGACACTAATAGAGTAAATTCACAGACTCCGCCCCCAGCACGGCTCCGATCGAAGCTGAAGTGAAGCCGTTTCAGAACATTTTGCTCTACATATTTGAGTTGTTTGCCATGCTTGGTAAGTCATTTTTTCAAAGATTGTTTCAATTATTATTATTAGCTTTTACTTCTGTGGCTCTTTGGAGTTGAGACAAAGCTGTGTGAAAGGCATTAGCCATGTTGCTCGCTGATAGCACCGCTTGCTGTTTTAGCTAGCTGAAAGGTATTGTTTTCGGCAAATACCACAGCCTTGAAAAAAAGCTTGCATGTGAATTTTCGGTTAAATTTTTTGGTCAAATACACCTAAAACAATGTCTAGAATGTGAAATGTTGATATAATGGTGCTACTTGAAGCCTGAAAACGATCTCCCATAAAAAACGAGCAAACAGCAGTAGCAGACGTCCCGACTGAGTTCTACGTTAGCATTTAGATCCCTCCAGAGTTTTGTGCACACGGTTTAGGTAAAAATGAAAAAGGTTGAGGTTTTACATTTAGTTCAGTATTACCTGTTGTCTATGTCCTTATCTTTTGGGAAAATACTTTACACAAGTAATGTCTCAAAAAGGATTCCTTTTTTTTTTTTTTTTACCGTGCTGCAATTGATTTGTGCCATTAATTAGTGTCAACTAATTTTTATTCAATCTCCACATAGGATATGCTTGTGAAGATGGAATATGGGGGAGAGCAGAAGTGCGTTGCAGTTCCACAAAGTGATGAATGAAGGACATGCATATTGTATTTTGTATTTATTGAAATAAGTGATGAGAATGCTGTTATTTGCATTTACCAGCTCACCTATGTCAGACCTTTTGATAAACAAAATTCTAATGAAAGTGAGAACATGTACACTGTTACATCTTTCAGAAAATATTTTGAAATTGTGGTGCACAGTTCAGAATAAATGTTTTTCAAAAACCATTGCGTCTTTTTAGTAAATGTTTATTTCCAAAAGAAATTTCTAGAAGTTCAGAACAGTAAAATTCCCGCTTTTTAGAATTAATTAGAAGATAACTCTTACGTAGTTAAACTAAAATACTCTTTGAGAGTTAATATATAAACTCTTAACACCAAGTGTTAAATTATCAACTCCAGAGAGATTTGGTGTTTAACACTAAATCAGAGTTAACATACCAACTCTCCAAAAAGAGTTAAATTAACACTCTCTGGTGTGGACCCATATAGACACTTTAAAAGTGTTGAAATCAAATCTGACAGTGTTAATTTGGACATGCTGGATTTGCTGTGTAGATATTTCATTTAAGGGAGGAAACACTACGAATATGCAAAAGCATTTGCTCACAAAACACGCGATGACCTTAAATGAATGTCGTGTTTTTAATTCCGCTCCGGACTCGTGAATCTCAACCCAGCAGCAGCGGTAACGTTTGCACGTCCTCTCCCGTTAATGCGGCAGGTAAATAATCAACTAACAGTGCATATTATGTTAGCGCGATCTGCCTTATTACAAAACCTGCCATTACTGTGCATTTAGATGACCATGATGAGAGAGACAGACAGAGTCTGGCTCAGATGCTGGCAGTTGTCGCTGCAGTCTACCGTTAGCGTCTCCTTTCAGGCCAGGATAGACGAATGTCACCGAGCAGTGACTAAGTTTGTGGTCAAAGGCTTGCACCCATTTGCCACAGCAGATGCCCCGATTTTAGGTAAGTGAATGTGTTTAATTGTAGGCAGGAACATTACTGGATATTCTTGTTTTATTGCTACAGAAGAATATTTATTTTATTATTTTACATTTACAATTTTTTTCCTGGGGACCCTGTGACACCCCATTGAAAAGCCGTAGGCTGTGGATCTCTTAAGATGTCACTGTTGGTTACTCCATGTTACTCCTAAATTTCTATCTCGTTCAAAGAGAAGATATAAAACAAAGTTCTAAGCTATTTGACCTTAGTGTTCTCCTTTTTTAAAAAGAATCGATAAGAGAATCGATAAAGAATCGAATCGTTAAACAGAATCGAAAATGGAATCGGAATCGTGAAAATCTTATCAATACCCATCCCTACCCTTGCCTGTCATTGACCTTCTGTATACAGGAGTTGCACAAACACGGCATTTTGGGATCCAACTTGAAAAAAGGCAGTGACACAGTTAGACGCAAACAAAACATTAGAGAATCTCATTCAAACACTAGATGGCTTAAATGCCTTCCTGACAAATTTGCAAAAAATTAAAGCTTGTTAGAATAATAAAAACTTTAATTTTAGCCTTATAATCAGAATCAGATTAATAATTGATTTAATAATCCCAGAGGAAATTATGTGGTCACAGTTGCTTCAAGATAATAAAACCAGTCACCAACTTCACAAATTTAAATATTACAAAATATAAAAAAATTCTCTAGTAAATATAAATAACTCTAATTATAAATATCCCAGTATACTGCACAAAATTAAAATACATATAGTTGGAACTAATGATATGAAAAGAGGGACATCTTTTCATATCATATTATATAAGCTGTATCCATGTACGTTTGCCTCTATCAATAAATCACTGCACCCATTTCCCATTTTTCAAACAAAAGATAAGGAAACCAATGGTGGTTGAAGACTTTTCCACAGTACTATACGTCTTATGCATCTTATATGAGTGACCTTGCAGTCAAGCAAGATCGTGCTCATGAGCTCACAACTCAGGTCAAGTGAGTTGCTGTCCTGCTGGTTATGACCAGCAGCAGGACGTGGTTAACCACATGAATGCATTTTCAGTCATAATGTGCCTCTCATGAGGTGCAACCTCTTCAGATGTAGAAACATTATATGTAATTTAGCCAATATCATTTCAGAAATCACTGACGATCCATCTGCTCTGTTCTTTACGTATTATGATGTGTTTTGTTTTTTAAAAGTGTGTTCAACCCAAAGACTGGTTGACTTGGTATCTTTCCCCATGTCCATGACCTCCATGTAGTCCTTGTAAAGCGGATGCAACAAAAAGGAGACTCATGACCCCATGAAGCAACCAGGCAAAACACTTCATAATCCCTTTAAAATCCATTAACTCAGACTTGCTTTGTGTTCCAGTATTCCTTCAACGATCTATTTACATGTGTATGAAAGACATTTTCCAATTAACTTCATTATGAGTTCTTTTCTTGAGCTCAACATACATACATAACTGTGCAGCTACTTTTCATCTCCCCGAGCAAAGCCGAGCAGAGACCTCCGCTGCTTGTCATCTGGATGGGTGGCATCTTGTCTTCTGAAGATCTGAAAGTTATGTTAGAAAGATTGGATTTGACAGAGCGATGCCTCATTCATGGTTCAGCTCAAATAAAATGATGATTTAATCTCTAACAAAGAGATTTTAAATAAATAGTTTGCTCATTTTTACATTACCTCCATTATTGATCAAGTGTCAGTTCAAGCACAGTTTGAGACTTAAAAAACAAGTTAAACCTTTAAAATAAAAACATGAATAACACAGCAGCTTCCTATTTATGATGACTCACATTGTCACAAACCATTTGTTTTACCAAGCTGAAGGACAGAAACAGAGGAAATAACTTCAGTTTTTGCACGCTAAAAAGGAAGAGGTGTCGTTTCACAAGTTTTGTTACCATGTGGTTGTTTGTTGTTGTTTGTAGCTTTTGTTTTTTCAGAGAAAAGGGGCACTGTTCCTCAAAATCTGTTAACAAACAGTTCATCTGTAGCATTTTTAATAATCATCTGACTTTAACTTAAAGCAGCTGTTAGCGGTATTTATAGAATGATCTAAAATTTCATTGTATCTGTTATGCAGCTGCTGGGAGTACATCTGGCAAGCAGCCTGCTATACCTTGGAAGCATAATTCTCTCTCTCTTGCACACACACACACACACACACACACACACTGGCTCTCTTCATGTTTCTCTGTCCTTTGTTTTTCCAAAAAAACAAAGTTTTCCCTGAATGTAACCTGGAAACAAAGTAAGGTATATGGCAATGATAATGCCAGAACTTGCAAACTCATCTGGAATATGAAGCTAGAGTAAAAAGCTTTCTGAAGAAAAAAAAAAATCATAGGAGTGAAACTTTGAAATCTATCCAGAAAAAGCAGAAAACGACAAGCAACTAGCACTTTTAATGGTGTGGCACAGCCTTCTGTTCAGTAGTCTTACTTTAACTATTCTTAAGGTTTATATTTTATACATTGATCAGCCACAACATTAAAACAACAAAAAATAGCATACCGAAGAACAGTGCTATTGATCAACTTGTGACCATGCAGTGTTTCATTGCGAAATGTTTGCATTTACATGAAATTCACCCTGACCCTATCCCCTAAACACCCACCCATAAAATGACCCTACAACAGGCTTCTATATGGCTTGTGGAGAGTCTCAGATGTTGACTCAGCCTTCAAAAACGCCCTAGATTAACATCTCCCTAAGCATCCATGGGATGCACCAGAACAAGACTCATCCATGGAGGCCATACCCTGAAACCCACACAACCCAAACAATCCACTGCCAACATCCCGATGCCAGGGCTACAAGACACCCTCAAATCTCCTATGCCCATAGTTTGACAGGTCAGAGTTGTGTTTGCCGAAAGATGGGGACCTACTGTACAGCATATTAGGCAAGTGGTTTCAATACTGTAGCTAATCGGTATGACCTGTTATTTAGTTCATAGCAAGAACATACTGAGTACATTTAAATCCTTGTATATGTCCTGTCATGAGAGCAGACACTCTAAAGAGCTTTTTTTGTGTGTCCAAGTTGTAAATTATACGGCTGGGCTTGGCTTCTAAACTCTCCTGTGGGCCTCTATCACATTTTTATGGATTACAGTTCCTTAAAGTGAAATTCCATGCAAAGCAGAATTCAGACCAGCCATGGTAGACAATTCAGCCTTGAATGGTAGATAATGTGAAAATATAGGCGAACATAACAAATAAGCGATTCCCCTGGGCTTGAGGCTGGATATGTAAACGTCAATCATTGCAGTTATAGTCGTTTTTATTTTTTGAAAATAGTCTTTTGAGAATTTCTGTGTGTGCTTTTCATCCAAACTAAATCCGAGGTCAACCACAGTACAACCACCCGATATTGTCTGCTTCCAGTGTCTTGTTCAATGTTCCTTCAGCAGGGTGAATGTTTGCTGTCTTAAATCCCACACAGTGTTTGTGGATTCAGTCTTTTACTGTTGATTACATAGTTTATTGAAGTTATCACAGATTTTTTTCTTTTTTTGGGGGTGGGGGGGTTGTAAGTCTTACTTTTATCTGCCTTTGGAAGATGTGTTATCTTTGATTGAGCTCGATTTTCTCATTTCGCCAGCTATAAACAAGGTAAAGATAAAACAAACATAAGTGCTTTCTGGGGTGGGGTGTATATCACACACATACCAACATATACTCATATCGGTGTAGAGAAAGTCTACACAGCCATTATGTTCTCTATAGTCTAAAGTGATAAAAAAAAAGAAAAGAAAAATCAGTGCCTGGACACTCATAAATAACAACAACAGCAACAACACACACATATGAAAACACAGCATACCAAATAGGTCTGATTTTACAGTCTGTTGTGTGTTTAATGAAGAGTATTTGGTTGAATCCCCGTAAAGTCACGCTACACCCTGCTCTGTGGGATGCCACTCCCTCTAATAGGGCTCCCTCTGGACAAAACCATTACAGAAGAGCCTCAGACACATTTATATAATGAATGTATATTAATCGGCAAATGGGGGTGGGGGTTGTTCAGGATGTAAAATTCTTCCACTTTATTTAAATTCAAATAATAATAATAATTCAAATAATTCAAAATCTTTATCTTCTTGGTAGTGTGTGCAGAGCAATGTAACATGGTCCTCATGTGAGGCTCATTGACAGTGTGGTTTAGGCTTTGGCTTTCTGTTATTCAAGCAATAGTTTCAGTTTTGTTGTGAGGTTTTAGTGACTCTTTTGACTCAATTTGCTTTGGTAACAGATGTTTATGTTTGCGTCGCTTTGAATCTCTGTTAAACATTTCCTTTTTTGTTAATTAGGCAGTTATTTTTGTCAGACACCCTCTGATTCATTGTCGACTTATCTGCAGAGGGCTGTGACAGAGCTTCTGAAGAATGTACCCTGAATTTTCGAACACGTGGCCCTGTCTGACTTTGTTGAGTGTTAGCATGGCATGTTCCAGTGACTTGCACATTTGGACCTCGCTGGATCGCAGTCTGTTTCTGTTGGAGGACTGGGCCACATATTTTAGCCACATGTGTGTTTGAGACAGAAACCCAAATGAAATACACATTGGGACGCAGAAGTGCTGCGCATGCAGTTGCATTCCTGGAAGCCGACTCGCAGGCTGACAAAAGAGGGGATGACTGTCACGGCTGAAACGGTATACCAGGAATTATCTGATGGACACTTTATTGTTATCGTTTTATTCCCTTTTAAAGGGTTTGGAACATTTGCTACTGTGTCTGTTTTTCATGTCTTGCTGCAGTAACCCTTATTTCTTGACAGAGGGCAGCAGTAAGCCATTCAAAAACAGAAGAAGAAGTAAAAGTGCTTCGCTTTGGTCTCTTACCAGAGCCGCATGCCAAAGACAAGCCATGAACTTAAGCTGATCACACTCTTCCTAATTTGTCCAATTTAAGCTTGTTTGATTCATTATTGAAAACTGTCTGTCTAAGGGGAGCCAAACCACCATTTGCTCCATCTCCAAAGCATAGTTGAAAGTCTGCCAGACATATTTGGTGGTTGCCTGCACATTACTGCATTGAAACAATATGTCAGTTTGGAGCATGACTTAATTTGAGCAATAAGCAAATATGCCGGGTAAACCATCCTGATGTTGTGAGACAAAGTGCATGACAAGGGGAGTATCAGGGAGTTAAAAGTCACCATCAACTTCTTGTCATAACGTTTTTTTCTCTCTAATCTTTGGGACTGTTGTGTTGGCCTTTTGAGAATTGTTTTATTACTTCAGCATTCCATATAAGAGATTCTAATGGTCCTTATGTGTCCCATTAAGACTTTACACCATCCCATAGAACCAAACTGGGAAAGTAATTTTCTCTGTGACAACCTGCAGTAGAAGTTCTTAGGTTTCCTTCTCTTAAACTCATGAAAACGCATTAACTCACAGCTTGACTTATAGTTCATGTCATGCACTCTTGATTCAAAATGCTCCGGCTGCTGTCAGTTGAAAAAAACCTTCAAACTCTAACAGTTTCAATTTTAGTGGAAGCTTGGGCAAGTATGAAAGAGCTTGTGCGTGGAGTGTAATTGAACTCCGTGGAAATTTTTCTGGGTTTTTGCAAAATCTGAAGAGAAAAAAAAATCAAGATAACACATAAGTAGATAGCGGGACACTACTATGGTATATGTTACAGTGCGGTCTAATGGAAAAATGTTTTATCTCAACATTTCATTCTGAGCTCAGCATCCTTGCTGACCTGCTGTGTAACTAATAATGTTTTTGATCAAGATGAATATTGTTTGCCTTGTTGGGTAAGACAGAGGGAGGGCAGAACATTAAAATACTGACCGTACTTGATGGTGTCCCCCAAGGCTCCTTTGAGAAGCATAGCTTGTCTTCATAAACAGAGGTTACTGTGGCACAAAGGGGGGTTTCATTCCTACAAGGGTTCATGTACTTGAGCTTGGCATTTTTTCATATTTACATTGGTTGATAGTCTCAGTAGATCTGTTTATGATATTTCCCCCCTCGCTGTTTGTTTGTACTTCTTTCTTCTCAGCTTTTGCAATCTCTCTCTCCTCCATGTCCCTCCCTCTTTCACATTCTCTTTTTATCTCTTTCTTCTCTCAGTGTTATATCCTGAATAGTGGGTTTCTATTTTTTTTCTCTCTAAAAGGCTTGCGTCATTATTCTCTGTCATTTAACTACATTTCACATGATATTCATAGTCTAAAACTTGATTTGTGTTGCCCTATCAGGACATAGTTGTATTCCAGGTCTACAGAAGAGGGCTTTGTACAGAAAATATGGAAAAAAAGAGGCTACCTGTTTTGACAGCAGTTCAGATATGTGGCAAACACGTAGCTGGTGAACTGAGCAGCGACAAAAACCAGACTGTTTGTGATTGCCGCAGCAAATCTATTTCTCCTGGAAAGCCTAGTAGAGAAAAAAAATGGGCCACAAAATTTTGAAGCACAACCGTTTTCACTGCACTCAGTTTACTTTTAACTGTTTCACGCCGTCTGTCTCACACCTGGTTGCTGGGCATGGCACTGAACAGAGCGCGCTCTGTTCTGCCGCTAGAAAAAAATCTGCCGAGCCATACGGAAAATAAATCAGCTCCACGTTCATTAAACAAAAAAGCTGTGGGCAGATTTATTTCATTATTGAGACACTCTCAGTTTAGTCCCCCCTCCCCGTGTACAGCAATTTAACTCTCAAAGGTATTCCTCCACATCATTCCTTTTGGCTCCTTGTGGAGCTACTGGCAATGTCCATGCTACTCTGGTGGATCTTCTTCAAAGTAAACCAGTGTATTGGTTATGGGTCTCCACCCTTGTTGCTATCTCTTACGCTGTGGTTTGTGAGGTGCTGTAAAAAAGGGGAAAAAATGCTAGCCCAGACACCCAAATTGCTGCATAATGAACCCGTGAAATATCCCCCACCGGGAGAGCCTAGGCTCTCTGAAACAACACAGACAAACCTGCACAAATATGCTGCTCTGTTTATGGAGAGGCAAAGCGCTCATGGAAATAATCGGCCTATTAGGGTCAGATATTTCAAAGTGTGCTATCTGTTTTCCCTCTTTACCCTCAGCTATGATCTTTGATGCAATTCCCACACCCAGTCTTAGAGTCGTTTGTGATAAAAATCCATCACTAGCTAATTTTCTGCCTATCTCTCTTTTCTTTTTTTTTTCTTTCCTTCTGCCTATCTCTCCTGCATGTGGAACAGGTATCTAAAGTGTTGACTTGTTATCATTCTGACTTCGCAATGCTGGTGCACACTGAGGTCACAGAGCAGGGAAACTGTGAAACCACAGCGCCCAAATCTGACATTCATGCGAAAATAAACATGGTGGCATGTCGGTTTCATTTAAGGTCTTGTGAGATTATGCTGATTTTGATTTTCACTCCCTTTCCTTTTTGAAACTTTTAGATAATAGCGTGCAGCTAGTAAGTCATGAAAGCAGCAATTAAGAGCAGTAAATAGCAGAAGCAGGTTGGCTCATTGTTGTTACAGGAATATAAATGTGGCCTCTGAAAAGAATCACCTGCTTTACGCACATGAAAAGGTGCCCTGCACGACCTTCCAGCTAAAGAAAGAAAAAAGAAAAAAAATCTTAGCCACTACCAGCTCCATCCTCTCAGGATCCACTGAGGAAGGAAGCAGGTCAGGCTACCTTAGTGCCCCATGAGCTATGCAGCACCATCTCCTGCAGGGACATTGGTTATTTTTGGACTGAAGGCGGATCGTGTTACGACTACGAGAAGACCCCTCAGACAGGAAATCACCCAGCACGCCACCTAGCTGCTCCCACATTCTTGGCCGTCAGCCTGACTGAATGGTGCTTCAGCATGCAGATGGTGATGTGAGAGGAAAACCCATAAGAGCAAGAGAGCCATCTTCTTTTCAGCTACAGATGACCTCTTGCTCACTCACGTCTCAGCCTTGTATGATAAAAATGTATATCGCCACACCCAGTTTGCTAAGGGCGTGCAATGATTTAGTACCTTTCTAGATGGTATATTGTAGAAATGCAGAAATGATGCCATTATCATACAATTTTTGCATTTCTGAGTCCAGCAAGAGGAAAAGACACCATGGTGCATGGTTACTAATCAGCTTACATCTGGTTATTTAAAATTGGCATTTGAATCAGTATTTATTTCTTGTGTATTTTTGTTATTCATATGTGGCCTAATATGTGGCCTCCATAATAAGACAGGTGGTATAAGCAGCGTTATGCTAATCCATTTTTGCTTACATAGCATCATAGATAAGCATGGCTAATGTTTCAGCAGTTTTCTGAGGCAGGCTTATGCTTACGCAAACTCTCTTTTAATCCCACAATGGTTTACAAAGGTGAAAGCAAGATTAGATCAAGCTTCTACACTGTTGAAATATTTCTTGCATCATTATCATAACCAAGCAAAAGCCTGCGCAACGAAGTCATGCGTTGTGCTATTTGTTTCATATGAACATTCCTGGGGTTAGCTGAAAAACCACCAAGTTATTATGTGGGAAATATCAAAGGCTGTGTGGCCACCAAGGCTGAAGTGAAGAGCGTGGGAGGTTTGTGACATACCCCCTGATTTCTTTCCATCTGCCCACCAAAAACATTTGTGTACTGCATTTGTGTGCGTGTGAGTGTAGTTAGTATGCATGGCTGTGTGTGTCTAATGAGACTGTTTGCCTGCTCTGCTGTGGACTTCCACTTAATTTCAATGAAGCCAAAAGAAATGGGAAAAAAACAACAACAACTTATCACCTCCAGGACAGTTGTTAACAGTCATGTAGATTTTATGAAACTTGTGCCTATGCTAAAATTTACTCTTGAAAGTGCCCACATTGTCATTTTTTTTCATACAGCATAATGTTTACCCGACTCACACCCTAAGACTGTACATGAATGATGGTCATAGCCACCGTAGTAACACCCACTGGTTCATTTGCTGTCATCTTAGTGTGTTTCTCGAGCCAGACATGGCCATGTTTGGAAAAGAGGATAATTTGAGTTATGAGTTCATGCTATGTTAGCAAGCTGCAACTAAAGACTGTATGGGTGCATTACATATACACAGTTACCTGCTCATTAGTCCTCAGCAAGATGCAAATGAAGAACAAATGTTAATGCCTGAAATGCTAGAGTCCACAGAGTTAACCAGCCTCAAGTGAACAGACAGAGCATGAAAAAGGCAGGGCGACGTGGCTAACACAACTTCAACCCTTAGTAAACATCTGCAAAGACAGCATGCTAGCACAAAGCTAGCCAACCCTAGTCGAGAAGCCAGAGAATAAAAGCAGTGACGAGCACTGAGGCTTGCAGCTACAGTGCTGCAAGCCACCATTTCTATCTGCGCATGTTTCTACAGTAGAATAACTGCGATTGCTTTGAAGTCTTGATTTGTGTCAGTGTGTGAGACTGTAGTCTCCAGTCTATATACTAACACTTATTTGCAGATTATTTGAATTGGATATCATGAGCAAATAAGTACAGATGATTGAAAGTTCTAATGTTAAAACTTTCAATCATTTCTCTCTCTGAGGTCGCTAATATGAAATACATAACAGAGGCCAAAGAGCAGAGTCCTGTGGGACACCACGCCGCAGGGGAATCTGACACCTAGCCTCCATCAGAGAAAATGAAACTTATATGTGTAAGAAATGATTTGAACCATTTTAGGGCTGCACCTCAAACACCCACACAGTGTGACGCCAAGGCGTCAAGCTCAGAGTGGAAATTACCTACAAAGAGCAAAAATTCTTATGAAACATACAGCACATATTTGGTTATGTTTCCTTACAGTGACTTAAGTATCATTATGCCAAATCACACTGGACTAGCACTGTTTACTATCTAATACATCATGCTAATCTTATTATTGCACTATATAAAGTGGGACTATTTAAACTATTGAAATTTGGCCATACTGTGTAACCAAAACCAGGCTTCTTTCCATATTTCCCCCGGAAAACCTTTCAATAATAATATTTTTTTTGGGATACAGACATCAGATACTTACACTTTTGGTTTAGAATAGCTCTTTTGTTTATCTGTGCATTTTACAATGGAATGTGTGCCAGTGCCCGGTTTATTGGTGTTCACGTCAGCCTGACCTCAGGGTGTAAAAGGGCTGTTTCGTCACAGTTACTTCACCGGCTCGGTTACGCACCATCGATCGAGCCTGAGAAAAACCAAGATGGAGGTGACCATTCTTTGAAACAACCCTGTTTTCTCGTATGCAAATGAAGAAATGTGTCAAATCTCCACAGCACCACATAGCATTTGGCATTCATTATGGATTTTGATGTATAGGCAAATAAAAGATCCCAAAATGCACCCATCGTGCAAGGTTTCCATCACACTTAGAATGAAGACATATCCGTAACGGATCTGATTCCTGCTTTGTAATCTTAAGATCTCAATAGTGTCTCAATAGTGAACACTGATTACTGTGTATTTATGGATTGTGTTTGTGAAGCTCATCATTACAATCACATCACTTAATTGAATTAGTTGCTACCTCAAAGACTTACACAAACTCAACAATATCTTCAATTACAATAACTTCCTTTGTATGTGGGCTGCAAAGCATGCCTTTAAAAGTGTGACTCAGTTTGAGTTATTTTTTTTAGTATATTTGGTGCTTTTTATAAAACTTTAAAGTGAGTAGAAACTATTCTCAATTTCCAGTCTTAGCTTTTTGTCCAAACATACTAGTGTTCATTCACTCTGTGCAGGGTGCAGCAGCTAAGTTTGAATGACTGGGCTAAAGGTGACCCTCTCACCTACTCAAGCTTGAGTACAGTACATTCCCTGACTGGAAGGTGGAGAGCATGAGGAAAAAGGAGTAGACCGTCTGCCCTCTTTCATCATTTCCCCTCCATGCTGCTGCTGCCCCTGAACCCACCTTCATTAAAACTCACTAGAGGGTTATGAATGGGCCTGTCTGGCCTACTGCACGGCCTTGAAAGCCCAGCTGGTTCCTATTACAGACTCTTACAATGCACGCGTGTGTGCATGGTTTGGTGTGTGTGGATGAGAGAAAGAGAGGCAGAGCTCATTCATCTGACACAGAGGGGTAACAGGTTCTAGTTAATCCCTGGCAGGTAGCCCTGATGAGACCCAGTATTCAGGTGCTGCCAGAATTGAGCACCATTTGGAAGTGTGGGAGGGGCACAAACATCTTTCAGTGGAAGTAAAGGTGGAGAACAGCGACGTGACCCCCGCGTTTTCAAGCCGCAGTCAATGCTGTTTCCCCGTGAACCTCTGAGACGCTTATCTTTCTCCTCCTGATCCCATCATCCTCAGCATCCTTGTACACAGCTTCCTTTAAAAAAAAAAAAATCATCTTCATCCTGCTCCCACTTTCCATGTGCTCATCACTCAGCTCTTTCAGTGTTTATGCTGTTCTTCTTTCACCTGCCTACCCTCTGTAATTTATAATAATACATTTCAAGAAAAAAAGGTGCCCTTTTTATGATAAGACATTATTTTCCTGGATGTTGTCCAAACACAAGGATGGGATTTCAGGCCCCGAGCCAGACATTTTGGGTCCACTTTTATGAAAGTATATAAATCTGACTGAGCCACAGAGGAGAGGTATATAAGCTCAGTCCCATGGCCGTTTGTTCTCATGTTGGTCTCTTATTGCAGCAACAAGCGGGGGGGGGGGGGGGGGGGGGGGGGGGGGGGTGACGACTGAAATAAAACTGCTTGGTTGAAGAGTCCGTGCTACAGTAGCTTCATGTATCATCCAAACAAGGGTCTTTCAAGCTGGAAACATTTCCACTCAATTTGTTAAGGAGAAGAACGGGAGTTACGAGGCGACTGCCATTATGAATCATAATTACTGCACAAATCCACGTTATCCTATCCAACTTTGAATTATATTCCCTTGTACCTTTAATGCTGCCGGACTGTGATTAAAAACAAACCGAAAAGCACGAAGGGTGCACTTGTGCTATCGGAGCCATCTGCATACTGACAAATGTCAGGCTGCTCTGAGTGACAGACGCTGTACATCACTGTGGTATTGGCGAGAAAGGGAAGCAAAAAAAAAAAGAAAAAAGGAAGACACGGAAAGAAGACATGTCTTATTTATGATAGCAATGTGGTTTAAATTGAGCCCACTCACACTAACCCCCCAACTCCACCCCCGCATTGAATTCCCAGGCTTGAGTAAATCGCCTCACTTACGTCGGAGTTTATATTCTCATGCCCTCCCAACCGCCAGGCCTTCGCTCCCACCCCCCACAAACAGATTTTTTTTCCCCCTCTTGTGTTTTTCTCTCTCCCATCACTAACACCCTCATTCACAGCAGCACCCTACACCCCCCACCCACCTCCCAAACCATCCTAAACTCCTGCACAGGGCAACACATGTGCTTCCAATTAAGTTTTCTTTTGTGAAGAAGCTGCCTCCTTCTTGCGTTCATGAGAAGAGATATATATGTATAAAAGGCATGTGTATAATGGTAAATTGCCCTCATTAGCAATCTGTAAAAAATATTTTTCCCATCCCATTTGCATATTTGAATTGGATTTAAGTTATATAGGGTTCATGCACATGTATTTACCTTTATTGCTTTTCTCAGACAATGCTATCAGGTGTAAATACAACATGCCCATTGCACGCCTGTCTCCGTTGCAAACGGCCTAAACAGGCAATCAAAAAATGTGCTTTTCTCATTGAGACAAAATGTGGATGCTAAAACACATCAACTTCCTGAAGTTTTTGCTTGCGACCACTAGAGGAGCTCCTACAACACATGAACACAGCAGCCCACTCGGTCAGAGTCTGAGTAGTTGCCGTCTGTGGCTGGGAAGCTTTTTATCGTAACACTTCAATGAAATTCTTGCAATCATGTTTCAGCCACTAATGGTAGCGTGATTTCCTTTTACCCTCAAAGAGTGGAGGGGTTTGGCAGATGTCTCAGAGGGTCACATATCATTCAGTGTTAAACTGTACATCCACTTTCATGATATAAAGGAATTGGCTAAACATGCATGCACATATGTTTATTCATTGTTTACAGGTGACTCACATAGCAGCGATGTTTAAATGGGGTTGTTTTCAAGGCTGCTTGCTGCAGCTTGTGATTGAAATTACTGTTGCTAGGGAGACGCTCTAATTTGGCTTCATTGTAGACGTTGTGGTTTGAGCAACAGGTGCCTGTTATTTTTGGTTGCTTTGTTGCAGGGCTCTGCGTGTTTAAGTACGCTGTGTTTGCATGTGTGTGTGTGTGCGTGTGTTTCTTCTGCAAGGGTGTATGCACAAAAGTGTGTGTACTGATGTGTGTCCTACCATGCTACCTTTGCATCTTCAGAAGGACAGAAATACACAGCCGCAAGCTGAGACAAGCAGGAGCAAATAAGGCTCTGCGGTTCGCCGAGCTCCACACCCATGGGATGCTTAGCATTTGTTTACCAACCCTCTTGAAGGTGTGAGATTTTTTTAAGGGTTATTTAAACCTCACTTCAATTCACACAAGCAAATCAGGTAAGAGGGGGAAAAAAATCAGGTTACCAAAGTTGTGTGAACTGAATCAACCGCCGCTCAACTTGACCTTTAAATTTTTCCATTCCTCTGTTTAACTAAACTGATACACAAGGGTTTGAGCTGACAGACTACGAGGATAAAGTGATTAGACTTTGCATACTCTGATCCTCGTTCTGTGATGTGAAACCGAAAGTGTGTGTTTATTATGAATTTAAATGACAACTTGCACTAAAGTAGCCTGCATACATTGCAACCGCTTCATAATCCACCTTATGTTGACATAAAAATGAAGCAACATATGCGTGAAACGGACCCCTTTTTAAAGTAAGTCTGATGGTTCATTTTTATTCTGAAAAAAGTAATATTTCCATTGACTGAGCTGTCCCTGATGTCCACTGATAGTGACATAACGCGTGTTAAATATAATCGGGGATTTTGGTAGCACTTTATAGTTCTGTAGTACTAAAACATTAATGGGGTAATAGGTCAATAAACAAGAGTGAATCATGCCAGCCAGTTTTCTCTGGTAACGCCTGTCTGGCTAAATGTTTTTACCTTTTTTGTGCTAATGTGAGCATAAGTTAGCTGACCTGAATTGCAAGCTATGGTGGCTCAGCTTATTTGTCCCGAGAGCTGAGTCGCCGGTAAATTATTCAGCCTGCTCTTTTCAAAACTAACAGTTGAATGCAAGCTGCAAATAACACAGCCAAGTTAAACCTAGTTGTTTTGTCTAATGTTACTACAAATATTACCATGCATAGAACCTTTATCAGCTAACACGATACTAGATTATTTATTATGTTAAACAACTTGGAATTTAGCTAACAAATTTGCAAATAAAGATTGCCTACTAGCAAAGATGAGGTGTGGTAGTTAGTTGTTAACAAGGGTGCAATTCGGTAGAAACCTCTGGTCTACATGTTCCTACTTATGCCCCAAAAGGTTGATTCTGTTCATCTGGACGTAACGTTTTCAACGGGAGAAACGTTTCGTCACTCACCCAAGTCACTTCTTCTGAAGAAGCACGTTTCACGAGTGATGATATAATATAACATCTTGGACACGTCTTCCTGACACAATTGAAAACTCTTCTTTCAAAGTGATACGTTTTAGCTATGCAAGGGGCTGCTTTCTGTAAGGAAATTAAGTGCATGGTTTGTTGGCTTTGGAACTGATGGTGCAATGCAGAGGTCTCAAACTTAAATGAGCTGTGGCCCACTGCTGTCATCTCTTTGGAGGGACACTTTAGTGTTCAAGTAGTACAAAAAAAACCCCCCACCAAACAAGAAAATGTAGTGTTTGTTTGGTTTTTTAAAAAATTTCAAATAAACTGCAAATGAACGCAATTGTTTTTCTGAAGCCTTCTTTTTCATTGAACTACCAACTAAACAAATTGTTACTCTCCTTCTTGCCAAACACGTGGCAGCACTTCTGCTGTCATTTTGTTCGTATTTAACAAAACAAAAATGCAGACATAAGTGTACACATTAGTTTTTGACTGCTAGTGAAATTGTTTTCTTTACAGACAACTCTCTCACTAAACTAACACAGCCAATCCCTCAACATGTTTGTACTCTCTGCTCATATTAAATTTTTTTTTTTTGCTTTTTAAAGAACTTATTTTAACGTTGCACTCAACAACAAACAAATCCTCCCTAACAAAAAAAGTAAGCTCAAGGGCCAAATTGCATTATAATTCTCCACGGCAATATCGGGGTGACGTGGGCCATAAGTGGCTCCCGGGCAAGTTTGAGACCCCTGGTGAGCAAATTGCAAAGCAGAATTATTTTCATATAATAACTTTCAAACTCTGAAATTCTCAAACTGAGTAAATCAACAGGTTCACCTTATTCCTGTTAGAGCCCAGAGAATTGCAGATGTGCTGCACGAAACAAAATCAAAACTTTTTTTAAATCTATTTATTAAATCTGTTCTGTAAGAAACTACCTGTATGGAAAAAAACATGTATATATTAGCTGAAAACATTTTATGCTGTTAAAATTTGAGATTATTTCATATTAAATATTGAGGTTAAATGGTGCAGCTGGCCAAATATAAAAGTGGGATTTAATCAGAAGCTAAAATTGAATCACCTGTGTCTGAAGAAGAAAACATGAGACTGAGCATATTGTGTGTAATAATTGTAACAATTGAAGAAATTAGTTATAATGCATATACGGTGACACAAAAATGCACTTCACACTTGCTGTTTTTTTCCTTCCACACCTTCAAGGCTTTCAGTGATAAATGTGTTAAGACTAAGGAAGCTCTTTTGACCTCCGCCACTGTGTCCACCCACCACCAGCCCCAGCAGGCCACCTCTTTCTAACCTTATGCAAAACTGATCTAAGTTTCAGAGAGTCAAAAAGAGTGAGAAAAGGAGAGATGGAGTGAAGCAGCAAAAAAGAAAAAAGTTTTACCCTGCGACCTCTCCCCAGGCCCCGAGCAGGGAGTAGGACTGAGCCCACCACATCACTGCATGGTGCTTGCCCCCTCTGTTATTCCAACTCTCTGGTTACGGTCCTAAACCCAAGGGGGTCTTTAACTCAGGCCTTGGGATCACAGGCCTGACTGTTAACAGCTCCAAGGTGAAAGGCCTTGGACATTGCCCTCCATGTTACATACTCCCCTGGCTTAGCCAAGTCCTTGGAGACTTCAGCCTCCTCCTTGGTGTGTAAGGACTATTTTGTGCTTAGGTCTTGGCATGCCAAGGTGTTGTATTACCGTTTTTTCACGTTGTGAAGATGGTGTTCACCTTTTGTGTAAACATATAATTAAACACACAACTTTTCAAGGATTCATTTGAATGCACAAATGGTCATTCGGTATTTTATATGCTACCGATAATTAAACGTTTGCCTCCTCCCTTCTCACTGCCACACACCAGCTCAGTATTTTTTAATCAGTCATTAGCAGTGATTAGTTTGAATCTCACATGTCAGATAAACATTGTAATCTCACCTAAAAATGATGGATTGCAGTAAAGAAAGTAAGCTAATAATAATTTAAATATATGCATGCTTGTCAACTAATATTCCTCTTTTGTTTAAGCCCCTTTCATGACCTGGCAATTTATCTTTTTGACAGTATGGCAGTGTTCAGACCAGTTAAATTTCCATTATCTCCCAAACCATTACCTGCTTATGTACCACATTTAAACCTGTCAAAATCTATCCAAATATAGTAATTGATGTGCGATCCATTGCAGGCCTAAAGACCCTGTGCTCTTTTTTTGTCAAAATTACACTTGTCATTTTTTATCTGAGAACTTGCCTCTCAAGATAAGAGTTGTTCTTCACCCACAGGTATGATTTGTCTCCTCTGTCAGCGGCATTTGTCTTGTCAGCCCCCCCCCCCTCCCCCAGAGTTAATTACATTTCTGCAAAAAACATGTATTGCATGCAAAGTATCGTGAAAACATGAGTGACTGAAGTAAGAATGTTTGAACCTTAAACGGTTCTATTTAGCAATTACGAAAATAAAATCTCACATGACTCATATAGCCATAGAGTAAATATGCATATGTACACACATACTGACTCAGTCTGTCAAAAAACAGAGGCAGATGGTACATTGTGATAATAATTATATTGTTGTGTCTGGCCTGGCAAAGGATTTCCTCTGGGAAGTGTCTGGCTGCTGCTGTGATGATGCTTCATTGAAACTGGGTGGAGGTCCATCGCTTAACAGCTGAACAGTCTGCTTTATGTGAAAACAGGGTGTCTTTTTTTTCCCTCTGTCACACGCATAGCATACAGTTGAACATATATGTATTTATATATACATACAAATACACACAGAGACATAACAGAATGAAAAAAATTAAATGAGCCAACTGAATGTTTGGCCAAAGGTCAATTAAGGGTTTTACTGCATTTCTCATATACTTTACATACTTGAGCAAAAAGATTGAGGAGTTGTGAACTCTGTACTTCAGCACTGGGGTTTGAATTATCATGCGCTTCATTGTTGTTTTGCCACTGCTTGCTCGTGTCTCCATTGACCCTTGACGTTCTACTATCTCAGCCACACAGACACAACACACCTACGCTGGTCAGCCAGCGGCCTTGTTCCCCTATTGTCTTCCATTCCACTAGTCATGACCCTGAACAGCACACTGCAGGGGTCTGTTCCTTTTTATAATGGAAGGGTTTCCTCCTCTTGCATTGTTGCTGTTTGCCAGCGCTTCCTCCTTTCATTCACTGACCTCTTCTCTACTTCCTGTTTGTGTGGTGTACCAGTGGTCATCACGGGGTAGTTTGGCTCTTAATTATCGTGGGTAAAAGGGTGTGATTGAGACAGTGTGAGGCAGAGAAACTTGCATCTTGTGTCTGTTTGTGATACGCTAATGCCAGATGTTTGTGCAGATTGTTGCTATAGCACATTACATTTTATTGATGCCTCTGTCCAAAAGAAAAAAAAAATCATATACTGTAGACTTAATGCACATTGGTTACTATTTGGGGTTTGTTGTTTTACTCAAGGGCCCTTGAATCTCAACATAATGATTTCATCAGCCATCATTAGTGATTAATGAATTTACCAACTGAGCTCCAGCTCCTGGCAATGAACAAGCTAGAAATGAACACGTAGACATTTGGTAACATGTTTTGTATTATTGTAGGGTCTTTACCTTACAATGTAAAGCGCCTTGAGGCAACTGTTGTTGTGATTTGGTGCTATATAAATAAAACTGAGTTGAATTGAATGAGTTAAGACAGATAAGACACTAAAAGTTTAACAAGTTTAGTCAAGTTTAACCTGATCCTTAATAGAAAGGATTGTATAGTTTTTCACTACAGTATTTTGTTTTTGGTGGGAGTTTATTGATGCTGATTGATATCAAGTTCTTTTGAACATGTTAACAAGTCTGAGAACTTTATAAGACAATAAATATTAGGTATATGAGTCGATATCTCAGTCCTGAAAGAAACAAAAGGGTCGTTAGGTAATTTTCATATCTTCACATTTATGGGCAATTCCAGTGTTTTTGTAACTGCTGTTAAAATGAGCACATGAAATCAGACTTTCACTTTTGAGACAAAGTAGCTTTTTATCTCTAACTTTCTAAATGTTTGATTGACTGTTAAAAGAAATACTTGCTAACTTTTTACCTGGTACTTTCTTGAAATCATATATTCATAACCTTTCCCTGACTAACTTTTATATAACTTTTCCATGTCACCAAGGACCCATTATTTATCAGTTTATGAAGATCCAGGCTGGTGGTGTGCAGTCGCCTCTGATTGCAGAACAATCTGTGAGTTCCACTTCAGATCTTATGTCCCAAGAGAGTCCTTTTTATAGTTTAACAGGAACCAAACCTCCCCTGTGACTTCTACTCATCTGTGCGAATGACATAGTTTTCTTCATAAATTATCTGTTATTTTTTCCCTCTCTGTTTTATGTTCCTCACGCAAAGTAATCAACAGTGATAAGGAGGATGCGAATATGTTTTTGTGATGGCGGAAAGGCAAAGGGTTAAAAACTGGAGCACAATGATACACTTTCAAATTGAATTTACATTCACACGCATGCATGGTTCTGCTAGTTTCTTGCCAATTTTTTTTTTACTTTTATGTTTTTCATAAACTATGGCCTCAAGTGTTTAGATGAGCAATTGAAAATAAACAATACAGCTGACACTAGAATTCAAATCAAACAATCCGCAGCACAACAATGAAGCTCAAGTGTTGGCATTACAAGTCAATGGCTAACTATTCATGCATACTTTGTTGCCCAGCCGATGTTAAAACTATGGCAGGAAATGATGTAAATGGTGACCCGGGGAGGCAAAAACATTGTATAAAGGGAGTCTCATGAGAGTCTGGCTGACAATGGATCAAAATGAGACTATAAGAACAATGGAACACAAGTTACTGACAACATTCACAACCCGACCAGATGCTAGTGTGAGAAAAAAGAAAGAAAGAAAAAAAAACCCTGCAGTTTGATTATTTGGACCTTTGAGCTGTTGAAGTCACGGCTACAGCCCACCTGGATATTACAAAGCCTCATCATACAGAGATGGGAGGCTGAACTCTAACTCATGGGCTCTTATCTCATTCCGACATCTGTTTGCACTGGGTCTTCCAGATGTTTCCTGCTTGGCTTCTGCTGATTCTTAGTAGGGCCAAGGGCCTGCACACTTGCCTGTCCTCTCAGCCTAATGCTGGTGCTAGACCTTTGGGTCCTATCAAATGTGTTTACCTAAGGCACCACATTGATACTAACTTGGCGACAAGGCTAAATCATGCTCCAAATGTCATCATCTGTTAGTGGGAGAGGCAAGTTATTTTTGATACAGGGCAAGTGCTTTGGAATTCATATAGGGCAAACAGGAGGATTTTCTTTTCTTTTTTTTTTTTTTGCTGGTTATCTTCTTATTCAGAGGACATGTATTTGTATTGTATCAAGGTGCAGCTAACTGACTCAGACGACTGAAGCTAAGTCACTGAGGCCTACGTGACAACAATCACTGCTTATTTCGTTAAATAATGGTGTCCTTTGTTTGTTTAAGATACAGTTTGGAAGACAGCCAATGGGAGTCGTGCTAATTTAGACTTCGATATGGAAAATGACTTCATCATTAGTTTAATATCTGATGTGATATTTGACAAACACTTCAGAGCTTAGACACGTACACAACCTTGTTAATGGAGATTCAGTTAACAACAAATGAAACAAAAACAAAAATATCTTAATACAACAGTATGAAGTAGGATTGACTTTGGAATGTGTGCAAGTATTCTAGCGTACACCGGAAACAAAGCTAAAACAACATTTATAGAGCTGAGAAGTTCTGTATGTCTACTTTTCAGTTCTCATGCCTCCAGCGCCTGATGCATGTATGCATTATTAGCATGTTCGAAAACAAACAGCAAAATTGACGATTCAGTAAAAAACTGCAATACTGTGATGGCATCAAGTTATTTGCAATATCAAAATAGATATTATTTGTATTTTAGTCTCAGTTGAAATAGAATCTGTTGAACTAGATGGGATAATAAAATCTTTAATTTATTCTGTAGAAGAATTTAAACAAAAAAGAAAAGCTCATAAAAATAACAAGTGGCAAGGTTAAACCGAATATAGGGCCATAGGGAGTCTTCTAATTGTTGGGATTTTCTCTGTTTTATTGTAGGGTCTTTAGCTTATAATATAAAGTACCTTTTTGTGATTTAGTGCTATATAAATAAAATTAAACTGCATAGGATTTTAATTGATCAAATGTATAGTTAGGGTTGGATCATGTGAATCCACCCTGAGTTATTTATCAATAGGCCTAGGCTGCCTTTCAACTTGTGAAGGATTATAAGGCCATTTGTAAAAAAGTTGAAGTCCATTCTTCCACAGTGAGAAAGAAATATTCTTAAAGATAGTGGAAGTGTTGCCAGGAGAAAGCCTCATCTGTCTAAAAGGATCATGGCAGCACAGCCTGTTGCATCTGAACAAGCCACAAGACTGCTGGAACAATGTCCTTTGGACTGACAAGACCAAAATGGAGATGTGCCATGTTGGCAAAAACCAAACACAGCACATCAGCACAAACACCTCATACCAGTTGTCAAGCATTTGAGTTCACCATGTTTTCTTTTATGCACTAAAGTATTGTAGAGTCAAATGTGAGGCCATCTGTCAGCTAACGCTTGGTCATAATTGGGTCTTAGAACAGAACAATAATCTCCAGTACAGCAGCACATTTACAACAGAATACGTGAAAATGAAAAGAATCTAGGTGTTTGAATGGCCCAGTCTAAACCTCAACCTGATTGAATCCTGTCATCGGACCTTATGAGACCTGTGCAAAAAGAAATGCCTACAAACTTAAATCAACTGCAGCAACACTGTAAAGAAGAGTAGGCCAAAATTCCTTCACAACAATGTTAGCAACTGATATTCATAGACGAACCAATTACATCAAGTTAGTGCTGCTAATAGTGGTCCTATAAGCTACTGAGTCATGGGGATTTTTTTTTGACACACTGCTGTATTTTGGTGCAGTCTTTCTTTTAAAAGCACTAATGACACAGTGTAATATGTTGTGTGTTTCATATTTATCTCAGGTTGAACAGGGTGAGCTGGTGGATTGACAGTGACTGCTCTTTCTTTTCATCATGACTACAGCTCATTTGACAAAATCATCAAATGTTTCACCCACATACATATTTTTTTTCGAACAGCTGTGTTTGCTGGACAATGGTAAAGTTATCATTAAGTTTTTAGTAATTTTGTTGTTTTACCTGCACTCTCTACTCACTACTTATGGTTAATGTTTAAAGGCATCCCCGTGGACTGGGGCCTAACTATATTCTACCACTTCATTTGCAGAAGGGAAAGAAAAAGCGATCTACCGTGTTTGTATCTAAGCCATGCAGAGATCAGTGTTTTACTGCACCTTGATAAAAGTCAGAGACAGGCTCTTACGAGATGCCGAGTTGGTCTATCATCTCTGACAGCCGTGGAGACTGCTTGCCTATCTCCTGTCTCATCCTCCTATTCCTGATATACTTCTTTACACAACTGTCCAACCAGTCATCCTCCCTCTTAAATCCCCTTCGAACTCAACGTAACCTCATTCCTGCTATCCTTCCTCTCATGTCTCTTTTTGCCGTTTATTCTTGTCCATTTATCCTGATTCTGCTTGTCTACTGATGGTGATACCAATACAGAAGTGGTAGGCTGTAATAAAGTTAGTATGGATGGAAACTGATAAGAAGTTTGCAACTCTGATTTCGTTATCGATATCACTTATCGATTCTCAGAGAAAAAAATGTAGTACAAATTGATTTGTTTTGCATTACATGTTTAATGTAAAGTATCTACAAACATTTTGCATTTGATTAGAACAAATTAAAACTGGCATTAAAAAATAAGAATAGTTGACTCGACTCGACTCGGTTTACGTTGTTTTCCGTTACAGCTGAGTACTACCTCAGAGTGTAGGGGGTGATTAAAGCAACATGTCCAAAGGTTTGTGATGTCATTGTATATAAATGAGTCCTTTGTTAGTAGATCACCTGCAGACCATTCTGCCCATCAGTGGATTTTTGTTATTGCGTCTTCATGCCAAGCTCAAACTGTAAAAGCTAAAATGCTGAAGATAACCGGCCTTCTCCTATTCTTTCAGTTAAAGGCTAAAGACATAGGATGTTGTGTTCTAAGTTCCACTTTGAGAGTCACCAACATCGCTAGGCAGTGTATCAAAGACATTACATTCGTGCAAATTACTTACATGCTTTGGGGAGAAATGTTTGTCCGTGTTTTCATTCGTCACGTTGTCTTTGCTTGTGAAATAGAACTATGCTTTAGAGCACTTCTGCCTCAGCTCCATGTTGGATATGTTCTGAACCAAAATACGGACCACGTCATCATGTAAATGCATCCTGACATTAGTGGAACTCATAACTGGAATTGACTAACATTGCAAGGAACTGAACAACTGGCAACCAACCAGTTCTTTACAAGAACTGGTTCTCTATTTCCATTCCTAGAAGTTACATTTTTCCATTGTTTTTTTGATGAATTATTTTTCCTAATTTTTCATTATTTATATAATTGTTATTTTTAGCAGCAGTAGCACTAATAGTAGTAGCATTTCATCTGCCTTCAGAACAGCATGCACTCGATTTCTGTGATTTACAAAAAAAGAAAATCTACCACAGCACAACGTCTCTGTTGTTCGAGGTGCTATACGACAAGGTGGGGGAGAAGACGCACATGTTTCGTCATGAAAGTGAAGTGTCTGAAAGCTTCAGACAGATTACAGGAGACGCTGTTTGATGGTTTGGCAAATGTATGTCACCCACACACACACAAAAAAAACCCAGGACCGTACACACGGTAGTTTATGCAGATTTTTTAAACCCCAAAGCAAACTGCAAAAACTTTAAGATGTGAACTTTAACAGAGGTATGTGTGTTAAGAGGAACACTTGGGGCGAGGAATGGGGGATGTTCATTGCCCTTTTGCAGCCATACAACATTGGTAGGTAATCATTCTAGCGCACAAAAACACCTACTGTAGAAATCCACTGGGTCCTATGTCTTTCACTGCTCTGCTGTGTTTGTGGCTTTCTATTCCTGCATCACTATGATGCTGAAGTTATGTCATTTTCCTGCTTATTCATTTGAAAGCATTTTCACAGAAAATAAACTCTCTTCAATAAATGGAGTCAGTTTGTTGCGAAATAGATTTGAGAGCCAATATAGGACTGCAGCTGGTCTAAAGCCATCTTTGTTATTAGTTTTGAGTTATTTCTAATAAGCACCTATTCTTGATTCTTGCTGTATTAAAACCACTGGCACTAATATGCAAGAGGCTTTGAGGCAAGAGGATCCATTTAATATCCTCCTACATTTCATTTGAATTATAAGGATCAGAGTTTATTTATAGAGTGTACTGCCAAGATGTGTGATTCTTTCCAGACCGTTTGGCACAAAGCTTTGCAGAGTGCCCAGCAGATGGTTCTTTTATTCACCTTATCTGGCTCTTTTCTTTTTTTTTTGGACTGTTTTTTTTTTTTTTTTTTTATCATTTTTCTTTTATAGAATGCTCTGGCTCAGTTCTTTTGGAGAGGAAATCCATCAGATCTGCAGTGGTGCACTGTACCTCTCGGCTCATAAATTGTACATGCCTGAAAGTAGCAGGAAGTAGAGGCCTAATAGGGTGTATCCTCCAGGTTTCCTGTTAGGTTAACCCACTGGGCCTGGGGTATTCTACCCTGCCAGTGGTTCATAAGACATGACCCCCTGTTGCCCTAGCACTTAAAATGAATGGGCCTATAATGTGGTCAAGCTGCAATATCATCACGGAGCAGTTTCTTTTTCTTTTCTTTTTTTTTGGTATAGAATTGTATCATATTCTGTTTTCATACAAAAATATAAACCTCCACCCCCAAGCTATTTTAATGCCACAGTTACCTCTGTTGTCAGCCATAAAGAGCAGGTGATCTGCAAGACGGATTGGGGAGCTCCCATTCCAAACAAGCAATGTTAGCAGCTAACATCTTGTGCACATTGCAAGGGGAAAAAAAGGATCAAGAAATTACAGTTGTTGTTTGGTTATATGATTTCCAAATCATTACAGGGCTCACACTCTTCAGATGCACACATGCAGCTGTTTTTTCACTGTTTGATTGAATTTCCAGCTCAGCCTCATCGAGTTTCCAGGGAATCAGGCATAAGCAGGCACTGAAAGGGTTAGGCTTGAGCACGGAAACTCTTGCTCAAAGCAAATACACACACACACACACACACACACACCACACATACACGCAGAGAAAAAGAAAGAGAAAGAAAAAGGTGATCAGGTGCCACATCTACATCCAGTCCCACCTGGACACAGATATATATATATATAGAAACAAGGCGAGGGCCATAGGTTCACAAGTCCTTCTTCTTAAAAGGGGGAGGAGTATGTCCTTGGTGTTGACCCATGCACTTCTTTTAATTTTAATGAGAGCCGTCTGAAGGGTTGCAGGTGCTGGGAATCAGGTTTTGCGATACTTCTGAGTCTTGGCAGCTGTTGAAGTTGTTTAGGGTTCTGAGGAGTTTAGGTTTAGGTTTCTTGATTTTTTCATCACTGAATTGAGCTGGGCCTTTGAACCACCGGTGTGACACCACTAGCACTACCCCCAGGCCTCTTTTTACAGATGAAATGCTCAGGTAGAACATGTTGAAAGGATATGTTTTCAATTTGACTCATGCCACCCTTATCCCCCCCACACACAAACAGACACACATCATCGTCATCATTCTTACTATCTCCCTCACTCTGTCTACCTCCCTGTCTGCTTTGGTGGATGTGTCAGACAAGTGATTAATTCTCCACAGGAGAGGAGGGGAATGAAAGAGCGTAGAACACAAGAGGTGACTTGATAAATCAGCTCTTTATTCATTTATAGATAAATAAAAAAACACAACTTGGGTCAGAAATACATACCCTTGACTTGCACAGATGCTGTGCATTAATACCTTCCTGGCTTCAGTGTAATACAATCATTTATAAACTGCCTCTAGATGTACACCCCTGGAATTCATTCTTATTTCTGCAGCAGTTGTATGGCTAGAATTTGCCATGCATCCGAATTTCCTGCATACGGTTTAAGAGTAATAAGTACTAAGATACATTTATAAACGTATATGATATGGTATATGGCCAAAGAGCTTTAACAAAGATCCTAGTCAAATATAATTTGTAAAAAGCTGATAGATATCATTCAAGATATACTCAGAATAGCAGGAGCATTAGTACAACACATTTGTCTTTCGTGTGCTGTATTTCCAATAGCACAGTTCTTAATCAGCACTAACACAGACATTCATTTCTGACAAAGCCTGCCGATGACATCTACTCATGATGAAAAATAAACTTTATATTTTAGAAATTGCCATTGCTCGCACAGCCCCGAGTCCCAGCCGCACAAGCGTTTACACTCTTTCCAACCCGAAAGCCCCATTTTTACAACCACTATCAACACTGCGATTATTATTCATCACTCTTTTGTAAACATTAACTTCTGCACTGTGACGAATGCACATTGTGCGGATTTCTTCATGTAAACGTTGTTCTAAATATGTTTAACAAGGTATGAAAAATGCAGCAATGTGAGAAAACCCCGAGCGGTTTGGGAGTTTCCTTTCGAACAATGCTGATCTGTCTTTTTTCCCTCACTCGCTAGTTACATATAGTAACGTACCTGCATGCAAGTTTGCATATGAATTTTATGGCAACTTCACTTATATTGGCAAGAGCGCCCAGTTTCCAGCATTAAGCAACAATGTTACCACGTTCATTTATTTAGTAAGGCCTTGTCAGAGTGATAAATAATTCTAAATTCTGTTGACATTTTGGATGCTTGGCTTGACTATCTTACCAGAAGCTGTTTGGTAGAGGTTATACTATAAATGTCATTTCTGTGAGCTCTGTCCTGATGAAAATGTATTGGCTTTGAGGTTCTGGAGGTAGACAGAGGTAGTGAGTCGCTGTCAAAACAGGTTTTATTTATTTGTTTTTTTAATGACATCTGAAAGTTTGAGGAACTATATTTATACTTCTACTTATTATGTCACACTACACTGACACTACACTGCTTCAGTCCCCCCCAGAATTTTAATTAAAATGTTGTTTTTTTTTCCATTTTCTTAGAAATGGTTGTTTGGAGAGCTTTGTGGTGCAGGGCCGTCACAATGCTCATATTTTACCTCGAGCTGGTTAAAGGCGTTCATCTTTGCGGGAGAAGAAAAAAAAAGTCATATGACTTCCTGTATGTGCTTCTTTTAGTGAGAAAGTGTGTGCGTGTGTCCAACACAGAGAGAGAGAGAGGGAGGGAGAGACAGCAGTTCTAACTAAATAAAAAGTAGAGTTTGTGCAATCAGCAGAATATATCCTCTTGCTCATTCCTGTGTGTGAGTTTGCGACTTTGCGTGTGTTTGTGTGTGTCTATAAATAGAGGTACATGTTCATGCTGATATGCATGTGTGACCTCTCCACTGCGAATACATTGTGTTTACAACTTGTTTAGCAAGTTGCTAATGGTTGCTTGGTCAATGACCCCAAAACACAGCCCCCTCCACCCTTCTACCCCACCTCCTCCTCCTGCTTACCAGTCCTTATCTGTGCTGCCACTGCCGCCCACTCGTTCTCATTCGCAACATGGGAGGTATGACCACGTTTGCAGAAACTGAAAGTGCCGTAGCGGCTTTAGGTAAACACATCGATTTCTACTTCATTACTTCAAGGGTGAGCAAGACGGCACTCCTGTGTGTCAGTTTTCTCGAGCATTTTATGCAGCATACTGAACTTCATTTTTTAACACTCAGTCACATTGTAAACCACGAAGATTCACTCAGGATATCACCTCAGGCTTTTAAAAGTCACGGGCAGTAAAATTTACATTTTGTCATGATCCTCAATAGATATTTTTCCAAATCAAGCTGAACTTAATGCTCATGCCCACCCACAAACTGACTGCCGCAGTTGCCTAAAACCACTGTTTCCATTCACTGCACTCTGCTGACATACAGCTGACAAGTTTATGAGTGAAAGGTGAACTTTAAATCATAGCTTGTCGAACAGAAGGTATGTTTTGTTTTCTTTTGTTTTTTCTGTCTTGCTTGTTTGTCTCATAGTTAGCACACTATGGGACTTATGTCATACTATATGACAAATAAGACAAAAGTACAGTGACGTGCAAAAGTCTTGAGCCAATACTGGTTTCTTTAGACTGGCCTTTAGCAATAGCATTTTGCAAACTCTGTTTCTTGCACTTTGTACTTCAATAAATTGCTCCACCTATTTCCCATTTTCCTAACAAACTATAAGGACATGCGAAGTGGGTTAAAGCTTTTACACAGGGTTTTTGTTTTAGTTTCTTTGTTACTGTACTCTGTAAAACTGTAATTAGATCTGGGCAAAATTTGATTTTGTAGCTTCCCACTGATCACAACAGGGATCAGTGTTTGCTTATTTATCATTAAAAAGCCATTTAGAAATAAAAATAAATAGAATAAGAGTAATTTGGGAGTGATTTAATGCTCATATTTCAGCATGTAATAGTTACAGATGAGTGCAAATCTAACTTTTGTCCTGTCTCCCTCACCTCCAACCAATCGCAACAGATGGCTGCCTCTCTCTAAGCCTGTTCAAACTGAGTTTTCCTTTTGCCAAGTGCTTGCTTATACGGGTCAGGGTTTTCTGTTATTATATATTATTATTATATAGATTTTGTCATTACAAAGTGCCTTGATGCGTCTGTTGTTGGGATTCGACCCTACATAAATAAAACGGAATTCAATTGAATAAAACTGATCAATAAATGCAGGCACTAATTCTGCCGGGGTTATGGACGAGCAGATAAACTGATGTATACCTGGCAAAACAAAACAATGAACGCAATGCTCTCATGCCAAATAGGCTCAAGTCAAACAAATCAAATGCTGTGCAGTGAATCAAGCAACACTTCTGTCTGGACACTGAATACATGCTAAAATGTAAGCAGGAGGCTCACATGTTGCGTAGGCACAGCTGAGTTGATAATATTATGCAGTTGTCTGGTGAGTCATTCACTTCGGCTTGGAAACAGACGTACACAAAAACGTCTGCGATAGAGAAACATTGACGTTAATCCAATTGAGCAAATATCCCTCCAAGTTCTCAATAAACATTTACCCCAAAATCACGAGCAGTGTCACTTGTCATCTCTAACTCCGCTCCCGCCCGCCCCCCCTCTTGTTCACTCTCTCCTGGGTTAGTTGCTACAGGGGAGATGGTGAGAACAGTGGGCCGTAGCGTTTCCCAGCCACAGCCCGAAAAGATTGCTGCAGAGCAAGGAGCCCACCTCTCGCCTCAGCACAACCGCACCGCACCGCCCCCCACCTCCCCTTCCCCGGCCCCCAGTGATGTGGGAAAAGACGGGGAGGGTGTCCCACTGAGCGTGCTCAGGCAGACGTCCGGGCTTAAAACCTATCACTGGAGCCCTCTCAGCTGCAGCATCAAGCAGGCCAGGCTGTGCTCGTTACAGAAGGCTCACTTCATGATTGTTTTCTTTACCATGTTGTTTCACCGTGGCTCAGACCAAACACAAACTGCCACACAAGTTGCAGTGGGAATGAGTAAGGCTGCATTGCATCAGTGACTCGTGACTTTGTGTTACTACTTAAAAAGCTCTCCATACACTCTGCATCTGTTTGGCTTCAGAGTTGTTTTCCCGGGCCGGACCTGCAGTTCTTGAAACCCATATCATTTCTTGCCTTCTTACCGCTTTTGTAACAAGACACTGCTATAATCATTACTGTTGACAACCGCTTCAAGTCTAATGACTCTTCTCCAGCTGCGTGGCTAACATTTGAAAGTTACACAACCTCCATGGCAAGCGTGAGGGACTGCATGGTGGCTCGGTGAGTAATCTCGGGCTTGTTCCCTTGTAATGCTGACAAAGAGCAGGAGTGTCTGTGCAGTGTCAAATGCAATAACAAGCCAAACACACGCAAATGCTCACACAATGACGGATAAATCGACTTTGCATCAGCAGAGAGGATAAGAACTCCAAAACATGAGGAAAGAGAAAAAGAGATCATTGACCTTCATCTAGGCTTCGAAAGCATTATAATTTTAAGGCTTTTGCATGTTTTCATGAGAAGTTCTTGCCATAGGAATGGGAATATTTCTCCACAGCTTGCACCTTCTGTGTCACAATGTGTTTATGAGACTAGATCAAATCAAGAAGGGGAAAGGGCTTTTATTATTATTATTATTATTTGTGCAGATAATTAGGAATCAGACGTCATGATTGCTATATGTTCACATACACACCCCCTCTCTCAGCTGAGAGTTTTGCACTGATTCACAGTCCATATGTGAGGGAGCAAATCTTTGTATGGGAAACTCTGTGACCTGAGGCGTAGCTTTCCCCTCCACGCCATGTGAAAAACTCCCCCTCCACACTCTCCACAGCTTTATGCTATCTTTGAGTTTCATTGTCTCAGTGAAAGAGTGACCAGTTGGCACCAGATCGCCAAGTGTCTGCTTTACATTAGTTCTGAGTCACAAGGAGAGTCATGCTTGTGCTGTCAAAGAGAAGGATTCTTGGGAAAACAGTTTATTTACTCAGGTTTCTTGGATTTGTCGAGATACATGCAATGTCATAGCCTTGGGGGAAGCAGCGTAAGCATGGATTGCCCCCTGTATCTGTGTGTGATTGCGAGTTGGGGTGTGGGGATTGGTTTGTGGTTATCTGAACAAGAGCTTTTTGGCACATTGTCATATGACTCTCACACACTGTGAGAAAGGGGAGGATGTGAGCACACCACCAGTATTATTGTTAAAAAAAATAAGACTATTTTTGCAGACCTGCAGTAAACACATGATTACATAGCAACCACAGAGAGTTTTTTAGCATGTCAATGCATATACAGGCAAGATGTTGCTGACTGTGGGTTTCAAGGGTATTTGTAGCTCATTAAAATGACTAATGTTCTGTGGTTACAGTTAAAGGAGAAATAGTCATGTATATTTATAACTGATGTCACTTACTGTACACCTGAAAACAAGGAAATTAGTCATTGTTTTCCTTATATTTGTTTAGACTTTAATGTTGAAATTACGTTTCATTTTAAACTTTCACACATATTTTAAACTGTCACCATGACCCTGATAAAGACAAGTGGAAGAGAATGGATGGATGATTTTGCAGGTATTTGCTGACTTTTGGCGACACAACTAAAAATAAAGCTTGGAAGTCGAGAGGGGAATCATGGGACTTTGTCTACTCCAAAATAAATCTGTTCAAAGCTCTCCTAAAACGTCTTCTATAGCGGATAATCGACATGATGCATTTACTCCAACTGAGTTATAGAGATTTTATAATTGTTTTACTGGAACATGATCAGACAGTCTGCTTTGGCAAGATAGAAATAATTTAGCTTAGACATTATCGGCCCGGGAAAGTTGCTTTTTTCGGTTCAGCGAAGATCCAAGTTGCTAAATGTCTCTATTATTATAATTACATAAAGCATTGCAGACCAAACATCTACAGTAATGGCTCTCCGAGACTACTTGGCACAGTGGTGTTTTGAGCATGCTTTGTAGAACATGTTTACAGTAGCAATGCAAACAAAGAGGGTGAGGTTTTTTTTTTGTTGTCGTTGTTTTTACCATATTCACAATCTTAGTTTAGCATGCTAGCATGCTAAAATTGCTAATTGCCATAAATTACAAAGTATAGCTGATATTGATGCTATATAACATCAGGAAGGAATTTAGTGGAATCTTTAATGTTCTCATTAACTTCCTTTTCTTTTAAATTCATTAACTAGGACCTTTTGCTCTGCAAGGGCCTAATATCCACTTACGAGGAAATTATATACTGTTCTATTAAAACGAATGTCCGCATACGTGGTTTTCATTTTTCTCAGAAACAAAAATCAGGTTAAAAAAAAAAGATAATTCTTTGTTTTTACATTCATCAGGTCCCAATCAGCCCAAATAGCAAAGAGAAATTAAAAATGCATGCCATGAAAGAGTTCGGGTCTTAGGAGGTTAATATATTTTCTGTTGACCAAATTATAGCTGACTGTATCAACATAATGCTGTGATGATCCATATACATACCTGATTAGAAGTCCTCTTCCTATCTAATATACTTGTAGCTTTTTAGTGCTTGCACTCTTCCTCTGTTTAGTGCTGTTATAACACTGATACTTAAAAAAAACCCCATATATTTAACTGTGTTATCAGAGCACAGATAGACTCATGTTGTATATACATGCCTTCACACAATTCTTGGGTGTTTCTGTCCTTTCACACAAAGCTCTAAACTCTCAAGAGCTAAAGGTTAAACAGTGTGCTTCAGTCATTTTTGTAGATGCATAAGGGTGTATGCTAAAATCGATCAGTTCTCTAGTTATTTTAACTTTTTGTTTGCTTTTCAGGCTGCTCAGTAAATAATATATTTGGATCATAATGCTATTATTCCCTCACTGCCATTCTTGCTTAATGCCAATCTAATTTATCTTTTCAGAAAAATCATATGCTGGGCTCATCCCACACGAGACAGTTTCTCAGACCCGTTGCCCTGAAGGTAAGCCAAAACAGAGCCTGAGACATCTCATGAAACACATCATATGCCAGTTCTCATGACTCACTACAAACTGCAGATCAGCAGGTGCTGTGAAACTTGGTTTCTCCTTTATTCTTTACATATCACTTTGGTGTATTTACACTGACCATGTTTTTAAAGACAACGTCAAAATATCTCATTTAAACAGAAATGCTTTCACTGATTATTTACAGCTTACCATCAAATGAGCAGCTGAGTGCTAAACCAATAATTTGCTTCTAATCAGCTGTCAATCCCCTTTACCTCCTTAAAGGAAGCTACGAAAAAAAAGCTGTTCAAAAAAGAACAGCCCTGAACTGAATGGATAAAAAGACCCTCATGAAAACCATCAATTAGGAAGTAAATACATTTGTAAAAATCCACTAAACACTGATGTTATCAAACCTTTTCAACAGGAAATAAAGCACAAGAAATGCTACATTGGAGCATGGTGAATATGTATTGCTTGGCAACCTTTAAGAAATGGTTCAATTTTTGGTTCAGATTCTGCCCTCGGTAAAGGGACCTCCGAGATGGAAAAGATTCTATTTGTGCAAATCATGTGTGCAAAGCCCAAATAAAGCATGGAAATTACACATCTTCACTTGATCAACCTGCTTTGTTTTTTTGAAATGCAAAGGGAGGTTTCTGTGGGAACTGGTTTAAATTGAATTCAAAGTGTACACCTTTCCTTTCACGCTTCCTCAGCTTACCCTTAGCCATTTTTTCTTTTTTAATCCATTCTTCCGCCATCATCAGCCTTTCTTTCTTTCGGCATTCATCTGTGAAATGCCTGGCATGGGCAAAGGTAATTGGAAGTGACTTTTTTGTAATTCAAACTAAGGAGAGATTGACAGCAATATAAAGGCTCTGTTAAAAAAAATCATTGGTAATTGGTATGATTATACACTTCTGTAGAGCAAGAAGTCAGCAGAGATATGAATTCTCCTTTTCCACAATGCTTACTACTTTTGATTGGCATTTTCTTCTCTCCAAATGCTTTGCATTGCAGAATTATACATACGTTCATTAAGTCTCATGTAAACTTTCAAACCTCCACACTTAACCACCTGTAGTTTCATTTTAACACAGACATGTAACTCATTGTAACATGTTCCGAAGTATAAACCCAGTGTTATGTGTTGCAGGCAGGATATTTAAATGCTGTAACAGTCATATAAAGAGGCTATGAAATTAAAAAAAATTATGATTAAAAAATGTAATCTTTAAGGAAACAATTAAAAAAAAATACCAACAAAAGTAGCACACTTCAGATTTATTAGCTCAGTCTGACCCAGGATTACATTCAAAGACCAAGTAACTACTGCGCTGTAAATCAAGCTGTGCCCAGCAGGAGCAGGATCACAAAGTCAATAGCCTTCAGGGTCAAGGGTCATTGGGAGGAAGCTCAAAATCAGGCAGCTGGTAGTTATAACTTTATCTACACTAAATGACACAGTTGTTATACTAACAATTTCTTACAATGTAATTTCAGACAATACCAAAAAGTAAATATAATGACATTCAAGCATGTTTGAATCATCTTTCAATCTCAGTACTGTGTATTTCATCAAAGGTAACATAAGTAAGCATTTATTTACCTGTTTAAAAATGCTTAGATTTGTAGCTGGGCTGGCCTTTACAGTTTGCTCCAGCTGCTCCAAAAAAATGTCTGCAAGAACTCCTAAATTTCACTTGACCAGCCTTATAACTTCCAAGTTATTTCTCCCATGGTTGTATAGCCAAGGGGGCCAAAGCCTATTAAGTAGTTTGCTGGCAGAAATAACACAGGCAGCCTTACTAATGGGGAGGTATTGCTAAGAACTGAAGGAACTGCTGCTTACACTGTGTGTTTCTCTTTGGATACAGTGAATCACTATGGTTATTTCTGAATATCTGTGGAAAGTACCTGCTATAATAAGCAGGGTTTTCTGGAGTTTGTTGACTTGCAGTCAAAAGTGATACAATGGAAGCAACAGCAATGACCACACAGGAGGGAAGAGCTGTGACTCAAAGATAGAAAGTAAGAAGCAGTAGCAAAACACATAAAACTTGCGGTAGGAAGCTGAACTTCAGTACTAATCACGAAAAAGACAGGACGCTGTGCTGAGGACAGCAGTTGCAAGGATGTTCAACATGTGTTCGAGTGTGTACATTTAGAAAATGTTACCAATTTATACAATGTTTGCTCTCACTCAATTCACTGAGATCTATTTCATGAACAGAATAATGATGTATGATGGCTATCTATCAAATATCAGCATAAAATTGTCTGTGTAAAGATAGTAAAATACTACACTGGTATAATTAAATAAACTCGACTAAGAAGTATCTTTAATGTTGCCAAAAACATAAAATTTCCTCTATGTTAACAAGTCGGAATGCAGATGACTGAGAATAGTGCGTATGTGTATGTGTCTGGTGTAATATGTCCATGTGTGTGCACCCCAGACAGCAGGGAGAAAGAAAAGCCGCCTTTTTACTAACGTTGATTGGAAACAGATGTTGGCGAAAGCCAAGACAGCAAAGAAAATGTTTCGGAAAATTCTCAGGGCTCAGCCTTCCCTTTCTGGGCCCTGGCCCAGGCAACCAATCATTGCAGAGCACCCTCTGGTCTTTGGGGTGAACTAAGCACTTCTATTGGATGAAGACGTGAACGTGGGCGTTGGGAGCAGATGTCCTGGGAAAGTTGCTGAATCCCACTCAACTCACAGTAAAAGAAAGCGAAAACATTTGCTTGGTTAACTGGACAGTGACCAAAGCATGTTTTAATCCAGATGAACTCTCAGTGCATGTACAAGCTGACAGTGAATACATTAGCACTGTGTTACAGATTTATACATTTGAAATGGATTGCTTTTCAAGTTGTTATTCATTCAACTGCCTCACAAAAAGAAACCTTAGAAGAATAAGAAAAATGTCTTTAAGACCTCTAATTCTTTTCTGTCATCCAGTCGGCTCAAATGAATGCGAATGAGAGTTTCCTCGCACTATCATCTCCCCATCCCTTCACACTTCTAAACCTTCAACTGCTCCTTTGCTCCTTTTCACCTCCTAACCTTCACCCTCCTGCATTCAACTCTTTCTATTCCATCTCTCATCTCTCTGTTCGTCTCTGCCCCCAGCCCCCTCTCACTCCATCTTCAGCACCCAGATTCAGTCACAGTCTAGTTCACATATGGCCTCACCTGCACACAAAGCTCCATCTCACTCTTTTATTGTGCCAGTCTATTGCCTATTCACAGCAACGACGCAGCACAAATCAATCATCTTTCCTAATGGAAAGTCCACATTAACATGAGAAGACACTCAATTTCCGTCTCAGAATGCCAGGTCGACTGGTACCTGAGCTCCAGTCGATGAAGATCCAGGGCCCTGCAGGCACTCTCATTTCGGGTGGGATAGCGAGGTGATGCCGTCAGGTTCAGGGGTGGCACCAGGAGTCAATGGTGTATTAACTGAGGATGTGACAATGGCAATAAAAATGCAAATTGCCATCCAAAGCAGGGGATGGCCTGGATCTGCCCTTCATAAGCCTGCATAATACAGTCAGCACACACCTGCTAAGACATGCGGTTCAACACGTCTCAAACATAACAATACAATGAGTGAGAGGAAGGGAGCGTGTGCGTCTATCCTCGAGACCATAACACCGGTAACTAAAAGAGTTTTCTTATCACTGTCACTTCTCATTGATTTGTCTAGAAGTCCCCATTATGTACAATTTGTATTGGGTAAGAAAAAAAAAAGTTAATATGCAATTGAACAGCACTGGTCTCTACAAACCTTTTACCATTCTTCAAGTTATTTTTTGTTCTCATGAAAACGACTTCAACATGGTTTAACACCTATTTGACATTTTGAAACCAACATGCTAGACAGCACTCGCCACAATCAAAATAACACCAAAAGAGGAAATGTTTCTTAAAAGACTGATGGGTGATATTTCTAGTAGTTCCAGAGACTTGGGCAGTTCATACCAGGGTGCAGTGAAGCTATTCTGGTGTTATTGGAAAATCTGTTGTATCCTCATTGTTGTTAACTTTGGGCAAATTAATCCATTATGTTTTGTCTGATATATTCCATACTAAGGTTAAAGGCCAAGTGTGTAGGATTCAGCATGATTTACTAGCAAAAACTGTATCTCTGAGTCCAGTTCATTACACACACCCTCAATCATGGGAAGACTCTGACCTGACAGCTGTCCAGATGATAGTTATCAACAGCCTCCACAAGAAGGGTAAGCCATAAAAATGATTGCTGAAAAGGCTGGCTGTTGGTAGAGTGCTGTACTGAAGTAAATTAATGGAAGGTTTCGTGGACAGGAAAGTGTGGTAGCAAAAGGTACACATGTCTCAAAAAGTTATTTCAAAAACTTGGGAGAGCTTCACAAAGAGTGCACTAAGCTAGTTTGAGTACATCAAGGCTACTCTGCATTCCTAATGTTAAGCACTCCTCAACAAAGCCACAAGAAGTGTCTCTTTCCACATAAAGATAAAGTTTTGCATTTCATCATTGGAAATCAAGGCCATACAGTCTAGAAGAGGAGCGGAAAGTCACAGAATCCAAGGTGTTTGAAGTTTCTGCTTTCTGTGGTGAATTGCGTTGCAATGACCTGTGGTGTCAGTTTGCAGTGTTTTATCACGTCCAAAGTCAACATAGTCATCTAAGTGTAGATTTTAGATTAACTCGTGCTTCCATCTGCTGACAACCTTTACAGAGATGCAGATTTTCTTTTTTAGCATCTTCCTACCATGCCAAAACTATGAAAAGGTTTGCTAACCATGTTATTACTGTATTTGACCCAACTAACCTGGCCTGAACTGTCAAGAGGAAGATGAAGGCCACTATGAAAGCAACTTCAGTAACACCTTAGCAGTAACACCTTCATAACACACCACACTGATGCAGTAATTTGTTGTAAAGGAGCATCAATAAATCAATGCATAAATCAACACACCTTTTTACAAGGTAAACATTTCTGTATAAAACTTTGTTGCTTGAGCTTGGAAAATATTTGAGATATATATATTAAAAACAATAAATTGAAGTGTAATTAAAATCACCTTCACTTTTCCATGATAGTCTATTTTTGAGATAGACCAGGGCAAACCCCCATAATCGTTTAGCAGGGTCTTTTTGAGACAAGGGTTTTAACTCTGTTTATGTTAGTGCCTGCATACTATAGTAACACAAGACAGCACAACTTTGAAGGGCAATAGGACATGAATTTGTCCTCTGATAATAGTTTTTTTTTTCTTTTGGGCCATAAGGGCCCACAGGGACACATTGGTTGTATTTCAAAACTGCGTAATGGAACCACTGAGCTGTTGTCTCGTGCGTCACAGGGATTCTGTTTCAATGAAGAGGATATAATGTTGGGCAGTGAAGATAGATGTAGTTATGTTCTGTCCACAGCAGAATTTTAGGTCATTAACATTAAAGATTGAGCTACAGAAGAAATTAAAAGTTGGAAAAGATTTTGGAGTTCAGTTTACAATAACAATCAGTTTAAGGCACTTTATATTTTGAGATAAAGACCCTACAATAATATGTTGAGTGACATATTATATATTCCATATTATATGACATATAATAACATGTAGACTGTATTACATGCTTTGCCTTCCAGTGTTGGATTTATGGTTGTTCCAGTTCTACTGCTTTCTTCACAGTTCATTTAGATGTTCTAACTCTGTATACATGTAGTCTAATACGAAAAACTGATAGAGTACAAATACTATAGTGTCACCACAACTTGTTCTAGTTCCATTCACAAACTCTGAGGAGTTTGACTGATTAAATGAGCCAAAGGGTGATTTACTTAATCTATTAAAAATTACTATGTTACTTAGGGACCAGACAACATTGCAACATCTGTCACATCTTGTTATTTGGGATTTGTTGAAATTGATTCTGTAATCTGGCGCAGCAACTATTCTGCCTGTAATTACAATTGGATGCTATGCTGCTCCTTGATCCAAGGCAAAGGGCACATTGTGTGTATTTAAATTTACATGTATAAGTGTCACATATGTCTCTGCAACTAATCCTAAAATATTTTAGAAAATACTTAATATAGCTATTGATGAGTAAGTAAGCCCTTTAACTGTCTAATCTCTTACTGTTTGTGTGTGTGTGTGTGTGTGTGTGTGTGTGTGTGTGTGTGTCTTGCATTTAAATGTGTACTACTTTAAATCAAAAACAAATCTTGTAATTTAACCAGTTGGCATGTTACAGATTTTAGATAATACATACATTGCATTTGCATATATTGCAGTCATTATTATTCATACATTTGTAAATGTAATGATGAAGCAATAGCCTTTGTCTGAACACAAAATGGCTCGACAGTTAATTGCAAGTTACTTTAGAACCTCAGAAAATGGAGAAATGATCTAATATCCTTCCGAGACTGACAGGTGTTACACTTCTCACTTTGAACACAGGTCGCCTTTTCCTTTTCCTTTTCTGTCTCAGTTTTCTTTTTTCCCACCTTGAGACACTGCTTAAATCAGTGGAAGGTTTCTTTGAATAAGGCACAAAAGGGGAGAAAGAGTACTGTGTCTGCGTGAGCCAGCTTTGTGTCTCTGGATGAGGAAGAGGTGGGTATGAGTAGTATCATAATGATTTGGGTTTCGTTCCAGGTCTCTTGGAACATGCACTGTCTGGTGAAGTATTTTAAAAACCTGCCTCGTGAATGTGTCTGCTTTGGATCATCAGCCCAGTCAGAGAGAGGGAGGTGGAAGAAGAGAAGACCCACCTGCGTAACCTCAGCTTGTCCTCTGCCAAGAACACAAAACACTGATCCAAGAGAAGAATATGGGTCTAATTTTGTCAGAAGACAGCTCTATCATATCATGAATCTTATCACTTTACATATTTTTTTTTACATGGCAGTCTATTGTAAGGAGTACAACTGCCAATATAAAATATACTTGTCTAAATAAATACATTTAAACTCCCTGAAATAATAAAAATAACATATCAAATTTTAAAAAAATACAAAAATATGTTTAACGATTATTTTTGTAACTTTAGCTTGTTATAGTGGAGCCAAACAGCTGTGGGCAGCAGGCAACAGCCTTGCATGTTTGTTTTTTTTTATCTAGAGTGGAATTAATTTGAAGGGTTGAATGAGCCTCAGTGTGTTGGTTTCATTTTTATGTCACCTCATCAGTGTGCACGAAGCACAATTGTTAAAACTCAGACACACTATGGATGGAATGTATTTCAAAGGGAAACGATACGCCTCCTTTGAAGCACCACAGCAATATGTACAAAGGATGAATGTGTTTGACAAATTTGTACCACTATGACCTTGAGGTTATTACAGAATCAGGTCTTTACTCAAACAATTTTTCTGTGTTTGTCTTCATTAGTAAATCAAAACTATACGTTAATAAACACATCAGGCATACGCTTTTTGGAGACTTTATTCGATACCCACATTTGCCTTCAGAACTGGCTGAACTCTTCATGGCATAGATTCAACAAAGTGCTGGAGACATCGCTCAGAGACTTTGGTCCATATTGATATGATAGCATCACACAGCTGTGGATTTGTTGGCTACACATCCATGATGTGAATCTCCTGTTCTACTACATCCCAGTGGTGCTCTACTGGATTGATTGGATGATTGTGTTGGCCATTTGAATGCAGTGAACTCACTGTTATCTTAAAAGAAAGCAGTTTGAGATTATTTAAGCTTTGTGAGATACCATGAAGCAGCCACCAGAAAATGAGCAAAATGTGGTCATAAAGGGATAGACATGCTCAGCAGCAACACTCAGGTAGGTTGAGGTGTTTAAATAATGCTCAGCTGGTGCCTAAAGTGTGCCAGGAAAATATCCCCCATACCATTACACTGCCAGCACCCTGAACATTTGAGGTGAGATTGATCCACATTATTATGCTGTTAATGCCAAGTTGTGATGCTACCATCCAAATGTCGCAGCAGGAATAAATTCATCAGAACAGCCGACGCTTTTCCACTGTGTGCTATTTTATTGAGCTTATGTGAATTGTGACCTTAGTTTCTTGTTCTTATTTGACACAAGTGGCACCCAGTGTGGTCTTCTGCTGCTCTAGCTCATATGCTTCAAGTTACAGTATATTATGCATTAAAAGATATTCTTCTGCATGCCTTGGTTATAAACAGTGGTTATTTGATGCTTTCTGAACAATTTGAAGGATTCATTTTCACCATTCTTTAGAAAAGCCCTGAGATGGTTGTGCAGGGAAAACCCCAGCACATCAGCATTTTCTGAAAACTTAGACCAGTCCGCCTGCTACATGTTTCATTCAAAGTCACTTAAATCACCTTTCTTCTCCATTCTGATGCTCAGTTGGAACTTCAGCAGGTCATCTTGACCATTTCTCCACACCTAAATACACCGAGTTGCTGCAATGTGATTGGCTAATTAGATCACTTTAACAAGCAGTTCAATAATTGTACCTGATAAAGTGTGTGGGGTATGTACTTTGACAAGTTTCTCTTAATTTCACTTCATATTTTACAAAGTGATCTGCAGGTGAGTGAAAACTCTAAACTAGGGCTGTTATTTTACTGCCCAGTTATTGTGCAGTATTATCACAGTGATAATAGCACAATATCTGGAAATGCAAACAGCAATATTAATAACACTATGATTAAATTTCATCATTTAGTTGTTGTTTGCTGTTCAAGAACAGTATTGAAGCCAAAGTATGAATATAGGGAGCTGTAAAGAGACTCTGCGAATCAAAGCACATTACTTATATACATACAATATTTCCATATATGTTATTTCCAATAATGGCATGTAATCCCTACATTTCACACCCATACTCTCATTGAACTGTGACCAAAATCTATATTTAAACTATATAGCAAAGTGAAGAAAACACTAGGTAGGCAGATGGTTAACCTTTCATGTGAACTTTCACAATAAAAACACCACACGCAGTGATAAAATCTTTCTTCACATATATTTTATAACATTTTGAAGTACATTAAGTACATTTTGGAAATAGAAGCTACAGTTTATAAAACCTTTCCAGCAGAAATCATTGATGGGCCAGCATCAGCCTTTTTTACCTCTAGCAGACAGGTCTATTTTCTATATAAAAAATGAATTCAAAAACAAAAACAAAAAGAAATTAGCTACATTATTTTTGTCCTGCGCTACCTTTAAATTCCCATGAAAGCACCAGCTGTCTGCATCTCGTCTTTTATAAAATATAAATTATTGAAAAATATTCAAATGCTTGTGAACTAAATACAATAAAAATGATCTCATAACAAAAATACAAAGACACTATAAAATATACAAAAAAAACAACATCCAAAATAACAAGTTTTCCTTCTGAATCCATTCCGAGATATGCATATGCCACAAAATATTGTTAGGTGTACACTTGCCTGACTAGGTTTCATTAATACATAAGACCTGCAGTAGACTGTAGACTCTGACATTTAACAACAGTATAATTTCCTGACAAAGTAAATGTCAAAATATTAACATTTTAGGTAACAGAAATGTTTTCTTCGAGCACATTGATCTTATGAAGCCAACCATACTAACATTATGACGTTTGTGTTGGGAGGAAAAAAGAAAACATTTTTTTAATACAAACAGATAAAAAATAAGTCTTTTAAGCTCACTTTAATACAGAACACTGACATCAGAAAAATACCCGAACAATACCAAAGAAAAAAGAAAAAAAAAAGAGAGAAAGAAGATTTTCAAAACACTGGCGTCAACATATGCAATAAAGGAATGAACATACAGTGCAGCTTATTACTGACCCAACTGTTTAACTTCCAATTCTTTATCTTGGATAAGGAAACACTAAGCCAGTGCTGAATAACAATGGACAAGCTTGTTACCAGTTACACAGTATGAACGTATACATCATCTCTTACCTAAACTCAGCGGGTATCCAAAATAAAAAATTAAAAAAAAAAAAAAAAAACATCAGCAAAGACGTTACTCTTTGTCCTTAAGCTGTGTGCTTTCTGACATATTAACAAAAGATAAAAGACGACATTTCACGAATACGTGAGAGGTTTCTGGTCCCCATCTTCTAACGTTGTGGGTGCACCGTGGCCAAAGACCTCACATGGGCTTTGGTTATTATTCCTGCTTTGTCTTTTGCTTATTTGTGTAATCTGGGTCTCAGTAAAGCGTTATGAAACAGAATCTGTACAAATAGACATCTCAGAAGCTATTTTCATCCATATGGGTAACTTTCAGCTACTGTAAACAATAACATTGTATTCTAATATAATACTCAACTTTGGCATTTCCCATAAGGCTAGTGTACAGCCACTGTTCCCACTGTTTGGGAGGAAACTGTTGCCAATTTGCTTGTAACCAGTCATTCATATCTGAACTGAATGTAGATAAGCTGCAAAAGAATGTAAAATTGAAATGGAAGCCTCTGCCATCCGTCCTATATGTCTCAAGCAAGTTAACTTGCATCACTTGTATCAACCTGTCTTTATCAGACATCACGAGAGATCACCTACATTATCCACATCACCCATCACCTTCATCTATCCTCTAAAGTTTCAGATTCTCTATAGTCAACATTTATAGTCAGCTTTCCTATTACCTGACCTGCTTTCCTACACTGTACCTTCACACTATACTACCCTTCCTTATGGCCAAAACGTACAACACATCTGAAAGAGAATTATGCAAGATAACATCAGCAAACCAACTTGCAATTTTACTCTCTAGGCAATTAATATGAAAACGTGTCTAAAAGTAAGCTTACATGAGCAGTGAAATGAAATTACGCATCTAATCTGCACATGAAACAGCTCATCTGACTCCTGAATTTCCCCATATAAGATTGTCTACAGTTTGCTAATACTGGTGGTATATGCAAAAAAAAAAAAAAAAAATGCACGACTTTCAGTCACAATATGCGTCTCTAACGAGGTGGCAAACATGTACATAAAGGTGAACGTGTCAGTTTCAAAAGCAACGGCTACTTTCAGTTGTCTTTCAGACACTCTTGCTATGAGTAACCTCACCAGGTCTTCACACTCTACAAAGCAAGGGGCCAGTGTCTATAGTGTTGTCTGATAACGCATCAGCACATTTCAGTTGAAGGTTCCTTGAGAACAGACGAGTAAAACTTGGCATCTAATGTTTGGTTCCACTGTAATACTGTCACTGAGAACAATGTGAAAAAATACCCTTTACAACACTTATCCGAAAGATGTACAGCGACTGTTTTGAGAAATCGGCATTAGTATAGTGGCACAAGCGTAAACAGCAATTTATACCAGACACTTTTTTTTTCTTTTGGTTTTTTTTTTGGTCCTAGCTGAAAAACAGTCTGTCACTGCCAATGGGAAAAACAGTAAGCATGTATGCAAGTATAAGATTATACCTTCCTCAGTTCAGTTCAGGTTTTTTTGGCAACCGTTTTCTTAGCAGGAACTTTCCGCTTCGTTTAGCCCAAAATTTTTATTGTCTCTCTCTCTCTCTCCCCCTCTCTCTCAGTTCTCCCCCACTTTGCTACTTAGTCAGAACAGAACCTGAAATCTACCCGGTAACGCTTTGTCTGCTTTGAGCTGCTAAATGACACCAGTATAAGTCACTCATACACACATACACACATGCGTGCACACACACGCACCTCAAATGCAACAGGGTAAGAATACAGGTTTTAGGCTTCTGCCTTCGGTTTTAAAATTATGGTCTGAGAGACAGGAGCTCAAAGTTGACAAAGACCACAGTTATTCGTTTAAAAAAAAAACAGCAAAAAAAACCCAAAAACCAAAACAAAACATTTTGGTCCCCAAAATAATTGGTTTACCAATTCTATTAAACAGTTAAGACCACTTTATGAGCCTCAGTCCGAGTGGCTCCTTAACTTAACTTTTTGTCTTCACTTCCTTTTTTTTCATATCTGATTCACTCGTCCGTATCAGGCTTTACATCCAACATTGCATGCAGCTCCTCGGGAGTGTACCCCAGCAGGCTTTTCAAGTCACAGACAAAGCGGTAGACATAGCGTTTCCCAGATGTCTTGTGGATGATATTCTTGTCATAGTAGTAACGCAGGCCACGGCTCAGCTTCTCATAATTCATCTTAGGCTTGTTTTTTCTTTTGCCCCACCTTCGAGCAACCTGAAAAAGCACAGTGAACAAGCCTGTCAAGATGTGCCAGAAACATTAGAATACATACTTTTGTTGAAACTTGCAATTAATTGAGCTACATGGAACAAGCAGCCATCTTGTTCATCTGGCTAACTACTTAAGACCTCCCAGCACGTGTGCTAGATGACCAGTGGGGTCGCAACCTCTCACCTCATCTGGGTCAGAAAGCTTGAACTCCCAGCCGTCGCCTGTCCAGCTGATGAAGGACTGGCAAGACTTGTCGGTCAGTAGCTCCAGAAGAAACTGCCACAGCTGGATGGGGCCACTGCCTGCAGAGCAGATGGGGGTGGAAGGGGAGAAGGTGTTCGTTTAAGAAGAAGAGCTACATACACTGAGAGGACACATTGTTGTTTGTGCAGATGCCAGTTGCTGTGGGGATTGATTGAGGTGAGGCTAAGTTCAGAGCAAAAGATCTCCTGTTGTTGGAAAATGCTCCCAAGTCCCATAGTCTGCTTAACATTTTATCGAACTAAACTAGTATATTTCACATAACAATACGCCGAATCTAGGAGATATATTCCCATCAGTCCATGTGCTATGCAGAATGCGTTGAGGAACAGCACTGTCTGTACAATGTCCTGTCTGTGATAAAAGTCACGGCCAGAAGAAGCACGACACTAAGTACTTATGCTATATATGAAAAGTGTTACATATTCATGCAAATTATTCACTTAATTTGAAAAGAGGAACAAAGTAAAGCTTCTAATCTGGGTCAGACTGAAGTACAGCAGTGGAACTAAATGTCGTCCCAAGCACAGAAGTCCCATTCATCATGTATCCCCTTGTCTGCCAGTTGCCCTGTGCAGTATGTGAATTTAGAGTGAGAGTCTGTCTCTGCAAGCGTTCCACACTGATGAAATCACTATTTTAAAAATAAGAAGGGCTGCATTTAGGCTTCAGCAGCACATCTACTGTACTTGAATAGAGTCTGTTTTAAGAAAGAGAGCAGTTGCCAAGTTCAATGCAAAGTTAAGAGGGTGCATTTTTCCAAGAGTAACAGTAAATGAATAAACTAGTAAAACATAATTTCAATGTCAGAGCAAAAAGTTTATTAGAGTTCATGGAAAAAAAGGAGGGAAACAAAGGCGATAAAAAAAAGCCTGGTTTTGTCTCTGAACTAGATTCACTGCAGTGCACTTTGATCGTGTGGTTTTTTTTTGTTTGTTTTTTTTTCAGCATACACACGAACCCACCCACTTTTGAGGCTTGCGTGTTGAAATCACACCTGCCAGTGCAGCGCACCGCCTAAGCAAAACTGGAGCTGAGCAAAAGTCACCTCTCTCGAGTGCCTCAGAAAACCAAACGTAGCCTTTTTGTAACAAAAACAAAAGCGTTCAGGGAAACAGACGTGTGGGTTGAACAACTCGAAATTTAGAGCCCTCTAAGGCCTCGCAGGGACTGAAGAAGAAGGTGCATGACAGCAGCCATTCCGAGTTTGGAAAATAAGTGGCTCTGCCACATCGGGTGTCACTCATACAGAAAGCTTTGACTCGTGTTCCTGCTGCAGTAACTGTGAGCCCACATAAGGGTAATACCAGAACCTCATGCTTTCACGCCACAATGTAGGCAACCCTTTTTAAAATATGTTAAAATCTTAATGCACAATGGGCCTCACTGAACAAGCACAAGGTTGGGGCTCATCTTCATAACGTTAAGTATTGAATCCATGGCAATATGAGTCTAAAACCTATGTGGCTATTTAAAGGACAATAATTCAATGGTGTGGATAAAAAATTTTTAAAGGCGAGACCAGCTAATATTGACTGGCAAATTATTATTTTTTACAGTGTTGCAATGCAAAAGCCCTCTGTATGTACGAGCAAATACATGCAATAGTGAGACAGAGCGAAATATCATGAGCCACTGGTGGCCTGATGTTATTGCAGACAGAGGTGTAAATGATGAATTGTCGCAGGAAACCACGCAGATGGCAACTGGAGCCTTATCTCCCTGCAGCCTTATCAGGTCCCCTGTCCTCGTTACAAGTGTCACCTGTCACCCCGTGACTTAAACAGGAAGTCGAGCAAGAGCAAGCTGTCGAGCTGTCATAAACACTGTTTTGGAATTGTACAAGAGCTTGTTTCTTTATTTTGAGGGATTTCTTTTTTCCAGATAGAGGTCTCTTTCTCTCTCTTGCTCCCCCGATCCTTTTTTTTTCTTCTGTTTTTATTCACCCACCCACACATGCACATGGGCAAACACAAAAATGCTTCCATCTTTGAAAGACCACAACTCTCTTTGCACTACTCTTTAAAATAGCAGGGTCCAGAGCGGCAGTTAGAAGTTTTTGGTTGTTTTTTTTTGTCTTAAAAACTGGAGTGTTGTGGCATTATTACCTTCATGGTTATAGTTTCATAGTCAAAACAAGTCTCTTCTCACATTAGGCTGAAAACAGCTGCCATGCTTTCCTTACAAGTACACAATTTGGAGTTGAAACATGCAGTACATAAAAAGACAGATTATGAAACTATGCAACTATGACTCGTTTAAAATATGTTTACGCCGTGACTGCTTGCAGCCAGTTTGCATTGCTTCCGCTGGTTTAGCGTGCAGGGAGAAAACAGATTTAGATCATTCTAGAGACGCTCTGTGCCTTGGTCTAATCCATTTGATTATAAATTCATAACTATATCTTTCCAACATTTCATAAATGACTTATTGTTCTAAAAGTGGCTCTTGAACTAATGACCATACAGCTGACCAATTAACTTGTACATACCAACTTTGGGGCACTCTGCAGAGATCTGATGTATGCATTGTTTGTGACGTTGGAAAATATGCTTGGATTTCCCCCTTTTTCCAATACTGGCAGTCTTACTGCCGTGTGACTGTAATTTCAACAAGACCGAAAAAGTCCCAAACACTCTGTGAAGAGTGGATTCAGCATCAGCGTTCAACTGTGTCAGTGTTCAGCTGTGTTTACAGTTCAGCTTTAAACTAGAATAACTTGAATTAAACCCCTTTGCAGGGATTTGACAACTTTTCTCTTCGTATGTTTGTATGGCAATTGACATTAAAAGACAGCTAACTTGAGGCCAAAAAAACTGAGTTATTTATGTCATCTTTCTTGATTCATATGAACTTAAAAGTTGTATTTATGGCTCAGTGCCGATAAACGGTTAAGAAGTAGCAACAGCAGCAGTTGGGTTTCTTTTTTTTGCACCCTTTTGAAACCAAAAGTCATGCCAGATGCTAAAATAGTGCATTTGCTGCACAAGAGCATTTAAAATATCTCTCCATCTTACTGAACTTGAAGAACATACATAAAGCAGCTTTTTCAGCATGCATGAGTGAGAAGATGCCTCATGAGATGAAGAGATAATTTTACTCTGCTCTGGTGTTATGTGCAGGGGCAGGCATAATTTCTAAATTTCACGAGCGTTGCTAGGACGACCTGGAAAAAATAGGTTGAGATGCGGGCTGCCGATAAGAAGAAGGTAGATGAGAAGACAGAAAAGAAGAAGCGGAAAAAAAAGCGAGAGAAAAAGAAGTGAAGTAAAAGGAGGCATGAGTAAAATCTGTTTTATTTCCTGTGATGTGCATAACTTGGGTTGCCTGGGTAAAAGGTGTGCTTTTTTTCCCTTCTTTGGTCTAAAAGTGTTGCATTCAGGCACCACAAGATTTGGCACTTTTGCAGAGCATCAACAAGTTTGTTACACTACATTATACACTGCATTGTGTGCCCTACAGAAGTGTCTATATTAAAATTATATTCACAGAAATCAACAATCGGACTGGTTTTCCATAAACATCTACTGTTTGCATGCATGCGATCAGAAAAAATATATATAGACCAATATTACTCTTTTAATATAATGTCTGCATATAAATATAAAGTGTGATTTCTAGACATCTTACCTGTGTATCCTGCCAGTGCTGCTGCTGGGATGACGGGTTTGTCCTTGCTGAGGTCTGAGCGCTCCCTCACATAGTCTTTAAAGGTGCCCTTGGGCTTGTGGCCATGCAAGGCAGCGGGGTAGTCTTCTGAGTCAAAGCTGTCATAAGACGGTACCCGCTGCAGGCTGCTAAATGAAGACTGGCTGCTCCAGGACTGGGTCAGTCGGTCGCAGCTCTCATAGCTTTCAATGCTCTCAAACGAGTCCTGGCCACCAAGCTTACCTAGAAGGGAAAGGGCGAAAAAAAAAAATTAAAATTTGCAAGAAAGCCATTGTTATGTAGGTAGAAACTCTACACTCACACACATTACTGTGATTTCAAACTCTGACATTGTTTGTGGACAAGCTATATGATATTAAAATTTTAGCATTTAGGCCAGTTTGATGATGGCAAAAATCTTAAGATGATTCCCGTCAATGTTGCATTGACGTTGGCATTGCACATTAATGATTACTCAGTTTTATAGCATCATTCAATTTGTCACAGTCACACACAGGCTATGTTTTTTTAGTCATCCCAAGATGAACCAAGTCTACCACAGCCTGATGGAAAGTGACTTTGGACTTTCGGTAAGAGCCAAAGTTGAACCGATGGAAAAGAAATAAGTCCACTCGCTATATGACACAGATAGATTCTATGACAAATCACTATTACCTCCAAAACTGTCGGATGGTGAAACTTGAACAATAGCAAATAACTCTGAATTAATTACGAAAACCTTGCTGAGGTTTGACAAAAGGGACATTAGCCACACCTTAGAAGTAAATTGTTTTGCTCCTCACTAAGCTATAGCTTATTGCTCTACAGTGCCACGTCCCTCCATTTCACACCTCATTTCACTTTCACAACCAGCATTTGGGTTTGATTTTAAATGGAAGACATTCACAGAAATTGCCCCGCTATTTTTGGCCTTGAGGACGATAAGAGGAGTCTTTCAGTGGTAAGCCATTAACAAATGACAGATAATGCCGTGCCGCTATTGATGCTGAAATCTTCAACTGGTAAAATTGGAGCCACATGTGGATATCAATTGTGCTACAAAATACTTTCCCACGTCGGGAGAGCACAGTTCAATGCGCAAACACTTGGTATGTGTGATGCATGGGGATTGGATCTCAAGCCTTGCAGGCAAATGCTTGAAGCACTGGATGGAGGACTCGTATGGTTTACATGGCACTTGCTAATAATTTATACAGCTGGGGATTTGGGAGAAGAAAACCCCTAGCTTTATGGGTAACAGTCTAAATCATACCGCTAATTCCTCTGTAAACTATTGCTGGGAGAGAAAACAAGCTCGAGCATTCAGAAAAGCAAACAGTTTCATGAGAAAACCCCACGCTTGCTAACTGAGGATGACACCTCTATCTCCTTACCCAGAACCCTAAGGTTGAGCCGAAGAAAGGAGGCCAAGAAAAACAAGAAAGAGAAAAAAATACCTTCTTTTTTTTGAAGGTTACACCACTTGAACTGTTTTACATAAGGGACATGCGGCAAGAACAGAACACATTGTGGCTTTGGTTCGTGTATCGCTCTGACAAAAACAATAGAGTTTTTTTTTCCCCAACCCAGTCTAGAGTGTACAAGTCGGGTTTGCTTGAACCACAAGCCAACCAGAAGGCCTGCTTTTCTTCTCTTCTAATACTTGCACACTGATGTGGCATGACAAGATTCTGGTAGCTTCAGCACAATCACACGCAGGCAGACAACCATAGAAACCTTCAACTTTTACATGCATTCAGACAAACTCAAGCAAGTGCATGTGGTAAGCAGGTAATTCGAGCAAACCTTCTGAGTAAAATGTAAATGCACCACATTTTCACTGCAAAGCTAATCCCACATTCTTTAATGTCTCCTCAAATCTCAGCCACGTACTTATGCATTGTACGATCGCTCACCTCTGCTGAGGCGTCCCACGCACATGTTGTCAGGTGACACCACCTCTTGCTTGACAGAAAAGTAGTCTCCCGGCATGCCGTTGAGGGCCGTGTCCCGGAGGATGACCGCAGCAGGGTATTCACTCTCATATTTGAGGGTCAGCAGTTCTTCTGAGCTGATGGGATGAAGCGTCTGGTAGGACTCTGTGATGAAGCCGGGCTCTGAGTATTCAGAAGGAGGGACACACTGAGCGTGCTCAACACCATAGCCTGGAGCAAACAAAGGGAAATGAGTGTAGATAGAAAGCAGAGAAGGAAGGCAAGCAAGGAGCAACACAGAGGAGGAAGATCGATCTTAAAAGGAGTGGAGTCATTATCCCTCTTGTGCTGAGCCGCCACCGAAGTTCTCGGTGTGTGAATAGTCCAAAAGAAAATATAGCCCTGAGCACACAGGAACAATCTTGTAGATTTTCAGCAAGACATATTGATTGGAGCTAAACTCAGCAAAAGATTCACAGTGATGCCACTGTACGTGTGGTCACTATTCATCTACAGCTGCAAAGATGTACTGAGGATCTATATCTAGGAAATAAATCCAAGAAAAAAAAATGTGCGTGGGGGTATTATTTGCTAACACTAACCTACTTACCACACTGAACCACCTTATCTACTTCCTCTATTTGGATTCCCTTTCATATTTTAATATTTGTTTTCTCATGCTATTAGATTGACTGTGATGAATACTTACTGACAAAGTAGTCTGAGGTAAAGCGGGATTCCTGGAAGTTAGAGTTGAGTCCATTCATGGGGTAATGCTTTGTATCCTCTTCATGAAAAATAGATGGAGAATGAGAATCAGTGACCTCATCATTGATTTTATGTATCGTGTAACTGCATCCTGCTCTATCAAAAATTAATGACCTGAGCTAAATCGTGTCTTCCTGTTTGGCTCCTGTTACAAGAGCAAATACCAACAGTCCTAAACTGGAATAAGCAGTGATGTCAGCCTGTGTGGTGAGAGCTTTCTTATTTGACTTGCATCACAAAACTGAGACTTTTAAATCTCTTAAACTCATCGGATAATCAGAGGATAACCATCTTACGCCGTTACCTTTTTGAAGCATTTCCAAATGCTCCCAAAGGATGTCGCCCACAAAGTCAGGCGCCAAGTCCAAGAATCGCTCCTTCCCCATCGCACACAGGCTGGCTCCGTTGATGCCAAACTTGTCGAAATCGACGTTCTTCAGACTGAATTCGTTCACAGTCCACGTTAGCCACTCGGCCACATGCTTTTCTGTCCACAGTCTAGGATCTGCACAGGATTGCAGAGTGGCAGTTACTGTTAAATGTCAACAACACCATCCAGACACATTTACTCAAATATTCAGGTCAGCTTGTGAATGATACGATGGGACAGACTCTCATTTTTTGCAGTCTGAGCTGGAGCCAACTTTCACTTAATAACCAACAGCAAAGTGGGAAGCTGAAGTGACTGTAAACCACAGTTGTAATGAAAAGCTAAAAAAAAATCATAATTTGCAGATCACATGGGTTGCTTTAATTGCTTCAATTTTAAATGCCATCTCTTTGCTGTCTGTCTCTGTGTCTCAATTCTTGGGATGTTGCAGTCAGTCAGTCTGCCTGGACTGAATATATATAATGCAACGCCATTTCTGGAACAACTGGGCGTTTCCTTTTCAGTCAGTCTTTCTAAGAGGTGCTTTCTCAGAATCCTCTGAAGAAAGCCGAAATGTGAAAGAACTGCAGATGTGTGCGCCTGATATGTGACACACTGAGGTATTCTTAGAGGGCTCGTGCTGCAATTTGAGTTTTTAAATGAAAACATTAACAGGAACTAATGACAGCAAAAAGCAGCTGGCAGTCTTACCTTTGGGAATACCCAGTCGCTGCTGTTCCTTTGTGAAGCCACTAAAGGTGGCCTTCAAAGCCTGGGACATCATCTCTTTACTTCCTGGAGTTAGCAGGGGGACATCTCCACACTCGGGATCTGCACATCACAAATCAAAAAGAAGAATATTTATTTTGAGTAACACCAGCATCTGTTAGACTTGAAATCCAAATGACTAATATTACATGCTCCTTTCACTCCTATTGACAACTGAGGCTGCGGCAGTGCATCCTGTATTATATTTCATGCCGATAAAGCTCGCTGAATGGAAAATTTAATTGAGACAAAGAGGCGGCGGGAAGAGTCTTGTGAATGTGCGCTTCGGTTAGACATTGACACAGTTACGCACACGTGCATCCACGTCCACGCAAACACACAAACAAAGCAAACATTTATATGTTTGCTTTGTCAACAACATGGTTCAACAATTACATTCCGTCTAGACAAACACTGTCTCCATATCGGCTCCAATCTATTGAAACAAGGACTGTCACAGCTTTTGCTCTAACCTGTTTAAAAAGCAAGGGAGAGCCGTGTCACTGTGTGTATACTGTGTTGGTAAACCCCACATTTATTATCTTCTACCTGTACATCCTGGGTGGGAGAGTGGTCAGTGGCTAGTGCTGCCCATCAGCGACACTATGACCTCTGCTAGCCCTCCTACCACGTCGCCCCGACACAGTGGGCCTACTGTCACAGAACCCAGCACGGGGTCAAGCATTCTCACAGGTCAAGGGTCAAGGGATGAGGTGATGATGTCACTGCGGCTGCTGGCGAGTGACTTGGAAAGTCGGGGGTGGCCCGTCTCGAGGGGATTCAGTTACACACTAGGGTTACTGTTCTCGGCTCACAGCCAGTGGGCAACCAGTGGGACACAGAGCTCCCTTTGATGGCTTTAAACAGTGCCTGATGACTCGCACTCATCTAATTAGATTGACTGGGCTGCAGAAGTATGGCGATAAGGGGGCAAAACAGAGGATATGATGAGGAGGAGGGAAGGGGAAAGACCCTCTGGCCTCTAATATAAAAACAGACTAGTTAAAAAAACAAATACAAAAAGAAACAACAACCTAGGCTCAACAAATAACTTGTAAACAGCCACAAAAAAGAACCTAGAGTTTCAGTTAGGGCATATTTTATCGTTTAAATCTCCAAACCGTCCACACATACAGTGGGGCAAAAAAGTATTTAGTCAGCCACCGATTGTGCAAGTTCCCCCACTTAAAATGATGACAGAGGTCAGTAATTTGCACCAGAGGTACACTTCAACTGTGAGAGACAGAATGTGAAAAAAAAATCCATGAATTCACATGGTAGGATTTGTAAAGAATTTATTCGTAAATCAGGGTGGAAAATAAGTATTTGGTCACCTCAAACAAGGAAAATCCCTGGCTCTCACAGACCTGTAACGTCTTCTGTAAGAAGCTTTTCTGTCCCCCACTCGTTACCTGTATGAATGGCACCTGTTTGACCTCATCATCTGTATAAAAGACACCTGTCCACAGCCTCAACCAGTCAGACTCCAAACTCCGCCATGGCCAAGACCAAAGAGCTTTCGAAGGACACCAGGAAAAGAATTGTAGACCTGCACCAGACTGGGAAGAGTGAATCTACAATAGGCAAGCAGCTTGGTGTGAAAAAATCAACTGTGGGAGCAATCATCAGAAAATGGAAGACATACAAGACCACTGATAATCTCCCTCGATCTGGGGCTCCACGCAAGATCTCATCCCGTGGGGTCAAAATGATCATGAGAACGGTGAGCAAAGATCCCAGAACCACACGGGGGGACCTGGTGAATGACCTGCAGAGAGCTGGGACCAAAGTAACAAAGGTCACCATCAGTAACACACTACAACGGCAGGGAATCAAATCCCGCAGTGCCAGACGTGTTCCGCTGCTGAAGCCAGTGCATGTCCAGGCCCGTCTGAAGTTTGCCAGAGAGCACATGGATGATACAGCAGAGGATTGGGAGAATGTCATGTGGTCAGATGAAACCAAAGTAGAACTTTTTGGTATAAACTCAACTCGTCGTGTTTGGAGGAAGAAGAATACTGAGTTGCATCCCAAGAACACCATACCTACTGTGAAGCATGGGGGTGGAAACATCATGCTATGGGGCTGTTTTTCTGCCAAGGGGACAGGACGACTGATCCGTGTTAAGGACAGAATGAATGGGGCCAAGTATTGTGAGATTTTGAGCCAAAACCTCCTTCCATCAGTGAGAACTTTGAAGATGAAACGAGGCTGGGTCTTCCAACATGACAATGATCCAAAACACACCGCCCGGGCAACAAAGGAGTGGCTCCGTAAGAAGCATTTGAAAGTCCTGGAGTGGCCTAGCCAGTCTCCAGACCTCAACCCCATAGAAAATCTGTGGCGGGAGTTGAAAGTCCGTGTTGCTCGGCGACAGCCCCAAAACATCACTGCTCTTGAGAAGATCTGCATGGAGGAATGGGCCAAAATACCAGCTACTGTGTGTGCAAACCTGGTAAAGACCTATAGTAAACGTTTGACCTCTGTTATTGCCAACAAAGGTTATGTTACAAAGTATTGAGTTGTATTTTTGTTATTGACCAAATACTTATTTTCCACCCTGATTTACGAATAAATTCTTTACAAATCCTACCATGTGAATTCATGGATTTTTTTTTTCACATTCTGTCTCTCACAGTTGAAGTGTACCTCTGGTGCAAATTACTGACCTCTGTCATCATTTTAAGTGGGGGAACTTGCACAATCGGTGGCTGACTAAATACTTTTTTGCCCCACTGTATTTGCACAGCACACAATTACATCTGTTATTATCTGTTACTGTGCAGTAAAGCTTAATGTCACTATCTTGTGTAATCAACTTTTGGGGGGGGGGGGGGGGGGGGAGGCAACGTGCATACGGCAAAACTTAAAAACACAACTGGTCAGCTTAGGTCTCAAGTAGGTTAACATGCAAACACATAAAAAAATCAAAGAGTCAGCCAGGTCTTGATTTCACTGGTGAGTCTATTTCTTTAGATCATTTTTTTCTTTGTCCATTACATGCAATTTCAAATCATTAATCCTAGATCACAGAAAGGCTTGTCTTCAGGGCAAACAAGCTGTGAGGAGTGGGTGTGTCACACTTGCAGCACCGCCATGTGTCAAACCCAGATGTTCTGGCATCTCCACCGGCTGGTGGTTTTATCTGCCAGCAGTATACTAGAGCAACATACAGTTCATGCTTGTTTTCACCACTCACTGACGTCGCGACCTTGTCTGGAATGCACAGCAGCTTACCCCCCCTGTCCCTACTTCGCCCATGTAACCAATGTCTGTCTGGCTGTTTGTAAAATTAGGTTTCCCAGTTTCTGTTTTTTCGGTCTTTAGGTCGTTTTTTTCCCCTTTTCTTCCCCCTCTCAAGCTTTTTTGCAGCAGACTGGAGAAAGAAGACAGAGGAGCTCTTTGCTTCTTCCTGTGATTCAATTTGGGCTGTAATAATATAGTCTGAGCAAACAGAATGTAACCATTTCAGTCAGAAGTGAAGGTAAAAGGTTAAAGAGTTGAGAACAGCCATTGTTTTACAGTCTCACACAAAAACACTGTTTAACTACTGTCAGACATGGCTCACACATCAAAATAAAGCTGGTTTCTCTATTTGACAAAAAAAAAAAAGACTGCAAGGCTGTCTAAGTTTCTACTGAGTTCGTTTTGCTTTTAAGTTGTGTTGGTAATGCAGAGAGGTACATGTTGCAAATGGCTGCAAACTGAGATGTGACCGGGGCTCAGACAGTCTGTGCTTTGATGTGAAAGCAAAGGCAAAATGTGGCAGTTTATTTAAGCTGGCTCAAGTGGAGTTTGTCTGCACTTTCAAACCGCTTACACCCCTCCCTCCACACCGTTTTATCAACCCATCCGCAGCGCGTACTTGCCCACACAGACTTGAACCCACTTTAGCACTAAATCTTCCATCAAAGACACTTAACACTACAGTGCATGAGAACTAACATTAGACACTAGAGAGAGTAAAAAGAAAAATGTGAACCCCATCTACAAAAGCATATCATTATTGGGTTGTTTTAATACTTCTTGAAATCCTGTTCTAATTCAAACCACAAACACAATTTAAAAAAAAAGACTGTCAGGTCAAATAGTGTGTTTTATGTACATACACTCCTTTGTTGTAAATTTTTCTTTTTGATCTGAGCTGATCCCCTAAAAACATAATGCAGAATGTTCAGCAAGGCTGAAAGGAGAACGCTAAACGTAACAGTGAAGTGATACTAGAGCAGTCTCCATGGTGAATGATCCATATGAAAGTTATCTGCGGCAGTGCTAATGTACAATGTGCATCCATTAGCGAGAGAGGCGAGCTTGGATCTAGACAGTCTCGAGTAATGATGAAGTCCTGATACGATTTTAATGCCTGCGAGCCCCATTAGATAGAGAACGGTCAGTATGTACTGAGAGCTAGAGCATCCACTAGTCATCACTTTCCACATTAGACTGTGTGGGTCTGTCCGCAAAATGAGTCCCATCCACTTAGCTCATGAAATGTGGGAATGGATGTAAATCACAGGCAACATTATGGCATTTCACTGACAAGTATCTGACTTAAAAGAAGAGAAAAAAAGAAAAAGAGCTTCTGCAGCAAAAAGTACAAAATGAAACCAATTTTACTAATGAGGTAAAAACCATATTAAGTTCATCTATGCTAAGAATCACTGACGAATTGAGACTGATGTTTAGTCTAGATTACAGTAAAAGGTATTGATTAGCCACTCTCCTCTTGCCATGAAATGAGTAATGGACAAGCTGCTGAGTGCGACGACGATATTTCCCCCAGGGGTTCTCGCTGAGGCTGTTCCACCTTTACTGCTCTGCCCTTGTGAGCAAGGCCCAACCCAACTTTAGACAGAGGTACTTCTTTGGCACCTCAGGCTGTTAAAGTGACTCACATAAACACACATATACACATACACACCAAATTAGTGGCCGTCTTTGCCTGTGCGCCAGAGCGTGGGTGTGAAATTGGGATTTTCACAGCCAGGGCCAAAGTCTATTGGGCTGGAATAGGCACGGATGGGTGGGGCGGGACAGGGCTGGGGAAGATAGCAAGAAAGCATCTTGGGTGGGTGATGGGTGACTGAGTTGAGTGAGGGGTGGGCAAAAAAAAAAAAAAAGAGCAAGGGAAAGAGAGCGAAACCAATGAATGGGAGGTTTCATGAAGCTCCCTCTCTTCTCCTTGTCTGTGGCATGACATCACAGTGGGATCGGTGCCATCTCCCAGCCTCTGGCGGAGAGTCAGTTCATTCATAAAGCCTGGACTGCTGCCTCTGCTCCGAATGATGCAATGATACAACAGAGCAGGCAACCAGACCCAACAAATAAGGGACAATATGCTTTCTATCATGTGATTGAGCTATAAATAGGCCTTTAGTTTATGAGTGGGTGTGTGTTGGTGTGAGGAAGCAAGATTGGACTGTGAATAAAAAAATAAGGACAAGATCTGAAAGGGTAAATCAAAGCTGGGCTTTTGATAGCCTTTGTCAATAGTAAGGAGCCAGTACTTAGGACTGCATAGCTGTTTATTTATATCAGATTGTGGCAATTTGGGTATCCCGCTATACGCACATCTTAGCACATTGGGGGGGGGGGGGGGGGGGGGGACGTCTTTATAAAGATCTGCATAAGTCCATTTCCTGTGGCTGAGTTGCCACTTCCTGTGGGAGGTGAGGTGAATTGAGGGTTCGGGTGAGGGTTAAAACATTTCATAACAACCACTAAGGGTTTATACCCTTCTTGATTATCCCTACATGCACACACGTACATATTAAACAGGATTACGGCAAGCTGTGAGGAAAAAAAACAGGAGCTCCTGGTTAATAGTTAAGAGCTTATAATTAGTTCTTTAAGGCAGATCAGCCCACAGCTGACCAGAGGTGACAGCGGTATCTGAGGACGCCTTTGATGGAGATACATATCTAGACCCCCGGTCTGCAAAAGCAGGGTCATAAACTCGGCCGGTATGAAGGGGACCCATTCAGCACCACAGAGTGATAAAGTGGTGACTGAAGGCTGCAGTGGAGCAAAAGGAGAAGAACGGGGTGGCGGTCTGGTTTTAAGAGGGCTGCTTGTTCAGTCAGCCAGACTGTTTAAATTTCCATCTCAATGCCAAGAAACCAGGAATTGAAGTGTATGCAAGGCGATGAAGCCGGCCAGACCGGCAGCAGACCTTAGCATGCTTCGAAGCAGGACAACGTCAGGCTGAAGTCCTCCCACGCGCAAACCAGTACAATCCCACCATCACAGGCAGCAGTGCTGAATAACTAGTTTTATTCTTAGATCTTCACCACTGCCTTCTGGCTGCCCTCCTGAAACACAAGCCTGTGGTGGTGTAAAGCTGCTGTACGGGACAAGCCTAGTACTGCTGACATCTGTCTTTGGCCATGAAAATAGAGTTGCCCAGGATCATCACCACCACAGACACACTGGCTACTGAAGCAGACAATAAGTCAGACTAATACCCCATAGCTGCCTTTCTGTCTTTCTTTCCTCCACTCCCTCCTTCTCTGAAATCATATTAGCCCATGATGTGAAAGTGCATTAACGCTACTGTTTATGCTATGGCCTCAGTGCTTGATATGACATTCACTTTGATCCACGCCATCACCAAGAGACACTTAACATTGTTTTTCTTTTTTTGCTAAAAGCTTGTTAGAAATTCTGTCCTAGAAAAATAAAAAAAATAAAAAATAAAGAGCTTTCAGCAGGATTTGGCTCCTTGCTGCAACTTTAACTGACTAAAAGCTGCACTGGTCTGTCTTTAACAGTGTGAAAATGTCTGTTTTTACTTACTTAGTCCAATAAGATCAGTTCATCTTGTTTTATGCATCAGTGCATAGTGGGGGGGGGGGGGGGGGGGGGTTGACAGGGAAGTGCTACAGTCCAGAGTGCAGGTGGCGCTAGCCTAGCCATGTCCAGGCTCCACTGCTGTTATAAACAGACATGGGATGCTCTGGAGGAACTGTTTAGGCGTTAAACCAAACACACGACATGTCTGACAAACAGTTTACTTTCTGTGTTGCATTTTTTCCACAAAACATGGTGCCTGCCCCATTTTTAGTCCAAACTGATACATTCCGCAATCGGGTTCCTGATATACGCACGATTCATGTGGGACAGTATAAAGATGCACGTTCACACACTTGGATGGAGCCGTCTGCAACACAACCATGCTTACGGTTTGCAACATGTATGCTTGTAACGGTTGGGTCCAATTAGACATCATACGTATACACATATAAAAAGACTGTTGCTTGTTTGATGGCAAACTTTGGGCGGCAGATGGATACTTGATAAATAAATTCTCCCTAGACCGCCATGTTTTCATGTTACATGCCTCGCATTCCACCTCTGTTTTACAATCGCCAATGTGCTTCTCACAGCTTTCTTGTTTTCCTCTAACGTGACCAAAAATGACTCGCGGTCTAAGTGGCAAAATGGTCTCAGCTCAAGAAGATGAATCGCTCTTCTATTTTGGGCTCCGTGTCAGCTCCACAGCTAATAGGAGCGTAAAACATCTGGCCACATCTTTCTTCCTTTATCTTTTTTATAAAGATATGCACGCTTTTCACGATGCTGTGAAACTTCTCAGGTTTGGCTGACTGTACTGATTGAAAGATTTAAACTAGGATTTTGATAGCTGGAAAGTTACAACTCAGGGTTTTGCAATACGAGATGTAAGTGATTTCAAAAAACATGAGACTAACGTTGCAGTTGTGTAAACTGGTGCTCAAAAATGTCTTATCTTACTCTCTTTAGTTCTCTCTCTTAAACACACACTCACATAGACAAGCATACATAGACAGGGTGTGACTCATTTAGTCAAAGGATGACTGGACGTCAGGGGATATCGTGCTGCTTCATTTGACAATGTGACTGGTCATGATTAAAGCAATGACCAGATCTTGTAAAATTCCTGCTGGTGATTCAAAATGTGGTCACAGTTACCTTGAAACCACACGTAAAACAAATACATGTTGCAGAGCAACAAAGAAGTGTCTGCAATAAGAACTTAGGTGAAGCAAAAATAACAATGGTCTACAATCCCAATTTCTACGACAGAATGATGGTGATGAAATATTTAATACAAAAAAAAAGTACTCTAACTAACACAGCCCATAAAACACACACTCTGGACATGTGTCTTCCATTTGACTGTGTCGCTCATTACAGGCATCGCAGAATCAAACTTAAACGCCAAGCAAACACCACCCCTCTCTGTCATCTGTTGCTTTGGCGGGCTGGTCGATCTACATACATCTGACGCTGTGGGTCTGATACGGGCACACTTGGTGGCTGTGCCCCATTTGCTCACCTGATTACAAAAGGAGCATGCTATACACACCAACTCCGAAAACAGGTGTTGTGAAGCAAGCATAGACAAAAGAGAAGAAAGTGAGCACAATGTGGAGCACACGCCGAGCAAAATAAGTTATCTGACTTCGTTGTGGACAGCCGAACATCTGCACTGAAACAAACAGACTACCTTTAAAGACAGTGGACTGATCCCCAAAGCAGGCGTGTTCCTAAACCAGCCAAGTTTCCATTTTATTATAGGAAACACAGCTACTAAATGTGGAAATATAAAACAGAAAAAGATTTTCACGACAATGTAGAGATCCGTGGGCAGTTGTTGGAGGCCTTTCTGGACAGTGTAAAGCTAGTCAGGGTTCCCCGTCATGCTAGTAATGAGGGGCAGAGGACTGTGATAGCTGTAAGCTAATCAACACCGGCGCATAGCCAGTGGCGTGTGGTGTAGCAGGCGTCTAGTCCCATGACTCAGGGATTACAAACTAGGAATGACTGGGGATGGGACAAAGTGCATTCACCGGGAACTCACTACAGTATATACCACATCAAGGGCACGAGAGAAACTCATGTGGCCAACAGAAAGACATGGAAATAGAGGGAGAAAGGGAAAGGAGGGGGGAAGAATGCTAGTGGAGGAATTGAGTCAGTGGGTGGGTGAATGACTGAAAAGAGTAACAAAAAATGCTTGTTAATGCTTTCTGTTCCTCTCTCCTTTGCTTTGGTTGTTGGTGTTTTTATGTAATGCAAATAAAATGAGAAGCTGCGAGAAAGACATTCTAGCCTTTGTGATCTCTTTTGCTTTTATACCCATTTACTGTAGCCTCATTGGCCACACCTTGGTAGCTCCTCAACCCCTTACTCACCATATGCTTATTATTTAGTCGACTGCTGTCTGTGGAGCTAGCACGCCTTTTTTATGACTAAGCTTTATAAGCAAATATTAAGGTGTGTAGTCACGAGGGAAGCATCAAGAAAGACCCACGCACAATAACGGTTTTATGTTTCTATGGGCAACGCAACAGATGTAGGAACTAGTGAATGGCTGGCTGACTGGATGCGGGAATAACCCATTTAATGAAACAAAGTGGCACCACTGTGCAACACTGGAAAGAAAGAAAGAAAGAAAGAAAGAAAGAAAGAAAGAAAGAAAGAAAGAGTCATTGTGAAAGCCAAATTGTCACAGGGAGTCCCATTGAGCAAACTGGTATATGTTGCCCTCTAGGGACAGTCGAATCCCATTCAAATGAAACCTCATGTTAAGTAGGTGAGGCTGGACTAAAGTTTTGATCTCACAAACCAGATAGTCTTCAGTTCGACACGCCAGACATCAGAAGAAAAACTGACCCGTTTGCTCTGTTTGGCCCAGTTCATTGACAGACCACATCAAGAGAAGCACAGATCACCCAAACAGTGTTTGCACAGCTGCTAGCCAGCCACGCACACTCAAACACTAGCATATATTACACTGTGCTACTCAAGCAGTGCTGTCACAAACGCACCAAAGAAAGAAAAAAAAAAGCTTATGTAACTCCCTCTTTCCTGACTCAAGCTACTACTCCTCTCCACAGTGCACCAACATGAGAGGAACCATGAAAGAGAAAGTAGGTGAAGTCCTTCTATGAGTCTACTGTTTTTGCCATGGCCTGTATGTGCTTGTGCGTCTGCTGCCTTTTTTGAAGTGTGGATTTGGATGCCATATAAGGTCTTTCGGAAGAAACGTCAGAACTGCCAGTTACAACAAAGTGCAGCATTTTTGATCAGATAAACCTGAACCTTGCCAAAGCTATTTCTATGCTTCCATGCATACCACCCAGCAGGGCATGTTCACAAAACATTCCTGTCTTTCACTGAACCTCGACCTTCAGGCCTGGCAGAGACATAAACAAAACAGGGACTGCTCATTCAGGTCTAAAAACTGTATTGTAAATAATTAACTCTGTTGAATATTAAATCCATCACTGGGCAGCCATAATAAATGTTTCTCAAATGTACTACAATACGCCTGGTGAGGTAATGTTCTACACTATCTTTTAAATTAGTCTCTGTAGAAGTTTCCTCGTGGCTAGAGAGTGCTTTCAGCAACAACAACCCCACCGGCTGGGTCACAACAAAGTAAGCTTGGAGTGCTTCGAAGTGAATCCCGTAACAGTGAAGTAAGCAGTGTTATTTTGGGTTTACCTCTGCGCGAATGACTTTTAAAGAGTTACCTCTGCTGTCACTTCCGTCAAAAAAAGAAAACAAACAAAAGAGCAAGGTGGGCTAGAAACCACTTAAGCCTGTTAGCAGGGTGTGCATGCATGTGCAGTGTGTGACTGCAGGTGTTATTCAAAACAATGCCACAGACCTGACGGGGCTAAAGCTGAGCTGCCATCACCACTTGCTGCAGAGCTGCTTCTCACAGTAACAGTCCAAGAACTTGACCTGTGTGGACTACTTTCTTTCAGTAAGCTGTAAGCAAAGGGCGAGTGCAACTTGGTCATGCCTGTAAATTTGTTATTTCTTATCAGGCTGAAGAACAGCCTTGGGCATTGGTAGTACATCTATCTTGCGACTATGGTAACACCAAGAAGTAAACAAGAACAGTGTGCGTGAGTGTGTGCGTGTATGCATGCGAGAGGGAGGTGAAGAAAGGATGTGTTTGTGTGAAGTTGTGAACTGCTCCTTGGCAGGCTTGGCTTGACCTGAGTGCACCCAACTTAGCGTAAGTAGGAGCGAGAGTTGCGAAATGCTTTTGCAAGATTGTGCTACGCTTTGGCAACAATTCTGCAGCTGTCAGCAGAATTTGCGAGTTTTGTGTGATGTGCATGTATGAATCTATGCTCTGCAGGTATTGACAGCAGGGAGAAGGCGGTTAATGTGGTGAGTCACAACCCCTTAGTGGGTCAGCACTAGCAATTAGTATCAGATTTCCATGATGCATCAGTGCTGCTTGCTACTCTGCTAATAGGTTCTCTGCACCTGAACTGCAAAAGCACAGGGGGATTGGTTAATGTAAAAAGCTGCTGAATGCAAATCCTGCAAACATGCCACCATATGCTACGAAAAAAAAAGATAAAGAGAGAAGTGAAACCACGCAAAGATTTAAACCCCAACACGAAAACAGCTTACAGTTGCGGCCTCCCCTGCCTGCGCCCTGAACTACCCCTGGAGCAATCCAAAGGGTTCTGGGCAGTGGAGTTAAGAGAGAGGCAAGCCTCAGCACTGCAGATTCATCACCTCAGCCTGCCTCTCCTGATTTCTGGAAAGTCAGTTTCAGCCACTAAAGGAGGAGGTGGTGGGGAGGGAGGCAGAGAAGAAAGGGAGAAAAAGGAGGCAGTTTGGCTGGTGGGTGAGGGGAGGGGGTTATTAGGCACCACTGCCTGTCTCCCATGCCGGCTGGGCAATATGCCTCGGATTTCTCCAGCATGGCATGGAATATATGGGTCAGTGTTAGGTGAGATCAAAGCAGGATTAGAGAGATAGGGTTACCATCTGTACAAAAAGAGGAAATGTGGCAAAACTTAACTCGGATAGCTGTTCATGCTTGAGATCATCAGAGAACTGTCATAAAACATACAGCATGTCTTAAAGTGGCAGCTACACACACACATAAACAGTAAAAGTCAGACTGCTGTTTGCATGTACTAGTAAAAATTGCCAATGCTATGCAAAGCAGCACGCTTTGTGATGACTGATCACAAATGTAAAAAGTCCAGTGTCATAACTTTTTTTTCATATTAGCACATCATCACATCTGAAACAGTCACACCTGTCAGAGCCGGATTTCTAGCAATAAGGAGCACACACACGCACGCATGCATGTATGCATACAGTACAGTCTATTGCAAGACTCTAGACCCTCAGGCATGATTTCATCTTTCTCAAGTCTTGCCTGTAGAGTCCAATATTGAGCAACCAGCAGCGCCTTCATCAAAGAAATGCGTTCAGGGCGTTATGTCCCTCTCTCAGCTCATCTACTTGTTCTCGAGAATTAACAGCGTGCTTTACTGTGAGCGTAATCCGGAGACAGACGCTTGTGTTACAAGGAAACATTGAGGAGTAATGTACAGTAAGTCTCGTGTTAGCTGTCAAAGCGCTCAGAAGAGTTGAGATTACTCACCGTCCATTTTTTCAGCCTTTATGATTGTTAACGTCGGTTTCATATCGACAGCTGCCGTCATGATCATCAGATCAGCGTGAATTAATAACGCCGCCTCCCTCTTTAATTCTAACACCTCCAAAAGCGCAATATATTTCAAAGGAAAAAAAAAATCTTCTCCTCCTCCTCTGGCGTCCCGATCAGTTCTTGGTTTTGTAAAAAAATATATATTTATATATATATAATATTCTCCTCTCACTCTAAAAAAATAAAGGGAAAAGAAAAGAAAGAAACGATTCAGATTCTTTTACTCCTAACTTATCTTTCTCCCTCTCCGGTACACACACTCCCTCTTTTCCTCGTTCTTTCTTACTCACTCACTCACACACTCACTCACTTACTCCCTCCTCTGTATCTGTGGCTATGGGCGTTGCATTTGTGAAGAACCAGAGTGCGACGACAGAGAAGGGGGCGGTGACTGGGAATAACTTGCTAGCTGATTCACAATTCAATTACAAGGACCCCCCCATCCCACACCCACCTCTTCCCTCTAGACACACACACACACCCCCACACACACCAGCTCATGTGAAAGCTGTTACCTGTGACCCCGAGCAGCCTACATACGTCATCGCACTCACTTGGCGCCTTGCACTTGATGTTGAGAAACACGCTGGTGATTTGATGATGAACATTTTAAATATGTATACACATATTTTTAAGAGAGACTAACGGAAAAAACGTCTTTATCACCTAATTTAGCATGCAACAACATTAGGAATGAATTAATGTTGATCTATAAATCAGAGTCTGAGTTATTAAATAACTGTGTGGAAATAGTATTTCTACTAAAATCTCAAAACAAATAAGCTATATAGCTGAGATGAAGTTACTAAGAGCTAAAAGAACCTGGACTGTCTCTGTCCTATATATTCTGCGGGTCCAGGCATCCTCATAACTTGTAACTCACCCTCATAAACACCTCAGAGTATTTCCTGTTCAGGTTGCAGAGATCAATAAAAGTCAGCCACGTCTGTGTTCTTTATGCTGCTGCAGCACAGTCATAACAAAGTTTGTCTTTACAAACAGTTGGCCTATTAACCTTTATTGAAAATGAAGATATAAAAATAAAATAAAAATAAGGCACAAAAGTAATGCGAGGTTTAGTTGTCTGGATGTTTAAATCGATCTGCGTCACCGAGACCGTCAATGAAAATCTAGTTTGGGAAATGCAAACTGCTTTTTCTTTAGTTTTCTGCTTGCTTTTTTTTTTTATCTGCCAATAATCAGGAACAATGACCATGCCTCACTGGAAATTGAATCATGTATTTGTCCTGCTGCTGAAAAAGAATAAAGGCAAAAGAAAGACTGGGCTTTTTGCCACAGTAGGACTCCACTCTTCATAAGCTACTACCATCAAGGAGCACCTCCCATGGCAACAGAAGCTGTAATAACAGATGATTTATTTTTAACCAGGTTTTGTAAGAAATTTAAAATGTAAATAATTTTCTTTAGGGCACATTTCCCACAGCCATAGAATGAATCAATGGTACATCCTATGATGCACATCCACACGATACATCTGCATGTCTTGTACACTACGTCTAAATGGAACGATCTGGGAGGAGGCTGGGGAGCCAGGGATATTGATCACGCATGGATTTTTTTCAACTGGTGGTACTTCACCGACTCCATTAGCAGCCCTGGATCGGGTTTCATTGCCCTGATAGGAGCCTCATCTGTGAGGAGTGCTGGTGGGTTCTGTGGTGAGAAAAGCTGCCTCACCAGGGAGGGAGGGGAGCTTTAAAGTAGAGGGGGTGCTGGAGGAGAAGAATGGAGGAAGAAACAGTAGCTCTCCAGCAGTCAGCACGTCGGTCTCTCAAACGCTCTGACTGAACCTCTTTGTCTTCTGTTAATGAACTCCCTTGTATCTGTTCTTAAAAGGACAGCCTGGGTCCTTTTGTGCCTAAGGGCAGCCATTTATAGTTTAATGGTGTTGCTGACTAATATCTGGGCTGGTGACACTCTGGATGATTTTCACTTTGTTCCTGTCCATCTCTATTGGTTTACATATTTTGTTAATATTTCATTTGATTTTAGTGATGAAACGTGCATACTAATTGGTAAGCTAATATCTTAATAATAATCCTGTTAAAAAGTGATTACAAAAGCTCTTTAAATTCTTGGCTCCGCTATGCATCTGAATATATTTATATTATGTTAGTACATTGTTGAGCTGTTTCTCAGAGCAGTGGCCATTGCCTTAGATAGTCTGGTGTACAATGACCCTTAAAAGCAAGGCGAACAGCACTCTGACATGAGGAAAGGTTAAATGCTAAACAATCAGCTTGTCATCATCAGTGGTACAAGCTTATTATAACACAGTTTGGAACAATCTGAATTCCATAAGCAACTGCTAAAACAATCGTGTCATTTTATTTTTAGCAATAAACATGAAACAATCGTCTCATGCATGTACAGTACCCCCAGGACACATGTCCTAGATCAAACAAGTTTTGGTTGCAGTGTCTCTTTTTCTTCACCTGGCAAATGCTGTTTCCATGGTTTTGACAGTTAGCTGCCTTCACTCATTTGTGTTGCTGTATAGCACCCCCGGCAAAAACAGCCTTCTCTCTCTCTCCTCGCTGCTGCTTGCTGTCAGTCTCTTACTGGCACATCTGTGCTTTCTGCCTGTCTATAATCCTCAGATGTAACCGTTGCACCTGCTACTTTTCACAGAGTTAACTGAAAGGTTATTTGATTTAGAGCAATCCATACAGCTGTCAAGTGATATTTGTCTTTGATGGCGGCACCCTCGCAGTAGTTGCAGGAGCCTTGGATGCTCTGAGGCTTTCGATGTTTGGCGTGTGCATTCTCACACATTTCTAAACGTGAAGCCTTAAAAGATGACCGGGATAAAATCCCAAAGTCCCAGAGAATGTCTATGATCTGATGGGTATGGTATGTTGCGTGAATAGAAGCCATTTAGCATGTAATCAGTCAGTCATTTATTTACAGCCACTCAAGCACACACACACACACACACACACACACACACACACACACACACACACACACACAGGGCAGACAGTCAAACAGTAAAACAGTGGGGTCCTTGTGGCTTCTGTCTAACAGCTCAGTCTCAGCTCTATCTGTGGTGGATGCTGTCTGAAGGTGCCACAGGCTGGTTGCACTCCTGCTGAGATCAGAGGGTTAGCTGGGACAGGAGTGCTGTGTCCCTGTATGTGTGAGTCTGTCTCTGCTCATAGATGTCTACTGTGCTTGTGCACATCTCTTTCTTATGCCTCGCATTCCAAAATCCTTTTCTTCCAGAATGTGTTTGTGTGCGTGCATGTGTTTTTTTGTGTGTGTGTGTGCGCACACGCCGCTAAATTGTGTGGATGTAAAGTGCACTGGGAAAGTAGCAGGGCCTCCCTGAACAAAGGCTCAGCTCTTTTCTGAACAATTAGCTCCGCTAAAAAGGACATCTCTTCCTCCATTAGCGGCACCACGTGCCCTCCATCACTCCATTGTGCAGATAATTCAATTATCCCCACCCCCCTCCGCGTCTCTTTGCCTCCCAGACCTCCCTTTACTTGTCTTGCGTTCTTCTCCCTCCCTCCCTCCTCTCCGTTATTAGCACAGTCTCGCAGTCTGCTAGTCCTCACAGCTAAAGGGATCATACATCAGTGTTATTCTATGTTTCATATGAAAAATGAAGGTTGTGTATCATAGTAAATAGCAACGCCCAAAGGAATGGTCCACTCAGTTAAGAAACAAGCAGTTGTTGGATTCTTCTTTTTCTTCCTTTGGTTAATTGTTGTATAAATTCAGTTTATATTAAAATGCTAAAGTGAGCAACTGATCATTAACTACTATAAAGAGGACTTGACTCAACAACCAACGCAAATTACGGGATACAGTCAGAGGAATTCACTTTTACCGCTACTGGTAAAGTACGCTCATTGTTGTTAAAGGCTCTGCATATTGCTATGCTCACGACACAAACATTAAAACAATGGGAGGTCTATGACAGGATTCATTAAAGCACCACCTTTCCTGGTGAGCTGGCATCTGTTGCATCATCATCCCCATCAGTGATTGCATGTCTTTCAGAACTGCATGTTCTCCTACTGAAGTGGTTTGTAATTAGTCACTGCGCTATCAAGAGGAACTTACTACACGAAATATGGCCTGTAGAACTCTGGGAAAGGGAAGTTTAAGAAATGATTGGTACTTAAAAGCAGAGCATTTCCAAAAGAGAATAAATAAATAAAAACGCTAACAGGGAAGAAAGCAATCTTTTTTCAATCAGGGTACAATGCCAAAAGCTGTAGGTGAAAAGGGGAAAAACGTATTTCTGACGATCTCAAGTGATATTTTAAAAAAGCATTGGAGGAAATGGCTCATCAAAGGAGAAGAAGCGAAAAAATAATTTCAAGATTTCAGTTAACCGAAGCAGAACTTTGAATTATGTTATAGAGATTCCAGAGTGGTTCTATTGTAAACCGTGTCTCAGAAGCCTAATGTGGAAACTCATTCAAACGGTTCAGACATCTAAAAATAAAACTACAAATGTGCAGTGTAGTAGAAGCAGATGAACTCTTCACTATTTTTATTGACTTGCATTTCTTGCTGTAGCTCTATCACCATGCCATGCGCTTCAAATGTGCACAGTCGTGTAGCCCATTCCCCCGCAGTTGTCTGTCGCTTTTCCGTGTTTCCACTCTTGTTTTGTTTTATTGTTAGAGGGGGAAGTGTGCGCTGGCCTGATTAGTATCAATGTTTCCTCCTTTCCCATAACCCTCCAGACCCCCGCAGGCTGCCTGTTTACTTTTAGAAAATAAAAAATGGGCCTTCGCCCGTGAGGACGTGCCCCTCATCAGAGGCGAACCCCCCCACCCCAACTCCACTCAAGGCCCCACATCTTAGATCCTCCTCCCCTCATCTCTTCTCCTCCCACCACTGCAGTCCCACTTCTGTGACTTCTCTTTTTCCCTATCCATATTCTCTCCTAAAATTGTACTCCACCCCCACCCCCCACCCCCCAATTCCCCTCCTCTTGTAACTGTCCAGCTGTCAAATCACATCATATAAAACACAGGCCAATGGTCTCTGAGTGCCAGATCACAGCTGTGTCTGCGTGTACTAAATGGGAGTGCATGTTTAAATGTACAGTGAACTCAGGAGAGCCTGGGAGTGAATGTATGTGTGTGTGTGTGCCTCCCTGTATGTGTGTGTGTGTGCCTGTTTCACTGAATGGAAGGATGCTGTAATACAATATACACAAGAGTGCAGGGTGTGAATTTAATGAATGAATACGCGAGTGTGTATCACTCCAGGATGTTGGTGGAGCGTGTTTGCATGTGTGTGATTTCTGTGCCTGGATTTTGGTGAGATTGTGCAGAAATGCATGCTCACTCTTTTTTTTAGCACACACACACACACACGCATACTTAACTCACACATGCACATAAAGTGAATTTCCTCAGTGGGCGTTTGCAACAGATCCTTTGGTGTGAGTGTTGGAGAGTATAGAGTAGAGCTGGGTTAGTGTAAACATCACCATGTCATGGCTGTTGTCAGGAAGCAGTGTGTGTGACATTGGGCTCAGGGCCAAGCATGTAACATCCAAAATCCCTGCCTCACATCTGCTCTGTACTCTTTTCTTTCTCACAGTAACACGTTTCATTTTAAACACACCCGGTCCATTCACAGGAGAAAAAAATGTGACTTCAGTTGCAAAATCAGGCTCTAACCACCTTAAAAGACACACAAAATATTTCATCCCAAATATCCAAGACAGACATGACATGTTTGCGTTTATATTTATAGCGCCAATGGATTTGTTACATGAATATACATAAAGAGGGGGGTTTAAAGATGTGAAAAAAATAACAGAATTTAAAACTGGCAAAACCTCAGTGGTCTGAAAAAGAACAAGTATGCGTTCAAATACGAGAAATCTCCAAAGCTCTGCTTGCACAGCACCAGAAACTTAAAATTGTTTGCACCTGTATTTCTAAGTCTACACAAATCGTTTGTGGGTATTCAGAATTTGCAAATGTAAAATTATTAAGAGAAGTTTCTCTTTGTTTTTTTCAGTTTGAAAGAAATGAGTCAAATCAACGGCTCGGGGTGTGGAGACTGTGTCAGAGGTTATTGAGCAGCTTTTTGAGGTTAACGGCAACTCATAACAGCGTATGGCGGTAGGACAGAAACCAAAGCAGTTCTTATGACATTGCTGTTAAGAGCGAAATGACTCTAACCGCATCTCCAGGTGGCTCAAATGCTCTGAGACCTGCGGTCTCCATGGATTTTGGAGACGAGAACGAGAAAAGAAAAAGAAAAAAAAGAAGGTCAGCACTCGGTCATTTTTTTCCACTTAGCAATGTTTATGTCAATGGTTTAGCGCTGGGAGGAATGAAGTGAGTGCTCCAAAAGAGTGTGTCTCTGTAACAAACATCAGCAAATCCCATCAAATCCTGACTCCCTCTTGTACTGGCGTATGCAAGCATATGCACACACACACACGTACAAACACACACACATACACTCTCTCTCTCACCCACACACACACACAAGCACAAGCACTTAGCCCCCCTCCACCTCTCCAGAGACCAAACCAGAGGCTTGGGAAAAAGATGGCCGCCCTTTGGCCCCCTGTCTTGCCCCTGCATCCAGCTCAGGGAGGTGACGGAAGAAAGCCCGTGCCCCCCAGCACCCCTATCTTACTCCCGTGGCGTGCGTCCCAGTCCAACAGCATCAATCACTTTTGAGAAGTAGAAGAGGCCAGAGTCAAACGCAGGCAAATGCATTGGGAGGAATGTTCCAGTTTAAAATAAAACTAATTTGAAAAACAATGAACGAAAAAAAAAAAAAACCTAGAAAGAGAGGGCTGTTGGAAGAAAAATGAAGAGCATTTGCCCCCAGAAACAGAGTGGGAGGAAGATAGAGAGCGTAAGAGAGGGGGGTATGAGGGTATCTGGTAAAGGCATTGCCCTCAGGGTCAGCATCACCAACATCCCCCGTGCAGCAGAAGCAGAACAACAGGCCAAGTTGAGACTCTGCACGCGTGCATGTGTGTGTGTGTGTGTGTGTGTGTGTCCTTAAATGTGTGCAATACTGAAGTTGTGGAGACATAAATCTGCTCCACTTTGGGGTCTCTATTAATAGGAGCAACGCATGTCCATGGTGTAAATCATCACATTTTACTTTTGAAAGCTTGGTTTAAGGTTAGGTTGCGGGTTAGGGAAGATGACAATCAGGTTGGACCCTTGTCCTGAGCTCCCTTTTTCCCATCTAGCATACAGCAGGGACTTTTTTCACATAACTGGAAATACTCAGTTTTATTTAAGCATTGATGCCTCCTGCATAGAGCCTATGCAGGCAGCTAAGCACATGATGCCCACTCAGCTTGGTGTGAATTTTCCAGACAATTACCTTCACTATTCTGTACCTGGAAGACGATAAGTTAAAGGCTGTCAGCTCTGACTGAAACAGGCGTCGGGGTTTGACATTCATGGTGACAATACATGTGTTAAAATAGCTTTATTGTGTTATAACAAGAAAATGAGCAAGATTTGGTGTGCCGTGATCGAAGAGATGAATCCATTTAGCATACAAACTCTTTTGGTTGCTCTTTGTTGTTGTAGTGCCGAATCACATACAGGAAGGAATAAAAAGGAGGCAAATTTTAATCTCTATTTTCTTACAGATTACCACTTCTGTGTCTTGTGGTTTCATACAAGTTATGACAATGTTTCTATCAAGCAACTAAGGGTCTATTAGGAACATTAACATTTTATTGTAAAAGGCTAACTTGATCAAAACGCTATCACAATTAAAAATTGTTAAATTATGGGTCCTGGTTGAGAATCAGTTCATAAATACCACATACATTTGACATCAGACTGATGATTTCTTACCTGTAGGACACATTTCACATGCGTCCGGAACCTCCTGCAGAGGTATATTGTGAGGGTAAAGGGGCTGTGATGGGTAATACTGCTGATGGGGGTGAACCACACCTGGGTGCTGGGTCTGTGGGCCCATTGCCACACCTCCACTCTGCCTCTGGAGAAAAAAATGCAAAATGGAGACAAAATTTAATTTGTAATCATTTATCCACAAGATGACAAACGGAATGTGCAGTTGCATGCAGAGACTAGAATCTTAAAAGAAATCTTTTTAAAAATCACCCAGACTTCTCAAACGAGGGATGGGGACTTTTTATTTGATAAACATTAAATAAATCAGTTAGCAACACAAAATGTGGTATGGGCTTAGTTTATGCCTCTAACAGTAAGTTATACAGTCTTCCTAATTGTGATTTTGGTTATAGTGAGCTCAGATAGCATAGCTAATGAGGATGTATGTGGAAAATGCTACTTTTAAAACTTCTGTAGTGTGTGAGTGTTAGAATAAAAGATATGGTCAGGGTTTAAAATCACCCAAAATCACTTGAACCCTTGAAGAACAAGAGGAAAAGCCTGTTGTTTAGTGTGCCTTTCCATGGAATAATTATGCAGCTAAATTTGATGTGTTAACCAATGAAAAATGTTAGCGTATGAGCCTATCAATATAGCTGTCCGGTGGCTTTGTCCCAGAGTGTAACCTTGTATTTTGGAAACATTTTTTCATTGTACTCACATACAGATAACCCCTGCAGCTAAATTTGACTCATTCAGTTTATCTTTGCTCTGTTGTTTTATCCCGCTTATCGCAGAACTGTTCACGTAAGAGGCTGCACTGGGGGGAAGTCTAAAGTCAGCACTTGGCAGCAGAGCTAAAGAGATATGAAATTCTTTGAGGAAACAAGAGACAGTGGCGAAGAAGATAGCCATTTTTAGTAAATCAAAATCTAACTTTGACCACTCGTGAAAAACATCAGGAAATAGCATTCTTTAAAACTGCCATTTTTCTCACAGGCACATGACGGCTTATATAACTGGATATATAATTGGATATAACTATCCAATTCATCCAGCCTAGAATGAGCTTACATCAATGTCTTATAAATACTGATATACAGTGTTTAGCCTGTTGATGCTGGAGTAATACATTCTCAGCATTCACGCTACAACATGCAATTTATCTTGAAATGAAATGAAATTATGTTGATTTCATAGATGTCTCACTTACAGTGTCATTCAGTACAAGACAGTTGACTTTGTAGCACAAGGAAAGAGACTGAGAGCTACAGCATCCTATGATTTATGTCACACGTGTAAGTGACAGCCCCAGCAGACAGAGTGACTGGCAATCTGATAAGCAGCTCCTGTTTAAGCACTGCACCATTTATCAGTAGCTATCTAGTTTTATGGATGACTAACATGACCAAAGAATCGAGGAGGCCAGTTTACAAGGTTCTCGAGAGATTTGCATTTTCTATCAAGTCAGTCAGCAAAGGAGGGAAAGTTAGATAGGGAAGAAGGGAGCCACATGGAGGATTTATGGAGTAGACAGGCTGTCGCAGATACCAATGAAGATACCATCGACACCATAATATTCAGCTCATGTAGAACAACTTTAAATGTCAGGGTCAGCCTATATTTGGAGGAGCCTGCCTTTATAATGCATGTTTTTATATGGCCTACCTGTTATTTTAGGGACTAAAGTATTGGGAAATCTAATAGAAGTTTAGGGTCAAGTAATTTCTCAGGGGGAAGACTACTGTCGACTACTGTAAATGAAAATTCATATATTTTGGATGTGGGGCTTGCAATGCTCACCATTTTGAGTATGAGTATTAGCAGCATCCTATTTGTTTTAATAATCTATGTGAAGCACATTGAGTTTATGTGTAGTGGAATGTGTGAAAACATTCCACTACACGGGCTAACAATAATATTTATTGAAATATATTTATTCCTCCAGATATAAGAATGAATCTTTTCTTATGGACTCAAACACGTTTTGCTGAAAAACTGAGTATTGAACAAGCAAAGCTTAATACTAAACAATATATATATGAGCTGTATAATACCAGTAGGCCAGCTCTAATAGTAATTTGGTATGGCTTCGCGGGCCAAATGTAATTAGGCTGCGGGCCAAATTTGGCCCGCGGGCCAGAGTTTGACACCTATGAGTTAGACCATTCCATGTACAGAAAGGCATAACTTTAGAATATTGCAACATATTTTGCAATATGGTGAAGAAATCTTACAGTGCACATGTAAAAACAACTGAAACGCCCACTGTTACAAGGCGCTACATCTGTGTCACAATCAAACATATGCGCACAAACACATACTCAATTACCACCGAGTGGTTTTAAGAGGAAAGCAAACCCGGCAGATTTAATTAAACATACCTTTGTGTTACTTGAAATGTGGTCTATAAGGGTTCTTAATATACTTAATACAAATGATGTGTTGTTAACAGGTTATAATCTTTTGCACTTTTGCTTTTCTGCAAAGACAAAATGTAAATTTCCAAAAATAGCCGTGTCTGAAATCATACATCCATATGTCCATGCAAACAACTTGGAGTGCACAGATATCCAAAATCTAAATTTGCAACTCACTTTTGAGTAAAACAATGAGTTTTCTTCATATATTGTGGAGGTAATGAGTGATTCTGGGCACAGCCCTTGCAACCTGCTGCTGTTCACTCCATCCTTCATGTCTGGGGTTCTTTCATTGTGTTCATTATTTGTGTGAAAAAGATATGTAAAGAAAAGGACTAATTCAATGCATTACAAAAGGTAAGGTTACAAATGAAACTATTTGCATTTGTATCCATTTCATTTTCAACAAGCTGTGTGATTCTTTGAGTTTTTCTTTTTCTTTTTGCAGGCGTTTTCTGAATACTGCCTTTGTGAAATACATAGAACTTAGTTATTGTCTTAAAGAAAGAAAAAAATATCAGAGCCTTTGCTTTTTGCTGATAATTTATGTAAATTCAAGAGGATAAAGCTACCGAGGTGACATGGGCTCACCTTTTGACCAAGCTGCCCTTGTATACAGTAGTCTCAATTTCAAAGGCAAGCCCCACCACCTGAGCCAATTAGGAAACAGGGAGAGGCATCATTCTGTGTTTTGTATTAGAGCGGGGTGGGGTTGCCATTTGCATGTAACCTCAGTCTATTATCCTAATGTGCTGGCGCTCTGCATACAAATGGAGCCATTTATATTGCAGCACACTGGCCTTCACCCTTCAAATGCTCACCTGACAGGAATCCCAATGTTCCCAGCAACTGTCTCTGACTTTGTATTCAGCGCTACCATTTGGAAAGTGTTAAGGGTTCTTGCAAACACACTGCTGCAAAGCACAGTGCGGGTTGCTCAGCTGAGAAAAGTGCTGGTCTGCTGGGATTGCCTGACTCCAGTTTGATTGGTTAGTGCCAAGGCTGGAGGCCTAGGTCTCATTATTTACAATATTACTTGCTAAAGAGAAGTACACGGTGCAGGCTTGTTCTGCAACACAGAGGAGCTCGAAAGGGCAATTTCACAGCCGTGTAGAGAATTGTCTTGTTCAACAGCTCTGTTTCCTAACTTTTGATGAAATCATGAGGAACAGCATGTACAGATACAGGCACTTTTACTGCAAACCCTGGTGGAGTGAACTGAAAAAGAAATAGAGTATCCTCCTGTAAGGTGAAGGAATCCAGAGTTGCTAATACACTGACAAGAACACCACTCTAATGCTCCTGCACACATTCCTGCACTGAGCAGTTTGCACACACACACACACACAAACGCTCATTCGCTCACACTCATGGACGGCTGTGTGGTAGGTAGCCGAGGCAGTCTTAACACAGAGATAATTTATGAGGGAGGTCTTACCAGTGTGCCCAGACGGTCACAGGGGTGAAGGGCTGGGTAGGAAGAAACTGGATCCATGTAGTAACTCATCACGGACACTGTGGACAGGAGAAGCAGGGCCTGCTGAAGGGATCAATGTACAAACAGTGCAGGCAGAGAGAAGCAGCCTATCCGTCACACGCTGTTTACACTTTGTGTGTGCAGGTCCGTGGTATATGTGCATGTATGCATAGGTGTGTGAGAGAGGAAAAGCTGGGAGAGGGACGGGGGTCAAAAAAGAGACAAGATAATACGGGGAAATAGAAATTTGAGGTGTTTTTTTTAAATACAACATCCTGTTTTCATGCCATTTTTTACATTTGTTTTTGATTTACAATATATATTTGTGTTACTTTATTTCTATTGACATGTAGCCAATCAATCAATATCTCACATTGCACTACTTCTGACAGGATGTTATTTTTTTAAGAAAATCTTGGTATGTTCTCAACAAAAATGGATTTCAGCTGACGTAAATCCATCCACTAAAGAACATTTCCACCACTTCTTCCACTGTCTTCCTCCCTCCCATTACACCAGTCTGTCTCCTCCTTTCATCTACCTCGCTTCTTCCTCCTCTTCTCCTTCACCCTCCTTCCTCCTCCTCCTCCTCCTCTCCTTGCCGCCCTCCTCCACGCTTCTGCTTATCACTTAACATTGTTTACTCAAAGCAGCACCAACAAAAGAGACTGAAAAGTGAACTGAAGGACTGCATTAGAGGTGGGTTGTGATATGGGCAGTGTTGTGTTTCATACAGGTCTCATCTTCGTCACATTCATATGTTAAGCAATTTGGCATTTCTAGTCTGTGGCAGCTGCTGACAGAAAGATGTGCAGCCGCTCAATGCTTGCAGATGTTCGGCATATCAAAATAAATAAATAAATGAATTAATTAAAAAAAAAGATTCAAATGCTTTTATTCCCGTAGAAAGAAAAAAATAGCACAAAGTGAATAATTACTTCTGTCAATCAAACGCATCCCTTACTTTTAGCCGTTCAAGTCTCTCTGATTTATTGAGAAAAAGGCAAAAAATCAATAAAAAATCAATAAATCACTGCTAGATAAAACATTCATATAGGTCTAACTCCACATTTAGTCATATAAAGAGATGCTATTTATATATGAAGCTACATTTCGGAGCTCTGTTAGAAGTCAGTTTAAAGCCCGTTAATTGAAGACAATTAGCAATCCTGAAATTTCTCTTGTTCAGAGAAAATAAAATAAAACAAAAACGTGAAAGCAAGTTTTTATGCGCAAAATAAGTAAAGGTGGAACAGGTCGGAAACAACGCGTCGCGCATTCGGAAGAATTCCCGACGGGAAAAAACTAAAACTTTAAAGCCAACACTTGGATCAAAGGAGCGACGAGCGCAGATAATAACAGCGTCTTCTTATTCTACCACTGACCTGTAAGAAGATGCAGAAAGAAAAGAAGAAGAAAAAAACAACAACTTTGCACTTACCGACTGCGGTGTTTAAAAGTTTCCTGTGAGCGCTGGACAGCTGAGTGTGACAGCTGAGCGGTGGACTGCAGAGATGCTGTACCTGCCTCGCAGCGAATCCCACGGAGGAAGAAATGATATGCACACTTTTAGTCCCTCCCTCAGTCCTACGGTGATCCTCTCCAAATCCAATTTTTCCTCTGTATGTAGTCTTTGGACTTCACATGTGGTTCACATGCAGCCACAGTAGGTGTAAACTTGTAGAGAACCTGTGCTGCCATGTGTTTTCCTCTATTTTCAGTCAGCTTGTGTTTCAAATATCTATATTCTCTTTCAGTAAATATAATAGTGTATTTATTTTTTCTTTAGCTAAATTAGATTTAGGTTTGTTTATTTCCTCTTTTTTTTTTGTTTGTTTGTTCCTCTTCCTCCGTCAGAGTCATGACAGAGAGGAAACAGCAGGGAGGCAAAAAACAAAGGTTTTGACTATCATTGCAACTGTTGACTTTCCTGCGTTGTTGTCCTCTGACACCGTTATTTGTCTGACAAATGCAATTTTTTTTCTCTCTCTCTCTTTAAAACAAGGATCTCAGATGTCTGAGCATGTGTGTCAAGCAGCAATTTTACATTCTTGTATTATCTGTGTAACCTGGCACAGTATCCCAGACTTCTTAGATCTGGCATCAACCTAGGCTTAAATTACCTTTTAAATGAAACTGAGGCTGTTAGATCAGTTTGTCTTAGCAGAAAGCACCTGCATATTTATTTACTGTACATCCCTGACCATCATATCATCCTCCAACCTTTAACTGCAAGCGTCGGCTGGTGCATGCGGGACACTGATTAAAGCAGTGGTAGGAACACTGACTGCTCTTCTGCGAAATGAGAAGCCCGCCCACTACAAGGCAAAATCTACATCCACGTGTTCTGATAGAGGACAGTGATAAGTAATTGAGATTGGGCAGTGTTATCTGTCTATTTGCTTATTCATTGCTGCATTTGTTTGCTTATTTCCACGCTGAAAACTCACAAGCTTTCCACAGCATTGCTCCCTAACAGCATGAAGCGCCAGCTCCCCCCCACACTGCTTCTTCTCCCCTCTTCTCTCTCTCTATCAGCTCAGCACTCAACACTTGCGAGGCATCTGAAACACCTTGTGGCTCCATGATAATAGCATGACCTCAGTGCCGCATTTGTTTGAATTAGAAAGTGCACGGTCCAAACCTCCTGACAACCACTGCTCTTACCAGTAAATCTTAAGTCTGGGGGGTAAAGAGGTGTGTGTGTCTGTGTATGAGTGAGTGAAGAGCTGTGGGGATGTGGGGTGGGGGTCAAGTCCAAGGTGAGAGGCGTGAAAAAGTACCATAAGGGGCTTTCTCAAGACCTCGTCTGAATCCCTTGGCGTTCTCAGGGCCTCAGCACTCTGGGCCCCAGGGGACACAGATGGGCAACACGTCGAGGGCAAAAGGCGAGGGTATGACTTATTGCCATGTGGAGAGAAAAAGCACGAGACGCGCCCCCGTGATGAAACCAAATTGAATAAAAGCGGGGGTGAATGAGATCCAGATCTTCAGCCGATGCCCTGGCAATGCTGTTTCAATTAGCCGGCTCACCAGTTCAAAGGCGAGGCCCCAGATACACTTCTGCTCTGCATGAAGCTACTATCATCACTTTGCCCCTTGCCTTTCACCTCCCCATTACGGTGCCATCTTTTTCCGCTCAGAGCCTCAGCCTGTCTGCTGGCTTTGCTCATGTTTTACATTAAACAGATAGTGAACGCCTTGCCATCCCAGTCGGTGAAAACCATCAGTCAAACAACCTGCAGAATTTTACGACCTTTACAATCACTCTCTTGGTTTGAACTGCATCTGCATCAGCTCTGAATTATACTTATGTTGGGTTATTTTTATCAGAAGAACAACATTTAATACATTTTTTTCTTGTTTTTATTTGATCTAAAACCATGTGAGCTTAAGGTCATGACAGCATTATGTACAGCCCATATTGAAACACAACCCCTAAAATATGCTAATATGTATACTGAAATTACACAGTTCTCAAGCATCGCTTTAAACTACGTTTTTCCTTTTAGTTACGATACATAGGAATATTTATCATCCTTCTTGTTTTCTTGATGGTTTCCTGTCAGCTCACTGCTCAAGCGCTGCAGCCGTTTGTCCTCCACTGGTATCCCACATCTTGTTGAGCAGCTCCAGACTGAATCCTTTTGTCTCATTTTCTCATTTTGGATCTTCCAAAGATAGCACTGACAGGTGATATTAATGGCCTTTTATTAGCATCGTCCTGATTGCTACAGATTTTTTGGAAGCGCAAGATAAAAAGAGCGAGGGAGGAGAACAAAAAAAGAAGGAGAGAGACAGACAGAGAGGGAGAATATGGAAGTCCTCCACCCACCACTTCTCACAGGAGATCGCCTCTCTTTGATAGCCTGCCCGAATCTGTTCCCCCCATAGAAACTGCCCTGCAGATGTTGTTGCTGTATGTCGACTACAAAGAAGGAGCCCTTTATGAGAGGAACATCTATTTTGGGCCTCAGCGTTTCCGAGCTGTGGTGCTCAGCGAGAGAAGTGCAGGCCTAATCTTTCTGCTGTTGAAAACTGTGTTTTATTCTCTGCCCATGATATTTTTAGATTAAAGCGCAGTTCTAATGAATAAAGCAAGAATGTAATGTTTTATGACAGTATCAATATGCCATCACTGTGGTGGACTTGGGCCTAGAACAGCCTACGTTGCTATTGGCATCAGCAGACAGAAAAAGGGGTGGGGGGGGGGGCACATGCGACAGTAACCTCAGTGAAATCACGAATGTGGAGAAGCCTTTGTTTTGGGCCTGACTATACTCGTTTAGAAGTGCTTGTGGCTCAGATTTTCATCTTCAGCCACAGAACCGTGACTTTGTTGCACTGTTGACTGCGAGGCAAAGGTCTCGGGGGCAATATTAGCTCTTGATATTATTTTTAATTAAGGCACCAATCCTTCAGCCAAGTTGTCCAAACAGTTCTAAATAGGCTCTGTAAATCAGACAAACATCCTCAATATTTGATGGGTTGAGAGTGTGCACTATAGCCTCCAGATGGTTTGTGTTTCTCAAGCGTTTCACGAGGGATGGTACGGGACAGCAATCTTCTGTTCGAGTGTGCCTCTTGACAGAGCAAGTTCCTCCAAATCACATGCTGAGTCGCTGGACTTCTGCCTAGGTCTTCTCTCTCTCTCCCTCTCATGCTCTCTTTCCCCGCTGGTCTTCTGACTCCACTGTGTGTGGATTTATCAGTAAGCTATGTGTGTGCACGAACTGTAGCTCTTGCTTTTTTGCCAGTCAGTACTTTGTTTAATTAATTCCATGACAAACCGATTCGTGCTGAAGCTAACACTATGCATTTGGTCCTTTACACCCCCCCCCCCCCCCCCCCCCCCAAAAAAAAAAAAGGCCAGCACAGCTCACGATATCAGGATATCGAGCAGTTGTGTGTGCCATAGTCAAAGCTGTTCAAAGCTAATGCATTCTTTGATAAGTGTAAATGTAATGGTGCTTAGGAAAAACAAATCAAAACACTGATGTTCTACACTGAAAGAAAAAAAAAGATGGGAGTAGAGTAAGATGAAAGGCAAGCAGTCTGAAGATGTAGGGAGAGGACTAGATGCACAGTCCAACTTTCACTGGTTGATAAGATGCTGGCCTGGCGCCAAAATCCCCATCCCCACACCCCTCAAACATACACATACTCACACACGCATGTTCAAACACCCCGCCCAGTGGTGAGCACTGACCCTCACCACCCTCACAACCACCACACCAACACACACATACACGCAGCGCCACCACTCCAGTGGCGTCTCCAGCTCGCTATCCCTCTTCATTAGTGTCCCAGAACGAGATGCTTGTCATGTAATTAACAGAGGTTTTCTGAATGCCTGCGTAACGCACGCTCTCATTAGGAAAGCGAAAAAAAAAGGCTGGAGCGAGAGAGGAGAGGTGGAGAGGCAGGCCTGGGAGGCACGTAGAGGGAGAGCAATCAGGGGAGACAGATGGGGAGAGAGACGGACAGAAGGACAGAGAGAACACGGGAGAGGGGGGGGGGATAACGTGCTTAGAGCAGCAAGAAAAACAGTGACTTACATGTCGAGGGGCAAGGTTTCTGACTTTCCACGTGCCAGCTAGGGACACAACTGACAATTACGGGGGTCTGGACTAAATTATAACGACTTACCTCAGTCAACTGCTATTCTCGTTAATATTCAAAAAGTCTTCTAGAGGTCGTTTAAGCCAAGCCCTCCTCGGTTTTCTCTCAGGGTCATCGTATTTAAATGTGATGTAAAACGAAACAGATAAGTCAAGTATGAATAATGAGTATAAGTGTAAAGGGAAAGTTACCTTAGCTGTTGAAAAACATGTAATTGTGCTTATGTTTGAATGACTATCGGCCCTGATGACCTGTCCTCGGTCTCTATGATAGCTAAGATATTAGTCAAAAGAAACAGATGAATACTGCTGTATATTTCTCAGCACCTAATTTAGCAGTGTCTGGAGAAAGTCTCTAAAGTATAAAATGTTATGATTCTTGTTGAAGCCATATCAGGTATGAAGCAAAATTGTTCATGTGTCATCCGGAACATTTGTTTCTCTGGTGGATACTGTACCTGTGTGACCTGAGTTTTCTTTATCTGACACAGGTGGAGCCAGCTTAGAGGCCTATTGTATACGCTTAGGCTGGCATCACAGTACTTAAGCACAATTATAGTTCATGGAAGGCTAGGCCCTCGAATTTGGAATAAGGAAAACACACAATATAACCTACTAATCCGTAACTGGATTAGAGCAACACCTTTTAGCATGTGCACAAAAGCATCTGATGTATTAACACTTATTTAAGTGTCCAGCACACTTAAAATGTAGTGATCACATGAAAGTTCATGGAGATGCCCAGTATGGTGTTCCATGAAAGATTTCCTTCACTGCTATTCCTCGCTTTGTGTAAGGATACGAGTCTTGCAGAGTGCATAAGGATGCCCTATGGGTGCCCTGATAGCATCACACAGTCGATGAGAGAAACACTGTTTTTACAGACATTTGTGTCACGTAATAAATGATAATAAGACAACATAAGTGGGGGTGGGCGCTAATAAAACACATATTCATCCTCTTTTAGCCTCATTCAATGCTACAATTCAAAGCCTTTTGAAAAAGAGTTTGGCTATCTTGAAGAAGGCTTTTAATCTAAGTCCTCAGTAAGAGAGGTAAACCCCACGTAGGTGACCAGAAACCACTGGCCTGTTTTGTGAGCTGCTTCTAAATACAAATAAGAGGCAAGCAATTAGCAAAACATCAGCAAAGACAATTACAGCCTGCTAAACAAAGCAGTGGAACATCATTGCACATGTTCATGGAGACCAATAACCAGCAGTCTGTTGTGACGCAAATGTTCTTAAAATTTGTTCAAATTTGTTCTCATTTTTTATTAACTGTGCCTGGGACTCGGGGGTCGGGGGTGTACTGAACATAAATTTAGGAAAGGAACTGTTTGTGAAAACTGAGACAAAGTCTGACAAGTATTTTCAGCAGCTGTAGCTATGTTCACTGGTGCCATGATTTTTGTCTCTTCATGCTACAACAGTGGAGTGTAAAGTGTATTAATACTATGCCAATTGCAATTACAGTTATTAAATGTATGTCTGTGAGAATAAAAGGGATTTGAGTATGTTTTTGAATGTAGACTCAGTTGTAACTGACCTCAGGTCAGCAGACAGCTTATTTCAAAGAACAGGATCACAGTAACCCTCAGCACACTCAGATATAGTTCTGGGAACAGTTAAAGACCTGGCCAGAGAGGCTTATACACTGAACCATTCAGAGATATAGTGAAGGGCCAAATCATTGAGACCTTTATGAACTAATCAAATGATTTTAAAGGTAATTCTTTATTGATCTGGGAGCCAATGAAATGTCCTCAGTACTGGGGTAATATGTTCAAATTTCCATGTATGAGTGACTCTGCTTCATTCTAAATATGCCAGCAATCCATGGACCAAGAGCCAGGCTGAGAAAAGAATGCTCTAACTTTTGACACATATTTTTCTAAGTGACAAAAAGCTGTTCTGGTGACTTTATTAACATGATCATCAAAACAAAAATCACCGCCCATGCTTCCTTACTGTTTTAGAAATAATTATGATATATATGAAAAAATATTTCTGTCTTGGCTAAAGGCTTGGCTAAAGGTCTAAAATGTTTCTAGTCATCCAGCAGTTAGTGTCATCAGCGGAGTTTATAGATCTTGAGAGCAAAATAATAGGTACAACTGTATATCATCTGCATAAGAGTGAAAGGAGATGTTTTTATATAGTACAGTACCAAGCAATAGCTTGTAAAAGTTAAAGAGCAATGAACGAAGAGAAGACCCTTGAGGAACACCTGTTTTATTTGCGCAGTTCTAAAACTACTTATTGAAACATAAAAACCGCTGCCCTTTAGGTATGAAAGCGGTCGAGAACCTGACTGAATCATGAAGCCTTTGAATTAAAATGTCAAGATCAGCAGAGTTGAAGGCAACAGTGAGATCAAGCAGAAGTCAGAATGAAACTCTGTGAATCACTGTTGCTCTTCAGGTCACTGATGACTTTGGTAAGACCTGTTCCAGTTCTATGATTTGTTACGAAACCATACTGGTATTTATACATACTGTCAGTTCAAAAATATTTCTTCTATATTTTAAAAACTTTTTCTTTTTTAAAAATTTGGCAAAGGAAATAACGATTAGAAATATATCTGTAATTATTAATTACCACTGGATCAAAGTGTATGATTACGTGATTATGATTAAGTGTATGGTTTGGAATTTGGTGCTCAGTGCTACCAGAAATAAACACAGAGAGATTACACGATTTTCCTCCAATAACTTGAGATTTGCACATTCGTCCTGAGCTGTTTATGAGTGCAACACTATGCATTGCCTATTAGTGTATATCAAGGCAAAGCAACCCAATCAGGGATATGGGACCATTAACCAGCTTCCATCTGATTTAAGAGGAAAGCTGTGACATTAGAAGCCTCACATTATGCTGCATCATAGTGCTGCGTTACAATGGGCAAGGCTGTGAAGCCATGTTAAGGGTCATGATGGCTGTCAAAGTGTCTCTGAAATGTTGTCGCCAGCCCACGTAAAACAGCATGTGCTTGGTCACCAAAGGAAATGTCATGTTGTAGATAACCACTTTGTTAATCTACTTCCATCTGTTAGGTAACTGAGGGCTTGAGTCTGCAAATCTACCTTTGTATTTTGTGGCCACTTTTTGACCACAAAATGCTCATTAGAGTCTTAATACTGATAATAATGCAGCCACTAGTAGCATTGCTGTTCAACATATATTTAGCCAGTGATGGGCTGTGGAGTAACCTGCAGAGGAGCGGTTATCAGGGTGATGAGAGCAAAGAAGGAGCTGCTTTTCAGTGGCTTGTTTTCAAGGGGTTCTGTGCTGTTTTCAGTCCTTCCCTGAATGTGTGATGTAAATCATAAACACAGGTGTCATTAATTCTCTCAGTTAAAGCAAAACCAGAAAAAACTTGTTAATTGCACCAAGTTCCTTGTATGCCATAGGTAAGCAATGGTTTGATCCCAGCCAAATTCACTTGACTATTTCCAGAACCAAAGAGAGTTTTACAGGGAAGTCTTTCATCTCAATCGGGGTCGTCTCTTATCCACTTTCACTCTTTCAGTCCTGCACACTTAGTCTCTGTCTCTATCTGAGGCCTCTTATTCTCTGACCCACTGCTTTTCCCAGCTGTCTTGCAGGTTGGTGTTTCTTTGTTTCTACCATTTCCAACTGCCAGATGCCACCGCTCACCCTCACCTCACTCATTCCTACTTCTACTCCCACTTCCAACTCTTACTGTGCAGAAAAAGGGGGCTATTTTTAGAGCACTGTTGACGGTTTAAGGATTTCCATATTGTGCCCTGGATTTTAAGTGAGGAAACAGGCTGTTTCTCTTTTTGCCCCCCCTCACTTCCATTCATTTCCTTCTCTGCATCCTCTCTTTCCATCCCAGTTACCCCTCTCTGCAAAACGCCCTTGAACCAACACACTTTCTTTTTCTCTCGCCCTCTCTGTAACCGATTGTCAACATTAACACCATTACCGCTCTCTCACCTCTCTCCTCACACCTACACCGTTCTCTCGTTTTCTCGTCTAGGTTTGTGCTCTTCCTAGCAGTGAGCTTTTTTTCCCTCTGCATGTAAACGGGCCTGCCATCTTCAGACTTCTCAAGCCACTCTGTTGTCTGTATGTTGAGTGAAGACACTTTCAGAATTAATACTAGCTTCTTGTATGTGCCAGTTTTGCCACGTTGTGAAAGATTTTAGCTAAAACTACAAACTAGATACAAGAATACACCTCAGTTCACCTACCTAGAAACCTCTGGAAAGTATAATTCTCTGTGTAACATCAGGGACTAACATGGCAGTGCTAGCAACGCAGAAATGCTGGTTGTGTAGTTGACCTTCTGGTATTTTTTTAATTTATTTATTTATTTTTTTTTGGCAATGCTTAAATCAAATCTTTGTGATTGATACAGAAAAAGTTTCAAACACAAGCCTGCCTCTGCTCGTGTGTGGAGCTCTCCTCTCCTCGCACTTGTTTCACGGCTCAACTCTGCCCTCTGTTGTGTCTCCGAAATGTAGCCACAGTAACCTGTCTTTTTGTCCCCTTTTTCTTTTTTAGCCGTAGCAAGACACAAGCCACAAGTCTGTTTGGATTTCAATCAAAAAGAAAAAAAGAGTCCAATTTTAGTGAAACTAATGTGAAATTTTAAAAAAATGCATAAATCTGCACTTTCTCAGAGATTACCTGACACCCAACTCGAATGCCATCTTAGTGCTGGCATAGCCACCTACTGATTCTGCACCTCTCACCAGCTGTCTCAAATAGCCCTCTCCATATGTTAACGCTTTACGCCCCAGATACCCACGATGACAGCGTCGCTCTGTCTCTTTAAGACTTACATGGAATGCTGTGGTTTTGCCTAGGCGTTTGGGGTAGTGCCCTCACCGACACGTAAACACAACCCTGAAAGTAGCTCTGACTCATTCTCCCTGCGTCCCATTTCATTCTTAGATGCTTCTTCTGGCTTTTCTGTCAGTGTGAGGATTTTCCCCGTGCCTTCACTCTGCTTCTCTCATAATATTTAGAATGAAACGACCTGGAAACGATACATAATACACTCATGGGTTATTTTATTTATTTTTGATTCTACGTGGTTGTTTGTGTCATGGCTGGAAAAGGAGGAGACTGTTGTTATCTTTGGACTCAATAACCCCACGAGTTCTGTTTTTTAAGCTTCAAATAGTCCAGAACAGGAATGTCTTATCTTGCAGATGTCAATATGTCTTTTTTATCTGTGCTAACACATTTATATAAAACACTGCCTTTAGATAAAAGACATTTAAAAGAAAATCAATATGAAAAAGGTTATTAAGACAGGAATAGATGTTGTTTTAATAACAAGTCACATCAGTTTACTTAGAAGATTTCGCCCTTCCTATCTCCTATGATGAGCAACTGTGCCAGAGTGATCAAGAAGCCGTCACAAACTTGAGCTACAGAGCCCCCAAGTGGTAAGAGTTTGCACTGCCTTCCCTTGTAAATAGGATCAATAGGCAGGCTCCCTTTATTAGATCCAGATTTGACCGTCTGAAGCCACAGATGAATGATTTTTGTAGTCTGGTGAGCAGCCCACATCGAGTTCAGCCTGTCAGACATGTCTGGGGGGACGTGGGGGAGGAACGAGAGAGACTTGGGCCTCAAAGCATTGAGAATGAGGGACAGGGGTAAACCCTAAACCTGAGAGCTCAGCTTGGACTAGCAGCCTTCCAGGGAACAACACTTTTCTTATTGAGCTAGTGGGCCAGACCCAAATGAGAGGTGACAGCATATTCATTTCACTCAGTGTTTTTCTTTAAGGGGTTTTTAAAATGCTGCTGAATGATGAGTGGTCACAGGATTTATAGTTCAGGGGATGATTTAGGCTTTCTAAATGGCACTGCTTTCCTCCTGCTCTCACTCTCCCAACTGTTTTTTTTTTTCCACAGGAGCAGTCATTTTCTGGGGCTTTATTTCAGCCTTGTGTTGTTCGTGTAGGGATGACTCCCCCCTTGGCAAGTGAGACTGATTTAAAATGTAAAGCGAGCACCTTGGTTTCCCATGTCCTGTCTGGACTATAGAGGCAGGGTGTGCCAGCACTTACGGCTGAACTGGCATGGGATAGGTGGTCTGGAAGACCAGTGTGTATGAGGTCGTGAATTCAGACCAATTTGTGGTGTTGGGAAAAGCAATTATGTGGACAAGGTGTCTCACAAAAAGACACCGACCACTCTTCTTTTGATTAAACACATACCAGAACACACTATGTGAAGTGGCAGCGTGCGTTTTGTCTCAACACCACTCCCAAGCTCTGGTCTCAGCATTATTCCCGGGAGCGAAAATACCAAGACTGAACAGGTGGGGGTCAAATAGTTGAAGTATCAGTGCTTTTCTCCGGACCCGACAAAGGAGAAACACATCAAGAGACATCGGGAGGTCGTTAATTTATAGGGACGCTATTACCTTCATAAATGCTTGGCTCATAAAATGACTGCTTTGCTTTAATTTAATACTTCCCCTCTCTAATTATCATTACACACACGTGCACAGAAGTGGGCTGCTGTCTGCTATGGACCTACAGAATGCAGCTTTGTGATTGTTTCTTTGTTGTTTTCACTCCACACTCTGGTGCTGGTTTAGTGTCTTTGCCCTTGCAAGCAGCTGAAAAGAAACTTTTACTTTCTCCTTCCTTCAGCTTGTTTTATTTGAGAATTCAGAGAGGGTAGATGGTTGAAGTCTTCCCGAAAGAACCTTATCTGTCACTTTTCACATTTTGCCATCTCCTTGCTGTTGTTCAGCGTACTCACACACACGCAGGCATACACACACATACACAAGATACATATAGTGGCTTTCACTCTTTTGAACATGAGCCCAGCGCAAAAGCACCGTTCCACGTCTGGATCATAAGTGCCTGGGAGCTTGCGTGAAAACATTTGAGGTTCTGCCTTGCCTTCCCTGGTGCCACACTGCCATTTTCTCTCTCCCCCAGGAGCTACAAAAGAAAGGTTTGGATTGGACCAATAATCTCCATCTTCAGATCATCTCTCAGTAGCCTCTTCAGCTAAATAAATAACTCATTACAGTTCAGAGTGAGGAGCTTCATTTACTCTGAGCGATGCAATCACAGATGTCTGCAGGTTTGCCCGCATCATCTCAAATAAAAGTGTTTCTGTTGTCCCAAGAGAAGAGGCGCTCTCAAATGTTAACATACCAGTGCAGAGCAAGGACTAGCAGTTAACTGCATGTGGCAAAACTGCTGATGGCAGATTGCTCGGCACCGGCGGCAGAGAGGGGCTACGTCTGCTTGCTTAAGCACACAATGAGATTCTGTTTGCAACATTAGGGCTTAGATGCTAAACAATATTAAAACAAGACACATAAAGCTGCCAGCATGTTTGCCTGGACCATTAGCAGGAGGCATAATGAGCCACATTACACATTTACTATCAGTCTCAGGGAAACCCCCCCAAAAAAACAACAACAGTGAAAAGTGCAAGATAGCGCAACACTATAGGTGTAAAACTGTCCCCCAGTGTTAATATATGACAACTTCTGTTTCCTGTTGTTCACAAAAATTAGATTTCAGTAAATATGGGAGCCATTCAGTGCTGATTTGAGAGTGAACAAAATAAATAAAAGCCTGGGCTTTGTTTGGACTGAGACAGCTGGATGTTAATAAAACCCTGCACTGTGCAGCATATAGATGCACATATACTCTGTCTTTGTTGTTGTTGTTGTTTGTCTATTTATTTTGTAAAACTGTAGTAGCTGCTGTTCAAATGTGTTAGAAAAGTCTTCTGCTGTACCCTGAGGAAGGCAACAAAGCAGGCGCATGAATGCCATTTTTCAGTAAAAAGGATGTTGGGATTTCCGCCAATTGTTTCGTGCTGGGAACACTATTATCAGCGTTGTTGTTCTTAATCACTGCATTAGGAAACGGTGCAACAAACAGAAGGTCTAGCCGGTGATGAAAGACGACCTTTTTACCAGATGACCCCATCACTGTAAAAGAATGAGTGAAGGCGCTCGGTAGGCCATATCTTAGCGTTTTAAGACTGTTTTCGGACGCCTGTCATTAAAGGCATGTGTCAGAAAAAAACATAAATGTACTTATTTTCTTGACCTCGTTTTATAGCCTGAAGCAATCCCATCACAAAAGTAGGCTATGGAGGCTATGCGGACATTACAGCTCTGCTCTGACAAGTATGTAAGTATGTTACAGAGTATGAGAGGTCTTAAAAAAGCCGCACCAGATCCAACATTTCACACTCATTTTAAGCATATCTTATAGGCTCTCGCACGCAACAAGTTACAACCAACTTCTCTGTTTCACTTTGGTTGCCCTGCGTGAAATAGCAACCTTGATGAGGCTATAAAATGCTATGGTTGGGCGACTTTCCTCACCGTGAATTGCCCCCACACCCTTTGGAGGACTCCGGGTCGAAGATGAGGGCAGAGACGTGAAGGAAATGAATTTAGTGAAGCGAGTGGGGTCAGATGCAGGAAAAGGAACTCGTTTTGCTGTTTTATTCCTGCGGGGACTGTCACCGTGAGGACAGAGAGGAACATGAACGGAAAAGCTACTCCTGAGAGATAATTGATTATTAATATTAGCATCAGTATTAATAACTGGAGGGTGTGCTTGTTTGTGTGGCAGAGGGAGATTTCCTCACTAAGTCAGTTTCTTGTGGATAACATTTTTAGGCTTGCTCAGTATCTGTCATATACATTGCTTTATGTTTTAATTCCACCCACGAACGAACTTTGTTTAGAACTTTACTCTGGATAGGTAACAACAAGTTTGTTGAACACAAAAAGTGGCTCTGGTTTCTTTTTGAAGTTTGCCCAATGTGCCATCTCCGCTGACATTTGCCTGCTCGTTGTAACAAATAATAAAGCTGCTCAAAATATCTATTTTTTGCACTTAGAAAATATATCGACACTTTCTTTCAACAACAGGCTTTATAAATCAGCTTTATGACGCTCTTTCCCTCTCTCTGCTTCTCCCTTATTTCATGGTTCAGTGGCCTCACACCGCCGGGCGAGGGGAGGTTTTTCTCTCTCTGCTCATTGGTCGCGGCTTTTCAATCTCTCTAACATTTCCATTCATACAGCCGGCGCTCCTTTTTGCCCCTTTCAAAATAACTCACTGTCATCATCATTCGGAAAACGGTTTTGCCTGGACGGGATTAATTATTTAAAATTGGGGGAGTGATTAGCTGCAATCGGAAAAAGGAAAGCAAGAAAGAGAGATCAAGCGTCTGGCACAACAACGACAGGTGAGTGAGGAAAAATAATCCTCAAAATACAGAGTCGTGTAAACTGTGCACAGCGTGGGTGAGAATGCGGGACGATAATAAATCACTTCTGCTTGTTTTATTGCTTTTATTGATGCCCAGTCACGTCGTAAACGGATGTAGAGTTTGCACCTCGAGCGAGAGTGGACGTTTCGGAATGACTCCAAAAGTGAAATGAAACTGCAACAGCTACATCTTAATAGTTGCGCTAATCTTTGTGCATCGTTGAATCAGACTTTTATTTTTCCCATTTAAGGGTCGAATTATATCGAAAAGCAATAACCTGATAATCTTTTATCAAGCCACTTCTTCACAGTCTAACTTTGGGGAAGGTAAGACAAACAAAATGGAATGCGTATTAACCGAAAATCAGTTGGCTCTCGTTTGTGATGGATAACAGCAAGGTAAGATGCTTAAAATGTAACACTAGAGGGGTCCCGGCCCACGGGGCTGTCTCGGAGGAAGGTTCACGCCGTTATTCACCAGTCCTCCTCTGCCTAATTGGCTGCAGATGCGGTATCCTATGGTCTTTTTACCGCGTAGAAATTGGATGCATTTGGGGAACTTTATGAGGCGAGCTCTGCTTTTGCCCGAAGGAATCGAAAGAAAAAAAACAAACTTCAAAATAAAGGGATTTAAAACCGTGCCACGTTCATGTATGATGCACTCTTCCTTGGTCAATTTATCACGAGGCACGAAAAAGAGACTCGAAATTGCGCTGTACATAGAGAGAGTTTGTGTTGCTGTGACTCTCTGGTATAAACATGTTTTTTTTTTCTTGGATTTTTTTGACAGGTGTTTTCTACAAGATGCCAAAGGCTCGTGGTCTGGAGTCAGCATCAAAAATAAAAACGTGCAGGAAAAAAAATCGATTATCAAAATATGGCCACGACTGCATGCTTCTAATCATGACACACGGCAGCATAGCTGCTGAACAGGACCACGATGTCCCGTACGCCTTGTTAAAATATGTTAAGCTTTAATGGTGCGTCCTGCAAGTTCATATACATTTATTTGCTTTATCGTGTAGCACAAGAGCCATTTTTGGTGCCGTTTGCCGTTGCCTTCCTAATAATTGCAGAGGCAGGGAATGGACTTAAAAACACCGTCCTCTAAGTGCCCTTTCACCCTAGACTTTGTAAGCTGCACTTATTAAAGCGAAAAGTGTTTCAATATGTGGTAAGCTTTAGGGGGAAAACGTGATGGGGGTTGGGATGGGGCCCTCCTTTTTTTTCTGCCCAACTCCTATTGGGCGACATGAAGTAATTCATCCATGTTAGCAGTAGGTCAGTGGTGTAATTTCCGTCTAATGGTGTTTCTGAATGTCAGCTATGGACAGCGGTAATTAAAAGGTACCCGTATCTAATACCGCTGACCACTGGTGAAAAAAAAATGAGAGCTTTATGAATGAATCCAGCCATTATGCGTGGAGTCTGACGTGCACGGGGGCCATTAAGCAAATTTGACTTTCTCTTTATTTTGGTGGAAGTGGTAACCCATGTGTGCACTACGACGGAGTTCTCAAAACACGTGAAAACGCGCGGTACTCTGTGGATGTTTGCAGTTCAGCAAGTGTAAATAACGTTTAAATGAAATAATAAAATCAATAAATAATGGTGAAAGAAATCTCGATAATTGTTTGTCTTCTTTTCCTTTTTCTCAGGGCCCATTGGACACTGAGCACCCTTGGGCCTGTCTCTGTCAAGTAGACATGTTTCAAACTGTCCCTGACACGTCGTCTTACGTCAAGGTAAGACACCACCGTCTCTTGGATCAGGTAATGTTTGAGGGACAATTTGGGGTCCTTTCATTGAAGACTGCGCACAGTGAAATGATACTGAATGTTAGAACCTTTAGCAAACCACTGTCTTTATTTGTATTTAAAACTAGTGTTTCTACCCCCGCCTGTTGCCAAAATAGACTTTTTATGCTGATTTTATGCGCCTGTTGTAATTTTTAAATGCTACTTATTTTTTGTGTTATTTAAGTCTGACACCTGTAGCCTGCGTACCTGCCGGGGGGCATTTTATTTTTCTTCGCGTGGAAAAAGCCTACATGTTTACACTGTCAAGTCAGTGCTGAAGTGTGGATCTGTGGTCTGTGTGATTTACCAAACTCGACTCAACTTTTTTTTCCCTCTTTACTCCAAAAATGCTGCTATTACGGGTCATAAACATGTCTGACGTCACGAACTTCTCTCTCCCTCTCTCTCTGAGTCTCTCTTTCTCTTGGTCCTAAAAATGTAAATAAAGCAAACAGCGCACATCTGGTTTTCACATAAACCTGCATCACGTCACACATGGCTCGGCGTGACTACCTGCAACTGCTACAGCCGCATGTCTGTGGCTGAAACCATTAAGTGTTTCTCTTTATTGCAACGTGTGTGTGAGTGTGTGTGTGTGTGTGTGTGTGTGTGTGTGTGTGTGAGAGAGAGAGAGAGAGAGAGAGAGACTAGAAGATGTCAACAAGTGTAAGTAAACTTGGGTGGCTGCGTGACATTCACTCCCAAATCCATCAAAATAATCTGCACGGGTCTGATTGCCTGGATTGCGCCTCATTATAATAAGTCATTGTGCAGTAGAAAAGTTGCTGTAATATCTTCATAATCAAGGTATTTTTTTTCCACGGGCTTCTTGTTAATGTTTTGAAGACCCGTTCCCCTTTGAATAAGGGCTCCTTTCATCCAGGCACGGCGTTTGTGCCACTGCTGAGAGATCCTGCGTTTCGGGGCTCAGAACAATTCCGGATTTGTTGTGAAAGAGTTAAATAGCAGGGAATGTTTAAGGAGAAAATACGCATTTAAAAGAGTCTTTCTGCTCCCTTGAAAAAAAAATTTAAAAAAATATATGTATATATATAGAAGAGGGAGTGATACAGAGGAGATCAGTGAGGGAGAAAAGTTGATATCGGGAGTTAACTTTCGATTTTGCTCGCCTCTTATAGTTTGCAGCCCGGGTTGCTTACGTTTTCTTTAATGCATTGTTTGTTAAATGACAGTTACTATTCTCCTGTTTGGGTTGAGGGTTAGCCTGTGCCTTTTTTTTCTTTCTTTTTTTTTTTTTTTTTTTTTGTTGCGTGCAAGTCCAGCACTCACTGGCTCACTTGCACTCAAAGAGATGTTGGTCTGAATGTGGCACGCCTCAATAGAAAATTTAAAAAGAAATATTCCCCATTCAAGCGGATCCACGGCCAAGCATTTGGTTTTGTTTGGTTAAGGCCAGGCGAGACTGGAACTCTCCAATAAAAATAAATCTCAAATTAATTATGGCCTAGAGCGAGGGGCCAGACAGTTCGTGCTTATATGTGCTGCAGACTCCACTTTTTGCCCTCAGTATTTTGACTCGAGCTGTCTTTTAGCCCCAGAGAAGGAATGATCTGAATACAAGTCTGCATTCTAATGAACAGCAACCCCAACAGACTCGCATGGACCGGGACTATTTCTTCGCTGAAATAACACTCTGAGAACACTTGTGTTTCTCACAACACTCAGTGGCCCGCTTTACCTATTTCCCACTTCAAGAATAACCAAATGAGGTTTCCAGGTGCACACCACTGGGCAAAGAGTAGCGAACTCGTGTTTAAAAATTGTTAAAGAATAATCTTCATATATATATATATATATATATATATATATATATATATATATATATATATATATATATATATATATATATATGTGTGTGTGTGTGTGTGTGTGTATATCACTCCTTTCACAGACTGTCTTCGCTCAAACCTAAACCATATTACTCAATTGAACTCATTAACTAACTGTAAATCAGATTTACATAAGACAAATCTCAGCAGATCCTTCTATAAGCTAAAGAAAAAGGATGGGCCTAACAATTGAAAAGCTGCAGAACATAAACTCACCATAGTGTCCGCCCACCTCTGGCTCGTTGCCCCAGCGGAGAGACAGAGGAGCTACTGGCTCGTGGTGTAAGAAGAAATGTCTGGCTGTCTAGTTCCAGCGTCAAGCCAGATGTTCTGTGGTTCGCTGTGTAAACCAACTTGCATTTGTTTATTGGCCTTCCAAAATGTTTGTTACCACAGTATTCATTATGATCTATGTAGATCCTGCCACCACCAACCCCCCAGTCTTCTTGATAAATCAGAGTGGCAGGTAGGTTATGGCCTTGAATCAGAAGGACATGTTGTTAACTTCCAAAATCACATATTTTCTATTCTTTAAGCAGGAGGGGGGGTTGCGTCATTTGATAATGTCCTGGAAATTTGCAGCTCTGTTTCCAAAGATATTTCGTTTATTTATGTTACCTAAACTGATTTTGGCACCACAGCGGGATGAGTGTATTTTTATTAATGGAAAGTGACATAAATCCAAAGATGCACATCACACACTGGTGGGATGGAGTGTTTCAAAAGATCTGTTTCTTTATTGCTGATCATAAAACCTTATAGTGAGTCACTTGCTCAAGGTCGCAGCTTAAGTACTTCTTTAATTTCCCCCCTTTATCACCAGTCTCCCAACAACAAAAAATTGAAAACCTTAGACTTTGGAATGTATAAGAATAACAAAAAACAACCCAAGCCAGTCACTGAAGAGTTAAACAAGGTGTCTCCCTTAATTACACGAGTCTGAACTGGCCTCAGGCAGGAGAAGCCTTGACCCTTAGCAGGATCCAGATGTGGTGGTCCCAAGGGTGGGGGCCCACAGCTTCACCAGACCCCCAAGCCGAGAGCAGACAGGCCGGCCCTGCTGCCAGTCTTCGCTGGCAGCAGCTCCCAGCTTCTTTTTTGTGCACACTGAGGCCGATCCTCAGAGCGAAACCACCCCTCAAAATCACAAGAATATTCATAATCATTATTATCTTAATTACACTGTAACCAGGTGCATTCAGTTTAGCAAAGAAAGTCTCTCATTTTATTTTATTTTGTACTCAGACTCCTGCAATTGCGCAACCTTGGTTAAGGTGAACATTTTAAAAGCTTCTAAAGTTAGTTACCTGTTTTGTTGGATGTAAATGTGTCCCGTCTTTCAGAATTACCAGATGTAGTGTTATTAGTCTGGTCATATTCAGACCTGGTTACTCGTCTAGCATGTGCCTGAAATTGGGTCTAAATTGATGAGGAGGAATTTCGTGGGGTAAAAGAAGAGGAAATATATGTTGGGGTGGGGATCTGGGGTTTCTTTTTTAGACTTAAGCAAACATGGAGTAAAACAGAAAGTTGGGCGTTTAAAAATCTATGATTAAAATGACAAAAACGTAAATATGTCGAATAATAATAATAATCCTTTTTTAGTGGGCTTATGTTGATGCATTCTGAGCTTCATCCTTTTAGCCCTGTGCTGAACAACAGACGCACACGTGTAGCCCAGACCCTTAGATTATAGTGCGGTTGGAGCTAAATGCTTGGATTTTATTAATGGTGTCTCAGGAAAAAAAAATCCACAAAAGGCTTCATAGAAAAAAAAATGAGTTTACAACAATTCCTGTCAGAGGTGTTCAGGTTGCTCTCCTTATTTGATTTAGAGCTACATCGAACCTAGTCAGATGCGTCCAACATCTGTCTGGGTTCAAAGACAATGTTTATTTAATGTATCACTTTCACTATGTATATAATAAACATTATTTTTTTTAAAAAAGAGAGAATAGGCTGATTTATAGAGAATCGGAGGTAGTGGCCAGATGTAAGTCTGAAGTGTAGGCGTTAACCAAAAGCGCTCTAAAACATGCAATCGCATAACTTAGATTGTCCGGCGACAGTAAAACCTCTTTCCACAAAATCTCAGTCAAATATGAGCAGGAATAATTCATAAGCCGGAGAAATAGTCAACCATTCCACACCATCTGTGGCATTACTGGGAAAGCAAAACACACAACACAATTTTACTGCAGGCTACACAGCAATGGCTGTGCACAACGCAGGCAGCCATCCTGTAAATATTTCCGACCAGAAAAACATAACAGCGGAGCGAACACTCAATTGTTTTCCCTGCTTATCTCTCTGGGACAGTATCCTGCTTTTTTGAAGGCAGGGCTTTCGGTGACACACAGCTTCCTTCTCAACCTTCTCAACAGTGGTGACTTCACTTCCCAAATTTAGAGGAAAGAAAAAACGCAATCCGGTAAAAGTGTCTCTTTCTCTCCGCCACATACCGGGGACTGGAATTAATTCAGGAGCGTGTCATGTTTGGGGTATCGTCCGGGTCCGCTGAAAATTGCGCAAAATGGACGGAACTATTAAGGTAAGGGTGGAGAACGGGGTGTATGAGTTTGTGGGAGACTGCTTTTTTTCGAAGTTGCGCCTCCTTTTTTTTAAGCAATGGTTTGAAATACTCCTCTGTGTCGTCTGTGAGCTGGGATCTCCAGTCAGGCAAAGATGAGCGGCTTTTTTCTGTCGGTCTGAAAGCGGGTAACCCGATTTCCTTCTTCTTTCTTTGAAAGTATCCTTCTCGCTTTTTGTATATACATATATATATATATATATTATCTGACTGGTTGCGAGGGCACTGCTGTGGTGTGGATTCGAGGCTAAATCAGAGATCACCCTTTGGATTTGGGGGACCGAGCGCATAATTACGCGCGTCTGGAAAGGCACAAAGGAGCGATGAATTGTTTCATACAAACCCATGTAGACTGTACTTTCCCGTAGTCATAAGTAATACTTGTGTTCAGCGATTTGGTTTAGTCTGGGCAGCGGGGGCTGAGCAATAGCCATGACTGGATGTACCGCTCGATAGATGTGTCGAGCTGCGCAACAGTGGTGTGGCACTTCGCCCGGCTCTGTACGAAGATCTCATCGTAGGTTAAAAACTCTGACGGCTTAGAATTTACCACAAAAGAAGAAGAATCACATTCCTCCCTGTATTTCTGTTGGTTGTTGTTTCTGTTATCCCCTCCGCTGCCGGACAGGGAGATTTGTGAAAGTGTAAGGAAGGCTGTCATACGGTCACTTCACACAGTAACTGCACGGTTTGCGACACTTTAAACCGCAAACCTTCACAAACGATACCTTGGCTTGCTCCTCGTGCAGTTACACAACTATTTTGAAATGGTGCGGCTGCTGGTTGAGAGCTGGTCTACATTAACACTGGCTACCGCTTCCCCCCCCCCCCCCCCCCCCAACAGTCAAATTCCAGATGCATTATGGCTGAAGCCACCAGATGTTGAATGGCAAAGTCCCTATTAAGTTCACCCTGCAACGCGTTTAGTTAACAAGTGTGAGCTGGGAAGAATGAAGCATCTGTATTCACTCTTATTGTTGCAAGAAAACCTAATGCGATTTATTTTCTTTCGGAAATTTAAAGTAGCTGGTTTGTGGCGGCTGGGTGTGGTGTGAGTTTTGGAAGAGTGTAAACGTTGGCCAAACAAAAAAAAAAGTCAGTCTACATATAGCCTTAAATCGCTCATCGCTCACAGCGCTGTGATTGTTTTGTAGCGCACTTGAAGTAAATCCCCCCCCCCCCCCGGCTGCAAAAGGACATGACTATATCAGCCTGGGTTTTCTAACAAAGTAAGAAGCTGCATTACAATTAATGCAATCATAATTGAATCCTTTTGGTGTAAACGACTGGCTGCTACTTGCATTCATGCTCGCTAAAGAAAGGAAGGACTCTCTAGCCATGAGAGCTTCCTGTTCTACACAATCTTTTCCTGACAGGTTTCCTCTTCCTCCTTAAACAAAAGACAGGAATGCCCCCCTCCCTCTCCGTGGGTGGCTCCTGGTAGATGGCTGTGTGTGAACGCCAAACAGATACACGTGTAGTCTGGATGTGGAGTTATTCCACGCAGTATCCAGCCAGCTCCCAGACACGTAGTGACGCATTTGCGGAGATAGACTTGGCTGATGTAAACAGAACAGAGGTTTCTCCCAGCAGGTGTCACACTCACACAATGGTCATAATGGTGCGTGCTGATCCACAACTTAGCTATGATTTATTTGATGTTTTTCCCCCTTTGTCTGGTTACTGCGGAGAGCTATAGTGAAAAAAAGCAGAAAGCATGCTTTGGGGAATTGACTTTAAAGGATTAATTTTAAAAAAATCTTTAAATTTCAGGAAGTTTCTGGAGATTTGTGTGTGTGTGATTATAATTTTTCAGGAGAAGTTCCTCTTTGGTGCCTAACACATTTTCGACTTATCTTAGGACAATTTCAGGCAGACAAAGAGTGTGTAATCGGCTGTCTGTAGCTCTCACTTGTAGTATGTGTGTGTTCCTAATTGGCTCTGTTCTCTCATCCTTTCAGCTTCTTCTGCGAGAGTGCTGTACCCCTATCTAAAACAAAACAAAAATAAATAAAAATAAAGAGTACTCCAATCCTGATGGGCACACACCACTTGCCAATCATTGCTCCAATTGTGCAGCCTGATATGTCATTGTAAATATAACGTGCACCAGTCATAGTAGTTAACAAACCCTTTATCAGGCTGCAATGAGACATTCCCTCACTCTCTTACACTTTATCATCCACAAACTAGCTGCTGTGCTCTGCTCAGATAATGTGTCTTGCTGCCAGTGTTCAGACTATGACAGATCCACTGATGAAAATCGCTGGAAAGTCTAATTCTGGCAGACGGTTAAGAGGGTCAGCTTTTCCTTTTTTTCTTCTTCTTCTTCTTTTTTTTAATCCACCCATTAACCTGAAGAGTCGTATATTACAAAATCCCTAGTTTGGTCTACAGTTGCCATAGCCCGTAGACCTGACGTTTCCTCAGCGTTTAAAGGAACACCATCATTGAGGCTTGCTAATCCAAATCATCACAGCGTTAAACACAAAACCATATATTCCAGTTTGCGAAAAGCCCGTAAAGCTCCGGTTTATTTGCCACAACCATGCACCGTAAATCGTTTTTATCCATGTTTTGCATCCAGTTCTGTAAACACAACCAACACAGAGGCAACAGATGGTGCTAAATGGCACATACAAATGTTAACATTTTTTTCCACTGCAGTGAGTATCAGACACTATCAAACATCTCTTCTGATCATTGTAACATATCATTTTTCACTGCAGTAATAAGAAAAGCACCAATACAACAGACACCCCGATTGTTATTGCTGAAGTTTTAGAGAAGGTTGGAACATTAGCTCTCTTATTAAACTCTCAAACTGTAGCTGATGAGAGAGTCTTCTCACCTTTTTTCTCTTTTTGTCAGTGTTGTATTTAACCTCCTAGGACCTGCTGTCCACATATGTGGGTTGTCTAGACCAAAATACTGAATTTTGCTCTACAGGGGCCTGATATCCAGTCACGAGGACATTTTTCTGCCTCTTTTTTTTTTTAATCAAAATTCAAAACAAATGTCTTCATATGTGGCTCTCATTTATCTTAGAAACAAAAATCAGGTAAAAAAAAAAATCTGGTGATTCTTTTTTTGACATTTATCAGGTCCCAATCGTCCAAATAGCAAAGAGAAATGCATGCCATGAAAGAGTTCGGGTCTTAGGAGGTTAATGCATGTGCATACATGCATTTTATATATTAGTTAGTTATGCCATTGCACCAAGAGAAATGTGTCCTACAAAAAAAAGTGCACTGAAATGAGGGCAAGTGAAAACTTTCCACTCGCATGAAATGCCTTAGAAGTGAATAGTAGTGAAGTTATGTGAGATCTTGAGGATTTCACTTTCATAAAAGCAACATTTTTGAGAATGCAACGGCTGCATGTTGGAAATATTGATCAATGAATATCAAGTAGCATTTTTTCCCCCCGAGGCAGATATCTGGCATGTTGGAATGAAATAATTCAGTCCTTGGGGATTAGACACGTCTCAGTCTAAGCTGTGCCATCACATCCTATCAGATCCAGATGCGCATCAGACCTGGGCCCGATCCTCAGAGGCATATGGCTGTAATAATTTCACTTTAAACTTTAGTTTTATTGTTTTGTTTTTCTTTCATTGTATTTGTTTGTTTTATTCTTGTCCACAAAGATAAATGGAAAAACGAATATAAAACTCATTCCATTCCTGTTAACATGTATAAACATTCTGAGCACAGATCTGACTTGGTGACGTTGTCTTTCTCTGCTCCCTGTCAGACACAAACCGGTGACATCTTCATGTTAAAATGTGACCAGCAAACTCCATAATCCAGTCTTTACTTCCAAGACATTACATGAGGAGCATGTTGAAGCCGCATAGCGTTTCAGAGTTTGTTTTCTTTAATAAACTTACATTGCTCCAGCTGAGTCAAAGTAGAGGGGGGTCACTGGAGCCATGACCCAAATGCTTCTGTTGAGTCTTCTGCTGTGGGGAGAAGCCCAGCACCAGACAGGGTAGCCACACCAGGGCCTGACAGGGGGAATTTCAGGGTGCAGTGAAATTACAAAGATGGCGATAAGAAAAAAATAATTACAGCCCAGGAATAAGGATTATTAGATTAGGATGCTGTTAACTGTTAGTTAGAAGACCTTTTTTTTTTTTGTCGTTTTATATGGGAGTCACTAGGTGACCGCTGCTGGCCGTGTGTTTTGATTAATATTATTGTTATTATTGATGATACTACACCAGAAGGCCCTGTGGCATCCTATCTGCATCTCCCCTACTCCACTGTGGGCATGATTGAAGTCATCGTAACATCAACAGGAAGCTACAGCCACTACTCCTGTAAACACAAATCGCTGAGGATGCCAGACAGCGATATGACCCATAACTGCACATAATTACTGTAAACAAAAAATACACTAGAGATTCGAAATTTGACATCACAAGTTTCTGGATAGTGTCAACTAAGAAATTTGAGTTGTATTTGTTCATGTCAAGTAATCACTTTGATGCATGTGAAGCCAGAAGAGAAAGATATTTAGTATAGTGCAAAATTGGGACGCTAGAAAGAATAAACCCTACTATAACACCTCTACAGCTCACAAGCATTAAAGAGTTTTGAAAGAAATACCAAGGATTTGTTATTTTCACCTACAGGAGGCGCTATCAGTGGTGAGTGAAGACCAGTCCTTATTTGAGCCTCCCTACGCTGCTGCTGCCCCTCTACCCAAAACAGATATGACTGCATCTGGCACACAGGACTACGGCCAGACCCACAAAATCAACCCCTTACCCCCACAACAGGAGTGGATCAACCAGCCAGTGAGGGTCAACGTCAAAAGAGAATATGAGCACATGAACGGATCCAGGTAATGACATGACAGCCACACCCTGTGGCATGCATTGTTTAGTAGAGATGAGTTTTTATGCACTTTTATCAGACATGCAAGCGGGTGATGAATTAAAAAGCAAAATCGACACAATGAGTTTCAGTTAGGCGTGGCTTTGGCTTTCATTCTCCAAGTCTCTCAAGCTCTCCTGGTAAGATGGAGTACCATTCACTGTTAGGTGTTTTTTTTAACTGTGTTGAGATGTGGTGAGTGCATTTCCTCAAACCATCCAGTAACTCCTTGCTCCAGATGGCCAGGGCTATTGTCATCATAGAAGAGACCCCTCCCATCATAATAGAAATGTTTCGGCGTAGGATAAACATGATCTCTCAGATAAACGCTGTATTTATTTTCAGTGCTCCTTCCCTCTAATGGTACATGTGGACCCAAACCATGGCACATTATGCTGCTATGTGGATCAAACAGAGCCACACTCATTGCAGATTTTCAGGTTTTGCTTCTAATTTGTCACCCATTTGTATGACACTTCTGCTGCTGTTGTCATTTGTCATTCAGCGGGCCGTTTCTTTACCACAGCTAACCTTCACATTTCACATCTAATCTTTGATATGCTTTGCTCAGACGAGCGTAGGGCTTGAATATCTCGTGCCAAAGTCAATGGCTGGAAAGGAAATTCAACAACACCCAATTTATCTGCTGATAACATTTTTACAACTTACTTGATGTGCATGTGTGTGTGTGCATGCATGTTTGTGCAGCAGGGAGTCTCCAGTGGACTGCAGTGTGGGTAAATGTAATAAGCTGGTGGGGGGTAATGATACATCTCAGATGAACTATGGAAACTACATGGATGAGAAAAACGCCCCTCCCCCCAACATGACCACCAATGAACGGAGAGTCATTGTACCTGCAGGTAAGAACAGATGTGTATAGTTAGGAAAAATTAATCAGGATATAAGAACAAAATTGATTACTATTGTTAGATGGCAGTCACTTGCCTGTTCTGGTATGATGTCACTAATGCTGAGGCACAATCTAATGAACCTAAGTAGATATATATTTTTTTACTATACCCTTTGTTTGAACACTTAGTTTAAGAAATTTGTCTTCCACTCAAAGTCCAAACAAAAGGTGTTTCAGTACGTTTCAGAATGGCAAACAGTGTGCCACAAAACGAGAACATCCAGATTATTTAATTAAAACTGAATGCAGACTTGGTAAATTTTTCATTTTTTAGTGTTTAGCTGATGCCAAAGGCCACTCATCTATTAACCTAATAGGAGCTCACTTGGATGCCACTCCTTAACCACAAAGTGGCAAGTTTGGGGTTTGGTTTCCAAATTGGCTGTGCTGTGTATCAGGCATGGGTCAAGTAACATTTGCAAATACTGAGTTTTCTTTGGTATCACAAAGTTCGGTCAATTTAATGATGAGATTCAAAAACGAATACTATTCTATGATAGATGACTGAACTAGGAATCTGCTCTGTTTTCATTTTACTTAATAAAGCAAAAGCAATATTTAGTATTCTGTCTAAACCACACAAACTGAAGTCTGTTCACCTCAGCATTATCATATGAAGCTAAATCACAGCAACAGTTGCCTGAAGGCACTTTATATTGTGAGGTAAAGAGCCTGCAATAATACAAAGAAAATAGATACTGCCTTCAGTTTGTTTATTACTCCTCCTCCCTTTAACTTAGAGATATGTCTTTCCTGAGGTCTGCCCACAACAATCAGTAAAACCAGTCTCCTTTCCTTCTGTCGTCCTGCAGACCCATCACTGTGGTCCCAGGACCATGTGCGCCAGTGGCTAGAGTGGGCCATCAAGGAGTATGGCTTGTTAGAGATTGATACGGCAATGTTTCAAAACACGGACGGCAAAGAGCTCTGCAAGATGAGCAAGGATGACTTTCTACGACTCACCACCATGTACAACGCAGAAGTGCTTCTCTCTCATCTCAATTATCTCAGGGAAAGTAAGTAAACTTTGGTAATTACTTGACGGGTCTCTGGAACAAATATAGGAGTGCAACAAAAAGTGTTTAACAGTTGAAAACAGAAGAAGAAAAATAAATCAGAAAGTATTAAACACAGTGAAAAGTCAGCAATGCCATGCTGCGCTTCGTTTTCCTTACTTTCCTTGTTTGTGTCTAAACCTGCATCACCATCCACGTTTGCCAAAGGGTGAAAGTCATTTCGTTTTTTTTCTTCTAGTTTTTGATTCGAAGTGTGAATGAAAATGACCTTGTTTGCTCAGCATGAAAAAAAAAAAAGAATGTCACCTTTTTTCATTCACACTATGCTTGCATTACTAAATAAACAATGAAATTACTAATTTCTCCACGATAGCTAACACGTCTAAAGCCCAGCATAGAAACCAAAAGGGTTTCTTTTCCCCTCTCCAGATAACCATCATCAACCTCCCCCACTACACTTTTATACCACATGGCCCACAGAAAGATGAAGCCCAGGTGCATTGCCTCAGGAATCACGCTAGGCTTGTATGTCCAGAGCAAAGAAAAGAAAGTTGATCTGCAATTTGCAATGGTGGCAGCTAAATTTGAGCCCCTTACCTTTGAAGAATATCTCGCCGTAATCCCCGCTTCATATGTTTCTGGGAGGAAGCGAAGCCAATTTTCTGATGCGGTATGCAAATGACATTTTAATATAAAATGTAACATCTGGTGAGGCTCTGGCTTGAATACATGCAGCGTGGTGTCGAGTTCGCATGCTAAATATCAGCCGTGTGCTATAAAAATTAGCAAACAAGTGGCGCGATTGATGCACGTGTAGGGAACGGTCTGTCCCCATCTTTAAAAAGTTTGGATACTGTAGAATAGTTAGAGCTGCTTGCGCCGTGGCTGCAGAATATTACGGGCAGCACACTGGGTGGAGTGACTGATGGCTTGACTAAATTTAACATTACTCTCAAAAAATTGCGATGGGCCTCAATGTGATGTAATGGGAACTGTATTTTGTGGGTGTCAACAGTTTTCTCTATGCACTGCGTCTGGGCAGAGAGAGATGCTTGTCATGAGTATAACAGCCTCATTGTGCAGCGGTGCAGCGGGTGGATCTGTCTGACCGCCACTGGGCACACTCCGCAGAGCAGTTTTCATTATGGCCAATGGCTGTGGGACTTAGCCACGGCTTAGGCGTGCTGCATCACGATTTTGCCCCATTTTTCTTTCTTTCTTTCTTCCTTTCTTTTGTGTGCTTTGGAGACAGAAAAGATGTCTTGGGAATCCTCTCCACTTGCCAGCTGAAATTGCTTTGTATTAATTCCTAACAATCAGCGAAATGGACGCTCCCTTTCCTGAGCTGAGTAACCCGTTTTAGGGCAGCTCGCGGACGATGCAAGCGGGGTGAAGTGCTGATACTGTACCTGCATTACACATACAATTTTTTTTGTCTATTACAAATGGGATACAAATATCCAAAGCAGATCAGGCACTGAACACACTTTAGCCTACCAGCTTTCTGTTGCAAAGCGCCTGTCATGTCCCATTGCACAGTTTTTCATCTTATGTGGGACTTGCACAGATTTTACAGCTAGTGCTGCCTAAATCAAAAAGAGTATTTCCAGTTGTGAGACCAACTCCTGCCACGTGCCACGTATGAAAACATCAGATGGCATCCTGATTCTCTTGATACTGTCCGGAGCTCAAGTGTGAAAACAGTTTGTGAGCAAAGGAAAGGGGTCAAGGCTTTATGACGACCCTCATGGGGTGATAATTTAGAAATGAAAGGCTTTCTCTCGTCTCCCCCCACAGCACAAACAAACACAATCAGAGACTAGGAGTAACCCTGTCCAGAAAATAGACCTCTGTTTTCACTCACAAGAGCTGGAGCTGGGACTAGTTTCCAGGAGGCAGAGAAACAAAAAGAAAAGGGGAAAGGCTCAAGCAAGCCCTGGAAGTATTAGTGATTACAGGTCATGTGATCTGATTCATTGAATCTTTTCATTATCACCCCCCATCCTACACCCCCCCCCCAAAAAAAAAAAAAAAAAAAAGAAATACATGGTCCAGAGGGATACTGCAATCATTTCGTACACATCTGTGTGCACCATATGTGTGATTGGTTCTGTTTATTGAACCTCTGATTAACATTCCTCAGAGTCATTAGACCCTGTATGTACACTTGGTGAAGGGCGGGAGACGCACTTCCACACCCTACAGCCATACCATAACAAAACATTCCTGCCACGTCACACACACAGAAATACCGCTCAGACATCCATACTGGCGCAACCGCTGGCACAACCTGAACATCTGTCTGGCTTCCCAGCTGCTTACAGTAACAAGGGTAGTTGCCCGTGCATTATTTTGGCCTTGTTGTTGGTCACTTATCCAGATTTTCATAAGTGATGGCCGCCCACACCCCAATGTGCTTTCAATTTGGGGCGCAATTTGAGAATTTGTTCAAATTAGTCTGTCAGGGAGGGGACTGCTGACTGTTTGCTTTATCGCACCCATGTAGGTCGGTTTGATACCACATGTGCTGGAAACGGAGCAGAGCAGCAAACCTCAGACAAGGAGAGACTGTATCTTCTGACACATAGAGATGCGAGGCGGAGAGAGAAGGGAGGAAGAGGGGGGAGAATTCAAAAACGAGCAGAGGGACTGGGGAGACAGAACAATCCAAAGAAGCATGTGAAGGAACATAATAATAGGAGTTAGATTAAGAAACATGTCACTGACAGATCGGGTTGTTGCTTCAGGACAAAAACAGGAGTGTGTGTAAGTAAGAAAGGCAGTTATAGAAAGGGAGTGCGAAATTTAAAAATTTGGTGGCTGAACTATTCCTTTTTGTTTTTTTGCGAAGAGTGTGGAAACGGTCCGAGATGGTCATGATTGAGTGCCATTGGAGAATAGCAATAGTTCTGTTTCCCAGCTGTCGCCGTTGCTTGTGTGTCTGGATGGATTTACAGCAAGGGAGTCCAGAAGGAGAGAGAGAGATCGAAAGAGAGAAGGAGAGAGAGAGAGTGATAAGTCTGGGCTTCTGCACTGCTGCTGCTCGCTCGAGAGTGGGGGACATTCTCGAGCCCTCAATAGTTTATACAGACCATAAACATCTGGGCTCGCAGGCTGAGTAGGGAAAAAGGAGGTCTGGAGAACTCTCTCTCTCTCACACACACACACACACTCTCTCTCTCTCTCTCTCTCTCTGTCTTTCACTCCTCTTTCTCCCCTCACAACATTTTTATTGAGCTCCCCTTGCATTAGTTCTTTCTATTGGCAGATTATCACTGGTGCAGAGGGGCTCAGCAGGCTGGCTCTACGCCTTTTGCCGTTTGCTGTCTGCTGTTAGCCACCATTACAGTGCAGTCTGCGGCACTCAACTGCTGGGGTTCGGCCACTTATGAGCTTCGCAGGAATTTATGTCTATATCACATTAGCATAAGTGGAAGTGGATAATAAGCAGTTGCTATTCGTGTAAACACCGAGATGAGCCTAGCTGTAATTGAAGCGAGATGTAGATAATAATTGTAAGTTTCCAGTTAAGAATACTGATGTCAGCCAGTGCTGCATATCTCGTTTTATAGTCCTGTTTTTAACATTAATGCTAATTGTTTTAAGTGATTTATATTTTTCCCATCATATCTTGGACTGGTAACTGCATGATTGCAGTTAGGAACAGCATATAAACTGTGGTCAGGATATTGTTAAAGCTAAGAATAGCGATTAAACATTTCTGAACATTTCACCTCTCACTTGTCCAATCAGATATGAGAGTGCTGGATCCAGATCTCTCTAACGTTTCTAAATGGATCATTTGATGTTTGCGCCCATTTCACGCAACAAACTATCACATGAAGGTGTGTGGAGGTAGACAGGGTTGGATTGATATGTTTTAGCTATTTTTGGCCCTTTTTTATGACTATAAATACCTTCAAGCGGAGTCTGTCTAAAAGTGTTGACCATTAACCAATAAACACTTTCACTTTAATACATAATGGAACATTTATAACCATTCTCTGGATTATTGGCAGGATGGGATGTAATCTTGGTGTCAACTTCACATAGTTTGACCTTTTTTCCACCAACACAGTGCCTCTGTCTAAGTCTAATCTAGTACTAGTCCCAAATATTTTCACTCAAAAAGGGCCGATGCTGCTGGGCCCAAAGCTGAACACCCTGATTTCAGTGGCTGTGGGCAAGAATTTCAGTTTGTAGATACAACCCACAGATTGCATCCACCATGGTTATCTTCTAATGGAAAACATTTAACATTTTGCTATTTGGCCCTGAAAGGGCATCACTGCAGAACTGGCTCCACATGAGCACTGGGACCAGAACTGGAACTATGTTGATGGAAAAGAGGCACTTGTCAGTCCATCAATTCATAACAGCCTCCACATAAAAAAAAACTTTTGTCTGTACAACAATACTTGTGCATTTGATACTACCTGTTTTACCAGGGGTTTGATAAAGAACCTGTATAACTCTTCAGTTGGCAGACTGGTTTGGTAGCTTGAGGCGGTCTCGAAGTGTGGGCAGGAACTTCAATCTGTGCCCAACACAAATGTAATTTAATGAGAAGAGTGTTTTCTTTTTCTTTCAGTTACTTGCGAACAGTGCCATCTTGAAAGGAGGGTCATAAGTTAAAAAAACAATTCCGATACTTTGTAGTGGAAGACTCAGAAATGCCTCATATAAAATATGAAGCCAAGCAGCAGCGTTATCCAGTGCAACTAAATGGGATGGCTGAAACTTATGTGCCCCCCTTTATGTGGCAAGGTGCCTAAAACAGGGTGACTGGGGACCCTGAGTTTGTTGACAAAGCTCAGACCACATGTTGAGGCAATGGTATCGTATAGCTATACAGAATAAACAGTACAGGGGGCTTGCCAGAGGTCCTACACGGCGCTGTACAAGGCTTTAGAAATATCGATCAATGTTATGTGCACGTCAGGCGGCGCTTTCGCGAAACCAAGCAGTCATACAAAGGAGAGAAAAGAAAACTGTTTGCGGGTGTTATGTAATCTTACAGAGTCTGAAGCAGATGTGATTGGAAAGGGAGAGCAAGAGAATGAGGGTCTCAAAGCTTGAACACTGGCCAGTCCTCCCACTGCGCTGTCAGATTACCGGGATGTGTTTGTTTTCGAAGAGAGGAAGAGGCCATCCAAATAAATAGGCAGCCCAGCCAAGGCTCCCTTCACCAAAACCGTCAGCTGTGGTGTTTCTCTAGCTCGCTCTCACTCACTCACTCAACCCTCCACTCGCTCTCACTCTCTCCCATACAGCAGTCCCAAATTTCTCTGTGGGATGGTTTGAGGTTTTCTTAGCAATGCTGCCTGTTTGCCTGTCTGGGTCAGACCACATATGTGGCACACAGTAGGAAAAGGGTTAACAGCCCCTTCCTCCTTCCTCCATCCCCTCTCTGTTCCTCGTTCTCTTACACCCTCTCCCTCATTCCAGAAGTCGGTGCTTCGGAGGCTCGTTTGCCCCTGTGAGCTTACGCTCTGCGTGTGGAATTATTTTTGTACGGGGGAGCTGCGTTTGATTGCCATGCAGGGACCCTTCCTCATACAATGGCTCCCCTGTTCTGAGGCCCCCATCCTTCTAAACTAGACCCAGAGCCTTGGGGGTGCCGTGGAGTATAGGTGGAACTGGGAGGGGTGGGGACATTTGGAGGGTTAGAATACATTTGTGGAGCACCCCACATTACCCCACAGCCACCACTCTCCCCCCTTAAAAAAACAGACCCCTAGTCTGCCACTATGAGGCCCCAATCCACCACCGGCAGCACAGCACGTTAGTCGAGGACCTTGCATCGAATCTTAAGATCACAGACTTTCTGGATTTTTCTTTTTCCATTTGTACTTTAGCTCATTTCTCAGATTTCTCTGCACCACCCCACCAGAAAAGGTACGGTCCCTACTCAGCAACTTGCTGTTGCTGGCTCAGTGCTATATCTTGTCTACACTCTCCATGTAGTAACTGCTCTCGTGTTTTCTCTGTGCATTTTTGGGTCTGTTTTTCCACTCACTGATTTATGCCTGGGGGCAGCTAAAATTAAGAGAGCATTTTGGTGCCGCCCAGGGTGCCTGTGTAAGTGGAGGAATGCAGTGCAGAGTTCTGCTCCATAAGGTGAAATGAACAGGCAGCCATACAAGGACTCTTAACTCACTGTCTTGCTTTATTCAGGGGCAGTGGTTCCAGTTAAAATGTTGACATACTACAGGGCTTCCCCACCACTATTCAAAGGACAGACTGTGTGCTGGGTTTGCTTTATTTGAGAATAGAGTTCTTTGTCATTAATTAGCTTTCCTTTAAAAAAATAAATAATTTAAGAGCAAAAGGTACAGAAGTGATCCAATGAAAATGGCTTCAGTGGTGTGCCATAGGTATCGAGCTGAACCCTCTACTGCCACCTGCTGGGAGTATTAGAAATTTGAGCTTTTTGTCACTCATACAAAAAACCTCTCATAGCAAATGCAGCAAATTTCAGTTCAAATGAAATATATTCTGCATGTATTCCTCAAGATAATTTATTCTAAACTAAACACTTTATAAAGCAATGAAGACTCTTTAATTGTTTAAAAAATCCAACAAAAATAATCTCACCATGCTCTCTTCTGTCTCATTGCAGGTAGCTCATCATTATCCTACAATACAACATCTCACACAGATCCATCACCACGCCTGGCTGCCAAAGAGGGTAGGGAAGTTTAGAAATTTTCTGTGCATTTCTCTCCACATATTTAGAGTTGTTTAAAATGCTGTATACAGACTGAACAAGGTGGGAATGGTGCAACCAAAGCTAAGGGTGATCGTGTAAGGCAAAAATATAAAATACCCAAACCTGCAGGCTTCGCATGAAGAAAAGCACACACATGTGAGAACAAACGCCACTTAACAAAAAGGAAGCACAATGCAGCCACCGATTGTTTCTGATGAAGCTCGGGGCAAGTACACCTTTTGTTTTGAGTCAGGCTGCTATTGCTATTCGGGACTACTACCTGAACCCGAAGAATAGAGGCATGTTAACAATAAAACAAAAGCAGAGTGCTGATGAGTTCTTTCCATAGCAGCGGGAGCATGAACAGACTGTAAATGTAGTAATTATGGAAAGAATCTATGTGAATGAAGCTGTTTACTGGAAGGACGGGCAGCACAAACAGGTGCCCGAGCAACAATGTGCTTGGTAAACATGACAGAAAGGGGCTGATTGGCTGCTTTAAACTAGACTAGAGGGGAAATAGGGGTTACATGTGTGAGTCTCTGATGAGTGAAATAGTGGCAGAAATCATGATAAGAGGTTAAGGGGACACTACACATAAAATATGCTATTGTAAGACAGCGTCCAGCAGCACTGAGACCCTTTGACTAATATATGTAGATATATATATATATATATATATATATATATATATATATATATATATATATAGCTTTTAATGAAAATCAAATGATAGTAGCCATTTTCAGCTATTTTATGTAAAACGTAGGCTTTAATGTAAACTGTTAGCTGGTTTTATTAAGAGATTTAATGGTTAAGGAACCAATGTCTGATTAAAAACAATAGTGAAAATGGCTTTTTTTTTTTTTTTAAATGTTACCATACAAGCAGCTTGGTGTTCTCCACATCTCAATCTGGCCAAAATTTAAAGGACACAATGAACTAATTGAATTAGCGATATATTTTTAATAAAGCAGAAGAGGAGCGGTCAGAGGGACCAGTTCTAGTGTGCTAAGCCGAGAACAATGCCCCAAGCAGCTCAGGATGACGGTCCTTTTCCTCCCGATACCTTTTTCACCTTACAAACACTGGTGTGCTGACACGGTTCAGACAGGCGATAGCTTCGTATCTGTTTAGAAAAAAAAGAAAAAACTACACATCCTTCACATAGGCTATATGGTGTCACCACCAGAGTCGAGAGAAAAGACTGCAATAACAATGATAGCCTTGCTAACAGGATGAGAGGCCCTATCAAGGCAGCAGCAGAGGAAATGCTAGGTCTGATAAGTGTCAGAGAATGCTCTCTGCCTCTCACTCTATCTGCCCCATTGGTGAGAGTTCCAGGCCACGTAGTGGTTCTCGCCCAGCTTCATACTAATAGGCCATTGGGCAGGCCAGATAAGATTCTGCTCGGTCACCCCCGACCTTGGTCTTCCTGATTCTCAGCTCCAGGTATTTGGACTGGCAGGAATAGAGGGTCACTCCCATCAGCAGCATTTCCCTTTCTCAAGAGGTGATTTCTATTAAGTGCTCCTGTAACACTGCCTTCCTCTAACTGTGGCCTAAAACTCTGGCCTTAAGTAGAACACTTGTAGCATTTAAAACATGCTAACTTTTCCAAATTAAGGAAATACGACAGTGTTTTTGCTCGCACAAGTGTTACTTTCGTGCAGAGTTTCTGCTTCGGCAATAAAAGATGCGTTGCTTCAGGAGAAGCCTTTATCAGCGTTTGCTCAGATCAGCACTGCCAGATGTTTCACTTCATATTGCCTTTCGAGAGCAGTCAAATACCATACAGGCTCTTTGGGGTAGAGTAAGCACGAGCATACAGCAGGAGACAACCCTTAATCTGCCCCAGACTCTGCGGTGTAAAATGCAATGTTATGAATAAAAGAGAGCATATAAAACACGGAATGCAGCAGCTATGAAAGGACTCGTGCGCGCCGATGTGTGTGTGTGGCTCTCTCAAAGTCTGCGTCTGCTATTTGCCTGCTGATCGGCTTGTAAGTATGGGTTTCCTGCATACCTTACTAGTGTGATATATATATATATATATATATATATATATATATATATATATATATATATATATATATATATATATATATTATACTATGCCTTTGCATATCTTTTGGACGTGGACTGCATTATTCATGAGTGTAAGAGTTATAGGGTGTTGCTGGGAATTAGACATCATGTGGTTGTTACAAGTAAACACCTACACTTCTAGTTGTAAACTACTTTTTTTCCCCCAGATTGATTTTTTTGTTTTTTGTTTTTTTTTCTCTTTTGTGGTTTCTGATCTATTAGCACAGCAATAAAATGTCGAAATGTTCTAAAAGCATCCATATCCTCCCCTGCCATGTTGAGGAAAGATGATTCACCTTTTGAAAAGCATTTCCTCTGGTGCCAAGTCAAAGGCAAAAACTGCTTGAAATGCTTCATTACGTGTACAAACCATCTCAGATTTGTGTTTTTTTCAAATGCTCAGCTTGCTCTGTGCTAAATATAATGTAAGATAAACTGCAGACTTGGAAGCGAAAACATTTAATGTTAAGAGAGTTGCGAAAATGTTCCCCCCCTTTTTTTTTTTCTTTGATGGTTTTCTGTTCCAGTGCACCCACTGTCTCCTCGCTGTGTCTAACTCCTGTACTTTGCCATCATTCTCCTCCTCTTATGGCTCCTTGCTCACACAGATGGCTTTTAAAGCACCTGTATTATGGGTATTAAAAAAGTTTACCCTGTCTGGGTTTCTCTCCTTGGCTCGGACCCTGGGTTAAAAACAGTCCACAGCTCCACTCTCTCTTTTTCTCCACACATTCTCTATCCCGCTCCCGTTGCTCAGTTGCTCTTTCTCTCCCAGCCTACTTGCTGTCTTTCTTCTTCCCTCTGTGTCTCTCTCTTTCTCTCTCTCTCTCTCTCTGTCTAGCACTCGGGCCTTGTTTTGACTAACTGGTCCTGCAGTTGAAGTCTCCCAGGAGCGTGCACCACACCCGAGACCAGAGTGGAAACTGGCTCAAGTCGCAGTCAGAGCGAGGCCTGGAAAAATGAAGGCGGGAGGTGGGGGGGGGGGGGGGGGTGAGGCGGTTCTGTGTGTGCACAGTCGAGTCTATGTTTGTGTGGTTGCCCCCCCAAACCGCCGTGCATTGTGATTCTTCCTCCTTCTGCATGTTCACTTTCACTCAATCAATGAAGCTAAAACTTAATGCACAGTAGTGGTGAAAAGTGTATTTGCTGAGATTTTTCTTTGGCCAGAGAAAATTGTTTTGGTGGCAGATGCTACCAACCACTCAAGGTGTCTTAAGGCAGAAAACACACCCAAATAACACAGCTTCCCCTCTTCTTCTTCCACAGCTAACAGTAGCTGAGTTTGCAGCCATTGTTTTCTTTCCAGATTCCAAAGTTGTGTTTTGTCTGACTCGTTTTTCCATCATTTTTCTGTCCTGATTTTCTTCTTCACTTCTTTCTCTTCTGTACCTCTTTTGTGCTTTTATACCCTGACCGTAATTTGTCTGCTTCTCAGTACGTCTTTCTGCGATTTCCTCACTTCCACTCTCATCTCTCTCGTTCATCTGTGCCTCTCCCCCACCATCTCCTAAACCCCCTCTGCACGTAGATGGAGGTAACCCCGTCGTGTTTTTTCGGGGTGGTGGTGGTGGTGGAGGGACTGGCGGTGAGTAGAGGGGAAAAAAGGGCCAGTAAAACAAAGAGAGGTTGTCTGCAGGCGAAGCAGGCAGGAAACGCAAGTCTCTCAGGACTCTCCCCCAGTCACTGCTCTTTGGCTATCCTGCCAGCCCACACCAGATTGAACCTGACAGCCCCGTTGAGCCACAGCAGCCCACTTGTTATTTATCCCTCCTCTCCATCTTTTTGTCTTTCTCCCCTCATATACTGTCTTTTCTTTTATTCATTTGATCGTGTTCCAAATTCTTTTCTTGTTGCAAGCTCATATATGTTTAGCTTCATGCATCTGCCGTTGTTAACTCTGCAGGGGACACAGAGACAGGGACAACCTCTCTTGTTTGCAGATTGTAACGAGTCCTTTGCTGAAGCGTTTAAGGTTAAAAGTTGATATGATAGAACTTAGTGAAGAGAACAAGAGGTTCAACATGAATATAAAATGTTTAAAAAGAAAAATAACTAGAACCAGCCAAACTTGGGAAACGTTGTTTTTTCGCTCTAGTGAGATTAAGTTGTGCTCAGATGAAATAATCATTTGATGTGGAATGTGTCATCATTATTTATTATAAGGAAAACACCGATGCTAACATATTCTTGTCCACTTGAGGGCAGTGCCGCACAGTGTGTAGAAATGTCTGTCCGTGTAGTGAAGCATGATGATGCACAATTTGATGTCAATGGATGTTTTGTTTCTTGGTTTAGTTTGGTTTTTCCCCACTTGGACTATATGAGGTAATATGGGTCAAGATGCTCTACCCAGAACACATTTTTAAAAAAGCCAGGCACACTTACAATAATTACTTGATAATGTGTGATTTTTTTCCCCATAACTGAAATCTACAGACTTAGAAAAACACAGGAAATTTTACTAAAATGAATTTAATAGTTTTATGTTTTTAATGACTGATATCTTGCAAGGATCTGATGAAATGGAAATGGAAGTAAATTTCCCATTACTTGTCAGACAAATCTAAGTCAAAGTTAACAAAGTCACCGTTTAATGTCATCAGCTCTATACAAGCATGAAGAGAGATGAAATTGTGTTCAGTTGTTTTCACCTTAATCAGCATAGGAATTGTCTCAGATCTTTACAAAAACCAGCACATGATAACCTTTCAAACATATCTGGTCTTAAAAAGTATCAATTCAGCATCTGATTTATCAAACAAGACAACTACAGACTCGTCCCTCACTGATGGGAAACAGAATTGCCTCTTGACCTTCTAGCAGCTTGCTACTTCAAATCCCTTGTCATCGCCATTGCACCATCTCTATCTGCTGCCCTCTGGGAGCAACGCTGCCGACAAAAAAAAGAAAAAAGAAAAAGTTGGCTGATCACGATAACACCGTTGAGCGCTACTCAGCACAAAGCACGTCTGGCCTCATCATATTTTCCCCTCGTGTTCTGACAATTGTTTGAACTGTTTTACTCCATAATAATACAAACCATCAAGGGTGCTGGGCAGGTGCACTCTGAGTATACAAGGGTGTTCACTGCCAGAGGAACGACACAGCCTCTGTTTTATCTGTTTGTGTCAGAGTGATTGATTGTTACTGGAAGCTGTCCAGCTTCACACTCGGTTAGTTTGAACCACAGACACACACACAGCAGGTAGAGCCCATGGAAACCGGGCCAGTTTGGCTGTTTGTCAAGGTTTCGTGAAAGCCACATGTGTGGGAAGAGAGGATTATAGTGGATATCATGCACATGTATTGTCTTTGTGTGTGTCTCTGTTGTACGTTAATTTGCATCAGTCCCTTTCATTTGTGGTCGGGGTGTTGCAAGCTCTTTAACCAACTGTATTCTCTGTAAAAGATTGTGCCATCTACATTTTAACCACCACAGCAAGCCAAACAAAACCACATTTCCATGTCCAGATATCCTGTGAAGAACATTTTAACGATGTTTTGATGGATTTATTAATGCCCTAACTGTTGGCCAGCTGTAATTGTTAGGATTGGCTTGTGCACCATGGCATTTTATGAATTGTACTTAGCATGTTTTAAAAAAAACAGTAACTGTTTTCCTATTGAAACTTTGTCTGTCCTTTTGTCTTTGTTGTTGTTAGACCCTTCATATGATGCTGTACGGCGGACAGGCTGGTCCAACAACATGCACAGTGGCAAAGGTGAGAGCACACAAATCATCAATAATTGCTTTAGTTTTTCACTGAACAGTAATGGTAGGTATGAGTGGAGCAACTTACTGAGCAGGGGCATGATTCGTGACCAGTGTTGGGACTAACGCGTTATTAAGTAACGCGTTACAGTAACTACGTTATTATTGTGGTAACGAGCACGGTAACTAGTTATTATGTCAAAATCAGGAACGCGTTAGTCGTTACTGGGATTTAGATAGGGTCGTTACTCGTTACTTCGTGTGGTGGCTATCGCGGAACTTCCACAGATTCTGTAACATTAGCAAAAGGTTAATGCAGAAGGAAAAGAGACCCGAGGCAGTCGCCGGTCCAAGTGTGAACTGAAGTTCAGGTAAGAAGTTATGACCTGCGGTCTATCTGGGTCAGATATAAACCAAGTTTAGGTGGAGTTTATTTTCGTTATTCTGACTTTTTCCGTACTGCGTACTAGCTAGCATGACGGAGTTTCTATACAGCTGGGTGGGTGCTATGAAGTTAATCATGTTAAACTTTATTTTGTTCATAAGTTATTAGAGTTGCCAACCGTCCCGTCTGGTATTCAGAGAAAATATTTCTTATTGAGGTGAAAAGGAACAGTTTGTCCCGTAATTCAGCTACAATGAAAAAGACACAAAGCTGGAGTTATTCTGTGTCTTTGCTGCACAGCTGCCTCTTCTTCTTTCATTCTCCCCCTCCCTCTCCCGTTTCTATTTCAATCATGAAAACTGATCAATGATCAGCTGATCGGCTCTCTTGTTTGTTTATCACCCACTTTGCGCCAGAAAGAGGAAACCAGCCGATGTCGCCTTAAACAACAGCAGCACGTTTAAGCTTGATCAGCTGTTGTTAGAATTTATTTAATATTAATTTCTAGTATCAGCTGATGTTTGCTGGAGCCACAGCTGCAAAAAAGCTGCTGGTCATGATATCGGTTTGGTTATCTGGTGAGAGGGAAACATGAAGATGAAACCAGGAGATGTCCTTACTGAATCATCAGAGCTGAACAGGTGATGGAGAAACAGGTTTACCTTTTAGGTGACATGGATGAGTTGAAGGGAACTTATGAACTGTTTCTGAGAGACAGATAACCCCAGGATCCTTTTCTAAGTAGCTGACAGCTGGTAACTGTGCAGGTGCGGATCTAGCAAAGTTTTGCCAGGGGGGCCAAGTAGGGCATTAACCGGGAGAGGGGGGCACAAAGAAATAATTTTCTTTCTTATTCTCATTTAAAATGTCTAGCTTTTAAAAAATAATTATCTGAATCTTACAACAAAGGATTGATAGATTGATGCATATATACCATCAAAACAGTGAACATCACTGTCACAACAGCGTTTGTTTTCATTCAAAGGCTTTATGATTTTTCCTATAATGGCGGGCTGGTCTCTAGTCAAAGTGCCCGGGCCGATTTTTTGTCCCAGTCCAGCCCTATATGCAGCTCATCTGCAGTCTGGTGTTACCTACATCTTCCTATTCAGAAGGCAGAATTTCCGAGTTCTGAGTACAATCAAAGCACCACGACTGCAGTTTTTGTGTTGGATGTGAAAGGCGCACATGACGCTATGACGTAGGCTAGAATCATGGCAGCAGTCAATGATGGTCCAGGCGTGGGATTTCTCTCGTGGAAATGTGCACATTATCTTTTCCTTTCTATTGGTAGGTGGCACAGTGCACTTGTGGCAAGTAAGCAAGCTAGAAGACTGGCAAAGTTGTGGAAGCAACACATTAACAAGAGAATTCTGAGTAAAACCAAAGTTACTTTCCCTAGTAACTAGTTACTTTGAAAGTAACGAGTAACTTGAAGTAACTGAGTTACTTTTGATAGAAGTAACTAGTAATGTAACTAAGTTACTATTTTAAAGTAACTTACCCAACACTGTTCGTGACAAACCCAATCATTTGTTATGGGGTGGAAGTTAAATAGTTTTCAGATACCCTTTAATGCAACTCTGCAGCATGCGAGCAGCCCTTCCAGAATCCACAGAGAGTCTAGACATGTGGGACAGCCTCCTAAAGATTACACTCGGCCAAAAGAAGCACTCATACCACCAGCTACTGCCTTATTTACTTTGGACCACTGCTGGCATTCCTTTAAGATGTGTATATTGGTTATCTGCAAAACACCCCTACTGATGTTTTCTGTGTCTCTCTTGTCCCCCACTTATTCCATTTCTCTCTGCAGGCTCGCCAGTGGTTACTCAAAATGTGACCAAGTCCACTGAGCAACCCAGAGCTCAGCCAGGTACTGGCTTACTTGGTGTCTTTCTTGACCTACTTAGTATAAGCACAGACTCAAATCCGAGTCATACCAGCTTGTCTGTTGTGCCGCTTGTTCTGACAGATCTTTCTTTTAGTCTTTCAGGCGAGACAGTGAAGCATAATCACTCTGTGTTTATCATAGCATTATCTATTCTAAGATCCTGGTATTTTGTGTTTGTTTACTCGACTGATTCTGCTAAAGCTTCTCTTTAAATCCTCCAGCCTTAAGCAAAGTGTTTACTGACACTTACCAACAAGTGTAGTTGCTTCTTCTACTTGCTTTATTATGTGACAAACTTCAGCGTGTAATACTAATTTGTTTTTGTCAGTGTTGCTGTTAGTTGTGTTTACTTCATTTCAAATGTAATGCCATGAAAAAAAGCTATAAAAAGTGAAATTGTATCGATTCATCCAAATCCACCTATTTGAATGGTCGATTCATTGTTATGGATACTAGCATGATAGGATAGATACTTTAGAGTATCTACATACTAAGTTCAGTGTGTCATGCACTATGACAATTATTTGAAGTTGAAAGGTGTATTTTATTGTATCAACTAATAATTGTGGAAAGTAAATATCATAATGATTTATTTGTCATTAAAATGTGTTTAGAATTTGCAAATTAATGATGAGTCATTTCATAAATCATGAAACATAATTTATGGTATGGGTAATGGTATCAGCAGTACTGGCCCTGTATTTACTTGGTTTTACTTGATACCAAGTAAATTTTGGAGATAACCCAAAGAATCTGCAGTATCGCACAACACTAATTGCCATAATACTAGTTGTGATGACTCATAAAGCTCTCCTTTTGCCCACAGACCCTTACCAGGTTCTGGGTCCCACCAGTAGTCGTTTAGCCAACCCAGGTAAGTCTCTCACCATAACCAGGTTTTCAATTCAGCAGCTGTAAAAACACACTTTCTCCAAAACCTTTGAACAGCAATGTTAGTATCTAACTGTGCTTCCAGATGGATGAGAAAGCAACCATGCCTGAACGTTTGCTCTTGTGTTGTCCAATAGGCTCAGGTCAGATCCAGCTGTGGCAGTTCCTCCTGGAGCTCTTGTCTGACAGTGCCAATGCGGGCTGCATCACTTGGGAGGGCACCAATGGCGAGTTCAAGATGACAGATCCAGATGAGGTGGCGCGACGCTGGGGTGAGCGCAAGAGCAAGCCCAACATGAACTATGATAAGCTGAGCCGTGCACTGCGCTACTACTATGACAAAAACATCATGACCAAAGTGCACGGCAAACGCTATGCCTACAAGTTCGACTTCCATGGCATCGCTCAGGCGCTGCAACCGCACCCGACCGAGTCTTCTATGTACAAATACCCCTCGGACCTAGCCTATGTGCCTTCCTACCACACCCACCAGCAGAAGGTCAACTTTGTATCCCCGCACCCTCCATCCATGCCAGTCACCTCCTCCAATTTCTTTGGACCCACTGCTCAGTACTGGAGCTCGCCCACTGCAGGCCTCTACCCCAACCCAAATGTTCCTCGCCATCCTAACACGCATGTGCCATCCCACCTGGGTAGTTATTATTAAAACCACCCTTTCTAATCATCCACCACCCCTTGAACCTCCCCTGGCCCACATCATTTGCTGACATGCACTCTCAATGACGCCAAACCAATGAAGACTGAACTGACAGAGGTATTTTGTCCTCTGAAGAAATTTGATCCAAAATGAAGGATGATTAAACTAAAGGATTTTTTTTGTATGATTATATAAACAACTGGATATTAAGGTCCAAAAAATGGAATACTACTTACCTTTAAATGACTACCAAGTTTTTATTTTTATTTTTTATGATTTATGGACATTTATCTGAGTTTCATGTGCCTTTTCCTTCCTCCTGAAAGCTGCACCTACAGTAGCTGCAAGTGGGTGTTCAAGAAGCTTCCTAAACCAAAGCCTGAAGACAGAAGATAATCCGCAAGTCTGTCTGCCTCATCTTCCCTTTACAGTACCAGACATGGGCCTATTACTTATGGGTCTCAAAAAGCATCCTTCTCAGTATGTACCTTGTCCTGTAAAGCATCTGCCTTTTCATTCATCTAAAGCCTTGACAGGATTTCTTATTCCCACTACATCTAACCTTTTGTTTTGACTGTCTATGTTTTTTTTGTTCTGTTAATCTGCATGTTTTTGTGTGTGTGTGTATGTGGAGAGTCTTCTGGAATTCGCTGGACAAGAAGGAGCTCTCATTGAGGTGGACTTTTCTCAGCACTGAATAAAATTTGGCAACTGGAATATGCCATTCACTATGCCATTTAACTTATCCTCCAAACTGGAAGGCTAGAGAAGAGTTGAATGCAGTTAAGAGGGAAGCGCTGTATGTTTTTGCTGATTTGGGTCAATTCAGTTGCTTAAAATGTTTTCTTGTGAGTTGTTTGCGGCGTTTGAGCTAGGCTAAGTGTTGACTCGATTGTGCCAGGAAAGCTGAGTCAAGATATAATTGCAGTAATTTGTTACAATAATTCAACGTAGGTCAGATGTTTTCACTCGGGGCCACACATTAGGCTATTAAATGTTTGCAGAGTCTTCGCATTTTTCAACCGTGCCATTTCCAGATGTGTTGTCGCTCGACCGTGTCAGTATTAATGTGAATGTCTTCTGGTTTGTGAATTTTTTTAAAAAAGGGATACCCTTTGGCAAAAATCTAAATTTGTCAGAAGTATTCATTTTTATTTTTAAACGTTTGATGAAAAAAAAGTAATTCCTTCACACTTGAGATCATGGATATAGAACACGAACGTGCCTTTTTGCAGATGTGGTCATGTTGACGTGTAGATGTTATCAACTGCCATTTGGTGGCTATTTATTTTCTATCCAAAATTGTCTTAAATGTTCTTCTATTTTGAATATGTGCTGTCCTGAAAATCCTGCCATGCTTTAACTGCTGATTTTGTATTTTTTTTTTACCATATTTTGTCTATTCATTAAAGATGAGACAGCACTTCATCTTAAAGTGCACGCAATGAATTATCACACCACAAATCTGACAATTTTGGACTTTGAAATGGACTCTGACAGTAAAAGCTGCCGTGGTGTCTCTTTACTCTTTGTAGGCCAGTCACGACCATATAGGTCAGCACAGTAGATGTGGCTATGCATCAAGTCATGTTAATAGACAGTTAAGTTGCATTTTTTTTTTTTTTTTTCACCAGGGCTGGATCCTAATTTGAGAGTAACATGTGTGTCTGAATGTTAGTTTCTCACTGATCGTAAAGCCCAGCTAAATGCACATGAATCTCAAGTCAGGATTTCATTACCACAATGTAAGAAGACATATCCATCTTCAGGTGTTCAAAGCTGTTAATATCGGAAGTATTCCTTTAGCGTAACTGAGAATGGACACTTGAATATAAATTACCTGGGAACTTTATCAAAGAACAAATCCGATAAAGTATGACGAGACGAAGCAAAGAAATCCTCAGATTCGCAAGCGCTGTGCGTTTGTCAGACCTATTTTTTATTATTTTATAAGCATCAGTCAACTAGGCATTAAAGCAACTTACTGTATAAATTATGCAGAGTTATTTTCATATGTAACACAGTATTAAAAAAGTCAAGAAAATTAATACACGAGTTGACCTCGGTCAAAAATGCAAAACTTTTAAGTCCATTTCTGCTAGGTGGTTTGTTAAGCCTTTTAAGCGTTTTTATATCTGTACATTTGGGCAATACATTTTACCTTTTTGGGGTTTTTTTTTGGTTTCTCTTTATTGTTATTATTTCTCAAGTTAGTTATAAAATCCTAAGTGCCATTAGGTGTAAACCATATTTTTGTGTATTCCCAAAACCATGAATGCCGCTTGAATGATAACCCGATGGCCGGGGATTCCTTTACTATATATGCAACGTGTGATCATGATGCCTTGTTTCCATTGCCAATCACTTTTCTTGCCAAATGACAGAGTTTCAGGTATTTTATGCAAAATAATACTAACAGTATTATTATCCACGATTAATTTCTTTTGACGATTTATAACATTCAGTGAGCAAATTGAAAGGAGAATATGATTTGTAGTATAAAGAAATTATTCTAATTCACCCTGACTATTCATGTTTCACAAGCATTATCAATGAAAAGGGATCTCTGCTACTTCATATATGCAATGTATTTTGGATATCAAATATGTATATATATATATATATATATATATATATATATATATATTGTGTATGTTTTACAATTAACCAATGTATTATTGTTATTATTGTCATTCCTGCAATGTATGAAGTAATACCTTTTGAAAAAGGGCTTTTGTATAGGAAAATGTGACAAAATAAATATTTTTACCTCTCAATTAATGCCCTGTTGCCTTTTTGTGGTTTCACTAAAAAGTGAGTGCTAATAAAAACAAAGACTCAAAGAAACCGCATCTCTAAAAGCACAGTAGTGTAATATTGACAGTAGCTTGCATAATTACATAATACATCTCCGTTTTGAGTTTGAATTTTTTTTTATATATTTTGTAGAGATGCATCTGAGTTTCATGTCCCTTGTTCATCCTCTTGAAAGATGCACTGAGAATTGCAACTATTTACACACATTTCTTCCTATAGGTCAAAGTTAATGTGTTATATTTGTTTGTCATGGTGAAATCTAATCATTTATGTGTGCAGATGCAAAACCCCTTAGTTTTAATTAGGTCAGAGCAGTGTGAGACTTCTATGTGTCTTCATGGGTTTTCTGAAGGCAGCCTAAAATAATGTTTTTGGCAGTTAAATAGCATCTGTGCATGCTGTCTGTGTCAAACAGCAGCTATGTGGGAGCATACTGGCTAAAATGCATATAATGGAGGCGACCGTGGCTCAGGGGATTGGAAAGCTCATCTGTAACCGGAAGGTTGCCGTTTCGATCCCCCTGCTCTCTTTGTCCTGGTCGTTGTGTCCTTGGGCAAGACGCTTCACCTACAGCCTACTGGTGTTGGCCAGAGGGACCGATGGTGCGATATGGCAGCCTCGCTTCTGTCAGTCTGCCCCAGGGCAGCTGTGGCTACAACTGTAGCTTGCCTCCATCAGTGTGTGAATATGAGAGTGAAGGAAAAGTGGAATTGTAAAGTGCTTTGAGTGCCTAGAAAAGATTGTATATAAATACAATCCATTATTATTATTATAACAGGAAAAGAGAATCGCCATCAGTGTTGGTCAAGTTACTTGAAAAAAGTAATGATTACCTCCCCCAAAAAGTAATCCTGTTACTTTACTGATTACTTATTTTCAAAAGTAATTAATTACTTAGTTACTTTTTAAAAACATGATTTACAACCTGAAAAGGTAATAAAGCGATAGATCTTTCAGCCCAATTCTACTTTTTCTGCATAATCCATCATATAAAATGTAATCAAACGGAACAGTCTCTTTTTAAAACTTGTTTTATTTGTTTTAATCTTTTAACTTTATGCATCAAGCAAAAATTAAATTATACGCAACATTCTCTGACTGGAAGAAATTTGTTTAACATTTAAACCTATTTTCTGCACATTCCAGCACATAAAATAAAATATTTTTCAAATAAATGCAAGTGAAACACAGCAGAAAATAAATAAAATCAAAGACTCAGTGGTCCTGTTGCTCTATTTTCACCTGTATAGCAGGCGGATGTTTGCCCTGTTGCAGGTGTGCCGCAGCGGTCAGTGGAAGAATCTGCGAGTTTGTCTGTGAATTTCCCATTCCGTGGTAGCGTACTCGGTGCTTGCTCTGAAGTAAAAAGAAGTTTTCTTCCCACGCAGTGAACAGCGGACGTTAATGTTTTTGTCGCTTTTTACGGAATCAAACTCAAAGTAAGGTCAGTACTTCCACGCTTTAAACGCTGCACGCTCATACTCTCTCCCGCACTCGATATATTATCCATTGTTGATCTGCACATAGCTGTTGCCACAAACGTAGCGCTCGCTTACGTCATTGTCATGAGAAACTCTCGCAAAAAAATCACGGTTTCAGTAAGGCAGCGTGCCTACGGGAAAGTAACAGTAATCTAATTACCGTTTTTGCAATAGTAATCCCTTACTTTACTCGTTATGTGTTACTGCCCATCTCTGATCGCCATCACAGACATTTTTTTGTTTTTTTAAATTGAAATATCATTCTGGAGCATGTACCATCTTTATTTTTTTCTAGTAATTTCACCTATTGATTTGCAACATTGTGGTCAGACTTTTACATGAGAGCATATGCCTGCGAACAGAGAGCTGCTCTTGGGTCTACCTTAATAATGAACTGTATGTGGTGCTGTTTCTCCAAATAGTGAATTTTGGTTTCATGTTCTGACCCTGAAATCTAAATAATGGTTTTGTAAGCTCCCAGCTGTCATCTCGTGAATTCTTACGCTAGTTTGTCTTTCCCTTCCTGTTTGATGTCACAACCTTACACTGTGTACAGCTAAAACAGCCACAGTAGAGGTTGGCACCAGTCACAGTATATGCTTTGACCTTTTGTGATCACAAGTCCTTGTAAGGAGCTTTGATTCCTTCAGATGGACAGTAGAAACAGTAAAATGGCACAAACACTGTATTTGGGGTGAATTTATTTTTTTTATTAATATCAACATTTTCTCCCTGAGAGAGAATACAAAAAGACTTTACAAACACAAATGCATACTGTACTCAGTGCTGCACGCTTGTTTCCTACCAACTTTGTTCTCTTCATTTAAAATATACAAAGAAACAAACAAACAGAACAGACACGAAACTATATAAACTAGTGTTGAAAAGACTTGCGCCAGTACCCAACCATTTGCCTGTACCTCAGAATCTGAATAAGAATAAGAATAATCCAGTTCTTAATTCCAATTAAGAATATTCCAGTGTTTCAAGTTCATGTGTCAATTCTTCTACACGCTATGGCAGTACTTAAAGAAAACTTCAACTTTGGTGTTTTCTCACCAAAGGCAACAACATTGCTTCTTCAACTGCATTGTGAGGGTTAAATACAGTTTTATACATTGGTTTGTTTTTCTTCATGTCCATGCTCTATGAACCTGAGGTGAGGCAAGTGGTAAAACAGAAGAGCTTTTCTTCATTTAAAGCAGGAGCATACTTTGTTCCTGCATTGAAGCGTGTTGTATAACCAGGCCTCCCTTTTTGAAAACAGGCTTATGGTCAGCAGACAGTGGCAGGTGTGGTTTTATATCTAAATAGTTCACAATAATGTTATGGAATTGATGGTGGCTTAAAAACACACACACACACACACATACACACACACACACAAAAGAAGTGCAAGTAAGCAGATTTCTTTACTTCATATCTAAATGCTACACAGTGGGCTGCCATTTCTATTTGTGTTGCTTTCCACCTCTTACATTTTGGTGGCATCTTGGGACTCAGTGATTTCTATCACCTCAAAGCCGGGATTGTCTTGTCCTTCTCTGGAGTGGTGATGATGACCCTTGATATTGTGGAAACAATAGGCGCAGTGTGCAGTGGCTACTGGCACCACTTTGGAGAAGTTGGAGAAATCGACTCTGTATTTGTTATCCCTGCTCCTTGAGATGATGGGCAAGAAGCTGTAGCCCCACATAATTTCCCGAGGAATATAGGAGGTCCGCACTTGACAAGAAGCACTTGTGGACTCCGCTGTGCCGTCCAGGAAGACGACCAGCTCAAAGTCTTGATTGTGGAGTGTGTCAACTGCGACCTCAAAGAAGGGGCTGCTTTTGTCGATTATGTGATGGAGAGTGAGAGGACAAATAAAGAAGAGGTTGTCCTTCCCAGCATCCACCATAAAATCAATGTTCACCTGATCCATGATTATCGTCTCTCCATCTTGTGTGGTTGTCGTTCTCAGGAGCTTACCGTAGATCTGGCTGCCAATCATCAGACTCTTACGTAGGTTGGCAACTCTGATTGAAAGGCAAAGATAGTCATTTCTGGGGCTAATCACAGCCATTGGACTAAATGAGATGGTTTTAGCTCTCTTTTTAGGTAAAGAGATCTTGGCCATTATAAGACCACACATGAAGCAATTAATAATTGCTCCGAGGACTGACTGGATAGTGACAAGAGCAACAGCACCCGGGCAGTGAGGTGTGAGTGCTCGTACGCCATACCCAATAGTGGTCTGTGTTTCAAGGGAGTAGAGATATGCTGTGGTGAGTCCTGCAACACCCCAAACACATGGAGTGTGATCTGGTGAGGGGTTTTGCCAGGTCAGATCTCCATTATTACGCACAATCCAGTACCACAGCAGACCGAAAATGAACCAGGTGAGGGTGTGAGTTGCAGTGAAATTGAAGAAAACGAACCGCCATCGGGCCTCCACCAAGGTGGTCCAGAAATCTGCCAGGAAGGCAAAGTGTTTGCTGTACTTGACGTTTCCATATTCAATGTTGCAGCGGCCATCTTTGGTCACTAGCCTGGTCCTGTGATTTCTTCTTTCATCCAGATACTTCCTGATTCTTGTGCCTATGGATCCACACATTTTGTTTTTTGTTTCACAAGCCAGCAGCCTAAAATACAATAAAATAGGAAATGATGTAACGTGGATATGCACAACACGTAAATACGTAATAGCAAATCATTAAACAGTCTCTAGACCAAAGATGCTATGATAATGACAAAAAAATATTGAGAAAAAGAAATATGCTCTGCACTCGTTATAATAAAGAAGAATATAAAACTGACTAATAATCGCTTAGTTTCCTTAATATTGACAAAAAGCACACAATTTGAGTTCTATATTCAATTTGAAACATAAAAAACAATGAAATAACATAATTGTAAATGAAAAAACAATGATTCTTGAACTTTAAGAGGCAGATTTTATATTTTATTTCAGGGCATTTTCTACTTTTTGATACCCTGTTGAAAGATTTTACTCCTTGCCGCATGATTAGCTGAGTCTCACTGTAAACTCCCTATGCACAGCCTCAAATATTCCAAGCTTCCCTGTCCCACAGTAAATTTAATCATCACTGAATGCCTGTAATCCTAAATGCAGCGCTGCAGTGGAGTCCTGACATTAATGAGAAACAAAAGTTTCCACTGAAGCATAACATGTAAGTGTTCCAAATAAACCAAATAATTCGGGAACTTTGGTCCTACGCAAGTGTCTAAACACAAGGATCATCTTTGTTTGCTGAGTTTCAATGTAGCATAACTTAACGTGGCATTAAAATAATTTGAGCAAACCCAGCCAGAAGGGGAACAGCTCACAGGCATAACAATCTTTGACTTTATTCAAGCTTTTAGTTCTCTCATAAGTCTGGTGCTTGATGGATGGTAGCTGGCAGTGTTGGCTGTGCAGAGGTTTCCAAATAAGTATGGCCTCTGTTCTTGCCAAGCCATTCAAACAGCCATTTGGATCATGCTGTGCTTGTTAGCAAGTGTGAAGTAGGACAAAAAAGCACAGCGAGTTTATTTTTTTGTTTGCAGTCCTCAAAGCTCAAATCGTGACATTTTGCCAAAAGAAACCTGATAATTACACGTTGTTGCTTGTTGGCAAGCTTTAATGCTTTTAGAAGCAAACCTAGTCATTTTACACCTAATCATTAGGTCACCATGTTGTCATGCTGTAACAAGATATGTGCTGAAGTAATTTCCAATTATATAAGCTTTTTAATTGCAGATATGATAAGTACAAAAAAACAGGTAGAATCACAATTGAAAACGTGACATAGAAGAGAACTCTTGATATGCGTCCTCATAGCTGTAAATGTACATTAAAACTGCTCAAAGTTTAACATTTAAAGCATAGTATATTAGAAGTTTAGTATATTCAAAGTTTAAATGTAATTCATGTTTGTAAAGCAGTACATGTACATTTCTGTATTTAATTTTTTCTGTAGTGAAAATTTAGTTCATGGATTTTTTTTGGATTGAGCAATTCTTGCTGTGACTGAAATGCTGTAGCAAAAACACTTTCTTAAAGCTACCCATAAAAAAATCACGACTGGTATGTTATGTATGTTTTTCGTCTAATATGTACATTGCTGTGGTAGAAACAAACCAAAAACAGGTCACGAGTGAAGTAACCTTGTTAAACTTCCTTGAAGTAAAAATGTACATGTGAAAATTCATACTTTAAAAATAAAAGACCTGAAGCCAAACTCACCGAAGTGAAAACTTCACGTCGAAAAGTCAGTTTCGTCTCTGTCTTTCTTGCTTCCAGCTGATTGGGACAGTTTAGGCGTGTCCCTCTCTTGTGCTTGCTGATCTGTACCTGAGTGGCTTTATATCGTCCTGTCTCAATGTGCTGGAATCACCCAGGTGATGTTTACGCCCACAGACACATCAAGTGTCCCCACCCCCATCCCCACTTCTGACTCAAAACATACACATGACCAGGCATCCTAAGACACACACCCATGCACATGCTTCCCAAGTTAGAAGAAATACGGTTTATTTCATACATGCTTGGCACCTAGAGCCACCCTGACCTCTGTGCATCACACTTCGTGCCTATTGTGGTGTCAGAGTTCCTCTAAATTCACAGTTTGTTGGTTCTTTTTTGCGGCTTTCGTGCAGTTGCCTTCGCATTTCGATATTGTGTGGTGTTGACACCACACGTTTCGTGTTCTGGATGCTGATGACGAAACAGACTGTGTTGCATTATTTACTGTAAACTCTATGCACACATAATATTATTGACAGTTTGGGAGGAAATATTTTCTTTGCTTTTTTTTTTTGAACAGTGAGACCATTTTCTGTGTTTGAAGTTTTTTAACAAGTATGTTGTCCATTTAACAAGTAGCGTGTATATTTCACAATTAAGTCATGCACTTTACCAAAAATTACCGCTACAAAAATATAAAATGCACACTGCATGTGTAGTGCTAGCACTGTCAATAAAACATCTGCACTCACACTGTTCACAATTCTGAGTTATCAGAATTCTCTAAGCAAAAAACACTTTCCCCTCTTTACTGTTGTGGTAAACCGTTCCATTGTGGTGGAATACAGCAATAAGTGCAACACGTGCATTGCACTGCACCATTAGGTGTGGTGCAAATGCTGCAAGGTCAGCGGTCAGTCAGGAATCAAATGATTTCATCATTCTAAATGATTTCTTGCCATGTGGCTATTAGCTACAAGACCACATGTTGGTCTGCTTTAACAACATATGAACATATATTCATATCATTACCATATGAATTTAATGGTAATGAAATTCACGGTTTGTTTTCACGGTTATTAAAAGATTTTTTCTAAAGCTCCTGCAAGTACTGCAGGGTCTTTTTTCTACTTTTACAACTAATTATGGGGTACATGCTACATCACTGTACCAGCATGCATTAAAATGCTTAAAGATATTATGCTTTACATTTGAGCCAAAAGTTCATACACAAATTTAGTCTCTGCTGCAGTCTCAAGTGACAAACTCAAACTTGTCGGCTGATTTTGTTATTTTCTTCTTCTTTCTTTTGAATGGCACAAAATTATCACAGCGCTCTAGTTACTGGTCAGCTTTGTGGCTATTTGTCTCACAGTAAAAGAAAACAATGCCAGTTCCTGTCCAGCTTAACTAAAAGATTTAGCTGACCAGTGCTTGTTTCTGGATCACTTTTGGAAGAAAAGGTTTGAAGTCATTCAGTTAGTATTAATGATCATGTGATGAATAATTAAAAAAAAGAAGTGTTGTATAAAACAGGAACATGTCTCCTCATACTCTGCCACTTGCATGATGGTATCATTAACTTTCAACCACACCACCCAAAATTGAGGACTGTTTAAAAGTTGGTGATCAAAGGCAGTCAGTCTATCAGTGTGAACTCAAAAAAAGGTTGTTTTTTTTGTCTTTGATTTCTTTAACGCCAAAGTGTAATAATGGTTTACCAGAGTGGATAATTATCTTTTTGTAATAGGGAATAGACCACGACTGACTGAAGCCTGTCCCATTTGTCATGGGGTGAAAGCCAGTGTACAGCCTGGAAAGGTTGTCAACCATTCACTTTCACACCTACAGTGTGGAGTTAGGATTGGCTATAAATTTATGATAATCAACCCCACGCATGTCTTTAGACTGTAGGTAGGAAGCCAGAGTACCTGGAGACAAGATTTGCAGACAGGCAGAGAACATACAAATTCCACAATGAAAGAACCCAGACTGGATTTGAATCCAGGATATTTGTACTGAGAGGCAATAGTGGTACCACAGAAACACCATGCTGCTCAGTACGGCAAAACATTTATACTGTATTTAAACATATAAAGAAAAGAGTTTTGCGCAGTAGTGTGGATGGAGATCTGACTTTATTTCTTTATTATTTAATAAAGATGAAGTTACAAAGCCTCCTATAAAAGAGTTAAAGTCCATCTAACTATTTCAGCTGGTTTCCCCCTAAAGTTATGTTATGTGTCAGTCCAAGGCCATCATTGTCAAACAGTGTTGGCCTCCTGCTCCTTTAATGGGTGCTGTGTTAAAAAAAAAAAAAAAAAGCCTATAGGGAAAAAACTGTCACTTTTTGTTCTTACATCCCTGGTGGTACAAGGATTTTGAGATTTTCAAATCTCTGGTGCCTTTTGGTGGCATGATATGAAATATATAAGTGAAACATTTATTATGCAGGTTTAGAGACACCTTCTCCTCTAGCAATGCTGTACTACTTACCACTGCACAGCAGAAAGTGGCCTTCATAACACAGGAGTCTTTCTTTTTATTGGTCTCATATCACCCTTTGAAATACAAAAAGAAATCAAGGCCAGTGAACAGTTGTACAGTTTTATTTTTCAGTGGGGTGATATTTTAGCATTTTGGTGTCATTTCACATTATACAGTATTTTATTTGTTTTTATTCCTCGCAAGCCTTTGTGCGATTGCAGAGTGGTGAGGTGAGAAAAAAACAACTTTGAATGAGAGAAGTGATTTAAGCTTATAAAAAAAGGGGTTTTGTATTTTATTTCCTCTTCACTGAGTTAATTGTTTTCATCTACTAATGCAAGCTGAAGTCCTTTGAATTGTGGGAGGGAAGCAGTAAGGCAAGAACATATGAGAAAATGAAGTCGAGGGCAAAACTGCGTATGCTATCCGATCCCTGTGAACAGATCAAATAATGCCATACCTAAGACACGAGCTTCGATTTCGTACACATTTCTTAGCAATAGGATTAGTGAGGCCTACTGAGAACAAGAACCGAATATTGTTTTTGAAGAGACAATGTTCAGTTCATCCTTACTAGTTGTTCACTTGCCTGAATGATTCCCTTGCTCTATACTACAAATTCTAAATGTTCAAAACAGCAAAAGTTTACACCACTGCAGTACTCGGTGTCCTGTTCTTCAGGTCTTGAGCTAGGACTCTTCCGGTAATAACCATACTTGCTCTGAATTCAACTGAAAACTCTAAATATAAACTATAAACAATCCTAAAAAAAAAAACCCATTTGTTTTTATTTTCATCATAATGAAAAATGCTGTTTGTGGTGTTTCAGTCTGTCAGTGAAATCAAGAGAGATCCCAAGAAATGTATAAGATTTCTCTTTAGCGTGAGAATACACTAACAAACAAGTGTTGCCTAAGATAATGGAAGATTGTGGAAGGAAGCAAGCCAACAAAAACTCTTTAAATAGTTTTGTTATGTCAGTCCATGCATGTAGCGCAGACAGAAACAGATACTAAAATGCAATCTATTTAGTCTCTTCAATTGGAGACTAAATGTGAAAAGCTTTTATGACAACAAATATTTCCCCAAAACTTAGATTCTAATATTCCAGTTCAGAGGCCATAGTACTCTGTTTTAAGGATCTTTCTGCTTGCAAATGCTAAACTTCTTACAGAAGAGCAATATAGGAATTATTGCCTGCTATACCCATTATCACCACATAGTGTCACTGTGTCAGGGCAGTACAGTGGTGTCTATAAAAGGATCATTCACTTTCTCTTCACCCAGTTAAAAGTGTAGAACAACAAAACAGGATTTATGATTTGAACAGTCATGGATGCAAAAGACTACATTTAAAAATGTTCTTACGGTGTTGATACATTTTGATACAATTACAGCAGTTTGCTTCTATAGTGAAATATTACAGCACAACTCCAATTTCAAAAAGTAAAATATAAACAACAGACTGCAGGGATTTACAAATCCTATAAACCCATATTTCCTGCTTTTTTAGCAGAACATAGAAGACACGTGAAATGTTAAAACTGTGACTTTTATGGAAAATATTAGCTTAATTTGAGTTTGATGGCAACAACACATCTCAAAAAATGGAACGGGGGAGACAAAAAGGCTGTTAAAAAGAAACAAGTGGGGCAACATTTGACAAATAATTAGGTTAACTGGGTATAAAAAATCTTAGAGAGCCAGAGTTTGTCAAAAGTTAAGATGGGCAAAGATGTACAAAGCTACAAAAATTTTAGAGTCATGTTCTTTAATTTAAAACTGCAAATACAGAAAATCTCATAGTACACAGAATCTGGAGAAAACTGTGGGCAAGCAACAAGGCTGAAAATCAACAGTGGATGCCCGTGATCTTCAGGTCTTCGGACAGCACAGCATTAAATCCAGGCATGGAAATCACTGCATGGGCTCAGGAACAGTTCCAGAAATCAGTGTCTGTGAACATAGTTCAGGGTGCCATACATGAAATTCAGGGTACAGTTCTGTCATGTAAAGAAGAAGCCATATGTGAACATATGAATGCCATCACCCTCTCTGGGCCAAAGCTAATTTAAAATGGAATTAGTGGAAAACTGCTCTGTGGTCGAACAGGTTGAAATTTGAAATTCTTTTCTGGAAAACATGGACATTGTATCCTCCAGAATAAAGAGGAGTGGGACCAGCACTCACTTCAAAAGCCTGAATCTCTGGTGGTAGAAAGGAGAATTAGCTTGCATGGAATTGGCAGCTTGAACATCAGGAAAGGCTGCAACAGTGCAGAAAGGCACATATATGTTATAGCATAGCATATACCCATCAAGATGGCCTTGAAATGAGAGCAACACTACAAATCAATTCAACATGACCCATTTTTTTTCTTAAAATGGTCCATTTTCTTAGTTCAAGCATTTGATATGTTGTCTATGTTCCGTTAAGGATAAAATATGTGAGGTTTTCAGATCATTACACTTTGTTTTTATTTACATTTTCCACTGCACACCAACTCTTTTTGGAATTGTGGTTGTAATTCTAAAAAGTCACCGACTGCTATTATCTTGCCAATAAAAATAATAAGATCAGTGCGCCATTAGGAAGCAGTCCAAGCTTTGTTCACACATAAAACAAGGGCAGTGGGCTGACTTAAGCTTCACATTTATATTATTTACAATTTAAATACTAAATACCAAATTTAATACCAAAAGTTTGCTTGCCTTTAAAAATTGTATATAACTAAAAACAATTCACTGATGGTTACTGCACCTAAATATTTCTTTATAAAATGATGCGAGCTAGAGAACTAGACAATGTTGAGTAAGTTGGACAAATTGTTTGATAATTTACACATTACTGATACCAAGCACATCTTTCTTCTAAATGCAGTGACTGTTTTGTCATAATATGAAATTCCGACCTACAGCTTTGCCCCTAAGGTTTGTAGGGGCAAAAATTAAAAAAACAAACAAACAAAAAACACTTGTTTCAAGTATTATAGATATATAACATAGATGAAAGTATAAGGCCATGTTAGTCTTTGAATTCCGGTGTTCCCAGTCCCATTGCCCTGTCATTCAGTTTGTCTTTGCAGACATTTGTGACATTGTGTGGATTGTTCTAAAGAGCTCACTGAATTCAAGCCGGGTACTATAATAGAATACCAGCATCAACTGTAAGCAGTATTATTGCAGAATGGAACTGTTTACAAACCGCAGAAACTCAGTCATGTGGGGTTGCAGAGTGGTTAGACACATCACTGAAAGTTGCTGAAACAGCTGAAACCTCCTCTGGCATTAACATCAGCATGAAACCTGTACTATGGGAGCTTCATATCATGGGTTTCCATGGCCGAGCAGCTCCTGGAGGTGTAATTTCCATTTGGCCATACAATGTATGAGACTATAGCAGTAAAAATCATAGCAGCTTCAAACTTCAGAAATCCTGCTAAACTATTCAGTGCTCTGTATTATGCCCTCCTAGTGCTATATTTTTTTCCCGGCTAGCCTCTGATTTTTCATTCCCACTGTGTTCTGGGTTGATGGTAACAATGCACTTCATCGTTGTGCCATAAGCTCTGACAAGAGGATCAATCAGAGCTAATGAAGCCTAGGAGGAGGTGAGAGAAGTGTAAGAGGGACGGCGCCGAAGGGGGACTTGGTGGGAACGTGAGGATGGAGGCGGGTGTGGCGGTGCCAAGGAGGCAGTGAGGGGGATTAAGAAAAATGGCACTTCCATCTCACTATATGCGAGGAGTTCTTTTCCATTTCCTCACTTCCTGTGGAATAACACACACCATTATCTGTGGACCACAATCTGCTGACCTATGATACTATCATTACATTGCAGAGAAATGGGCATTGCCGACATTTCTACATCGTACATTTCCCTTTTGCAATCTCTACTATTTGTAAAGATTTAAACCGCAGCTTACCCAGTGCTTGCTATCCTCATATATTTTTCATTTTGTAGGAAGGAAATCAAGAATAACTGCATTGAAAAGAGGACATACCACGCGTTTTTTTCATATGGAAATTTCTGCACTGATGGATATTAAATCAGACTGGAAGCATACATGACACTTAACAACATTTGTATTATGCTTCTTTATCCTGCAGTTCACCTTAGCAGGATAATACCATCTCATGCTTCTAATGGATTATTTATTACAGGAACAACAAAGAGCCTATTATACTGCACACCCCTTAAGCATCATACAAATGGGTGTACAATATACACAGGTTTCCTTCAAGCACTTGTAATAGCAAAATGTGCTAGGAAGCTTTATTAATGAATGATGTGTGGTTAATGTGATATGTGTAAAGTGAACTGCAGGGATTTCTCCACAGCATGAAGTGGAGAAGTAATAAGGTGGAAGGGGGTTCAAGCTTTGATCAGTCGTGTAACCTCAGGAGGGGAAATAATTAAACATGCCCCAGATCTGAACAACTCGAAGCCACGCGGGGCTCATCCACACCCGGGATCGGCACAGCTGTTGCTGAAGGACCTGAATTATTACAATTAAAATCACCAACATTTCATTATTACCGTCGAGCTTAGCGCCGTTAACCCTGAGTACGGTCCAGAACTCATAACCCTCGGCCAAATCCCAAGTTCCTCATTATTGCAGCTTCGCTCATTGATGTCCCATAATCCGCTGTCATCGCTTCCCCAGTCCCAGTGAATCCTGGGAAACAAAAACAAGAGTCTATCCTGGTGACAGGAAGCAGTGGGTGGGGGGTGATGTGCAGAAAAAAAGGGGGGGGGGGGCTGCAGAGTCATAAATATCCTCCCAAACTCAGTGTAGGATGTACGAGAAGAGCCTTTCTGGTAATAGCTGCTTCTGTTGCTCCTCCCCTACTTATCATCATCTCCTTATCTTTCTTTCTCTCTGCTCTCATTTTCATCTTTCGTCGTCTGTTAAGTGGAGAGCGCACATTCAGTTTTCTGTATGTCATGCTAATAACATCTCAGTGTCAAGCATCCACCTCTCTGCCTGCAGCCTGATGGGTATCATATTTTGTGTACATATTACCCTGGTAACAAAATTTGAAATATGATCAATGAATATCTACATGGATGTATTTGAATAAACTCCACACTGATCATTGCCCCATGAGCTCAGTGACCATCAGCATGGCTGATGGGACCGCATGAGACTATAGTTTCAGTTTGGTTTATACAGGCATCCTTTATTCTACGTTAGGTGCTGGTGTGTGACTTGAAAAATGAAATTCAAGGTCCAAAGGGTCCTTTTCACTCTTTTTAGCACCTCCTTCACCTCTGTCTCGTATGTTTTGGTTCTTTTTTTCCCTTTTCAGCTCTTATTTGTCTTGCTCCGGCTATTTTTCGTATGAGATCTCTTTTCACTGTTTCTACTTTTTTATGTCTCTCTCAACCCCTCAGGGTGTTTTTTCAACTGCAGTTCTAGAGCAATTGATTATACCACACTACTGTACATGACTGCTCTTTCCCTGTCTGCAGCCAAACACACACACACACACACACACACATACACCACCCTCATCTGACTTTGCCTCCCTCTCACTGTACTTGACTTTTCTGAGTCTATTTCTCTCTGCCTATGCAGCAGATAAAAAAGGAACCATGTGGTAGATGTATACACACACACACACTAAAACTGATGCTCTGTCCAAACAGGCATAAACACATACACTCCAATAAAGGACAAATCCCGAGAGACGGAGAGTACAATCTCAGTTGAAGTGAGAAGACAGGAACAGGAAAAATAGACAGGGAAAAAAAACACATGCATATTAACATCCTTCCCATCTCCTCTCGCATCCACTCTACCTCTAGCTCTCTCTCTCTCACTCCCTCTTTCCCTCACACACAAGCACAGACAGACCCCCCTCTCACACAGGAGTAGATAGAGAGTGGTGAAGAGCAGAAGGAGCTGGGTGGCAGGAGGGAGGCAGGAGGGCTGTTGTTTATTGAACAAAGCCAGGAAAGGAGCGTGCAGTCCTGGGAAGAAGAGCCGCTGTGAAATGCCTCGAAGGGAGCCCGCCAGCTACTCCTGCAGAGACCTGAAGGTAAGCGTCGTTCACCGCCGATGGAGGAGGAAAAAAAAACAGAGGAAGAGACAGGGAGAGGAAGGCAAAAGAGGAGAGGGGAGGTTTTTAAAGCCATTGATGCATGATACGACCGTGGCACCACGTCCAAGCTGTCTTCTCTCAGTTTGACTGCGAATGGCATAGCATGACAGCATTATTTGTTTGAGAATTGACAAATAAAAAAAGTGTGCATTACTACAAGGAGAAATCCAAAACTGTGAGAATCCAATATCCAGTATTTAGAAACAGCGAATGCAATGGCCGATTGAAAGAGAAGATGTAAGCTAATTCAAGAGGAAGAGACCGGGAAAAGAAAAATGTTTACGGTACTTCAGCAATAACCTTTATCACCACATCTTGCACTCCCCCCCTTTACCCCCACCCCCAATCTTATGTCACTGCAGTGATATATAGATCATCACTATGCATCCCCTCATTGCAGGGGGCAGGGTAATCAAAAAGGCATTGAATATCTCTGACGCAAGCAGAGAAAAGCCTGTCAACACTTCTACTGTTTGTGCGTATTTGGGCTCCGTGCTGTAGTTCTCTCAGTACAATGCAGGAGTTTTACAAGCGCAGCAGCGAACCTAAAGTGAACGTGCATCTGTGTGTTACTGTAAGTGTGACTGTGCACGCGTGTGTGTAGAGGAGGGGGTCTCGCACGTCCGACATGCAGCGCAGCATGTTTGGGCTTTGCATGTTTCTGTTTTTTACATTCTATAAAAGTTGGAGATGAAGCAAAGGACACTGGGTCGTGATAGCTGCTGGCATGAATATTGCAGACTGCATCAAAAGTGTTAAGAGAAAATAATTCCTCTTTTCTGGCCTGGAGATTATACAGCTGCTCGCTTTAATGTCTCATGCACCCCACTTTTTTCCCCCAACCTCCCTTACTGTATGGCGGACTCTGTGGGAGACACATCTCAAGAGTTGCTGCTGTAAAACTTTGATGACATTGCAGCGGGCTTAATGGCCACATTAATTGATTTCTAAAGCTTCTGTCTGTCCTGGTATTGTCTCATCAAGGCACATCGGGAAGACGGTGTCAAGGCAATGTGCAGACTCGATCATGATTTTTTAATGTGGAGGAATACTAAAGTCGATGCTCTGATCATTAACCACATTTTTACACATCACTCAAACTCAAACCCAGAAAAAGGGAAAGCCTGGGGTGATATCCTAATGCTGAAATTTGCAACAAAAACCTGCTTATTTGCCACACTCAACGTTACTTTTAATCACTGCAATTCACCGTGACCCTTCTCGCATCTGCTTGAACGGTGATTTGCTATTTCAAGGCTGCAGATGGAAAGTGTGAACTGCTGTGATGTAATGCTTTTTGATAGATAGGCCTTTGACCTTATAGGGCTATCATTGCAACTGTAATTCATGTGTGCACCTCATTCCCCCCTCCTGCTAAGCCCGTGTTCAGATCTCCCTAACAAGTGGACAAAACAGAGCAAAGGGCAGGAATAATGCTCAGCAGGATCTAAAGAGACTCTCAAAAGACAAGACAGTGTGAATAATTAATTGGATGTGTTTATTTTGTTAAGACTGTGTGTCTCAAGGGGATGGGGAGAAAACCACATCCGCGATTCTCTAATACCACAGTGGCACATTTGTGTCAAGAGATTAGCCAGCCGTGAAGATTTTGTCTGTCTTTCTTTTGCTTTTTGCATCTTTTCTTTTTTTTTTTTTTAGTATCACACGCCCTGGAAAATGTGCATCCATCTCCGAGTGCAGCTCAGAATTACAGTATCTTAATTTTTGATAGATCTACATAAAGATGCCTTATTTAGGCAGCCCTACTGAACTAGTTGCCATCTATAAATTCTCCTTCAGTTTTAGCTTGTGCTCTTGATAAACTACTGTCTATAATTCAAAGCCCCGCCACTCCGTGAGCTGTACATGCAAGCAATCTGATGCTTGTGTTACTTGCAAGAGACAGATGTGCTGAATACAATTTCTTAAATAATCTAGTCTTTCCCTCAGGAAGATCAATCACTCTGTTCATGCCCTCGTAAATCTGCAACTAATAGAAATCGGTGCTTGTCCACTGTATGTTAAAGTGGCACCTACAATGCTTATGTAGCAGATTTATAACATGGCACACTCTCTGCTTCTGCCACAACTTCACAGAGCGTGCGTTTTCTCTATAGTCTGGTCACACATAAAGTTGATACAGTGCATAAGACTGCTGCTGCTGCTGCTCCAGCCTACACACAACACAAATAAACCTTCACCCTGTGTTTGGTAATGAGATGACTGCTTCAGGGATCACTGCTTTGTGTCATGGTTGTCTTTTTGTCCAACACACATTAAAGCATGTCTACACTTCTACATATACCTAGGGTTACCTATCATGAATGGGAAAAAACAGCTTTAGGGCTCTTGTAGCTTGATGCAGTGTTGTTCTGTACGCGGGTAATTGCCAAGAAATCTTTTAAAAATTGTAGGTTGTTTCAGGACACTTTGCTCTGAACATCTCTCAGTGAGCTTTCCAGTAACATATGCTGTCCAGGTGGTGTGAGAGGATTAAAAACTAATGCTGCAAAGCTACCTCTTTAACAACAGGACTGTAAAATGTACTCTGTCACTGGCTACATTTTAAAAAATGTGAAAAATTGTCACATTTTCAGGTTAAATGGACATGTTCATGATGGGTCGCGCTCCTTTCTGTTAGCAGCAGGTTATTGCTTGCATTATCCTTTATTTACTATGTTAAGGGAGAATGCTTGCACTATGCACATGGCTGCCTTTGTCAGGCATTGCAGTCTGTAGGAGATGTGCATTGATGTCTCATATCCAGTGGATAACATTTCAAGCCAGGCCAGTTAGCTAAATCACACAAGGGCAATTGCATTGTGGTGCACGCGCTCCTTTCTGTTAGCAGCAGGTTATTGCTGGTGCATGTACTTGGTGCATGTACTTGTAAATATCTGTCTTCAGACATGCTGGCAGAATTGAATGTTGTTGAGTTTGAAATGCACTAGTCTGCTATTTTGTTTGGCCAGTATAACAAATGCCCATGAATATCATTTGCACACACAATGACAGCTTGACTAAATTCGATCCATATTGCGTAACCACGTTTTTTTCCTTTCTCTTTTCGTAAGAACTATGCGCATTAATCAGCATCGTGATAAATACCGCTTTTTATACAGAAGAGCACATACTGCTCGTGCACATACTTAATTTTGAGCACTCGAAAAAAAAATTACAATAATAACGTCAAAAAGGATGAAAATGTGAATACACCTCGTATCTGTTCTATCGGATCAGGGTGATTTTTATCAGGTTTTATGCACGGGATGTGAGCATCCATCATCAAGAGGAAGATGTTGGATCTGCAAAGTCTCCGTACATTTACCATTCATTAGCAGAGATGCAAGAGCAATGTGCTGCACGGTTAAGGCCTGTGGAGTGACACCATGTTCTTTTTTAATTTGACGTCTTTTGAAAGAATGTTTTCAAGATTGCTCTGCTTTTTTGCTTCGACACCAACTTGCTTCACATTTATGCAGATTGGACTCACTCACAGCATGTCATCTGCTGTCAGAAACAGAGGTTTGAGCTTTCCGCTGAAGGACACGTCAGCAAAAAGCTGAGCAGAGACCTTGTTACTCTGCTGCTATACCCAACACGCTGGAATAAGGTTTGGGTTTGTTTTGTTTTTTGTTTTTTAACATGCAACTGACAGACCCTAATCTCATTTCATTCTGACTTAGTATGTGCTGACTATGGAGAAGGAGCATCCTCAAAGGGACAAGCACGGGGACACAGTGAAGCATGTTATGAATTTTGATCCAGATCATGACCTTTGGCTCTTCCACCATTCTCCATGTGCTGCCCGGCTCTGCAGCCCCACCCCTATGCTTGTGGCCTCACTTCACCTCATTTTCCCCTCCTGTTCTGTCCTCTACAGTTAGATGAGGCAGAGGATTAATAAGCAAGTACACTAAGACTGATTTTGGATGCAGAGAATTTGTATCAGTGGGTCCAATTTATAGACTGCACAGAAGAAGTTAGGGGGTGTTAGGGAGCATATCCACATCTCTGCCTCACACATCTCACTTCTGTTTCCATCACGTCTCTCACACTTCAGGCCAGCATGGTTGAAGAGGGTGCGATTTGGCTCCAGTAGGTGTTGGGTTTTAATCCCATCGACTCCCACTTCAGCAGCAATGTGAAATGGCCATCACTTTTTCTTTTGTAAAGGTGCTCTGACATTTTTGGCTTTGGTGAATTTTTTGTAAAAACTGTACAGTAGTGAAAAGACTCAATCAAGGAAGGTGTGATGCAAAGGATGTGTGTGTGAGAGAGTGGGATGAATCATTAGGAAAATTATTTCTCCAGTGTGAATGGAATGTCTTGGTGCAGCAGTGTCACTCCGGAGAAGGTCATTCGAAGGAAGGGCACAACTGGATACACTCAGCTCACTATCGGGCATAATGGGAAAATGGTACATGGTAAGTTGGTAAGTTCGTGTGTGTGCGTGTATGTGTTTGCAGAGCCTGGAGACAAACTAGCTGGGGACATTTTTAGTCATTTGACCTGCCCTGACCTCAAAGTGTCATAAGTGAGCAGAGATAGGGATGAAGCCATGTTATTTTATGGGCCAGTCTTAGCCTTGGATAATCATGACAGGTCCAGTAACCATGACTGAAGGGAGGGGTGGAGAAGCGTGGACAGTCAAGCAAATACAAAGCTCTTGTGCTGCTGTAGAAAGACTCTACCAGTGCAGATATCTTTAACATGCCGGGACTGGTAAACCTAAATCTAGCTGACGTCTTAATGTCTTAAGATAATCCTAAAAACATCTTCACAAAATTAGCAACATCTGCCTTTCTTCTCTTTTTATTTCTATTTTTTCTTATTCTTCATCCTCAGCCTGTGTTTTTATTTTTTTTCTCACTATCAGCACCATTTGTCTTTCTTTTTTTTTGATGAAACAACAGAAAACACTCATCCATGAGCACAAAATCTATGGATGAGATCCTCCAATAGTCCTGTTTTTACCGTTGAACTAAGGGATACTGCTGTGTTTGCTGCATATCTTGCTGCCATTTGTAACCCTGTCATGCTCAGCAGAAAGGTCAATGAGGAATGGTGAAATGAAGCACCACTGTCAGGTAAAAGTCTAGTGTGAAGTCACTAAAAATGCATGCTGTTTTATTTGTATTAAAAATACTGCAGATTTTATATTTTAATTTGGATCCTGAAAGTTATTTCTGACCGGGGCGAGCGTCGGCGTCAGCATTTCCAAAATAAGCACAATTGCAAAGCTTTCCGACAGGAAATAAGGAAAGCACAATCGATAATCTCCACATAATGTGAAATAAAGAAGAAATTGGGAGATTAGTGAACCAAACAGTTGATCAAGTAAGAATTATAATTCAGGATCGGATCTGATTCAAGGGCTTTATTTGCATGCTGGTGATTAGTATTGATGTGAACCTCTCTTAGCTCAGTTACAAGCTCGCTCTTACTTCACAAAGCTGACAACACAAGTTTCTGAAGTTCAGGAAAATATAGGAAATTAAATCACAAAGCAAATGCTATTCAGTACCAGTCAGCCCCTGAGGGGAAATTATAGTGCTTGCTACAGGTTAGAAGGAGAACAAAGCACATTTTGCTGCGCTCTGTATGGATAATTGTTTATAGCATGCGGTGTCAGCAAATAAGGGAAATATATGTAGTGTAGATATCCCTTAGGAGGCAAGTTGCCTGGTTTACTAGTACCTCTTGGCTTTAAACACAATAGATGAGTGCTCTTGTTATCAGGACACAAACACAATTCAACCAAAGCATCCTGTCACTCTTCGGGTAACAAGATAAATGCTTGTTACCCTCTTAAAGCGCTGAGATAAAACACCCCAGCTGGTATCCATTTCGAACACTTCTCATTCGGGCTTGTTGAATCTGCAACTGCGAGCAGACACTGCAATTACAGCCTTTCTGAAAGCGCACACAGGTCTGGAGTTCACAAATCTCTGGGGAATCATATTTAATTCATAAGAGAACCTAAAAAAAAAAAACGAGTCAGAAAGTGAGACCTTGCAACCCCTGCAATGTATTCAGAAAGTTATGCTGAAAGCTTTGTGCGCACCTCTGCTGCCTGTCTGTCTGTCTGTCTGTCTGTGTTTTCTCTGCTCAGATGCCTGTCACGTCACTCTGCCCTTTGCTTTGGACGATCATTGTCAACACTACATTCCTGTGTGGATCTGGTTTGTGACGTGGTCCTCTCACTTCCCCTGTGCTCGCTTTTGTATTCCCTCCCCTCATTTGTCAGTGATCAAATAAAGTAACATCAAAGACAGATGGCAAAGAAATGTCAGGTGTTGTTAAGGTCAAGAACGAGCCACAAAGGTAATTTACTGTTCCTTTGCTTGGTTACTTTCAAGGCCCCGTGTATCGCCAGTTCTTTGAGCAAATTAAAAGTATCTGATTTTCAAATAACACCCAGGGGCTCTATAAATTAATTGCCTCTTTTGGGGCTCCAAAGGTGTAGTAAGATTGCTTCCAAAACTAGGGCTTTATCTGAAACCCCACATACACACCACTTCCCTCTAAAATTATAGTAGTGGCAGTAATTAAATCCCACATCATTCAGGAGACGTTCAAAGTGTTCCCTTTCTACTTTCCCTGTCACTTTGGACCTCACACAACAGATGTTTAAAAATACCTGTTTTGTAATACAACTCAACAGCAGAGGAAAAACTCTTTAAAACCGCATCACACTGCACCGGAGACTGTCACAGCACATCACCTACTGGCTTCAGTTGTGCTAAAAACAACCACAAAGATGTACAAAGATGTATGCTCATTTTATATTGGAATGAATGTAAAGGGAAGGAAACAGCTGAAGGTGCTTATTTCTCTGCCACTAACTGATTAAGAGAATAATCATTAAATTTAATGGGCAGGATGATGAATAGAGTGAAAGCAGTGTTCGGGGTTTTTTGTTGTTGTTGTTTTGTTTTTTATTGAGAGAGCGGTGTGTGCGAGTGGGTACACACAGTCACAAGAACTGGCAACGATGGCGATGAGGAGCCTGCTCTTTGGGAAAATGACATCATTAAAATAAAATGTGCAGCTGAGCCTCATCATCCAGGCAAATTGGTCAGCATTGGGCACTGGGTCACCTCCCACGTGATGAGGTCAGCTAATCCCTTACTTAGGTCTTGTTTGGCAGGGTGGTTATAGTCAAATATTTAATATTTACTTCATGAGTCTGAACTGGAAATATAATTAAGTGAGCACATCAGGGTTGTTCAGGTGCTGACTTTTGCCCTCACGTCCTCCATTTGTGTGCATTATTTTGTGCATAAAATAATGCACAAATGATTTGCTTTGTCAAACCTAGTTTACAAGAAACTGAATTCATGGAAATGCTCAGCCTCACAGCTGATATCCTCAGTGTGGTTAGGTTTATGTAACAAATGCTCACATCCTGTCTTGTGATTCAGTCTTGACCTCAAATGTTCCCTGCACTGTGTATACCAAAACATAACCGTGAAAAAATATTCATGCTTGACTTGCTACATGCAGATAGTCCATTGCCAGTACAGTTATTGGTAAAACATGTAAACTACACTGTCAGCAAACATTTTGGCACGTTCAGTGCTCTAGTTTGGCAGTGTGCTGTGTTCATTAACTAGCAGTGTGCAGCCATGATGCTAGCTCTTCTTGGCGGTGATCATGTACAACAGCTTTTTGAGCTAAATACTAATAAATACATATGGCTGTGTTCTCACTGATTAAGGCTCAACTCAATGTCATTCAAGAAACCAGTTTGAGGTGACTGGAGTTTTGTGGCACCAGAAGATGGGTGCACTGTGGTCATAAAGGGATAACATGGTCAGAAACAATACTCAGATGGGCTGCATTACTTAACTGGTACAACTAGATGCATTTTCTAATGTATCCTCATTTTGATGACATAATTGGGACCTGTGTGGTCTTCTGCTGCTGTAGCCAATCTGCTTCATGTTGTGCATTCAGAGACGCTCTTCTCTCTTGTGTTTTTTTGCTTTGTTTTTCAGTTGTTGTTGTCTCCCTGTCAGCATTTGGTCATTCTCCACTGACCTCTAATATCAGCAAGACATTTTCTGCCAGTGAACTGCCACTAACTGGATATTTTGTGTTTTACTGACTATTATAAAAACAAAAAGGTCAGGAAAAATGGGAAAAATCCAGCAGGTCAGCCGCTGTCTCACGTTCAGATTCACATAACTCACCTTTCTTCCTCCTTTCTGACACAGTTTGAACTTTAGCTGAATGTCCTGGCCATGTCTGCATTCCTAAATACATTGAGCTGCTGTCTTGTGATTTGTTGGTTAGATATTTGAGTTAACAAGCAGTTAAACAGGGGTAAAAAATAAAGACATTTTGTGCCTTTATATTTTGAATGTCTTTTATTTTCTTCAAAACTAAGCTTACTTTTGCTTCTACGCAGCAAAGTCAAGCTGCCATAACAGTAATTTCCCCCCACAAGTACATCTCTGGAAATGCTTGCATGAAAAAAAAATCTTTATATAGACTTTTTTAAAAATATATTGCAACAATTACAACTGCAATGGCTTGACCTTTTTTAACCTTATAGCTTTCTGTGACGTCTTAATATACCTTTTGGCAAACCCTGACATAATGACAAATTCATGCAATTTCAAAGCCATTCATCCATTTTCTGCTTATCTGAGTCCTGGTCTTGGAGAAGCAGTCTGAGCAGAGACACACCTTCTTTCTATGCAGCCACTGGCTCCCAGGCCAGATGAGACATGAGCTCCTAAGTGTATCCTCTTCAGACCAAGTGTTTTGGGTGCTCAAAACACCTCGCCTTAAGAAGTGTCCAGGAAGCGTGCTGTTGCCCAAACTGTCTTCTTTCAATGTGCCATCTCTATTCTGAGTACTTCCTGAATTACTGAGATCCAAGAGTGAACCTAGAAACCTTTTGAAGTTTTTTTTATTGAGTCTATTTTGTAAAAGAGTGCACTTTCATAGGCGATGTTATTCTTTTATTTTCTACCTATATGTTGTAGGCGTGGTTTAATTCAGTTTTAATTAGATTTTATTTATATAGCGCCAAATCACAACAACAGTTGTCTCAAGGTACTTTATGTTGCAAGGTAATGACCCAACAATAATACAGAGAAAACCCCAAAGAAAGCACTTGGCAACAGCGGGAGGGAAAAACTACCTCTTAACAGGAAGAAACAAGGTTCAGGAAGGTGCAGCCATCTGCCATGACCAGTTGATTGTGAGGGAAGGGGGACAGGACAAAAGACATGCTGTGAAGGAGAGCCAGAGATTAATAATAACTAATGATTAAATTCAGAATGGTGTAAAAACACAGTTAGTGGGGAAAAAAGAGTGAAGAAGAAACAGCAAATCAACACTCACTCAACTCACCTCTCATTCTCACCAGTCCACCTCTTAATTTCAAGCTGGACCCTCATCCCTCCTTTGAACCAGGCCTGAGATACTTTATTGGTGCAACAACTCCTCAGTCTGGAACCTACCATTTTTTTTTTAGCTTAAAACCACTGCCTCAGATCTGGAGGTGCTAAGGAAAACTGCCCCAGTGTAAGCTGGAGGTCAACAATCCACAAAAAGCAGAGTCGAGATCCTGTGAACATAAACCAGACAGCCTTAAACCACTGGCTGCGCCTACAAATCCTGTCTGCAAAAGTTATGACCAACATATTTTCCAAAGCACCCGAATCTTGCTACAGTTGCACACGGACCAAATCAGCTTCAGTAATGGATGCAACTAAATGCAATGTGTTCACGCAATACCTGTATCTGTAATGCAATACCTAGGGGTTGAAATGTAAAAAGCCTGAGATTGTACCTACAATGCAGTATGTACTCTTTCAGTAACATAGCTATGACCTATTATTGTTTGTCGCATTGGTTTATTTTAATAAACAAATGACCGTTCTGGTACTTCAAATACCAGCGAAATATGTTTAGTATAACAAATCCCATGAAGCACTTTTTCATTTTCGACAGGTTAGCTCCAGCTGAGGATGGCAGGAGATTCCCGAGTCCTAATGGACCACAACATGGAGATAGGCGTCACCCCTGCACAGGTATTCGCACAGTACACACACTGTATTTTGCCCAATCTGTATTACTTTATATTTAAACAACTGGGAGAGACTAAATGTGAAATACTAGAGAAACTATATGAGAGAGTGGAGGTGAGACCTCGTTTTTGGGAAAGCAGGGGTAGAAAATAGATGAGAGATATATAGAGAGAAGATAAGAATGATTAGTATGGAAAGATCTGACATTGAAAACAAAGCAATTTGACATTTTCAAAAAAATTATGGAAATGCTTAAGGTATATAAAACCTATCTACCCTATAAAGTAGATATGCTGTAGAATTATTGAATAGATAAAATAAGTACTATGGACATGAATTAAGGCTACCAAAGTGTAATTTTTTTAGTAGTTTAAATAAGTGTTTAATTCAGTTTACCTGGCAGTGAAGATAATGACCAAAAAACAGCCATCCCAAATAACTAGTGGAGTTGATATCCATCCTGAATTTCCAAGCTGATTTAAACTTATGCAGCTTACTCAACCTTGTCTGGCGAGGCTCAGTGAGAGAAAACCCCCAGTACTTACTAGTGCCAAACAGAGACAGCTAATGAATTTGTTTTAAGGGCCATCACCTCCAGGGACAGTATTGACTACAAAGGCTGGAGTTTGGGCAGCACTAGCTGTGATGTCTTCATCTATCACTCAATTAACCCAGCTCAAAGAGTGGAAATGAAAAGGCCTGTTTTGGCTGTCTTTCATTGAAAACCTCTGTAGTAGCATTTAACAACTCGAGAAAACACGGCCATACGTCAAGTCATCTTGTCAGTAGAGAAGAAATGCTTAAAGCATTACCTTAAAAAGCAGTGTGCCGACTGCATTCTGCATGACTGTTTGATGCATTTTCCCTGACTATGGTCTGTAATAAGGAACCGCATTGACATTTAGTGAACGCACGGTCATCAAGCCACTAATTGCAATGCAGATCAATAAGAATAGTCTTTCAGTTCTTCTTTTTCAAAATGGTCCTTAAAAACTGATTACATTAAATCTATATCTAGAAAATCAATAGTATATAGATGTGACCTAGCACAGCTGCAGTTAAAAAGCAGCTGACACAGTAAAACTATTTGAAAATTAAAATAAAAATCCGGCAGGTTTTATTTTTCAGGCATTACAATCAAAGGCACCAAAAAGGACACTGTTTGTGGCTCACACTGTGCTGTTCTCCAACTAAACTACGATAATGATCATCCCTATGATGGATGTAACTTTCCTGTTGATGAACGCGTGACTGTGGGGAGAAATGGTTTGCAGGTGTAAGATTAGCAGAAAGAGACACAATCGTTGTCTCGTCTTGACACAATCCTTTCATTTACCAACTGAGATCTGACAGCGTCAGTGTCTCAATAAAGAGTCCTTGTGCTTTTCTGAAAGGTCCCTTAAAACATTGTCTTTGGTGTATGTTGGTCTTTTATGTATTTATTTGTGTAAGAGGGAGGCCAAAAAAAACTTTTTTTTCCAAATCATGTTTGAATTTATAGCTACATTGTGAAGCACTGCCTTTTCTAACCATAAATAAACTCAACAAAATATGATATTATAATAATTCCTACAAGTGTAAGGTGATTCTTTATTTATACATCAGGTTTTTAGGATCTTTTAAAGGGTCTTTTAAAGGATGGTGGTAGATCTGTTCTTATCCGAGGTTGCAAATGTTCCATAGAGTGCAAAAGAACACAAGGGACAGGGAGGAAGGCAGGGCACAGTTGTGGAGCCAGATTGCCTCACTGGAGCTGGGCCAACATAGACAAAGGCTTGAGTGTCCTTGTGTTCTTGTTGTGTCCTTACTCTCTGTTTCTTTTTTGCCCTCTGTGTATACATAGACATCTACAAAGTGACTTTATAACGGCTCTTAATTTGATTTCCCTCGCTTATCTTCTCTCCCTCACCTCTAGTGTGGCTTAGCAAAACCTGATAGAAAATCCCATACTGCAGTGATAGTTAACACATACATCTTCCAGCACACTATACATAACAAATTCTTCAGAGCAAATCAATGTGGGTAAAATATCCCTCTAATTCTGTCTTTTCATGCCTAATTTCTTTGACCGTCTTTCTTTTCCTTACTTTGGCACTCTGTCTTTTTTCTTCCACATAGGTGAAGAAGCTTCCCAAACATTTGAGGGAGCCTCAGATCTCTACAGAGCGAACCCACCTGATAGCCGACCCAGTGAAGAAGCCACGTCAGCGCTACGTGCAAAAGGATGGTAAATGCAACGTTCATCATGGAAACGTGCAAGAGACCTACCGTTACCTCAGTGACTTGTTCACTACGCTGGTGGACCTACGCTGGCGTCTTAGTTTCTTTATTTTCACACTGGTCTATGTAGTCAACTGGCTCTTCTTTGGGTTTCTTTGGTGGCTGATCGCACTCATCCGTGGGGATCTAGTGCATGGTGACGAGGAGGGCTGGACCCCCTGTGTGGAGAACCTTAATAGTTTTGTCTCAGCCTTCCTCTTCTCCATTGAAACGGAGACCACCATTGGGTATGGTTATCGTGTAATCACCGAAAAATGCCCTGAAGGTATTATACTACTTTTGGTGCAGGCCATCTTGGGTTCCATTGTCAATGCCATGATGGTGGGCTGCATGTTTGTTAAGATTTCACAGCCAAAGAACCGTGCTGAGACCCTCATGTTCTCACACAACGCTGTCATATCAGTGCGAGATAACAAGATGTGCCTGATGTTCCGGGTGGGCGACCTGAGGAACTCTCACATTGTGGAGGCATCGATTCGAGCAAAGCTGATCCGCTCACAGCAGACCAAAGAGGGGGAGTTCATCCCGCTCAACCAGACTGACATCAACATTGGCTTTGACACAGGGGATGACCGGCTGTTCTTGGTCTCACCACTCATCATCTCTCATGAAATAAATGAGAAGAGCCCCTTCTGGGAAATGTCCCTGGCGCAAATGGAAAAGGAGGAGTTCGAGATTGTGGTTATTCTTGAGGGAATGGTGGAGGCCACAGGTATGAAGGGGGTAAGATTATCAGGAAGGGGTAAAGGAAGTATGGGAGGGCATACAAATGAGGATAAGTCAATAAAAAAAGAGATGAGGAAATGTTGCAAGCAGTGAGCTAGGATGGATTAATGGTTGGAGAGGCGAAAGAGGAAAGGTGAGCCTGCCAGTAAGCGCTGCTGATTTGGAAATGGTGTAATTGACGGAAAGACAGAGATACTAATTAAAACCTAATAATAATGCATTAAAAAATAGAAAACATTTTTTTTATATCTTTCCTATTCTATATGGGTCAGTTTAGAGTCAATAAATTGTTTGAAATGTATATTTTCTTAATTCCACAACAGTTGTTGACTGTTCTTTTATTTAATCCATAACTGCAAAACTAAATATTTCTTCCTTCAACCGAGGCAGACAAATAAACTCTAAAACCTCTTTACAAATGTTTATCTGTACCGGCATCTCTACTGTTGCTACTTCAAAGTTTTGCCTTTGATACTGTTTATTTTCAATTCAATGAAGCGTACCTACCTGCAATGTTGCTGTGTGTTTTTGGTAAAAACCAAGCAGTCCTGAAAAGTGCTGCAGGCTGGTTACATTAATGGCGCAGAGATGACCAGGTGTTTCTGTAAAGTTCCAGAACGCTTGTATTTCCCAGCTTAAAACTGCAGTCAAGGCCTCAAGTTCAACACAAGTCAATCTAACTTGTTCCTGTGGCTTTGGCTAAATCAAGTATTGTTTATATGCCTAACCTGCATTTTTTAATGGCCTTTGTTGAAGGACTGATTACAATATACTCATTTTAAATTCATTGAATTATACATGCTACTAATTTACTTTATTGGATTGCATCATACTTCACATGAGTAAAGGAGACACACAGTGTTTAGCGGTCTGATGATGCCACAGTTGGCTTTTTGAAAATTCTAACAAACCATCAAATGACCTAATATGACCAGACACAGCTTTGCATTCGTGTGAACATTTCTGCTCTATTTCATCTTATTTATTTATTTATTTATTTCCTTTTTCCTGCAAAGCACCAGCAGTCATCCCACTTCCTGCTCACACTGCTTGATACTTGACTCAGGCATTAAATCACCTTTCGCTTCACCGGCAGAGACCATGGCATCATGCAGGGGTTATGCCGTCACTGTCCTTGACCGCTAGGCAACAAACTAATCTGACCATCCACCAGCCTTCCCCCACTTCCTTTTTTGTATGTGAGACTTTCATTCTGTGCGTGAGAAAGAACACAGTGACAGACAGAAAGCTACCTCAGGCCCAGGCTTTACGTGTCGTTAATAAAAAGTCATTAATAAACAAAATATCCTGCGTACAACCTCACGTGGATGTCGTCACATATATTTTGGAAGCGATACATACGTGGGTGGTGAAACTGGCTTCATGCTCTCGCAGCCATTACTTGTTAGCTGTGTAGCCTGTGGTGTGCAGCATAATGGTGAGTCAGGCTCTGGAAATCACTTACAAGAGGTGCTTCCACATTATTTGTTTGTTTGTTTTTAACTAAAGCACAAACATGACATATTAAACCAAATTTTGCTTTTCAAGTGTAATTGCACTAACAAAGGCGGCTCTCTGAAATAAAAGCAGCTTATAATACACTTCACAGTTAGTCAACTTAAAATCGTGGGAAAATGTCACGATACAATAACCGAGTCGAATGAGTATAAGATGAGTAAAATTATGCAATCATGTTCACACTTTTTATTCCAAATTTAAATTGGAGTTTAAAATAAAGTTTAAACTGAATGAGATTCTTACACAAGACTTTGGATCACTTTAGCTGATGCAACTAAAGCTATAAATGTCATATTTAATTGAAAGCAAGGAATGGTTTTACTTTAATAAAAACAAACAAAAGAATAGGCCACCCCTTCTTCCCTCACTCCCTTTTCTATAAAGCAAGTCTTAATGGGAATTACTTATTAATACTTATTATTATTATTACTTATTAGTACTTATTAATACTTTTTTAATAATACTATTTAATAAAGATAATAAAACCTTTTTTAAACAGTTTTATGACACCTATTTGAAGTGGTAAGGTGTTGATATGATTGAAAACAATTTCCTGCATAGCCATATATTTAGATACTAAAGAGCCTGTTAAATTTTATATAAGTGATAAGTGCTTATAGAGAAGTCCAGCACAACAGGATAGTCTTTCTCCCACATAAAATGAGGTCATCGCACCAGCTATTTTGCTGGAAAGAGCACAGATCCAAACTTCCCAGGTCAACAGCACAAACACCTCTGGCCTGTTGTAAAGGGGGGACAATGAGGTACAATCAAGTTTTCATGAAAGTACGCCATATAACATTGCCGTGCAGTCAGCTATGAGAAGAGCACACAGAGACTGTGTGCAAAGTGCAAATAAATGATTCAGTCTTCTTTCATTAATTGGCATGCAGACTCAAACATGCAATCCATATTGTATTAACTCAATTAACAAATATCCATCCATCTTTCTCAAAATAGCCATACCCGACATGAGAATACTGGTGCCTTGGTTTGAGCTTTTATGGTGCAACACAGCATGAGAGAGAAGTCATTCAATGATTGCAAACAGCAATTTGCTGACCCTCCTTTACAGTGGAGGTTTTAGTTATGTTCCTAACAATAATTATGATGGAAAATTTGTCTTTCTTTTTTTCTTTTTCTTTTTACAAAATGTTGTGGTGTAACAAACAGGACGCTCTTGATGTCTTGACTGATTTTGGGAAAATATCCCTTTACAAAGTTGCAGTTTTGAAGAAGGTCTCTTCTCAATTACATCACAGTCCAGTGCAATTCAATAATCTATTTTGGAAGGTGGCTTCTTTAATAAGAATCAAAACATTGGAATGAATCCTGTGGCCAAGAATTATGGAAATGTGGGGCAAGATTTATTAAAAACATGGAAGCAAATTGTAGTACATGTGCATGCACTACGTTTTATGCACTCAATTTAGTAAAGTGTGCCTTGCTTGTAATTTCCTCATTGGCTGCACTCGGGCTGTGACTTTGAGTCAGACTCTAGATTTAAGATTTACGGTCACGGTAAAAAGAAAGTACACCCTCTTTAAATTCTAAAGTTTTACATATTGGGACATGATAAGAAATAATAACAGTGCCTTAGATGAACTGCAAAGCAGGAAATATATATTACACAGTTTATTCAAACAAAACAATGGCCAAAATTCTGAAAAACTTTTATATAAAAGGTACACCCTTGATGTTTCCGTATACTCAGAGAATAAGTAGCAGCTAGATGCTCCTAATTAAATGCACTTGATAAAGTGATCATCAGCAAGTGTGGCCACTTCTAAAAGGTAGAGTTTTAGGTATTTGTCTGGTCTGAAACACTCAGTTTAAAACAATGTTTGGAGGAAATACATTAAATTGAGTTAGATTTTCCTTATATAGCACCAAATTAAAACAACAGTGGCCTCAAGGCGATTCAGATTGTAAGGTAATGGCCCTGCGACAATACAGCAATGATCCTAAATCTAGTCAATTTGGCATAAAGTCAATCATCTCCTGTGAGAAAGATCATTCACAAGTGGAAAGCATTCAAGACAGCTGCCAATCTTCCCAAGAGTAGATATCCCAATAAATTCATTCCAAGGTCAGATTGTGCAAGGCTCAAAGAAACTGAAAAAAGAAGAGCAAGTTGTTTGGATATAATGCATAGCACCATGTTGGTAAAAACCAAACACAACATATCCACACGTACACCTTATACCAACTGTAATGCATGGTGGTGCAGGGCTAATTATATGGGCTTGTTTAGCATTCATAGTCCCTGAGCACCTTGCAGTCATTGAGTAGACCATGAACTGTACTGCATACCGAAGTATTTTAGAGGTAAATGTGAGTCAGTCTGTCCTACAGTGAAAGCTTGCCCCAAACTGAGTGATGCAACAGGACAATGAACCCAAGTAGACAGAATCAAACAGAATGGCTGAAAAAGAAAAGACCTAAACCCGACTGAAATCCTGTGGCAGGAACTTAAGAAAGCTGAGCATAAATGCAGGCCCACAAACCTTGATGAACTGATACATCTTTATAAAGAAGAGTGGGTCAAAACCCCTCCACAGCTATGTAAGAGATAAAGTCATACACCATCTTCATTCATAAAACATTCACTGCGGTACTTTAAAACAATAAAGCCACTAGAGGTTTGTTGTCAGCAACATACAGCAGATGCAGTTTTGATGTTTTATATTAGCAAACTAACACTGTACGTGACCATGCTTCATTCTATTTAGTACTTGCTGTGATGGAGGCCCAGTCATATACACTATGTTGCTAACAACAAACTTTGCTGTCATTATGAGAAGTGTTTCTAAACTGAACTGAACATAGTGTGTTTGTCCCCTGTGTCCTTCACAATATTTATATATAAAATAAACCCTGTTTTATGCCAGTTCTCAGAATACAGAAAGAATATTGCATCATCATCATTGTTGCTTGTGAAAACAACGGTGTCTGCACTGCTGTTTTTTGTTTTTGCAAGAAAATTCATAAAACCGATATATAAAAATGAAAAGAAAAAAAGTGAATTTGACTGTAGGCTGCCAGGATTAATATAAAGCAAACAATCTTTTCAAACACTGAGATGGGGCCATTAAAGTTTAATACAAACAATAACTAAGCTTAGAATGACATTTCAGGAGTCATTACTTATTTTTTTTTTTTTTTAGTTAGTTGGTTAGTTTTCATTGTTTATCTTTATTTGTTTGTTTGTTTGGTCATCATTTGTGATTCTTTGATAGAGGCTGATTCTTGATTTACAATACAAAGCCTACAGCCCATGTATCAGCAGTTAAGTTCATTAGAGCATGTTTAATAGCAGATTTTCAGATTGAAGAAGGATGGTCGATTGTCGCGAGGTTTTTGCCTCGGTCCACAAAAAAAAAGCAGAAAGAAAGTCACAAGATAAGCCCTCAGCATCTTTGTTCATCAGAGGACACGTGCGTACTGACAGGAACCCTTGAGGGCAAAAACAAAAGAGACAAGACACATGGTCAAGTTACAACCTTCAACTTGACCTTTGCAATTTAACTTTTTTGATGATACTGTTTATATGGTTTATCCATTAGCAAGATTACTTGCAGGCGATCGTGGCTCAAGAGTTGAGAGTTTGTCTTGTAATCGGAAGGTCTCCGGTTCGAGCCCCCGGTTGGACAGTCTCTGTCACTGTGTCCTTGGGCAAGACACTTCACCCGTTGCCTACTGGTGGTGGTCAGAGGGCCCGGTGGCGCCAGTGTCCGGCAGCCTCGCCTCTGTCAGTGCGCCCCAGGGTGGCTGTGGCTACAATGTAGCTGCCATCACCAGTGTGTGAATGGGTGGATGACTGGATGTGTAAAGCGCTTTGGGGTCCTTAGGGACTAGTAAAGCGCTATACAAATACAGGCCATTTACCATTACTACAACTATTTGCATGATGGACACATTGGTAGTAAACAAAATCACCTAGAAGAGACTAACACATTAGGTGTCAATGATGTTCTAGGCTCTATCACTGTCACTTACTGTAAGGATATGTCAAGTTCAACAAATCATTTCCACCTGGATTTCAAGTCATGGTATACTCACAGGTCATGATCTTTTTCCATGACGGCAGTTTTCCATGGTAGCCTTTTTCCTTTGGAAAAGAATCTGTTCCATTTTCCAGCAGGCATGATACCATGAGACTTAAAGTTACACCTCCAAATGGAAACCAATGAAATATATGGTTTCCATTTGGAAAATTCTTTTTCTCAAATTCACACTGATTACTACTTTTGTGCGGCATTGTTTTGGAGGAAATGTACTCGTTGCACTCACTGTATGGATGAAGCAAATCTGAAACATATCTGACTCCTCTTTACAAGCTGAAGCTAGAAATCTTCAGATACTGCTTCTGCAGAAGTGACCAAATTATCCTAAAAGAAACATCAGTTGTTTTTTTTACTGTATATTTATAATGTATCACAATGAAATTTACAATAACAATCTACACATGGCTATCAGGAGGGTCTTTGTTTATTAAAATGGCCAATAAACACGGGGGGGGGGGGGGGGGGGGGGAGTACTGTCTGATCACAACAATAGGGACTAAATAAATTCATTAGCAAAATACTGTAATTATATCTGTGAGGTCTCTATCTTCCACAAGGCCAATATAAAGTCAAATATTGTTTTGTGACAGTTATGACAAAGCCTGTGCACCACTACATGCCAACAGGAGAAGGTACTAAAGATCTTCATTGAACAGCTTAATGGATTTAGACTACTAAACTAGGGCTTTAAAACAAACACATCAAATACTATGTCAACAACCTTAAAATACACTATAGAATCTCTTGTCATTAGGAACTGAAAGATGCTATATTTCACAAGTTAAATGTGGAAAGTAGGCCACTCATATCCAGAGGGAAAGCTGAAGAAAATGTGCAAAAGCCCCTCCTCTCACACTAGATACCATATCAGTTTCATCCCATGCTTGATGTTTTTGGGGATGTTACATACATACATATATTTATTTCAAAGGTTATTGATGGAAAGTCAGATGTTTGCAGTTTAAAGTGATATACAGCTACATATCGAGCGTTTGAATGATTGCTCCGGCTTGGAAAGTTGTGGCAGTGATTATTTTGTGGCTATTTTAAAAGCTGTAAGTCTTATTAGCTAATTGACGCAGACTTTTCAAAGCTGCTGATATAAAAACAGACAGAATACTGAGAAGTGGGAAAACTTACTTTGCTGTCAGAAGTTTATATGCACTCACTGTGGGCATGAATGCCATGGTAATTTGGGGTTTTAATGATTTCTTTGAACTGTTCTTTTTTCCTGGGTGGAATGATTGTACAGCACACATCATTATTGAAAAACAAGGTTTCCATACAATTTGGAATTCTCTGTTCCATGCAAGGACAAAAGCACATCTATACAGACCCAAATCTATACAAACACTTGAAGGTTATATAATGCCTTTTAACTTGATAAGCCTAAAGCATATTGAGTAAACAACTGCAGATTCCAAGAGCAGCATTTCAAACAGATCTATGTAAGTATACGTTATTTGGGTATGGCACCCCTTTGCCAAGAAACCATTAAGTCTCAAGCTTGCCATGAACTGGAAACTGCTAGAACATCAGTATCACTGTCCACCTCAATTTATTTTTCTAAAGCCCTGACCTCAACCACATGAACATATGTAGACTTTGCTTAAAAGCCAGGTACGTGCCAGGAAAACTAAAGAATTAAGTAATCTCTAATAATTCTGCAAAGAATTAGGCCCAAAAGATCCAGCCTGAAATATGCAAAAAGCTCATGTCCAGTGCAACAATATTTGGACATTTAGCCAAATATTAGTTTGGTTCCCTGTAGGAAGAATTTTGTCCCTGTGTGGATTAGAGAAAATTCACACTTACACTTAATGTTTGTATTGTAAAGTCATTAAAGATGTATGCTGTTCAAATTCCACCCAGGAAAAAGAACAGTTCAAAGAAATCAATAAAAGCCCAAGATTAGCAAGACATTTATGCCCATGATGAATATATGTAAGCCTCTGAGCCCAACTTTATATGATTAAATATTGAAATGCTCCATTTTAAAATTGCTTTAAAGTTATCAATGAGGAGGTATGGTGAAATACTGTTTTATTATTTTTTCCTCAATAAAAAAAAATCCATCAAAGAAAAATGCAGTGGTTTCTGATGCTAGCTGCTATTTAGCTTTAGGTCATATTTAATTTTTTAACAAGAACGTATTAACTGCACCACTAACTTTCTGCAGCTCACATTTTTAAGGCTATTTCACACCAGCTACCTACACTGGAAGAAAAACACAGTTATAACTAATGACAACGATAGCAAGAGTTCGACTTAGGTTAGCCAGTTTTCTCAGGCCTACAAATGATATGTAAACATGAGCAGACATTTGCACTTGTCATAAAAGAAAACACGCAAAGGGACTTTTACAGTTGCACTGCTCCAGTAGCTGTGCCACACATCCACCATGTATAATAACAAGACCATGGATGTAGCTCATCAAAAAGGAATGCTATTTAGTTGGAGATTAAGTATCGGAATTTCATGAGCCGGACCACGCCTCCATACTGCTCCTTCTGGTTCTCATCTATATAGGTTCCCCCGGTCCTACAAGCTGTTCAATCTTGTTTACGTGCCCCACCGTCCCTCACCTTTTCAATTCTTCCTCTTCAGTCCCCTTCGAGGCCTTCCCCAAACCACAGCTCAATTCATGTCCAAACCATTCACCCTAACCTACTAAAATGCTGTCAAACATAGAATGAGGACGTAGGCCCAGCTAGTGAAATGTTATTTATATATTGTTAGTGTTACCAGTTACACTGGTACTTTTGCAAGCAGAAATGCTGTTATAAAATATATTGTGAATGCTGCCTCCCAAGTCCTATACTTACACCAAGCTATTATTGTTGCTATTTGAGTAACACACCTGTGTTAAGCCACAGTGTTAAACCATACTTTAATACTTTACTGAGAAAAAGCTACAAACATGCAGTTAAGATGTGCCTTTAGCATTTAAATGAATCAATGCGTAGTTGTTTTGCCTTTTGACTATCAAAGCATGCACACACAATATTGGCATGTGACGTGTACTATTTTTATTCAGATTTGCTTACTATTAAAACACAACTAATGGAATATATACAGTCTTTTTTATGTGTAAACTCAACAAACTAGCCAAATACTTCAGTGTTTAGAAAAATACTCTAGTTATATGATTGGAGACCGATGATAGGAGTGTAGAGAAAACAGTATGCACATCTTTGCTGTTCTTTTGTAACCATGAATAATTAACTGATGCTCTTTCTCCCTATGCCTCTTTCTATCTCATTGTGTGCTTACCTATCCACTCTGGTTGTGTGTGCTTGGCTCTCTGGTTTCACATGTATGGACCCCTCGGACTGTCGTGTGTGCTCTTTCATTTTGTGTGAATGTTTGTGTGTGTACATACACCTGTCTTTACCTTTTGGCAGGGATGACGTGTCAGGCAAGAAGTTCGTACCTGGACACTGAGGTCCTGTGGGGTTACCGCTTCACTCCAGTGCTATCCTTAGAGAAGGGCTTCTACGAGGTAGATTACAATAACTTCCATGATGTCTATGAGACCAACACACCCACCTGCAGCGCCAAGGAGATGGCGGCTAAACTTCGCGAGGAGCCGTTATTGCCACAGCTTTCCCTCCTCAGCCCTGAACCCAAAATGCATACATTTGACCCCCTAAACCGACTGTCACAGCAGGATCCACTGAGCCAAGATGAGGAGATTGAAGAGAGGGTTTCAGGGGGTGACAGAGGGGAGACCAATGGCTCAGCCGCTGCTTTAGAGGAGCTCCCACTTGCTGACAGACTGTCTGACTGATGGGTTTGACAGCTAAAAGCCCAGAAAACTCTGGATAAAGACATATGACATTATACGGTTTCATTTGGTCAATGGCTGGCTTGGTCCATTGCAGCACTCAGAGATAAAAGACATATCTCCAGCCACCAACTCATGCAATATTCCTCTACTAGAGTGTCAATCTATAGTATAGATTGGTTTTGTAGACAAATAGTCCACATACAGAGAAACACATGTACAGCATCTATATCTACACTTACAGGTGGGGGGGTTCAGATTGTGTTTTTATATACAATAATGACCACTTACTGCTATAACTCTGACAGTTCAAGTTGTATAATGTAAACTTGAGCGGAAACTGGTAGCCATGACAGCTTACCATGGGCTTATTATGAATCCAGTATTCTCATTTTAGAGTGTGTTAATTCAGCTTCGTTAAAGCATAATCTCATAACTCAGCTCGTGTGTCTGACAGCAGCTTCTGTGTGGTAATGGAACCTTGTTATCTGCAATTTTTGATTTAATATAGGAGATTATTATCCTTTCTCTGTCACTGTTGTTCTTCTGCGTCAGAAATCTCACTCACCTAGAAGGAAAGAGTCTTCAAGTATGCACAAACAAATAAGAACATTATGAAGGCAATGTGTGCCGGCAACCACAATCCAGTGTTATTTTCTTTGATCGCACTTTTCCTCATGTCTGTGCTGTCTCTCGTTATAGACGTCTAATTCTGTCCTCGACACACTGGGAGCCTTGACCCAAAACAAACCAGCTAGTACCTCATTTTCTACTCATTTTCAGGTTTTTAAACTAAGAATAACAACAAGGCAAATGCTGGCAAAACTGCATAAATGTGCTACAGTATGGTTGGTTAAAGATTTAATTCCCCTGCCCACTGCAGCAAATGAAGCTTTCATTTCAAGCCCCTGGTACATAAAGCACAATTTCTTTATAAAGGGGACTCCACACTGACCTACCCTACCCTCCCACCTAGCCACCGCCACTGGCTAATGCATGTCAGTTCTAGTTAAAACTAACATCCAGATATAGCTTTCAACACTTATATGTAATGTTCAAGCTCAAATCCTATTTGAAATGTTCTTGATTTTTATATATGACAATTTCAAATGCTCCTCAAGCAAAATGTAATATCCCATGTATCCTTTTTATGTTTTTTTTTTTGTTTGTTTTAAAAGCTTACAGATAATCAACCTTGATATTTTCAGCTGCATTAAAGCTAAATATACTAAAGATATAAACAGGATGTCTTATTTTGTGACTTTAGCATCTGGCTAAGTTATTGTTTTCCTTTTTTTCTGATTTTCTTCCCCCTTTGAAGGTCACCCTCAGCTTTTGCCTTATAATCTGGCACTTTTTTAGTGAGCGCACACATTCAGTCTGCAAATTCACCACCATCACACAAGCCCTAGATGTTTCACATTATATACTTTATGGTCCTTTAAACTTTAAACCATTTCCTACAATATCACTTTAGACTTGTCCTTGAAGGTCACTTGAGCTTGCATGGATGAGATAACAGGAAAAACAGGGTATTTTCTAGTCATCCAAATTATACATTAATTAATTCTACATTCATTCTACAGTATACTGTCACATGATGTGCAATTTTAAAATCACCAAAAGAAAACCCCCCATTTTTTGGGTAATTTCTTTTATTTAATTTGATGCCTTTTTTAAAAAATGATTTTCACTATGACATTTTGGCACCTTAGTATATTTATCATTCAAGTGAGGTCATTTTTTTCATTCCTTGAATGTCCTCTGTTTTCTGTGTGTTCTTGTGGGAATAAACATAATATGGCCGAAAGAACAACATGTTCCTTTTAGATAATCTGCACGACCGAGTGTATGGGAGTCTATGAATGTGTAGGCATTTCGCACATGACGTTGCGACTGAGGATTTAAAAGTACCTTGATGTGGAGTGACACTGCACTCTATCAGCTGATGTGTGATAAAATGACACATTTAACTCAAGTGGCTCTGGGTGAAACGACTGCGCCTCGTACACATGCTACCTGAAAACTGGATTAGCTGCGCATCAAATCATGAGAAGGGAACTTTAGCAACCAGCAATTATGAGTGCAGAACAATCTCGTCTTGCACTTAAGCTTGAGGCAAGGAAAACAAATGTGGGAAGATTAGAGCAACTTTGTTGCCACACACCCCCTGCCCCTACCCCACGCCTGAATTTCAAAAAGTGGATTAACATTACTGGGGCTGCTAGAACCTTCAGGACTTAAACAGTTTCCCTGAGTCAGCTTTGTGTTTTCTGTGACTACGATTGAATTTGCATGCACAACAGCCAGCAGACTGATTAAGAAAGGCACCGCAGCTGTTAACTACCAACAGAGAAAACACTGCAGAAGTCACAGGGGTAATGACATTTCAAAGAGTACAACCAGTTAGGAAAATGAAACATGGTGTTACATTCAGTGGCCAGCGTGCCATAGAAATTCAGTGAATCACAGCAATGTGCTGTCAAGGCTATTCTTGTCCAAGCTATTAAATGTGGAAGTTGAATTGCCAGCAAGCTGACAGACCCTGATTCAAATCTGAATAATGTACGATGATGAATATAATGCATCCATTCAGTGGTGCATTGAAATAGATACCCAAGGCAGGTGCATGGGGATGAGCGTGTGTGTGTGTGTGTGTGTGTGTGTGTGTGTGTTTGCGAGAAAGAGAGAGAGAAAGAGGAGACAGACAAGACTGCACAGTCATGACAACCTCGTGCCAACAATGACACATGCAAACAAAACAACACAAAATGTTCTTTTATTATTTTGTCAAGTTGCACATGCTATTTCTGTCAAAAGGAAATCAAAGACAGGTACATTTCTAAAGATAAAGATGAATGGCACCACTTCAAGACACTAACTATTGTTCGTCTGCTTAAGATGCCTAGCTAAAACGCTCCCCCCTCTGTTAAATTATGCATGTATTGAATGAAGAAGAAAGCACGTTGGCCATTAACATCTCAGTAGTCAGAATAAAGCATCTTGCATGAGGGAAATAATCACGGTCCCTGAGAGAAAGCAGGCGAGGATGACTTCTGCAGTAGTTTGAGTTTTTTCCATATTCTTTTTCTGTCCATCATGGTTTTTTTTGCAAACAAGCTGACCCTGTCAAACATCTCCCACCGAGAACAAACACGGACAAACTGATGGAGCCAAGTAAAGCGAGCAAATACTTTATGCCCTTGCTGATTTGAGACGTTTCTTGCTTTCAGAACCCATCCAGAGACTAAAAGACAAGCTCCTATACCCCATTGTCCCATTTTTAGCAACTATGTCTCCCTGCTGCAATTATATCTTATTAAGCATTCAAATCTCCTCTCACATGATACTGTAATGACTCCCCTCGTTTCATTCCCTTGAAGCTCCCACTGGTAAAAGACGGGTTCGTGTCACTTATATCTTTTCTGTCCCTCTTTGTCTCTGTCTTTCGTGAAAGGCTGCAATTTAACTCCTTCGCTTGCGTGTGCTACACACATCAGCAGAAGGCACTTTTGCACACACAGCTGTGCACGTGGTCTGCTGGGTTTCCTGGGAATCTTTCCCTGCAGTGTTAGTCAGAACAGAAGCTGAAATCCTCTTGAATCCAGCAGTGAACGTGTTAGAAAACGTTATGTAATGCAGCTTCAGGAGGAAAGCAACCAATTGCAATTTACGCGGTGACGTAATTCAATCTGCTGTTTGTTCATGATGAAAATTTCTCTGCTGCAAGTCAGTTTTACAGTCTGTGGTTCAAGTAGTTGCAAAGCCACATAAAAAAGTTTTCTGAACTTCATATGGCAGCTATGTTGTTCTTAGAACACAAATATGCTGTAACCCTTATGTTAAGGACAGCATCATCACCACACACTCCACCGTTAAGTCAACACAAAAACCTTTAAAGATGTATAAAAAGAGAAAATCGATAGCACTGCGAGTTGAGGAATGATCTGTTTCCCGAGTTTTGAATGATACAGACAGATGGAGGCACAGAGTGAGACAGTGAAACCTTTGCCTTTTCCAGCCAGTAGACAGAGGTCTGCCCTTTGATGTCGATGGCAGCCTTTGATGAGGATTTCTATGGAGTGTGGCTGCAGATTGAGCTCCCTCAAATTTACCTGCTAAGAAGAACAGACAACCAGGAAGAACCAAACATACTGAAGGAACTAGTCAGTGTTAAAGTTAATAAAGCATTAGTACAAAAAATTTATGCTGATAAGATTGTGTGGTAAGGCAAATATGAAGCGATAGCAAGCACCTGGCTGACAAAGTTTTCTAATGCAGAAAATCTTTCAGAATAATTGGGTGAAGTTTTTTTTTTTTTATGGTGGGCTACTGTTTTTGCTCATAGCTCACATTATGTCAATGAAATTCTAATTCTGTATAATTCTAAGCAGTAAAGCAAAGATGAACAAACTATGTCTAACTACTTCCTGTTGGAGAACTCAACGTTAAGGCTCAAAAGGGGAGGGATCGGGGGAATCGACCTGTGACAGCAGTACTGTTCATATGTCACTATAATAAACCAAGGGATCTCCATTTCTGTCTGTTTCACGCTTGAGTGGTTGTCTCATTTTTGGGGTCATCTCTCTGTTGCTAAGCAACATCATTAGAGGGACTGGGACCTGATAAAGATGTCACCAGTTCTGATCACATAGTTCATAAATTACCAGACTGTGACTGTGACCGTACATCTAATGATGCCAACATGCCTGTGATAGTGAGCACTGCACTAGTTTTTCCAACCCATAGAAGAGAAACCATAAAAGAAAATTCAAAGGATTGCTTCATGTTGGAAACTTCTGGAGCATTTTTGTTCCTAATGCCCTGTGAGCCAATTCTATCACTCAAGGCCTTGTTTTAAACACCATTGTACAAACCAATGGAGCATACACTGTTGGATTAATTAACAGTAACCTTTTAGCGTCATTGTCAGACATTGCATCTACATTAATACTGCAATGATACACGAACAGAACTTAGACTTACTGTATGTGTGGGAGAGAAGCCTTAGAAAAGTGTAACCACTTTGCAAGCTTATTCTGATAGTGGAAATAAAAGCAATGCCGCAAATGCTGAGATGCTTGAGATTGTTAACAAAACAGGCAGATTATCTGAGAGGTTTCTTCACTTTGATGAAGGCGTTCCCAATCAGATGCTTTCCAGATGGTACTGCATGGTGGATAAAAATGTATTTTTCTGGATTCACAATTTTTGACAAGATCCCCAACAGCACTGTTGTAATGCAAGCCCAAACCATGACAGAGCCTCCACAATGTTTTACAGATGGCTGTAAACACTCCTTGACCTCCACTGTACATACTAATATTTGAACCAAGGTTTTTAGGTTCAAATCACTATATAAGATCTGTTGCCACTGATTTTAACCAACGTCTTGTGTAATCTGGCATACCCCAGCCTTTTCTTCCTGTTTTCCTTCCTTACGAATGGCTTGTTCACAGCCACCATTTTCCATGAGGCTTCAGTGAGCAGTAGATGGATCGACTGAGGGGCCAGATGCATCTATGTCAGGTGTTTGCTGATTTTTTTTTCTTATTTCTGAAGTTCATGATTTTAGATACTGTTTATCTGCAATAGATCTTTTTTAGTTAGGCCTGTCACCTTTTCTTTTGTCATTCATTTACTCAAAATATTTAACGGCCCACTGCACTGAATGATTCACGGGTCATTGTTAGGTGACTTATGAAGATAAAATAAAAAATCGGAAAGTGGCAAGATACAAGCCATCAGAAATCCATGGGAACTGTTCGTTAAGACCAATTTTTAAAAATCACAAGAAAGAGTGGCTCCTTGAAAGAAAAATATAAAGGAACTCGAGTGTCTCAAGACTTTTCTGGAGTACTGTTTAGTCTCTTCAGAGTATTTTTTTACAACTTCTAACTTTGTGAACTATATTTTTATTCAGTTATGACATAGAACCAGTTTTTCTCTCTTATCTCAATATCACAGTGGTAAGTATAGGAAAAATGGTGTGTAACTGATGCTTGCTTTTGAACTCTTGGTGGATTTAAGCCCACTTGAGAAGCTTTGAATGAGTAGGAGAAAGGCGAGAGAAAGTGTGTGAGATATCCCACGTCAGTGATAGAGATAACATCAATACTTCCACACAATGGCTTCAAATGAATGCATGGGTTGTCTTTCTCTGAGAGCTCTGTTACCAAGAAGCACTTTGTTTTAAAAGGATATCAAGCCTTAAAAAAAAAGCGCTTTTCTTGACTTCAAGCAGTCATGTTTAAAGTAGTAGGCTGACTGCCATTCACGTGAAACCTCTTTATGTGTGTTGTGAAAGCAAATAAGAGAGGACAATAAAAACAGATAGCAAATTAGTGACAAACAGTATTTGAATAAATTCCTAAACCAATGAAGAAGCCTCCTTCTGTGAATCATACAGATTAAATTACAGCAAGCTTATGCATGTGTCCAATATCCCGTGCACTATGCAGCAACAAAACAAAGTGTGATTTTACCTGAGAAAATAGTAACATTGCAAGAGAGCGCAAGAGTGCAAAAAGTTTTGTGTGCTCTCAGTAAAGATGGCACTGTGTGTCAAAGACTTGCAGTGCTGGAAAAACAAGCGCTGCAAATCATAAAACAATGCTTGACTGTATAATGCACAGTTCACCAGCATCTGAAAGAGGCAACTGTGGGAAACCGAATTACCTCATGCAGAGATGAGCTTGTATTCTAAATTTATCTTTCTATTTCTCTCTCCCTCGTTCTTTCTCTCGCTCTCTTTATCCATTGCTCCTGCTCATTGAGTTGGTAACCTTCATGATTCCTCTCCCTCCTACGCAGCAAAACAGTACTAGAACAGGAAAGAGAGCTGTCCAGTTTTTGCCTGCCTGTAGATGACTGCTTATATGTTTTGGCTGATGCAGAAAATTGCAACAAAATTTTCAATTACCAGATTAGCACTAGAAAGTTCTGCTTAATGCTTTTGCCTAAGGACTGTATCACAAATATGCAACTCAACCAGCTGACAGTGTGAGAGTGTGCTGGGCAAATCCTTGCCTCTTATAAAACATGCTCATTTATTACTCACACCACCAAATAACATCACTTGTGCAGTGCAAAGTCACTTCAGCTGTGGGTTGGTTTCGGTTTAGGAGAGAAACATCAAATATTTATAGATGTGACAAAACCAAGCTGCAGCAAATTGTACTAAACTGAAGCATTTTCAACCGAGCCTATTGTCTCCTTTGGGTCCTGGCATTAACATGCATCTGTGAACTGCTCTGTCATATATCTCTTCACGCATAAGCCAGCCACCCTCTGTGAGTCACACTATAATCACATCAAGCATATACCTCACCACACATCCTTTGCTCCTGTTTCACATGCACTGACAGAATGCCACTCAGAGCGCACCGCTGAGGGAAACGCTGCGTACATCTTAGTCCTTTTGTGCAAACTAAGCCAATGAGTCTCAAAGACTCTTGAAGTCCCAGAAGCTTTATGCATCTTCGACACGTGCTTCCTTGTCACTGCATGTCCTCCCTCCAGCCAAGCTACTTGTTTTGCCTGTGACCTTTTAACAGATTCCCTTGGCATCACTGAGGCCTGCAGTCATTTGCAGTGTGCACTGTCATAGGCAGCATAGTAAACGTTTCCAAAAGGGTCATAAACTGTATGTCAACCATCAGAGGTGATTTTCTTTTCTTTTTTTTTTACACAAACTGTGCTATCATGCCAAAATACTTCAGGGGTGAAGAATTTGTTAAATGCCTCACCCACCAAACACACACTCGCATGCTGTATGCGATTTGTTTGTTTGCCCTTCAGCATTGGATTAGGACTATATTTAGCCCAATGAAGTATGCTAATGAGCACCTAGTTTCTGGAAGGCATATCTGACAGCTTCCACCACACTCTGCCAAATCCAGAATCTTTATCCCTGTTCTTTTTTCTTTTCTTTTTTTTTTGTTCTTCACTCGTCTTGTTGTTAAAATGCTTAAGAATTTGCATGAGATAAGGTTGACATGGGTCACAGGGTGGCAGGATGTTTATTGGTTGCTGAAATGCATCTTAATTTGACAGATAGCAGACCTTCCCTGTGAAAGAAAACCAGTGGCCAGTGGCTGGTATCCCCATCTGCCAGTGTCAGGGGCTGGGTGCTCGGGTGTGTACTGGCTTACTCCCAGCGGCTCCATAGCGGGACCCGGGCCCACTGGCTCTGTCGGGTGTCCTTGGGTCTCAGGTCTCCGGGGTCCGGAGCTCGGTCTGCTCTGACATAGCAAGCTCCCAGCAGGGCTTGGATGTCGTGGGGCCTGGGTCTTCACTGTTGTTTATGCATATGTTGGTTGTTGCTGATGTTTCTTTGCTGTTTTCTTTTATTTTCTCAGCAAGTGTTGAAGCAGATTCGCAGTGTTTGCTTCTGTTAACTTTCTCACCAGCTTCACATTCTTACTTATTTTTTTCTTTTCTGCCCTTTAATCTTTTCTGTTGTGGCTGTAATAACCCAAAATAAAAAAAATCCTCATAAAGTTCTGATAAAATACGACTATCGAGTGGATCATTATAGCAAGTGCCTTAATGCTGCACTTGTGAAAGTAAATCTGTTTGGCATTTTTTGGCCTGATTCAACAACTGATTGCTACACTGCTGGACAGGACAGGAGGGAAAAAAACTCTTGCGTAACTGTGCTTTCTCAGATAGTAGTTAGAACTGTGAACCCTGTCCAGCCAGAGCTGAGCAGCTTGGTGAATCACACACACACACGTGTACCTTTTTATATTAATTTTGCGATCTAAATCAGCCTGTCAGGTCATGTAATCCACCAGTAGGAAAAAGTAACACTGCAGCCTTCACCAAACCCAAATTATTTTTCAGTTTCATTTTAAAAAATAAATGATCAGGCTAATTTTGCTATCTAGACCAACAGATACACTCAAAAAAGCAAGGACAATCATCACCCCGACAAACATCATTGATTTAAATCTTATATTGATGTGAAGTGTTGTTTGAGGGAAGAAATAAAGCACTGCTTACTGCTTCTAATTAAGCAGCACTCGGTTTTCTTGAAATCAATGGAAGTTATTTTCAGGAAGCTTTTAAACCACGTGTATTGATTTTTTTGTAGCCATCTGCGCTGATATCAGAAGACACATTTTGGGAAATGTAAACTATTAAAAGTCTAGGAAAAACTACAAAAACGAGCAGCAAACACCTTTTCTATGTTACAATGATTAATTAACCTTTACCAAAACCATGCTGTATATGTTGAACCAGTTATGTGGACAAGTAAATCTGTAGCATGTGTAAATTCTGAAAACTGTGTTTTATCCATAGGTTTGTAATTTTGAAGCTATAATTGATTGACTTGTCTGGGAAAATATTAGTAAATTGGATTCATCACACTCTCCCATACAAATAATGAAATACCAAGTTGCTAGTTTTGGTTTGTTTGTTTGTTTTACACCACAGAATACATCCAGATATGTTACATTTTAAAGCTTAACGCAATTTACCAACTCGTTTAACAAATAAACCTTCACCACGAGACACTTTGGGATTTCTGTGGTTTTACAGATTGCTCTTCACTGCAGGCAGTGATATCTGGGTATTGATTCTTGATGGACGCAGTCTGACAACTTTAAAAATCTTCATGGCGGTGCAGTGCAATTTATATTCCTGAACCTTAACCGGGATGGATCAAATTTATGTTTGCTTAAAAATCCTCACTGGTCATTTCCCCGTGGCTCAGCAGATTAAGGCGGATGTTGGCTCATCAAGACATGGTGCTCGAAGTTTTCATCATTTGCATAATAAAACCTCATCCCTCATATCTCATGTGCATGCACTCTACATCACCTAATCAAGAAGATATCCCATGATAGCAGACTTTCGATGGCTCTCAGGAGATGATGAATAATGTTTAGTAAATCCTCCAGTCCACTGATGTGCCTCTTATTAGCGTGCTACTAAACTGTGATGGGCTGTGAAATCAGCTTCTTGTGATACTATAATGGGCTGCTGTTTTGATTAACCTCTCTACTGCTGATGAGTCAAGGTGCAATATGATTTAAAGTTTTCTTGTAGAATCGCTATTTTAACTATAAAGCTGGTGGTTGGTCATTTTGAATTGATGTTAACCTGATTTTCATCATTGCATCCATTCACAGCATATTTATCTGCACAATCAAATTCAGATTTGAAATCATTAAAGAAAACTGTGAGAAATGGCAAATATGCATTAAACCTCTTATTTGTTATTGTCCTACTGCAATGATCATATGTTTGTATGCCTGAATCATGCCAATTTGGAACACATGCCATTTTTACATACATAAATGAACATAACTGTCCACATAACATTGGCATGTCTGTCACATTTTAAGAATGGGCATGTTTTTATTATTCATTGGGCATGCCGTTATGCCTCTATACCATTAACTGAGGCTGAAAGATGGCCAAAATACATTCAGAGAAAGGGCAGTTTCTCTGACATTTGAATGCTACATGCAAAGAACCATGATTGACATAAAAGGCGGGTGTGGCCATTCATTCCTTGAAATATCACCTTGCCTTACCAAGTATTTGTCATTTCTGTATAAGGCAGGAAGGAACCCATAGGTGCAAGACTTACATGTAAAACTAAACTTAAATGCTGTCATGGTCCTGGGTCGGTGACCCAGCGCTTTTAGTTTATTATCATTTTCTAGTTTATTATGATGATGATTATTATTGTTTGAGTTCTATGTGTTATGTTCGGTCTGCCTCTGAGTCTGCGTCTGTGTCTCTGTCTGTCTATGGTGTCACCCCGTCTGTTTGTGAATCTGTCTGTTTAGTTCTGTGTCTTGTTTGGTTCCCCGTGTCTGAGTTTCCTGTTTTATTGTGAAGGTCTCTGTCTGATGTAAGTGTGTTCAATTTACGTTTCCCCTGTCCCGTCAGCTCTGATTCCTCCCAGCTGTGTTGCCCTCCTGTCTCTCATCCCCTGATTACTGGTGTGTGTATTTAAGCCCTGTGTGTTCTCCTGCCTGTTGCCGGTTCGTCTGCGTTACTCTGTGTTCCACGGTGTCCTGTCCCTCGTCCGTGTCTCTCTGCCTCTCACCCCATTCTGGTACCCTCTCAGGTTTGTCATTTAGCTTTCCCAGTTTAGGTCTTTAGTTTTGTCTTCCCCCTTGCCTGTTTTGCCTTCTCACCACTGTGTAAATAAACCATCACCAGCATTATCATCAACTGCCTGCGTTTTGGGTCCTTTCTCCCTTCAATACCACACAGCTCGCCTCCTCAGCCGTGACAAATGCACCTTTGTTGCTGAATTACCAAATACATTTACTAAGGAAGTCACAAGGAACCTAAACTGAGATATACTTAACAGACAGAACACAGCCAGAGGACAAAGGAGATCACAACAAGGAACAGAGGGAAATGCAGACAATTTATACACACATGGAATCAGGGCAGAGAGGTAACACCTGGGGAACAAGGCTGGACATATTCTGACTGACAAGACATGGGAAGCAAAACTCAACATGATGCAAACAGGACAAATGACTATTAGAATAAAACAGGAAACAGACAGAAACCACGGTCACATTGAAAACACAGGCACACTCAGACTGACTAAATACAGTGAACGGATAACAAACGAAAAAACTCCCAAACATGCCCAAAACTCAAAACACTGGCATGACAGTACTACATTGCCTTGTCCATCATTTCAATCTTAATTTCTATGCTTGCCATCAAAAGCCTCTATCATTGATATCAATATGAGGGTCAAAGTGTCTGACCTAAAGCAAAATGTTGAAAGTTGTGTCCTTTTGTCTTTTAGTATCCATGTAAATGTGCAGTTTTCAGAATTGATACACATTTAGCAATTCCGATTCCATTATTGATATCACTTATCAGTGTGATTCCTTATCGATCTGCTCACTGATTCTCATTGGGATCTCACTGGCTCCTCTTTGAAATGAATGAGGGTCGCCACCATCACTAGGCAGCATATCAAAGACATCACATTTGTGCAAATTAATTGCATGTCGTGAAATGTTTGTGCATGATGGAAGTATTTCCTCTCTTTGTTGTGATGTTGGGTTCATTACTCAAAAAAAGCAATGTATTATATATAATACAGGGAAAACCTTTCTTACAATGAATGCAGTACTCCTCCCAGGAAAAAGTAATTGATTACACTACTCGTTGCATTACCTGGCACGCATTGTCTCATAATTACCATCTAAAATATAAACCTATACTACAGTCCCCCACACCAACAGAAACCTGTGCAGAAGTTAGGTTGGTGCACATCTGACAACCCTATTTGACAGCTGTTAGAATTCATATAATGGCAAAAACCAGTCAGCTAAGTAAAGAGAAATGACAGTCCATCATTAATTTAAAAGCTGAAGTTTTAAAACTTTGAATGTGTCCCCAAGTGTAGTTGCAAAAACCATGAAGCGCTATGACAAAACTCATACTGTATGTGGACCGCACCAGGAAAGGAAGACCAAGAATCACCTCTGCTGCTGAGGATGAATTCGATCGCATCACCAGCCTCAGAAATCACATGTTAACAGCACCTCAGATTATAGCCCAGATAAATGTCACAGTTCCAACACATCTCTGTATCAACTGATCAGAGGAGACTGCGCAAATGAGGCTTTTATGGTCAAATGTCTAGGAATAGACACTGGACCAATGAAAATCTGTACTTTGGTCTGAGCAGTCTAAATTTGAGGTTTTTGGTTCCACCCGCTGTCTGTTTGTGCAATGCGGAAAAGGTGAATGGATGGTCTCTAAATGCATGGTTCCCACCATGGAGCACGGAGGAGGTGTGATGGTGTGGGGGCGCTTTGCTGGTGACACTGTTGGGGATTTATTCAAAAATGAAGGCACACTGAACCACCATGGCTACCACAACATCCTGTGGTGACATGCCATCCCATCCCATCCCATCAGACTTTGGTTTCTGCTTGTTTAAAAAAATAAAATAAAGATAATACTAATTATTATTGGATGATCTTTGGAGGTGCTGATTAATCAGGGTTTGTTACCTTTTGACAGAGCTAGCCATCTCTTCTCTGCATCTTCCGTTTTTATTAAAGCTGTCTCTTAACTCTTGACAAGAAATGTGTCAAAGTATTAATTTAGATACTAAACTCTAAAAAGTCTCACAAAATTCACTATGGTTTGTCTTTGCGTGTGTTCATCTTTGTGTGTTTCCATTTTTAGCACCAATGGCTGCCAGCACTATTCTTGCTGGTGTTTGCATGTGTGTACTGGTGTTTGTCTGTGCATGCCTGTTTTTTTGTGAGGACTCAGCTGTAAAAGGTTTTTAATTAGAATTGGATGGCTTCATGCATTATTGTCAGTTATCACAGTGGCAGATCTCCAGTGGGAAAAGGTTCCCTAAATTAGACATGGACAACTAGGTGTATGTGTGTGTGTGTTGGGGGGAGGGGGGGGGGCTAGTTATCATATTTATCTGGTCTCATAGGTCTCATATTTATCTGTGTTGTTATGCTGTATAGTGTGGACTTATGTTAGGTGTTAAGTTTAGTTTTTAAATCTAGTTAAACAGAGAAAAACCTATCTCTCTCACAAATGCTTTTAATTGCTTTAGCTTGTGTCCTCCATGGTGGTGGCATTCAGAATGATGACAAAGCAACAATGGCTTCACATGATTTGGTAGTTTGAAAAACATTAATGTGCCATCTGACAGATGTCTTTTGATGGCTTCTGTTAATGTCATTCTAGATCCACGCATATTCCCACTGGGTAGATGTTACGGGTGAAGGAGATGTCAGCCATCTGCAGTGTGACAGCATAATCAGGACAATGTCATATGACTTGATGAGTTCCTATGAGACCCTGGTGACATGTACTGTGCAGTGCTGTACCGTGAAAAGCAGCTTCTATAAGGAACAGAGAAATGAAATGTTTAAATGAAATGTTTCCGCCTGTGTTTTCTTTATTTAGATCACAGTTTTTTATGCTTGTACTCATTTGTCTGTTAGTGCTTTTCTTTTTCTCTCAGCAAGTGTTGTTTTTAAAGTATGGTACTAAAATTACTGCCAACCACAGTGTATAATCGTGGCGCTTTCAACAGCAATCAACATGAAACCCATTCATAAATAGTTTAAACAAGTACACAGTATTATGACATAAATCTCTTCCCATGGGTTTGTGTTTGTAAACTGTTTCTTAGCTGATCAGAGACTCGAGTAGACACTTCCCTGCTGGCACAGACAGAATCACCAAATAACTGTCTCGTCTCCTTCCAGCTGAAAAGGTAATATTCTTCATCAGAGCAGTCTGTTTTGCTCAGTGTGCCAGATCTAAATGGCTGAAATTCCTGCCCACTTACAGCAGTTATGTGAGCTGCTTTGGCTAAGATCAGCTGTGCAAGAAATACAAATTCCCAGCCAGTTTTTTCAGATGTTTCTTTCACTGACTACAAAAATTGTACCAGGTTTTTTTTAACATGACAGCTACATGCACCAAATGATTAATAACCTACCAGAGAGGCAACACCAGTTATTATCACTGTTTCTCATTAAAACACCAAAGATTTCCAATTGACCCTTAAATTGAGCGCAACAAATTATTGGCCTCACTGACTGATATAGGTGACGATACAATGCATACATGCGTATTTACATATATATTGAAAACAGATTTCAACTTGTCATCTCGTGGCCTACGTCTGGATGTCACTGTGAAAATGATGTGGATGAATAACACTATAGTAACATAATTGCAGTAAATAGAAATCAAAGAAAATGAAGGTAGCAGGGAGGAAATTACCAAATGAAAAATATGTGAAGCAGCAGGTATGACAGGCAAAGTAATACGCCAAAGATGAGGAGCTACAGGTAACACAACCTTTAATTAATGCTCGTCCAAACTCTGATTAATGCATCTGTCAAGACTGAATTTGATGGATGGAGAGTAAATGTATTTGCTCACCCAGGATTTGATCTAAGATTTACTGCCTTGTGGTACCAATGTTTTATTCTCCTTTTAGAAGAAAAGGAGAATAAAACATTCCCCCACTGTTTAATTTTTATACTGACTCCGTTTTATTTAAAGGTACAATTTGAGTGTGTCAGTATAATTTGAATTTAGAATTTAACACACTGGTATGAGAGTAAAGGAAGGGAAAGGGTGGTTGTGGAAATGATGCAGATGAGAAGCCTAATTTAGAAAACATCTCCAAGCCCATAATCTGCGAGGACTGGCCTGCACTGCCTACCTTGCTGTTTCAGTCTCAAGTGTTCCTGCATCCTATTATGACACATGCTGAGGCCTCAACTTGAGTAAGAGGTGGCAAAGAGATTATGCTGGGTGAGTATTAAAAATTTCATATACTGGCCTTAAGCCCTTTTTCCCTTCTTTTCTGGGGAACCTGTGGTGCTTGAGATGAGGATGATTACTTGCAGTAAGGCAATTTTCTTTCTTCTCTTTTTTCTCTTCTTAAAACATAAAAGCCTGAATACAGTTTCCCCTAATGGAAGGTACGTTTTATCCGCTTGTGTGTGCTTGAGAAAATGTGCAAAATGCAAATTAACTAAAATATTAGGTAAAAGTTTGGGGGAGAGATGTTTCAGAAGGAACTATTGTGTAAAGGGTCTACTGGCAATCACAGTGAGTCTTGTGTGGCTCCCTGTGCACAGTGTGGCATGCTCCTATTTCAGAGTAACTGTCAGTCTCTTGCCTGTGTTTGAGATGTGTCCAAATGTTTCAACAATGAATTTGATAGCTGAAAGTACCTGTTTCCTGTGTGTGTGTGTGTGTGTGTGTGTGTGTGTGTGTGTGTGTGTGTGTGTGTGTGTGTGTGTGTGTGTGTGTAAAGATAATTTACAACTTGGATACCTTCCAACAAACATGCTACCAAAGTTGAGCAGTAGTGCTGAAAAGTCTAACTCTCTGTGACACCATCATTATCTGGACTGGAGCTTTAACTCATTCACTTTTTCTACACCAATCACCCTCTAACAAAGTCATTTGGTCAAAGAAAATGACAGGCTATCTGTGATCTTACAGTAGTGGTTTACTCAATCATATGATAATTAATGGATAACCCAGCTACAGCTGACAGCCACCTTTTGATGTGAGGCTAGCAGAATAAAATACGGCCCTGTGGCTGAGTTTTTATTAGCCAGCGTTTTCATTTAGCAAGCTGAACGTGGATAGCCTGTCTAATAGCTCTGATTCCACCCTTCACTCCACCCAAATCTCACACACCTCACCAGTTGATAGTCAATATGTACTTTCGCTATTTTCATCTACTGCCTGGTTTTACCGTAGTATGTCTTATTACACCCTGAGCCCTTCTCTCTGTCTCTCCCAGTAGTGTGTTCTTTCTGCAACAGCTGTCAGTCAAATGCAGACAGATGGTAGTTTATATTGAGCCAGAAATATGGGAGTGAAATTGTGCATCACTGCCAATTCCTCCCATCAGTTACACTTGGCTTCCTCTAAATGCATCCTATAGCTATATAAACCTGGAAAGTAACCGAGACGGAGAAAAAGAAAATGCATTTGAAGTAAGAAGAACACAACTCTTTTTTTCTGTCAGTCTAACACAGTTGCAAATGTATGCAACACCAATATTAATCCTGAATATTATGCACTAATCCTCTGTTATTTACTGCAAAGTATAAGATGATCAAACACGCTGCCTTAAGATAATACGTTTTAAACATCTTTCTCATCTGAAGACTTCAAATGAATGTGTTTGCAATATTTAGTTGGACCCAAGCATACAATTGAAATTCATGTTTGCGTTCTGCAGTAATCATTTCTCACTGCCAAGCAAAGCTTGATCAGGCCTACCTGCTAGAGGACAGTCTAGGAAAATACCTTACTTATCCTTTCTGCTTTGTATACACTGGCTGATTTTTACAGCACTGACTGTGCCAAGGCTAGAATGCTGGGGGAAAGTAAACTAGGACACTGCTGTAATACAGACTGGCAGGCATCTGAGCTGTTTGATAGATAAAAGGGAAAGAAACATATAGAACAAAACAAATGGCACAGAAGAAGAAATGACGCAGATAACATGAGCCGATGTGCTCATCATTTCCAGCACTGCTCACGCAATGAGTCAGGCTGTAGAACTGGTCCTCCACAAATGAGCCTGTCCTCATTTGTGGAGCAGTATGGAAAAAAAGTTTTGTAATGTTGTTTGAAGACAATACATGTACAGCATTCACTGTTATTTTGGAATAATTATTTAGAGGTCTAGAGGAAAGTTTGGGTTTTAGCAATTTTCTCCCCTTTAGACATCAAATGCAAATGCTCTTGGACATGTATCAGTTGCTTTCAGACAATTCTCTGCCATCAACAACATTATCATTTGCTTATGTCATGTTAGTCAAAATGAACTATACCTTTGGATGCTGAATAGTCGTTCCCAAAAAAGCTAATAGTCTTCATTTCATTGCTTGAGTCATCACATACAAAACTGGTGAATTAGTTTTCAAATTCTGTTCAGCAAATGTTATACCTTTTTTTTTTTCCTGGAAATGTCCCCCAAATTGAACAATTTCTCTCAGGTGAACTTCAGCTTTCACTGACAAGGAGGTGTGTGAAGTATTAGTTGTAACCAATGACAAGCCACTTGTTCACAGTCACTCATGGATCAATCCCATGAACCCTCAATTGGCAAGCATATATGAACCGAGCAGGACATAGTGTGTACCATTTCTACAAGGTCAGCATCGTGGAAGAGGGGTGAGGATGCGGGAGGGACAAAACAGGGGGAGAGGGAGAAGACAGCAAAAACATAGTCAGATCCCTAATGAAATTAGGGCAACACTTGTTGACCATGTTGTCAATCACGGCCTCACAATGGATGAGGCTGGTCGGAGGGTGCAAACAAATGTTGGAAGAACACTGTGAAATCAATCAGTCAAACATTTCATAGGGAGAACATGTATGTATAGTATTGGACAGTAATCCAACAGCTCATAATATCTCATGTTTAGTGTACATTACTGTAATTTTACTGTACACGGCTGTACAAAAAGTGTATAGTGCTGTCTTGAGCATTTTCAGGTAGTTTCACCGAGTTCTGACCTTTTTTTGCATTGGAAAACACTGAAAGAATAGTGTACACTGTCAGTGCTATACAAATACAGGCTATTTATATTTTATTTATAATGGAAACGTGACAAAGCCACGTGACTATCTTGTTCATCAAGATGGCGTCAACACTTCTTATTTTGATGACACTGGCAGTTTCATTGACATGAATACTTGCTTTTGAGGCATGGATTATCAATTTTGAGCAAGTCACCTGCTTTTGCAGGTTATCTACTAGGTTTTGCAGTTTGCACCAATTGTTTTGAGAAATACACTAACTGCTGTGCAAATGTTAATAGTGATGTAAGAAAAGCACCAAAGCGACTGAGAAAAACTGCAATAAAGTCCTTTTACAAATGTAAGTTATATTATCTGCAGTACATGTATGAGGACATTAAGATAGTGATGAGGTGAAGAGGAAGTGGAAAATAGCCTGGAGAGGTGGAGGTATGCTGTGGAAAGAACAGGAAAGAAAGTCAGTAGAAGGAAGACAGCGTACATGAGCGCAAAGGATCGGGAGACAGGTTTAAGTTTAAATACCTAGGGTCAGCAATTCAAAGCAACAGACAAGAGAGCTGAAGATGAGAGTGCAGGCAGGGTGGAGTGTGTAGAGACGAGTGGATGGATGGATGGATAGATAAAAGAAGCTTCATGGTGAGACCTGGCGGGGCCTGTTTCCTTATAATTACATAAGACATTAAACATATAAAAGATTTGCAGCTGATCGCAGGTGCTGTTCACTAGAACTCTCAATATGAGGACCAAAGACATGCAAGTGAGGGGACCATATATCAGGCTGAAAAAATAAAATAAACCTTTTGTTTTTCCAAATGCTTTATTCTTTTAACAATTCCCAGAGTTAGAGTCAGAACATAAAATCTGCAATTATACCCTGCATACCTGAGTGTCTCTGTGAGTGTGATACATCCAAGTACAAGCTAATTAATTGGGGCAGGGACCCATGGAAAGAGTATCTCCAGCTGCTCCTCACCAGCTCGGTGCCCCTGGGTTAACTCAGTCCTGTGAGACCAGTGCATACACATGCACACACTAGTCACACATACTCACACAAGATCTTATGTATAACAAGAGAAAAAGAGAAAGTCCCAGAGGAAAGCCATTTAGGGGAGCCTAAATGACAGTTTAAAAGAATGTCATCAACTTCACACTAATTCCTCTTTAAAATGTCCTCCTATATATTATATTTTTCATTGTTTTTCAAAAACAAATTAAGAATGTGGATCAAAATTTTGCTTCTTTCTCCTTTCTCCCTAATGAAAAGAAACTATTGCAAACTTTGGTTTCATCGTGGTCTAATGCAAATGATCTTCTTTTTGCATTGATTCAATAGAATATTTATATCAGAGTTCGTAGAGATACGTACAGATGCCCATACATTGATATTCATAATCTTTTTTAATGCAGTGACATCACTGTTTTAATATTGTCAGCACAGACAACAACACACTGCCAGCTGTGAATACACATGTTGTCTTGCACCTTCACTGAAACATGCTGCTTATCCTATATTATGTTTGCTAAGGATTTTGGCTTCTTAATAAGCTTCTTTTTAGTTTTGCATTTGATTCATTGGAAGGCAACTGAGCTCCCAGGGCTACTATCTAATCAGCAGCAAAGCTGCAACCCATTAAACTGAAGTGAGATACTTTTCAATACCATTAACTACAAGGACCATGAAAATACATTTGTATACTGAGACATGCATGTATACTGAGACATATTTATTTGTTTTTGTGATGTGAATTATTGATCTTTTAATGAAAAACTAAACCCAAGTGACAGCAACCTGATTGATACAAGTGTAAGCAGAACATGCTCAATCTGAGCTTTTTCTCCTCTGATTTAGAAAACACAGACAGGACACAGGTCCTTGTTGTAAAAGAATTGTAATACTGTCAGCGCTGACACTGATGATAATGTTACAACTGAGGTTAACAGTGACAGGCCTGACACTTTGGTAAGAATGTTTTTGGGTTTTTGTTTTTTTTTACTGACAGCTGAACTGTAAAACTCACAATTCTCACCCAGAAACTTCCTCCAGTAGATATCTGACATGAGGTGTTCTGGATTTGCATTTCATATTTTTAATGTATAACGTTGTACATTTAACAGTAACACAAATTAAGCACAAAGATTTTTTGCAGAGATGGGCTTTTGATGTTTTACTGATTTCCCAAACTGTAAAATATGTATTTAGAGCCCTGTAGGACAATGTTGTTATTCTAGTGGCAGGTCAAAATGCAAAGACATGTCCACTGACAAGAGAAAGTCACCCTCCATGTCCATCAGGACATAACACAGAATCGCACTGTAAGCAAAAGCTATTTTGTCGACAAACACGGCATGATTTATTGTTTCCTTGCACCCAGTCATGGTAACATAAGACATAGCATCACACTAGACATGTTTTCACTCTTGTTAAATCATTGAGGGTTACAGTTATTTGTTTGTTTTTTGTTTATTTGTTTTTATTTAATAAAAAAAAGTTGGTCTTTCTTTTTTATGTTGCTGATCGTTTTGTGAAACTGTAATTTTCTATTAGTAAAAGAGATCAGAATTAGAGATATTCTGCCAGACTGATTATTAAATAGTTTCTGATCTTGTGTGGTTTTATTAGCAAACCTTCTTGTCATGTTGCGTGACCCAGTTTCGGTGAAACTTCACATCATCGGACAGATGATCTCACACTGACTCTGGAAACTCTGGCATACAGAGTTCATGGTCAACTCTACAGCAAGGTTTCCAGGACCTGTGGGTGGAAAGCTCATCACCCCTCCACCACCGTGCTTTTTTTTTTTTTTTTTTTTTTTTTTTTCTTGTGCCTGTCCCGTTTGGCTCTTTTGCCATCAGAATTATTGTCTAAAGGCGAAGAAAGATGCCCAACGGATTTTCTTTACCAAATTGACCATCCCAGCTTTGCCGTAATGGTCCATTTGATTCACCTTTTATTCTTTATTTTATTTTCACTTGCTGAATACGGGACAGACTTGACTGGGGGAAAGAAAAGGGAGAAAGAAAGAGGGAAAGAAAAACAGTTGAGAAGAGGGACGGGGGAGAAGGGTAAAAAACAAAAACCAACAGAATAAGCAGAAAAAAAAATACATATATCGATCACCTGGATCACCTGTTGAGAAAGAAAAAAGAAAACAAGCAGAAGAAAACGAGAGTAATACAATAAACAACATCACAATGATATATGGGAATATGACAGTAAATACTAAATATTAAACATTATTGTGCAGCATGTAAGATCGACAGCACAGTGTGCTTTGAGGTAGGAGCCAAAAAGGGTGTAGTTTGTGTGTGTGATCACCCGTGTGTACACCTGTGAGCATGGACGCGCTTGTTTTCTTAAAAGGTTCCTTCATGTAATGATCTGCTAGAGGGTGTGGGGGGCCACTGCCCCATCCTCCAGGGCATGAAGCAGGTATGGAGGAGATCAAAACCTCAGACATCCAGAGGCCCCCAGAACACAAGAGACCAAGGAAAACCAACAGAGGGGCAGCCGTGCCACTGTCCCAGAAAGAGCTGAGGAGAGTCCCAGATGAGGGGTCACTCAGCAGCCACGGAGCAGAAGCCAGGGGGGGTTGCAGTGACGTGCCCGTGAGCTCCGCCGGCAGCCAGCTGTGCCTGAGTGACCGAACCCCAGGCCGAGAGGCCGGGGGCACCCCACCTCCGAAGTGGCCCAAGCGAGCCCCAGGCTCCAGGCCCCGATAAGCAGCCGCCAAGGAGTGAGCCGGTGTGTACCCGGACGCCCATCCCCGGACACAAAGAACCACCAACGCACCGATGTCTGAGGGAGTCCGCCCCCGGCAGGGGAAGGGGTGGGGGGAGATAGGCCTCCAAACCTTGGAGGGCCTGAGATGTCCTCAGAGAGGTGGCGTCTGATACCCAACCTGACATATGGAGAAAGACATACAGGCACACACAGATACAAACATCCATTCCCACCCTCATGCTCTCATATGCACTTACTCCACACTCAACCAACGTGGAGACAGACATAAAGAGACGCTGTACACACAATCACACTCCCCAAGCGTACTCTACGAACCGGGTCTAGGTACCCTTGCCCCTGGAGGGGGGAACTGCACCCAGACCCAGGTTGTGTTACCCTTTTCCCTGCGGTGGGGAGAAGCAGACCGCCCCGACTCCGCAGCAGCAGGGAGGCCCCACATTCACCACCGTGCTTAACAGTTGGTATGAGGCGTTTGTGCTCATATGCTTTGTTTTATGGCCAAACAGGTCAACTCGGTCCAAAGGACGTGTTCCAGATGTCTTGTGGTTCTCTTGGCAATCCTTCCAAACAATGCATAACTCTTTATTCTTTTTCCATTTGTACCTTTGTTAGCATATTAAGTGTTACAATCATAACATCGTTTTAGCACTTTACCACAACAGAATTGTTCTAACTCATAGGTGTCAAACTCTGGCCCGTGGGCCAAATTTGGCCCGCAGCCTAATTACATTTGGCTGCCAAATTACCAAATTACTATTGGAGCAGGCCTACTGGTATTATACAGCTAATATATATATATATATTGTTTAGTATTAAGCTTTGCTTGTTCCATATTCAGTTTTTCAGCAAAACTTGTTTGAGTCCATAAGAAAAGATTTATTCTTACATCTAGAGGAAGATTTTTTTTTTTCAATAAATATTAATGTTAGCCCGCGATTTTGTTCCAGTTTTGAATTTTGGCCCACTGTGTATTTGAGTTTGACACCCCTGTTCTAACTCCTGAATGCTTTGGACCAGTAAATAGTCAAAACGTATCCTTTTAAACATGTGCTCACCTTTAATGATGATCAGTTACTCAAATGGATGTAATTAGCCGCTCGAATCCTTAGTACTTATCCTTCCAAAATCCTGTGTAAGCTAGAGTTTACTTTGTGCTCCCTGTTTCAGCATTTTGGCTTGATATTTGTTACATAAATAATGAAATGTAATGTCCAACTCAGGCACTTACCTAATTTTAAGACCTGGTAGGGACCAGATGACTTGTTATTATGACCTGGTAAAGTCTTACAATTTAAAAATTGTGTACTTTCTTTTCCACAAGACTCAATCAAGACCAACTCAACTCAAGACCACAATCCCTCCAGCTCCTCATCTCCTGTTGCAAGGTGCTCATCAGAAAGTTTTTCTTATATTTGTATATATTTGATATTGAAGTCTTCGTTATAAAATAGATAAAATACCTACAGCTTCCTGCACGGAGCCTCTTTGGAGGTTGTAATTCAGCCCAATTGTTCTAGTGACTTTAAAAAATGTCTTTTGAAACTGATATTACTGTGATAATGGCGGGACTAACAGATGACACCTGAAGGCATTTTTTGACAACTGGATGTGGAAGAAATTGAGTCCAGGCGAGTTTGTTTCTGCCTTTAGAGTGGTTAAACATGCTAGTCTGCACAATCTCAGTTGCTCATTTTCTTTTTCATTCAGGTAAGAAAATACATGGCAAGAGCAGGATACCCACTGTTTTTATACTCTCTGATATATGGCATACATATTATACAAACCAATGAGGGAAAATATTACAGAGAAAAGTATGTTTTGGAGACAGGCTTTTATCAAACAGACATTTGTCAATTGTAAAATGTGTATTTAGAACCATGTAGGACAATACAGTGTAGTGTTAGGTCAAAATACATTTGCACTGACAAGAGAAAGTTATCCTTCATGTACATCATGACCCAGAATCACACTGTAAGCAAAAGCTATTTTGTCGATAAACATGGCATGCATTATTGTTGTTTCCTTGACACAGTACATAGCATTAGAGAGCTTTCAGATTGTATTAACATACTGAGGGTTTGCAATTTTTCTTTTAGGGACCCCCAGTACCACCACCACCGCAACCCCCACCCCCACTCTCTCTCATCTACAGGTAGTTTCCCTTTATAAAAAGATGGAGGGGGTGATCACTCACAGAGGTCCTTTTCAAAAGGGTGAGCAGGTTTTGGCATAGGGCCACCTAATCAAGGTCATCTTCTCTGCTTAGTACAGCACTTCCTCTCTGCAGTGATCAGGACTAAATAAAATAAGATGTGTCAGATATGATCTCTCTCTGTGCAATGGTAGAATAAGCTACTGAAAAAACAAAGAACTGCTTGTCCAAGCTTAACATACGTGGCCATCGCTCTTTCGCATATGCTTAGGCCAACCAGACACTGTAGTGTAAATAAAGGATGGGCATGGTCATCATGGCATTACCATTCTCTGGATTTGCATTTTAAACAAACATCTTTTGTTCGTTTGTATTTTTTTTTTAAGTCAAAGGAGCAACTAAAATGTGATGCATTGCAAAAGGAGTTCTGTTTATCCACCATCACTCATACCATGCTGGAAAGTCAGACATTTTAACATGGGCTTCATTATTTCATTGCAGTGGTTTCCAGCTTGAATTTGACCCACTGCACCCTTGGTTTTATTTTATGGTCTGGGTAAGACGTTCAACAAAAAATATGTATTCCAATTGTGACGCAGCGCTGGAATAAAACAAAAGATAGATTGACCTTGACTTCTTCTTCACAAATGATAGCACCTTTTGTGGGGTAGGCTGAAAACAAGCGGTTAACAGAAGTCAGCAAATAGGGTCAGTAGATGAGCTCCACAGCTTCTAATGACAGAATCATCCGTCACTGTCATTCGAAAGCTCGGGGAGGAAAAAAACTTGAACCCTTCTCAAGTTAGCCCCAGATGGCAGAAGCTGGGCTTACAGTTCTGACAGAGTTTTGCTCTCGTGTGAATATAGGGCAAAAAAAAATACAGGAATATGGAAAATAGTCTGCTGAAATCTCAGTTGCTCAAAAGTGGAAAGCTTACCACATTTCGGCATTACAAAATGTTCATTATGTGCTTTCTGAGCAGTCTTGCGAATACTTGCTTTTTTAACGTGGCATCAGTTAAAACTGGAACAAAAAAGTGTTGTGACATTTGACTTTTTCACTTTCACACTTTAAAACAGCTGAAAAACCTGTTTGCAAAATAGACACACACCCTTTAACGTAACAGAGTGGTTTCTCCAAAGTACCTCTTTTACAGAAGTCAGCGGATTGGCTTGTGAATATCATTTAGACAGGAGGGCGGATTTAAGGCATTATGAAACACTCCACTTCTGGTTGTATTTTTACATTGTTTCGTACGGTCATTAGTCAAACTGACGGGGAGAGGAGAAAGAGAGAATTGACCTCTTGATATCGTGGGAGGGCATTACCGCGTTGAGAGGTGGTTGACAGGTAACAAAGGCTTCAGTTCACTCCAAAAAAGTCTATTGAATGTCGAAAAAGAGACATCACATTCTTATGTAAGAGCATATTACGAGACAAATCCCCATAAGCATAACGGGCAGTGCAATTATAGATAGCAAGTCTGTGAGTGGTTTAGAGAGAAACACAGAGAGAGAAAAGTTGAAAAAAAAAACTGAAAAGCTAACAACATTTGCACAGATGCAGACTTTTATTTATCTGTATATAATAATAACAGTAAGATCAGGCACCACATGACACATCCCATGAGCAGTATCCTCAAACCATTCGTCTTGATTTACAGTCAACAAGGACTGATGACTGAAATGCTCCCATGTGTCTGCAAACAATTTTATTCAATAACAGATACTCTTAGCGTGCCATAAAAGAACAAGAAACATAAGTAACTATCTCTGCCATGTAGTGCTGGTAATGTCACATCCAAAACATAGTCATTATGTGTACAGTTATATTGCAGAGGTATTCAGTGGTAAATATATATATATATATATATATATATATATATATATATATATATATATATATATATATATATATGGTTGTATATGGTATGGTTAGTCCATACCTGAGGCCTTGGAAACTGCCAAGCAAAGACTCACAGCCTTGGCCAGCCGCTTGAGGAGGTACACCAGAGAGATAGAAGGCAGGAGAATAAACCAGCTGTTCTCCACAGAACCAGCAAAGGTGTACTCTCAGTGGCAAGGGAACAATAATAAGAGAACAGCACCACCAAGGCTGGAGACGGAGCAATACTGGAAGAGCATATGGGAGAAGGACGCAACCCATAATGGCAATGCTCAGTGGCTAGTGGATCTGAGGGCAGACCATAGCGACCTCCCTGAACAGGGTCCAGTAACCATCACAGTGGCAGATATCCAAGAAAGGGTCTCCAGTATGAAGAGTTGGACAGCACCAGGGCCCGACATGGTTCACGCCTACTGGCTAAAGAAGCTGACTGCACTCCACGAGCGTCTGGCAGCACAAATGAACCAGCTACTAGTTAACGAGGGACACCCGGAATGGCTAACCGAAGGTCGGACGGTCGTGATCCCCAAGGACCCCAAGAAGGGACCAGTCCCCTCCAACTACCGACCAATAACCTGCCTCAGTACTACATGGAAGCTCCTGTCAGGCATCATATCGGCTAAGATGAACAGGCACATGGGTCAATACATGAGCGGGACACAGAAAGGAATTGGCAAGAATACCAGAGGTGCAAAACACCAGCTACTGGTAGACAGAACAGTCAGCCAAGACTGCAAGACCAGACTGACCAACCTGTGCACTGCCTGGATTGATTACAAGAAGACCTATGACTCAATGCCCCACAGCTGGATACTGGAATGCCTAGAATTGTACAAGATCAATGGGACCCTAAGAGCCTTCATCAGGAACTCAATGGGGATGTGGCGTACAACACTAGAGGCCAACTCCAAGCCCATAGCACAAGTCACCATCAAGTGCGGGATCTACCAAGGAGATGCTCTGTCCCCACTGCTGTTCTGCATAGGCCTGAACCCTCTCAGTGAGATCATTAACAAGACTGGCTATGGATACCGACTACGGAATGGAGCAGTTGTCAGCCACCTCCTGTACATGGATGACATCAAGCTGTATGCCAAGAGTGAACGAGACATCGATTCACTAATCCACACTACCAGGCTATACAGCAATGACATTGGAATGTCGTTCGGGCTGGAGAAGTGTAGTCGGATGGTAACAAAGAGAGGGAAGGTAGTCAGAACTGAGGGGATTGAACTACCAGAAGGCAACATTGCAGACATAGAGGACAGTTACAAGTACCTGGGGATCCCGCAGGCGAATGGGAACCATGAAGAGGCCGCTAGGAAAGCTGCAACGACCAAGTACCTGCAGAGAGTCAGGCAAGTCCTGAGGAGTCAGTTGAACGGTAAGAACAAGATCCGGGCCATCAACACATACGCCCTGCCCGTGATCAGGTACCCTGCTGGGGTAATAGGCTGGCCAAAGGAGGAGATAGAAGCCACTGACATAAAGACAAGAAAGCTCCTTACCATGCATGGAGGGTTTCACCCCAAGTCCAGCACCCTAAGGCTGTACGCTAAGCGGAAGGAAGGGGGCCGGGGACTGGTGAGTGTCAGCGCCACAGTCCAGGATGAGACAACGAACATCCGAGAATACATCACGAAGATGGCCCCAACTGACAGCGTGCTCAGTGAATACCTCAGGCAGCAGAAACCCAAGAAAGAGGAGGGAGACGAGGAACCATCATGGAAGGACAGGCCCCTGCACGGTATGTACCACCGGCAGATAGAGGAGGTGGCTGATATCCAGAAATCCTACCAATGGCTGGACAAAGCTGGACTGAAAGATAGCACAGAGGCTCTAATCATGGCAGCACAAGAACAAGCTTTGAGTACAAGATCCATAGAGGCTGGGGTCTATCACACCAGGCAAGACCCCAGGTGCAGGCTGTGTAAAGATGCCCCAGAGACAATCCAGCACATAACAGCAGGGTGCAAGATGCTAGCAGGCAAGGCATACATGGAACGCCATAACCAAGTGGCCGACATAGTGTACAGGAACATCTGTGCCGAGTACAACCTGGAAGTCCCGAGGTCAAAATGGGAAATGCCCCCAAGGGTGGTGGAGAATGACCGAGCTAAGATCCTGTGGGACTTCCAGATACAGACGGACAAAATGGTGGTGGCTAACCAACCAGACATAGTGGTGGTAGACAAACAGAAGAAGACGGCCGTAGTGATCGATGTAGCAGTTCCGAATGACAGCAATATCAGGAAGAAGGAACACGAGAAGCTGGAGAAATACCAAGGGCTCAGAGAAGAGCTCGAGAGGATGTGGAGGGTGAAGGTAACGGTGGTCCCCGTGGTAATCGGAGCACTAGGTGCGGTGACTCCCAAGCTAGGCGAGTGGCTCCAGCAGATCCCGGGAATAACATCGGAGATCTCTGTCCAGAAGAGCGCAGTCCTGGGAACAGCTAAGATACTGCGCAGGACCCTCAAGCTCCCAGGCCTCTGGTAGAGGACCCGAGCTTGAAGGATAAACCGCCCGCAGGGGCGTGCTGGGTGTTTATATATATATATATATATAATATCTCTGCTGGGGACAGGAAGAGACTGAACAGGCTGATCCGAAGGGCCAGCTCTGTTCTAGGATGCCCTCTGGACCCAGTGGAGGTGGTGAGTGACAGGAGAATGGCGGCTAAGCTGTCATCCCTGTTGGACAACATCTCCCACCCCATGCAGGAGACTCTGACAGCACTGAGCAACTCCTTCAGTGGGAGACTGCGGCACCCACGGTGTGGGACGGAGAGATTTCACAGGTCTTTCCTCTCCACTGCTGTCAGACTCCACAATAAAGACTTTAACTGATCAAACACATCCACAAATGTGCAATAACACTAATGTGCAATAATCTTTTCTGGCATAGTTGTATTTTTTACTCAGTTGTATATAGCATTTGTATTCTATTTTTTTTCTTATTGTATATTTTATTCTATTTTATTCTACTGTATATAGTATTTTAATTATTCTGTTCTGTACAGTTGTGTACTGTATTTATTCTTATTGTATTCTAATTTTTGCTTCATAACTTTTGCACTGTCCACTTCCTGCTGTGACAAAACAAATTTCCCACGTGTGGGACTAATAAGGGTTATCTTATCTTATCTTATCTTATCTTATCTTATCTTATATATATATATATATATATATATATATATATATATATATATATATATATATATATATATACATATATATATATATATATATATATATATATATATATATATATATATATATATATTAGGGAGTGGGGAGGGAAGAAAGGTGGATAATCCCTAAAAATGTCTGATCTTTTAAAATAGCTACTTTGCTGTCAAATCTGATGAGCTATAATGAGGTCCTGTACAAAACTAGATATGATAAATTATGAGTGCAAATCAAACCGTGTGTTCCCATCACTGTCTTTCTCCATTTTTCTTTTTTACCAAGTCTGGGGTGGACTTTAAACTCTGAATTATCTGGATATGTCTTAGATCTTTAAATGTCTGGTTTTATTGCCAGTTTATCGCTGCAGACGAAAGTTTAAAAGTTTTCTGCACTTCTGAACAGCCATTCATTTTTTCATTCATTGATCCTCTTGAGCTTTTTTTCCTCTGAATGGACAACAGTGTTACCCATTCAGACACACTCATCCTTTGTTTGGTTGCTTCATGTGAGAGATTTTTGTGTTTCTATTTTCTCTGTGCTTATCTCACTCATTTGAAGAGGCTAGTTCCAGAAGAAAAGGTCACCCATTTCTTTTGGCTCAACAGTTGACTGGGGTTCATGAAAGAATGCTAATACTACACGGTGTGGGCACATGGCACTTGATGATTAATAGCTGGTACAAATTAGAGATTCGCCAGAACCACTTTTCTTAAGATTAAATATGGCCGTGCAGCACATGTGAGGCTCTGTCTGTGAGGCTTTTGCATTAGAAATTTGCCAACAAGTAATGATATGAGTACAGAAAGGATGTAGCAAGTCATCCATAAAAGCCATAGTTTTTACTAATGCAGGAGGAATCTTTCACTATAATCATGAAGCACTAGGACATGTTAAACATTCATTTCACTGTTTATTAATATCTGTTTAACTGTTTAGTAATAAGTATCAAGTGAAAAAAGTTTATTTTGTTTTCCAAACAAAAATTATACTTCATCAACTTTATATATGTACATAAATGTGTATGTATTTAAAGGGCTTTCAAGGTCAAAGGTCCAAAGTAATGTGATATTTGGAATCCCCATATATGATACCCTGTATACATATATGTTGCCAATACAAACAATGGGAGTAAGAATTCAGTTCAATTCAGTTTTATTTATATATAAATTATTTATTTATATATAAATAAAAACAATAATACAGAGAAACCTACAACATTCAGATGAACCCTATATGAGCCAATACTTGGCAACAATAGGAATAAAAACTCCCCTTTAACCGGCAAACCTCCACCAGAACTAGGCTCAGGTAAGGGCAGCCTGCCACCACTGGGTGGTGGTGAGAACCAGTAAGAACTATCATTTTTAATAGCTCTATATAGCATTATTATCACTTGGGCCTTCAGATCATTCTATTGATGAAGGAGAGGTCGGAGGTCAAATGTGACATGTTTTAAATCTTTATATGGCACTTTTTAAACACCAATTGAAAAACAAAAAGCCAGAGTTATTTGGCTTTTTGTCCATTTTTGACCAATAAAGTTTTACAAGAAATTTATTCACTACATTAAGACTTAGCAGATTTACAGACAGAAAGGCACGCACAGATGCATGCAAACAAAACCAAAAACTTAAACTGTTTATTGAACTATAGAAACTATAGATGCATAAGTGTGAATCCTGGAAGAGACGGAAGATGGATGGATGGATATTATGAAACAACTTGGTCAAAGGTCTTTCAAGTGACATTACTTGGCATTAAGAATTTTTACATGCACAGTTTCTTATACCATCTTCTGGATAAGATCACAGTGCATTGGTACACTATCACCAAATGGTTAGGTGGTCTTTGAGGGTTTCAGTAGACGCAAGCCCAGAGGTGGTGAACAGTAAGCTCACTGATCTCCACAGGCCTCACCCTGCACTGAATCAGCTTCTGTGAAGTGGTGAGAAAAATCCTGTACCATCACAAGAGCGTCTGTTGTTTTTACTCTCCACGGGTTAGCTCTGGACTCTTCTTTTTTCTCATTTCTCTGATGTTTGCTGCAAGTTTGGTTGTTACTGTAACTGATAGCATTACCCAAGTTCTTCAGCTGCCTTAGGAGAGCAGAGCTTCCATCTGCCTTCGCTTTTGTCGTTGGTGCATATTTTAAACTCCGAACTGCTAATATTTGCTCAGCAAATGGGGGGCCTGCCATAAATAGCCACAGGAATAGCTGAATACTAACCATCATTGAAATATGCAAAAGATTTGAAATAGAGTTAAAGGATAGATTAACAGTACAGGCTGCACTCTGTTTCGCATTCTCTTCATGCACTTTTTAGATTTTCAGTATTGGAGGGGGTGAGTACTCAGAGCACTCACCCCAAAAATATTCCCACTCTACTCTGCCACTGCAGTGCAAGGTTGCCCGCTGCAGCTTTCAGGTCATGCAGCACATGTGAGGCTCTGTCTGATGAAACAAAATAGATCCTACGTTATGGACGAGAAGCACACCCTGATGCCTTCAGTGCTCCGGGACCAGCAGACAGATGTACCAGCAGACTGTCAGACAGAGTGGTGCCAGGATAAAAACTCCACCTTCTTTGGCACAATAACAGGAGAACAGGATTGCTGAAGCCACACTCAATGTGCAGATTGGGATAACATAGAAAACATGGAAATGGAGCCAGAGCACACTGGTGCATCCAAACACACAGTTTGGATGTGAAGGTCATTCAGAAAAAAGCCTATTCTGGCAGTTGTTTAAAGACACATAGGGGCTGCCTTACTTGCCCTATTCTGCCTATTCAGCCAAGTTTTAGAATGAGACAGGCGATGTTTATTTATTTTATCTGTTGCCTAAATAGTTTCTTGTTATTTATGGTTAATGTTCCATTACTTGTAAAATGATCTAAGACAAAGCCATCATATAAGATAGCCATCTTACAACTGTGTATATCCGAGCCACATCCCGACTATTTCCCTGCTGAAGCAGAGATGGCTGAGCCTACGGGTTTATTTTGCGTCGTCACGCCAATACACAAATCTGAGAAGCAAGATCTTGTGAAAAGAACAAACACTGTGTATTTTTTCTCAATATATTATATAAACCATTGTGACTTCTTAAGCACTGCATATGTAATATCTTCCAGCTTTCAGCTGTTGGCCTTTTTAGAAGAAGGTACTGGAGCTGATTCATTTTCCTAGGAAAAGCTGTAGATACGTGATTATTATTTGTATCTCAGGTGCAAATTTAAAAAGTAACGGTCCATTAATATACATTAAGGGGGTGTCAAACATACGGCCCCCTTATGGGGGGGGGGGGGGGGGGCAAAGACTGGCAAAGACTCTGATCTGGCTCACTGGATTGCTTTAGAAAAATGGTAAAGGGGGCATAAACTGGACTTTTAACTTTATTTGCATATGTGTAACAGCTTTTTTTAATAGCAATAGCTCACCCCCCTTAAAATCAAAGTGGGTTGTATATGAGCTTGACATCCTTCCATTAGAGATGTCACATTGAAGAACAATTTTTTTTTTTTTTAAATCGATGAAAAATCCTATTAGCGTTGACCCAATGATCTTTTATAGTAGGGTGATCAACCATCCTCTTTTCCCCGGACATGTCCACTTTTCACGTTCTGTCCGGGGCGTCTGGGATTTCGAGATTAATGAAAATGTCTGGATTTTCCTACAGAGGACCCATATGTGTGACTTCATCCCCGAGCAGCTGCTTTGTGAGTGGTTGTTCTGCGCTCACAGACGGGACAGATAGCGTGCAGCAGCGCCTAGTGATGTTTAAAAGATGCCAAAGCACAACTGCAGCTTTTCAGACAAACTGCAAAAAGAAAAAAAAATCCCCCGTACCATCCCGGTACTGGTAATTTTTCTTATACAGTTGAGGCCTTATTTCTGTACCATTATTTAATTCCAGAGGTTTTTAAGTTATTTTTTTTTCCCCTTGTTGACTTGTAAAAGCCTATATCACATTTTTTTTAATTTCACCATTCATTAACCGCACAGAGAGGCATCATTTAAATAATAATTTTCTTTAAGCAAACAGTATTATTAAAGTTCTTCATGACTGGGCCAAGTGTCCTCCTTTTTGGAAATCAAAATATGGTCACCCAATTTTATAGGGATATATGATATTTGAATAATAAAAAACATTTCACAACAGGATATTATCATGAAACCTCCTTTGTTGTTTTTAAAAAAAAGACCTAAATGTGTTTTGTGCAACAACAAAAAAAATCCTAATATCCCGCAGCTGATCAGTACATGATCAGCTCTTTGGAGTACAAGACCTTCACAGATATTTTACCATCCATGAATTTATTTTCTTTCCAACTTGCTTATCTGCAGAGCTTTTGCACTGAACTCATAATATTGCATAATTTATAATGAGGTAAAAACAAAAGAGGCACGAACATAAAATGCTCTTTCTGGCTGCCTGTTAGGAAACAATGACACCGTGTTAGCCTTTAAATCAGCTGAGCTGGCTGACCTTTCGGGCTGTGCAGCAGATACAAGGAAACACTTAGCATAAAGTGTTGTGAATTAGTCTATTTCTAATTTTTTTTATCTCTTTCTCAGTCTGTTGCGATTTTTGAGATCTGTTGTTGTCAGTTACCTAAGAAAACTGCACTGCCTTTCTGTAGGAAGGGAAATCAGTTGGTTTGGGGTCATTTGAAAACAGGAAATGGAGCTTTTTGAAAAAAGAAGAAAAAATAGCAAAACTGATGCTGTAGAAAAGCTGCTTATCTTTCTACCTCACTCGTCTTATTTCCTGCTCATTCTCGCAGTTCCCATGGTAGTGTAATGTTTGAGCACCTGACTCATGGCAGCTCTCCGGGCTGTGGGGGTGTTACAGGATCATCAAGCCAAGCCAGATGCCCTCTCACTAGGTAGCCAGCTACATACTGTACATCTTCCACCTCTTACCACTTTAACGGTCCACTGGCCTCCTCACACAGACACATTGTGCATTGATGCTGTGCCTTACTGTTTGTGAAATAGGAAAAAAAAGGAAAATCCACATATATCCTTACCCCCATCACATTGTGGGCCAGGTGCTGCATGTAAGAATTAACAGATCACATACTGCTGAACTCCATTTTTTTTCTTGGTAGTGATACCTGCTGTTCAACAAACAGTAAAACACTGGTGTCAGTATTGACAGAGTGGAAAAGCAGTAGTCATGTAAAGTCATGTAAAGAACAGAAAAGCAGCCAAATAACCAGGATGCAGATGAGCGATGGTAAATCTTCCTCACTGAAATTACACATAAGCTTCATTTCATCTTTTTTCATGGTCAGCTGTGCAGAGAGCTTTACATGGTTAAAGTCATTTTCAAGTGACTTTTTGACAAATACTTTATTTTCCTTTCCCCTTAACAGTCCATATAATAAATAGAATATAGACGACATATCGCAGGTTATACCATCCCACACTAAATATGCAATACACAAGTAAGAAATACTTTTTTTCTTCTTTTTTGTGTGTGCGTTCATTTTGCAACAATGCTGAGGAAAAATGTAGGCCATAGGAGTCTTCAGTAGGCTACTATGTATCTCACATTAAGTCTAGTGTGTTTTTTATAGCTTGGTACAAATTTCCAACCCTTAAAACTCACAAGCATAAAGCACTAAAATCTGCTTTTCTCTCTCTCTTGTTTTTTTTTTAATCACATTGCTTACTTCTAAAATGAAAAAAAAAAACATTTGTGTTATACTGCTAGTGTGCAGCATGTGCAAAATTTTTGGTTCATGACATCTAATTAGAAAACAACTGCTTTAAAGTAAGATGTTGCTTGTGCAGGCTGAAAGCACAGTGACTTGAGCAGATGGTGTAATGAGATATATGGTAATAACCACACTGTCAGCGCGTTGGCCTGTATGAGACTGTGCTTTGACAGTGGCATAGCAATCATCCCCCACCGCGTCTTTATTCCGAAACAGATGCATTGTGAACTACAAGTTAATGCATTTGTGATCAAGATGTCCTGGGAGTCTGCATGAAAGTTCAAAGCTGTGCATTGTACATGCATTTTGTTAGTTTAGTACAACTTTTGGGTTCATTAGGTCAACATTACATGCACAGGTGAGCTTGCAGGGCTCAGTTGGTGCAGCGCAGTGTCATTAGTAACAGGGTTAGGAGTTTATGTCATGCAAAAAAGTTTACTAACTCACTGTATGTGTAATACACTGTGGCACCGGATGTTTAAAAGTGTTCATCGTATACAGTCTCATGAAAAGTCTGACCTGATTTGCAGCTGTCATATAAACAGCCCGCACACAAGGAGTCACACAAACCTTGTTCAGTTATGTAACCCCCTGTTGTGTAAGCATGCATACCCCATCGAGTGTGATGGGGCTCATTCTTTAATGAAATCTGAAATTCGATGAAACGCATTAATTCAAACAGATATCTGTTTATTCTCAAAATAAACAGATCCATGTGAAGCAGTTGCATGTGAAAAAGTTCTTCTGCATTTGAGATTAAACATATGGTGTGTAATTATGTAAACAATCATGAATGTGAGTTGGTTTGAGCAAATATAAGGGTGAAGGATGAAGGATGATGTGCTCTATTCACTCTGTAACTTCTGATGATAACCCATGAGGAAAAACACTTGTCAGTGATGGGAAAGAAGGGCTTCCTTTAAACACTCAAAGTCCTGAGCTCAGGAAAGGGTAGCCATCTGTCACAAGTAGTTGGACAGAGGGAGGAAAGAGGAGATTTAAAATAAAGAAGTGGAGCAAAGGGAGATAAAAAACAGCAAGTAGCGCCATTCTCAAGGAAAACGACAGAAGAGAGAAGAGAATGGTTGTTGACATACTGGAATGTAAAAGCATCGTGATCATGGAACCATGGAAGCTAAGGGATGATTCAGGGTCAGCTGATAAATTGCTCATAAAAGTTTTATAAGAAGAGGAAAGTTTTAAGTTTGATTTTGAAAGTAAAGAAGATGTCTGTCTCCAAAACCCAAACTGTGAGCATGCTCCACAGGACAGGAGTCTGTCTCCCATTCTTCTTTTGGTAACTAAGAACCGCAAGCACACTGTCTGACAGAGAAGTGCTCTATGAGTTTTTTTAAGATATAATGGGGCCTGATCATTCAAGGTTTTCTATGTGAGAATAGAGAATTTTAAACTGAATTCTAAATTTACTGAAGGCGAAGAGAAGCTAATGTTAGACAAATATAACCTCCCTTTCTTGTTCCTGTTAGTACTCATGCATTAGCATTTTGGATCAAGCTTTTCAGTGAGCTTTTAGGAAAACCCAATTGTAAGGAATGAGAGCAGTCTAGCATAAAATACATAAATGCACAGACTAGTTTTTCTGCATCATCCTGAGACAGGATGTTCTTAATTATGGCAACACTGCACATATGAAATGAGCCGGTGGTAGATGTTTGTTTACCTTGCAAGTTAAAGCCATCCACATAACAAATCTGATTATACTGTAAATGTGCTTTTGCTTTTAGATTCATTTGCAAATGTGTCAGTTAGCAACTGTCAATTTGAGTGTACCGAACAAAGGGGTGCATGACGTTTGTTTCTACTCTATTGAAAAAAAAGGACTGTCCTCCTTACGGGTGATATGCAGGCAAAACATGTGGACGTGAGCCACACAGCAAATATACCGAGTTTGTAGTATCCATTCATGGTCATGTGGTGGGTTCTGCTATTATGCAGGCGCAGTAAATCATATTTGCAGCTTAAAGGTATCCCGCTTCCAGTGTGACCTTGAGGAGAATGTCTGCATTGCTGCTCAGAAGGCACAACACTGCACTCAGGTGTGATATCGCTCTAGCTCCACAGACCACATTCACATCTGGAGAAACTACAGTGTGAGTGTGCTTTTACAATTAGTCAAAGTTGTAGCAGTGGCTGTATCACAGCAGTTACTGGGGTAATTGAAAACGCAGCATATGTCTGCCATTAAACTGACATAAGCAGATGAGGCGGTCCCTGTCACAGCTGAGGATGTACCACTCTGTGAATGAGCACAGCTGAAACGCCAAGGGCCAGGCTCCATTCACGTTAACATTAATAGAAGGTTTGGTGTCTACAGAGAGCAGACCATCATCGCTGGCATGTCACCTGCAGAAAGTGTATCTTAGTCCTTCCAAGTTTTTAGGTTTTTGGTTTCCCAGACGTTCATACCGCACACGTTCACTAGCACATGCACTAGTGCTAGGTTTAGTGTTTCCATTACTCCAGGCACTTTGGGGCGCGCGGGGTGGGGGGGCTGCTGCATGATTGCACCATGTGCAGTGCAGTAGACTGGCTATACTGTATAATATGCATGCAATGGAGACTTACTGCCATCTAGTGGTAAAGACAGCAATATTCAAATAAAATAAAACATTAAGAAAGGGCAAAGCAACTGTAAAATCAATTATGATCAGTTTTGATCACCTTTAATTTACGAATGTATTTTATTCTGTACATTACAAAATATCCAGTGGTACCATTTGTATCTGAAAAAAAAAAAGTGAAATAAATAATGAAACAATCACCGTAGTCAAAGTATAACAAATGAGCAAAATTGTCATTTGATTTTTAAAAAAAAGATTAACTTGAACGCAGTTCCGTACTTTAAAGATAAAGAATCAGAGTTCAAAAGAATTAACAAATTTCATTCTAAAATCGATAAACCACTCGCATCAGGCTTACATCTTAACGATATACGTGAAAAGTCCAGACAAGTGAAAACTGCACGTCAGATGTTTTCATTCCATCAACTCAGTTCATCACAAGAACCGAAAAACAACAAGCACCAAGACTGGACATCTACTGAGGAAACCAGTTTGCTGCAGCTGTCTTATCACAAACAGCTGGGTCGCTACACTTAGCATTGATGCCCAAAATTTTTTCTATTTCAGAATTTTATTAATTAATTTCTTTATCTACTGAGTTGAAGATTCTTTAAAAAAAATGCTGAACCACATCGCCAAAGAAAAACATTTGAAAAGCGGTTAAATCGCTCTATTATTTTCACTTTAGGAAAAAAAAACACACATAAGGTGCCAGGATTGTCACGTTCAGAAAAAATCAAATATCCGACCACAGAAGGCACATTAAGAGCTGAGACAGATGACCCCACGAAAAATGGAGATGGATCTGTATCATAAATGTGGATGCAGGTAGAGAATGGCTCCCGAATCCTCCAGTCTTTTTAAGGCTTCAGCTTCATGATTGAGGTCGTGGTAAGAATTCTGTAACAGAGTGGAGGAGCATTAGTATTCAAGGAATATGAAGCTTTGCCAGTGAGTGTGTTAAAACACAAAGTACATCACTACAGGTGGCCGCGCACCTTCATAGACTTCATGGTGGCATATCCATAGTAATGGATCGGCTGCTGCTGTTGGCTCTTTGAGCGAGGGTATCCGAATCCAGCAACGTGGACCACGTCACAGTAGTTGAGAGCAACAAAGATGGCAAGTATACCCGTGGTAGGATGCACTGGGATCTGCAACAAGCAAGAGATCATGACAGCCCACTGCACTTCTTCTTGTTTTCATGATTTATTATTTCTAAAATTAGCAAATATTAGTAGATACCCCAAATAAAGAACTGAAAGATTTTTACCTTGCACACCTGAATAAAAACAGGTAAAAAAAAAAAAAAACAATAAACAAAAACAGGTTTGTATAAATCAAATTAACTTTATAGAAGGAGAGTTACTTAAAGCATGTAAAAAAATGTACATGCTGAGCTTTGCTGGTTGTGCAAAAGAGGTTATGATGTAAAGACAATCTCCAGATGGCTTTGGAACTGAAACCCTAAAATAAGCCCCTCCTTTCACCACTAGATGGCGATAGAGGAAAACTGCAGCTTTATATGCGGTTCATTTGCACAAGCATTTCCATGTGCAGTATTCGCTCTCATAACCTCACCCACATGAATTATGCAAACACAGTTTTGTTTCTATGCTTTTTATTTCAACCACCTACTGTTCCAACAAAATTTAAACGTTGTGCACAACAATTAACTTAAACTCTTAAAAACAGAAAAACTTGAGTATTTTGACATTTTATTTTGAAATTCATTTGCAGCTCTGAGACTGCTGTTCTCAAGCAAAGTACAGCTGCTTTTTCAAACACAGTGATTCAAAGCATTTAAGCCCTCTGCCTATTACAGGCAATTAGTCTTTTTCACAGTAATCGAGAGGAAAGAAAGGAAAGGTGTGTGAAAAATTGATGGTTGCTACACGTATAAAGCCTCTGCCATGACTTAATGGTATGGTTAGCAATTATGTTGTTAAAAAAAGTGGACATATGTAGAGTAAGCATGGGTGCGCCATGTAAGCACAGTAAGAATGGGTGTGCCATGGTAAAGGATGAGTTTATTGTCTAAAGTCATTGTGACAGATACATACGTAGTCCTGCAAGTGAAAATGCTGGCCTTATCACTAATGTACAGGTTCACACACACTAACCTGCAAAGGTTTTAGTGTGGCTGCAAGTTAGTTACAGAGACATAAAAAACTCAAGATTTGGCTGAAAGCTGGTCTGGTGTGATGAAATCCAGGTGGACTACATCTGTAAAGAGGACACAGACTAATTCCTACAATTCGATTCCACACTACAATTTTTCCTGTATATCCCGACGGAAAAATAGCCCACAAACAGCGGTGAAATACATTTCCCTGTCTGTCCACAGAAATTCCCCTGTGCTGTTTGCCACTCCCTATATGTCTGATTATGATTACGCGTGCTCACATAGGCAAGAAGAAGAATTATTTCCATATGACCTGAAGACAAAAGAAACTCTCCATCACTTTTCAAATTAAAACCCACTTTAAGAAAAAAAATAAAATTTTCTTCATCTTTCCAAATCATCATCTGTGTTTTGTGTTTTTTTCCTGTGCAATGCTCCATCGGTAAATGCACCAGTGTTTATATTAGCCTACTTCCAGTATGTTCTTTTCAAGTTAAGGGGCTTACTGAATGTCAAAACCAATAGATCTCAAACTTTTTTTCTGGCGTGCCTCCCTTCAGGAGTCAGAAAAAGTTAACACCCCACTGTTCCTCATCAAAAATTAACAATGAAAAAGTATTTAAACTTATTTAGTGAAATGTCAGCACAGCATCTGCAACCTCTTGTTTTGGAAAAAAAAACTCTGTGTAAACCATCCTGATATCAAAATAAAGTTAACACTTATGAGCTTTAATCACATCACAGGTGTAAGCATCACAATAGACGTCATTGTGTCAAAGTATCTGAGGATGGAACACAGATTTTTTCTTGGCCTAATTTTTTTGGTGTCTTTTACTGCATGAAACTGTGCTGCAGTAGATCAAAAACTGAAGAAAACCATGAGTCAACAGATGGACATTACCCGTGGAAAGATCAATGCTGCTGAAGTGAAACAAAGTTACAGAGGTTTGATTAGAGACATAGCTAAGCCTTTTGCAAATTAAAATTTAATTAAATTTGGCACCATCTGTGAGAGCTGATATTTCTTCAGGATTGAAAAGCAGAAATTTGTCTTTCTTGCTGGAGGTCAATTTCGCAAAACAAATCAATAAACTCTACTCTAAAAAATTATGGACTGGTGCGTAATGCGTCCGCGCGTAAAGAATCGAATAAGGCAGAAAGTAGGAATTTATGACAGGAAACTGCTGTTGAAACACACTGCGAAATGGAGCTGTGCAGGAAATGTGATTGTATCAAAGTGGATTTTTTTGGTAACAATACAGCACAGGTAAGACAGAACTGATGCTAATGTTTGTCACATGTGCAGCAAAATTTTGGTCTTCTTTTGCTGCTGGCTTAGTGAATTTTGGTTGGGTTGTGATGAAACTTGCACTTTTGGACTCGGTGAGATCTGTGGTTTCAACAGAGACATTGTTTGTCCGTGTACATGCTGTCAGATTTGTTGTTTTAACTGTGTTTGGTGGTCATGGAAATGGTTTTGTGAGCTTTAGCTAAGATTCTGATATTTCAGTGATGCCACACATCTATATTTGAATAACAGATCTGGCAGCACAGCCTGTGAAACTAGCTGTTGCTTTCAGTTTCTCTTGTCTATTTAACCAGTTCAGTTTTCTTTGAAATTCAGCCACTCATTTGCCTGTACACTCAGGATGAACGCACAGGGGAAACAGGTTGATAACCTGCTTCATATGACTGTTTGTACCCCGGATATGTTGAATTTGATTCGCAGCAGAGGTCTTAAAATGAGATAAGACAGCAACAAATGTTACATACACATATTACACTGTGTCATTATAATATAATAAGAACTAGAAAAAGTTGCATTACCTGCGAAAATGCAGTGTAAATGCCTTGTAGTGGAATCTGCTGAAAACAGCAGAAGTAAAACTATGTGCTGAAAGGAGGTGAAGACACGGAAATTTCTGCTGAAAACAGGTGAAGAAGCAGATTTTTTTGCTGAAAAGAGGTGAAAAGTACGGAAGCGTAGAGCTGCCACCCAGGCAAAAGAAAAATACAAGTGTATCACGTTATAACGTGAAAAGTTTATTGTTCTAACAAGATACTTTTCCTGTTTGTACAATATACCTTTCATGTTTGAACAACATAATATCACGTTATTACAATATACATAATTATCACGTTCGTACAATATAAATATCACATTCGTACAATATAAATATTATATTGTAATAACGTGATATTATGTTGTTCAAACGTGAAAAGTATATTGTACAAACAGGAAAAGTATCTTGTTAGAACAATAAACTTTTCACGTTATAACGTGATACACTTGTATTTTTCTTTTGCCTGGGTGGCAGCTCTACGCTTCCGTAGAAAAGCCAACAATTCTGCTGAAAAGGGGTGAAGAAGCTGAAATTTGTACTAAAAAGAGGCGAAAAAGTTGAACTGTCTGCTGAAAAGAAAAAGCAGGGTTCAAACCCGGGCCTTCTGGTCTCAAGATGGCTACTTATCTCATTGAGCCAAACTGGTTCTCAGGAAACTGAAAAGACATGGAGAAACTTTTGCTGACGTGAGCAGAAGAGGCTGAGATTTGTGCTGATAAGAGATGAAAAAGCTGAAAATTCTGCTAAAAGAGGTAAACTTGTTGAACTTTCTGCTGAAAAGAGATGAAGAAACAGAAAATTGTGCTGAAAAAAGGTGAAGAAAGTTAAAAATTTTGCTGAAAAGAGGTGAAAAAAATGAAATTTGTGCTGAAAACAGGCCAAGAAGCTGAAAATTCTGCTGAAAAGAGGTGAATCAGTAGAATTTCTGATGAAAAGAGGTAACGAAGGTTTAACTGTTAACTGAAAAAAATGTTGCCATAAGCAGGATTTGAACCATTTGAACCAGAAAGACTCCTGCTGCTTCCACATGAATCAGATCTGCTCGATTGACTGGTTATCACATCAAAATGAGCACAATGCCAAAAAGGAAGAACTTAAAGACATAATTGCCCATCAAATAACACCACGCCATCCATACACACACACATAGACAGAGGATAAGAAAGAATAGCGTCATAGCAAAGATGATGGTGAGGCAATTAGCCACAACATGCAAATCAACCTGACTGTGCAATGCTCTCTGAGTAAGCAACATAATTATGCATGCTGACACAAACAGAAGGAGAAGATGCCCAAGGCTACGTGTGATGTGTATAGCACTGTCTGGGGAAACAATCAGTCTGTCTTCAGGAGGCTACAAGTCGCAAAAGTGCCATAAAGTGTAAAAAACAAGTCTTCTATTTGTAAGATAAGGTGCAAACTTGCCCACCCAGGCAGAAAAGAACCATCACCTGCGTGAATTGCTTTATGAGAAGCTTCAGGCTACGTCCACACTAATGCATTTTTGTTTGAAAACGCATCTTTTTCTCTCCGGTTTGGCCTCCCGTCCACACTGAGCTGCATTTTCGCTCAAGGACAACGCAGCTTTTTGAAAACGCTCTCCAAAGTGGATACATTTGAAAACGTTTTCGCGTAGCAGTGTGGACAGCGAACCCGGAGCCTTTTCAAAAACGATGACACATTTTAGTCATGTGATGCAGTCATTTGTTTGCGCTCAATTTTGACAGCCCTATTAAAGATTAATATCAGTTTGTACATGCTCCAGATAATCGCTTTTGCAACTTTGTACTTTTGTGTTACTCACAGCAACAACTCCAACTCATTGTTAGTCCATTTAAAAAATTCTGTGCTTTTCCTCAACATTTTGCCGCAAAAGTAAATAAGCAGCAGACAGAAATGAGGCAGATCAAATCGTCTTGCCTTTCATGCATCCACAGTACTGGAACGTAAGCGTTTTTGGCCGTTTCAATGTGAATGCACAACTCTGTGAAAACGACTGAAAACGCTAGTGTGGACTCGGAGTGTTTGCAGATGAAAACGCTGTTTTCAAATTTATCCGGGCTGGTGTGGACGTTGTCTCAGTGGAGTTTTTTGAAACCCATGTTGAAGTGTGAAACCCCAGGGAAGTGCTATTTTAAAAGTTTATTCAGAGGTACAGCAGGGCTCAAGTGTGTTTTTTTTTTTATAGTTTTGCAGGTCAGGTCAGGCTGGCATCCGGTACTCAGTGAACAATCAGCACAGCTACTCAATGTATGCTAATAACTCTACTTCTGCCTTTTTCAGGAGATGTTTAAAAGAAAGCCTACATACAACACACCGGCACGTAGATGACAGTAAGGGTTCATTTGCGTGAGTCGGTGAGTTTTGTGTGCCCTCAGGGTTAATTTTTTGCAAAATGTGTGTCTAAACAAATGTGCAGTCGGTTATAGCAACAGAGATAACAATTTGTTTGAGTAGCCTTGTCAAGAATCTGAAACAGAGGTTTTGCCACTGCACAGAGCATAATCGGTAACCTGAGGGAAACTGATGATGCCAAAGCACAGGAGTTCCAAAATGAGACAAAGTGTATCCAACAACAACACAGAGTAAGGGCGTGCCAGATGCACATTTCCATCGTGTTCAGCAATGTGTAAAAAATGTCATGCTTACAGCCCCGAATAAACATAATTCAGGTGTTACTTGAAAACCTTACTGCCTGCAGGCCCCAGTTCTCCCACCACTTCATCCCACCCCTCCCACTGCTGCCACCCAGCCATTCCCGTACAAGCTGCACATATGGTACAGAGCTCCTGTCGAGTGAGCCCGCTGATCGCCTGCAGGATCTCTGCCTTCCCGCTCCTCACTCTCGTCTTGTAGCGAACCAACTGTGTTTATACCCAATCTGAAATGGTTACACCCATTGTCAAGTCTTTGACAAAACGGTCTCAGTGGGAACAAGCAGAACCAAAACAAAACTTGGCTGAAGATCCACATCGACGACGATCCCCACCAAACACACAGAAAGACACACATGGCAGATGAGATGCTATGGACCAATAAAAAAAATGCTGTAATACACCAGTTTCAGTCCAAGAGGGATCCCGTGGTGTTTCAAAATCTGATCAGCAGGGGAAAAAAAAGAAATGTCATGCACTCTGGATCTTCATTGCGCAACTGCTGTTTTTCCTTGAGTTTATGGGTTTAGAGCAATGCTTTCACTTTTACTTTTCGTGTTTTGATTCAGCCATCTTGCATTTCATTTGCCTTCTACTTAAAAATGTCAAAGGATATGCTCAGTGAAAACCAACTAAACATTAAAATCGAGTTAAAAGTTAGTGAAGGCCACAGTACAAAAGCAATAATCCGCATCTCAGATAAGCACACTGGGAACTGCCTTTTACCTTTAAAGACATACAATAAGAAAACAATATTTTGGCTTTTCTTACCCCCAAAAATGAAATAAGCCAATCATTTCCCAGGGAACCACCGATTTATCGTTGAAGACATGACACACTTATCTTACAGTGAGATACCAGGACGCCAAGCAGAAGCTAATTGTCACCAAATTCACAGTAATCACCAACTAGATTTCAGCAGAAATGCCTCTTACAATAAACTGTTTACCACAAAGGTCATGACGGATCATTCTGAGGAGCTGTGCCTAATCAGCAGAGGCTCCATCCACCCTTGTTAACATTCATGTGGGAAGCAGTGAAAGGCCAGAAAAGAAGAACAGAGGCATAGGAAAAAGAGCGCAGAAGAGGAAGAAAAGTCTGCTGCCGAGGATGCCAGGCATTCTTGGTATTGCAACATCCCCACCACAATTACAGAGCAAAAACTTACGATTAAGTAAGAAATGGGACTGATTTGAGTAAGGAATAAGACACTTTGGTTTGGATCTGCACTGAAACTTCTACTACCACAAATTGAGATCACGCATAGTCACGACTGCAAAAAAACCAAACAAAAAACACTTAAGTGAAAGTGATCACTCACCTGTTTGCTCTTGGGGTGAAAATTGATCTTTAGCAGCTTGACTGCAGTCTGATGCAAGAAGTGTGGGTCCAGCACTCTAACTTTACTGGCGTCACCCAACCAAATTTGAGGAGGGGGCTTCCAAAAGCCTTTCCTGACCTGGCAAAGACAAAAAAACAGACAGGGTGTTTACAGACTGAGAGTGAAAATGGCCACGAATCGCCCTTTATTTGGCAGAATGGATGCATGCAAGGAGAGACGCATGTAAATCTCCCTCATGTTTGGAGGACACTAAATCGATGTGCAAATTAGTGGGTAATGACCCTGCAACTATTAGCAGCAGGAGGCCGGAGGTGCCGTGGGATACGGAGTGAACGATGCCTCCAATGGAAACAACATTTAACTCTGGAGAGTGTTGGCACTGCTCAAGTGGAACCTCTTAAGTAGTTGTTCCTGATATGCAAGACAGACAAGCTTGAAAACTAAACAGAGTGTGTTCAGTTGAGGCAGAGAGGGGAGAGAACGAAAGAAAGGGAGATGACTGTGTGTGCGTAAGAGGGTCTGTGTTTGCATGTGGGAGAGTGCATTCTCACACACATCCAGTACCCTCTTCTCATTGTAGAGGATCTCTTTGAGCCACCGTAGATCTTGCTGTTTGAAAGGCACCAGGACCATAAGGGTGTCAGGCTCATTGTCCAGTCCAGGGTTGTAGAAGGCTGACTCAGGGTAGAAGAACCTCATGGTGGTCTTGTTCCCCACGTCTTCCTCATAGCCTCTTACCGGGGCATCATTCAACCTGAGGCAGGAATAAAATATGTAAAGAAATTTAAAAAAGGATTTTCAGAGCTGTTTTAGTCAGAATTTCAATTTTTGCAATTAGAAAAAAGATTGATGTAAATGAGCATTGAATAACCATTATTCCGTGGATCGTGAAATACTGCACTCCCCACCCACGCATAGTTTAGGTAAAGATTCATTAGGTGATCTTTGCATGCAATGTTCACTGAAATCTGATAATACTCTAGGAGGAGTAACAATTCTTGTAAATAACATAAGCTCACAGGTCCTTCAGCCCGAAGGTGACAATTCTTGATTTTTTGTGTTTTTGCAGATTTTTCACACTTACATGTTTCAGATCAATAAACTAATTTTATCTATTAGACACGGACAACCTGAATAAGTACATGTGGCGGAGTTGTAGTCCCTGGCTCAGCTGCAGGGGAGGGGTGGTGCAATGAGCTCAAGTATGCATATGTTTTTTTACAGAACTTTATGCTGATGCACAAACTCAACAGCTACATCCTTTATTGCACAGATAGTCCATGACCATCTCTTTCGTTTCTGACAAATTAATGTGCAACAAGGATAACTTGCAACACTCTTTTTCTGGTCAAGGTCTACTCAGCAGAGATGCAATCACTGAGACTTCTGCTAACTTGAAGATGAGGTACAGCGGTGTACAGCACAAATAAAACTGGAGAAAACGCACTTCTGTGGTGAGCCAATGGACGATGGCAAATAAAACATGATTTACCAACATGTCACACCGCAATCAGTCTTATGAATACTAAGAAGTCTTTTAGCTATAATGTCATAGCCTTTATTCCGCACTAGGCTATTTGTATTGCTCAGGGATTCATAAAACCTATTGTTTTATTTGCTTAATGTTTGTTTAAAGCATGTCAATAACTGCGTTAAATATACATTTCCTAAACTTGCATTAATATTTGCAGCAGCATTCATTTTGGTGTATGTGTAAAGTTGCACCCAGATATGTCGTCTACTGACAGATATTATCTATCACACGATTAAGAGCTGGGGGGAAAAAATTAATAAAAGTTAAAAAGTTGCCTCAGAACAGGATGGCTAACTCACACTACGCTGTACACAGCCTGAAATTCAAAACCTTGTTCACTCTGTGAAATAAAAAAACATTTGTGTTTCATCACTTAACAAAAAAATACAATATAACTCTATAGTTGACAAATTCAATAGCACAGACTGAGAACATTAAATTATTAGCAAGCACTTTGAGAACTTAATTCTCAACAGGCTTTTAAGAAGTCAAGCAGTGTTTCCATGGCAGGAAAAAAGCCAGATGACGTCAAAATCTCAGGCATGCATTGAATTCTGAGTGTCAATAACCTGACTTGGCTGGAAAATCATTAGAAGAGAGCGAGAGACGTGAGGGGAGGGAAAGAGGGGGGGGGGGTGCATTGCTGCCAGGCCTAATTCTGGCTGTTTGAAAGAGGCTTAAAAAAACTCAGAATGCGGTCGTTCATTCCAAGGCTGTAAAGTCAGATCTGCTAAATGCCTTTGTCCCTGAGTAAACTCAATGCTTTCTTTTCTGCTTTTAAAGAACCTGATTTGACCCAAACTTAGCCTGAGAGGACGGCTCTGTGTCAGAGTCACATGCTTATACAGTCTACAGCTAAGTGAATTAAACCCTATTTAGAGAGGCTGGGGGTAAAAGAAATCAACACATTCTCTTTTTTAAAATGCAATAGCAATGAGTCCTAACTGCCTTGAAACATGGAAGTTTAACTGCTCTCCTTTTAAATCAACCTTGGACATGATTTTTTCTGATTGGCTGTGCTTGATAAACAGAAGGGCAGAACAGCAGGTTGGTTGGGTTTCAATCCCTACAACAAAAAGTGTAGACGACCTCACTAATGACATCGCCAACAGCTCTATCCCTCAACCTGCATGTACATGCACCTATATTTGAAAGTCCTACATCCCTTAATTCGCTCGCAAACTTGGGTATCCACCCAACCTGGCTGCCCACCAGGCGAGGTGATGACACTACCCCAAGCCTTTCAGGCTGAGGGGCTGAAGACTGTCAGCAATCAACTATTTAGAGCAGTCTGAAGTCTGAGCTTCTGGCTTAAAGAGATTTAAGCCATATACTGACTTCATTGTTTGCAACTTTGAACATTTTTAATCCAAGCATCCATCTAAATAATTGGATTTAAATATATGGCAGACACTTTCAAACACACTTTAACCCCACTATTATTGCACAGTAGAGCATATCATTTCATTATAATAGCATAATAAGGAAAAATGATTTCACTGTTGTGTGGAGTATGATTATTGCTTACCGAATGACCACATCGTATTTATTAATGATGCTTCCCAGGGAGCTGTTTTTAATGGCAAAGCCATTACCTATGACTACACAAGTTCTGCATTCAAGGCTGTGGAGAAAAACAACACAGGTTCACATTATAAATTAAATGTGGCAAATTTGTCTTTATCAAGGTTTCTCATCAGTCTTAAAATGAACATGTTTTGTTCAGTTACAAATAAAATGGCTCTCTGGAGGCAAAAACCTATCATCACTACTGGAACAGCACGCGAGGACATTGATTGTTATAGGGAACAGTTATAGAGAGCGTTTTCACAGAACTCACACTCACCCACAGTTAGCATGTTAAACGTTAAAGTTCATGACAGCACAATTAAAAAAAAGATGGAACAAGTGTGGCTTGTTTGGAACGTTTGCCAGGAGAAGGCCTCGTCTTTCTAAAAAGAATGTGGCAGCACAGCTTAGGTTTGCAAAGCTGCATTTAAACAACCACAGGAGCTCTGGAACAATCCTATGGACAGACGAGAACAACGTGGAGATGTTTGGCCATAATGCAGAGTGCTACATATGGCAAAAACCAGTGCCTGCAAACCTCCATGTTGTAAAGAAAAATGGACCAAAATTCCTCCACAATGATGTGACAGATTTCGAGTTATTGCTGCTAAAGGCGGCTCCACAAGCTGTTGAATCATAGGGTGTTTTTCACAGGACTGCATAGTGTGTATTTGTTGGCACCAATCTTGGCCTACTCTATTTTGAACATGATGGCTTGAATTGGTAAACAGAGCAGGATACTGAAAAATGTTTAAATAGTTAAGAATATTTAGAATAATAAGAAAAGTGCAGATTGTGTATTTTTCTAATTATTCTAAATATTCTTGTAAATAAAAAAATTGTAAGATGGTCTAAAAAAGCAAATCGTTATCCATGATTGCAACGTTAAACTAATTCGCTTTACTACTGTTGGCCAAGTTTACTAAAGTGTGCTCAAACTTACTTTTCGATGTTGGCTGGCACGTGATAATTTGCAGTTACAGCAAGCACTTTCAGTAGCAGCAGCTCTGGGATGAAAAGTGAGAAATGGAGAAGTTCAAAAGTTAACGCCGAACACAGAGCTTGAATTGGTGAAAAATCTACAGTCCTGGGTTTCAGCTGTATTAACAGTTTAAGATGTCATCTATTTAATCCCCAGTCCTGGTCCCAGTCAAAATGAGACAAATTTGCTAAAAGTGAGTGGGAAGAGTGGGGATTAATGTAAAATGCAAGGTCAACATACCACTGCCCTTAATGCCATAAGGTAATGCCAGATCTGACAGATGCTGCCGCCAAAAGAAATCTTCCATTTTCATAAAGAGCTGCGTCCGTCTGCTAATGCTGCATGAGAAATGTCAAAGCAGGGTTTATAAGATGATACCACACAGTTTCAGTGTACAGATGAGTTATGCTGCCAGAGGCTTTGTGGCCGGGAGAGCAAAGAAAATTGCTTCAAGTTTTGTGTCTAAAATAATCAACCCACACAATAGACAATACCATCTGTTCTGCCAAGCAGTACAGTGTTCAAGCTAGCACATAAAAAAGAAAAAAAAACTGCTTTGTAATCTTAACTGATGCACTAACGTTACCAAATGTTCTGGTACCCATTAAGCAGGTAAGCCAACCTCGTTATAAGAAAATCACCTATTTATATGATGCCATTCAATAGCAATTTCCTTCATTAAAATCCTCCGCTGGCATTCCCTCGCCATGGAGAGGGGAAAGAAAACAATAATGCTCACAGAGCCTGTGGAGTGAGACAAATGTGGCAGGTTGTAATATGTGAAACAGTTGCTCTTCTGTGCTCGCTCACTCCAGCTGTTTATAACCTACTGTCTTTGACAGTAAGTCTCTCAGGCATTTATTACTCTTGTGTGCCAGCTAGCCCTCTGTAGGAGATCAGGATAAATCTCCGGGCAGGGAGTCTAATTAGAGAAATGTCATTGTAACTGCCTCGCAGGCTTCCTTGTGACTGACTCATGTTAAAAATCCAAGAACAACGGACTGGCAACTCTGAACTGAACTGAACTCTTTTTCAGCTACACATCTTAACTGTTGCAAACGCTAAAGGGCAGGCGGTGGAAGGTCGACTGGGCTAAATAAATAAACAGTTACCTTGGATGAGGTTTGGCCAAACCACACATTCCCTTTTACTAATAGAGCAGAGCCAAGAATAAAGGTGAGTAAATATACAGGTCGATAAACTGATAAGAGACTAAAAGATAGATAACCGTGAGCATGTTAGAGAATGTGAAACAGGGATTAGTTAACAAAACGGGCTAGACATTATCAAGTTATAAAAAAAATATGCATATCTCATGAAGACATTGTTAGCCAAAATTAGTTTTTCACATTAACTCCCCCTCTCTGGCTTTTTATCAAGACATTCCACTGGAATGACTGAAATTTACTGTAACCATTATTTAGATGGAAACTCTTTTTTTAAACATAACTCCTGCTTCTTCTCTGTAAAATGTGCTTTTCTGTCATGACTGGTACAGAGCAGTCCAGTTTCAAGGAACTCGGCACTTTTTGTTCAAATAAAAACACTGGTATACACCACTCCTTTAATAAGTCAGTTCCCCCCCCCCCCCCCCCCCCCCAAAAAAAAAGAAAAAAAAGAAAAGAAAAAAGAACACACAGACATGCCATTACTCACTTAAAGTCAAGGCTCTCCCATTTCTTCTGGGTTAGCCAGCCACCACACAGCGACTTGCTACTGCTGGGAGACTTGCTGGTGCCTCCATAGCTAAAAGACAGTTGCCACAGCTGGCATGAAAACTACTGCTGAATCAGTGAAAATGGAAAGTGCCAGTAATTTAGTCCAAAATGCTCAAAAAGTACAAAAATTGCTATGTGTGAGGCTTTGGTTGACTAGCAGCTCAGACCACTTTGTGAATAACATGGGCTGTCTTCTCAGGTTTTAGTGACTCAGCACTGGCCAGAAATCCTGAGAAATGAGTATTACTGTGATTCTGTGACTCAATACCAGAGAAATTAAGAAAGAAAGAAAGAAAGAAAGACATGTTTGTGTTAGAGTGTGTCTTTGTGTGAGATTACCTCTGAATCAAGGCATATGAACAGTAGAACATGACAAAGGTGACGAAGAACAGGAGAACTGGGAGAAGCCTAGGCCACCATACTGGAGCAGACAAAGACAAAAACAGAAGCAAACATACCAGGTTATGAAAGTAGAGTCAGTTTCTGGCAACACCTGAGAAACGATACTCAGTCTTCTTCTATGCAAATTATGTTGTTTGCTTTTTCTGACGTGCCATTTTGAAACAGGTGTACGGGCAATGCCAATGAAACTGATTTTCATTCAAATATCACTTTCCAAATTAAGACAAATGCAAAGGCTTATAGGAAACTGTCCATCTGCTAGGATTTATTTTTAACAGCAAAGAGTGAAGATCACAAATTACGATATGATGTTCTTAAAAATGGTTTGAATTCTTTAAATACACTGAAAAAACCTGCAAATCTCATAAACACATATTTTATTCACAACAGAACATATAACAAATGTTTAAATTGAGATATTCTACTTTTTCATGAAAAATATTAGAAAACGATGGCAACAAAAGGCTCAAAAAGTCAGTGGTGCTAAAAAGAAACAGCTGGGGGAACATTTTGCAACTAATTCAGTTAGTTGACTAGAATTAGAATTAGAATTAGAATTCAACTTTATTGTCATTGCACATGCACAGGTACAGGGCAACGAAATGCAGTTTGCATCCATCCAGAAGTGCTTTAGTGATATAGATATACTACATGTTAGACTACATGTTAGTTACATGATTGGGAATAACAAGAGCACCTTAGAGAGGCAGTTTGACAGAAGTAAAGCTGGGCAGAGGTTCATCAATCTGCAAACAAATCTGTCTACAAACTATTTCTGAAATTTGAAAGTGTATATACAGGTTTAAGATCAACATATGCACAACCTTTCCAGAAAATGTGTCTTTCAGGAAAGGTTGTGCATATTTTAGCAAGACGATGCTAAACCACATACCACCTCTATTACAACAGTTTCATAGCAGAAAAGTACCTTTCATCAACTGAAAACAGTTGACACATCATGAAACCAAAAATACAACGGAGGCAAAGAAGAAGAGAAACAAGGATACTACACAGTGGTAAACACAGCTGTTACCCAACTTTTTTTGAACGTGCTGCTGCCAACAAATTCAAAATGACTTATTTTGTTCGTAAAATGGCTAATTTCTAAGTTTCAACATTCAATATGTTTTCTATGTTCTATTGTGAATAAAATATGGGTCCATTGCATTCTCTTTTTATTTACGTGCCACAGTTGGAACGCGAAGGGTTAACTGATGGCACGACCATAGCTGGACTGGCAATCAGGCATACCGGGCATTTGCTCGGTGGGCCGATGATTTTTATTTTTTTTGTAACGGTATAAATGAAAGGTGGTGGATTGGCCAGTTGCTGGCCGGTGTGTAAAAATAACTCAGTTGTTTGGTGATGGCTATGGCGTAGCCATCACCAAACAACTGAGTGGTGGAGGCTGGCAGGTGGATGAGGGAGAGGGGATGCAGAAGGAGAGACCTGAGGCGGCCGCCGGTCTAAGTGTGAACTGAACTTCAGGTAAGAAGTTATGACCTGCAGTCTATCTGGGTCAGATATAAACCAAGTTTAGGTGGAGTTTATTTTCGTTGTGCTGACTTTTTACAGTCAGTTACAATAACTCGTACTGCGTACTAGCTAGCATGACAGAGTTTCTATACAGCTGGGTGGGTGCTATGATGTTACTGATAGTGAACTTTATTTTATTTATAAGGTTTGTTAGTAGAGTTGCCAACCGTCCCGCATTCAGAGAAATTATTACGTGTTTCGTGTTGAGCTGAGAAGGGACGCAGTTTGTCCCGGACTTCAGCTAGAATGGAAAAAGACACAAAGGTGGAGTTATTCTGTCTTTACGCTGCACAGCTGCCTCTTCTTCTCTCATTCTCTCTCTCCTGTTGCTACTTTAATCATGAAACTAATCAATGATCAGCTGATTGGCTTTTCTCTCTTGTTTGTTTATCGCCCACTTTGCGCCAGAAAGAGGAAACTGAGGAACTGTCCGCTCAGCGCAGCATCAGCACCATGAAAATACACGGATACATCCGTAGACTCGAGACAGAATTCACAATGCGTTTTTGGGACTTTCAGGCGTATGGACCAATGTTTTCTTTTCTGATCAAACCAGAAATCTTTAATGAGCAGCTAGATTTGTCTCGCATTAACTGGCTGAGTTAATACCAGTTAATGCAACATCGAAGCAGCTGGAATCCACAGCTGTGCGTGTTCATGGAGCTTGCATTTTCACCTGCTGGACATCACTACCTGACAAGTTTAACTGTCTTCAGAACATTGCAGAGGCCTTATTGACAGTATTTGGCTCCACATATCTGTGTGAGCAGATTTTTTCTCACATTAGTGTCCTCAGGTAGCCGTCTGAATGCTGGACACTCGGAGACCTGTGTCTCTGAGTGGGAGACCAGAGATCAGATTGATATGTGTATTAACAAACATGCCATATTGGCCCAGTTTATTTTTCTTATCATTGTTGTGAGGAGACCATAAATACTATTTGCATTTTCTGTTGTTCATTTGCTTTTATGGAGTTCTTGTTATGGATAAAAAGTGTCTTTTCTTTGTTTCAAAATAGCTGATAACTATTCGCTGATAGCTGGCAACATCTGCAAACAAATATAATTCTATAAAGTGGTTCTATATAGTGTGTAACTGTTAATATAGAGCGTTATTAAATTTATTGCTAATACAATCATATGGTACACTGACTTCTGAGGAAATTTTAAATGGCACTTGCCATCAAAAAGGTGGCCTACCCCTGCTCTAAAGACTACTGTGCTTGGACTTTCTTCTCATCAGGTTCAGTGGTAAAGCTACACTGTACAGTAAACAATGCAATGAAAATACAACAACAGCAACAAAAACCAAAAATAACAATCACAGACAGCAAAAAGGCTTACTTTTAGTTGCCTTCTGGGACATCTTCACATGCTCGCTGAGCCTCTCATGACTTCACAATATGTGGTCACCCTGGTAGTAGATACAGGAATAAGAAATCTCAAATATTTGCACATATGACACTGCCTTTGCTGTAAAAAAAAAAACAAAAAAAAAAAAAACTGAAAATGTGATCTGAAAGTCAAATGAGATGAAAACTAAGATGTAGAGCGTTTTCCACACATATGTAAATGTGTTCAAAGCATTTAAAAAAAAAGGATCACAATGCATTTCACAACTACAACCAAAAGCTAAAAATACTCTAAGTTAAAATGAAAACACACAACAATGTGCACTAGCTAAAAGCAAACCTATACAAATAAGCCTTGAAGTGCTCTTTAAAACTTTCAATAAAGTCCAGAGATTTCAAATGTATTAGTAGTGCACAAGGTTATTGTAGTTAGCTGAAACTAAACTAAAAACTAATCACAAAAAAAACATTTTAATTCACTAAAATAAGTATAAAATTAGACCTTTGAAAGACTCGTTAGAAAATATAAAACTTTAATAACTGTAATAGTGCATTCTGTAGTTCACAAGCTCAAAGCTCATAATCTGTTTTAGTTTTCAGTCTAGAACAAAGTGAACCACCAAGAGGTTTAGGGTGAAAGACCAAAATGACCTGTATGTATGGATGTAGGAGTTACAAAGGTTTTTGATAAAACCAAAGAAGAGGCAGTGAAAAAATTACATAACGTCAATCACTTTGATGCAGTTCTCACATCCAGAAGTTGTCTCACTACTGTTAATGCAGTTCTCAAATCAGAAACACTTTTCTCCCCACTCAATTGCATTTCTCATTATTTCTATCTACATATACTTCACAACTAAATGTATTTGTAATTATGCTGACGCACTTCTTACTTGAATCTCACAACTCATCAAAACAGCTTGTACTTTTGTCAGTCAGAACTGTAGATACTTTATTTCATTACATTTTTTCTCAATTGCTTTAGTAATGTTTAGATGTAATTCCTTACATCAGAAACGTCATTCTCACCACTCTCCAAGCAGTTCTGAAAGTTATACAGTTAAGCATTTTTACAAATGGTTTTATACTTTTATTAAAAGGCATCTGAAGGACTTTCAGACCATGAGAAACAAAATTCTTTGGTTTGATGAAACAAAGATTAAAGTCTTTGGTCTGGATGCCAAGCATCATGTCTGGACAACACGTTCTCATCCCAACTCGTCACATAACCATGCGATAAGATAAATCGTCAGGATGTTACGCATTCAGAGGCACGAGAGCCGTTTGGAATGAATCTATAAATGCAAATGTGTTTTACTCTCTGATCATGAATCGCTTTGGAAAACACTATCTGACTGGGTTAAGGTTATGGTTAGGGTTAAGGTTAGGGTAAGGGCTGGAGCGTGTGTTACCGCTGCGAGCGGCATTCTATTGGATTCAACTGAGAATCTGGAGCGTATCATAAGGACGCCAAAGGGTACCTTTCGCATTGCTATGAGATGCCTCGGGACATGACAAATTGCCGGTATGTCACGTGCTGGGAAAGAGAATGCTCGGGTCTAGGGAAAACCCGGCACCGTTCATCACTGCGGAAATGCCATCCCTACAGTAAAGCATAGCATCATGCTCTGGGGATGTTTTTCAGCACCAGGAACTAGGAGAATAGTGGGAGTAAATGGAAAAATGAATGCAGCAATGTACAAAGACATCCTTGATGATAACCTGCTCTACAGTGCTCTGGATCTCGGAGTGTGATAATGGTTCATTTTGCAATAGGACAATGACCTGAAGCACACAACCAAGACAAGAAAGTATACAAAACTAGTAAAAACTATAATTGGACCATGTCGGATTCATAATAAACTGGTCACTGAACTAAAGGATATAGTGTCATTTTTAGCACTTTGTGCTTGGTTCAGTAATGCACATCTTATCTATTATCTGATTTGTGACAGAAGCCAGAGTCCTTCAGAAACAGTTTAGCATGCCTGACCATGCTTCAGAATCAGCAGAAGGAGTGCAAAGCAGAACGTCTATTTTAGGATACACATGAGTGCACATGCATTTGCTACATTGCATTAACAGTAATATAATACTGGTACAAATTTCTTAACACTACCACAGGGTTGCTCTGCAGATTGTACTTTTGCAATAGACTGTAGGCCAGTCAGGGCACCTACTGTAAAACAAAAAGGTTATCTCCCAACATGAAATTTAATATAATGCTGCTGGCTGAATCAGGGAGGAGTTATATAGGGAGTTATATAGGACAGGGAGGAGTTATATAGGACAGGCGCACGCTTGGAACGCAACTGTATTTTCTTTCATAAAACACAGTTATTTTGTTTTCTCCTCTCCGCCTCACTGTGGTCTCCTGCTGTCCACAGAATTACAGGTTGAACATGTTCTACGCTTGTACTCATTGTTGTGCTGGACTGTTGTGGAGTCTACCATTATGAGCCATTTGTTTGCTTCAGATGTTTCACTTAAATAAACTCAGTTACTCTCTGAACAGATTGATTTGTTAGTTCAGACATGAACTAAAAGCTGCTTCCCCATTTCCTTTGCAAACCCTGCAAGTTTTTTTAAAAAAAGACTTCCTAAGTTAAAGTTGAACAGATCTTGCAGACATTACAATGATGTCAGATCAAGGTACTTCCTAAACACTGCCTGGATGTCACTGTTAGACTTTCTAGCAATACAAAGTTCAAGAATTGTTTTAGCATAAAAGGAGACAAACTAAAGCTTTCAACTCACAACCTCACACTTTTGGGCTCTGCACTATCCTACTAAGCTGATTAACTTGATGTTTATGTGATGCCATTCCTGAGTTTTTGCTGTTGACATCGCAGACAGAGAGGAGCTAACTGTAACTGTAAGAGCCCTATGTGTTACGTTCACTGTGGACTTTCTGACAGAGCGCTCCACAGGGCCGTGTGTTAACACCTCTGCTTTTCACTCTGCTGACTCATGACTGTGCTAAGTCACACAACCTCAACCACATCATGAAGTACCCTGATGACACAACTGTGCAGGACATGATAAGCAGCAATGATGAGTCAGCATACATCCCACCCTCGCTCATCATCAACGGCTCTGCTGTGGAGATGGTTTGGACCACCAACTTCCTTGCACATAACTGAAGAACTCCTTATCAAAGATAGCCCAGCAGAGAGTGAACTTTGTGATACAGCTGAAGGAAGGAAGCTTCCCTTCTCCCAACCTCACCACATCCTACACAAGCACCATCAAGAGCATTCAGGCCAGCTACATCACTATCTGACACGGCAACTGCAACGTATCTTGCCGCAAGCAACTGCTGAGGGTAGTGAGCATTACTGGGGCCTCACCCGCCACTACAACAGGGTGAAATACATATTGTGATTTACCGTTATGTTCTGGTTAATGGTATGTTCTGGTGCTCAAAACAGAGACGTGCAGCTTTTGTGCAATCTTTGAAATCCACAAAAAAAGAAGCATGCTACTTTTGTGCTCACTGCAAATGAAACATTTTTATTGATAGTTTCTTGAGATCAAATTGTCCAGATCAGCTACATTGCCACTTAAGTGACATTTTCAGTGATACAGTGACATTTATCACACTTCTACATTCAAAAATGGAAATACTGCTGTACGGAACATTAGCAGAAATTTGGTTGGGTATGCAAGACCGTTTATCCCCCCACCACCCCACCCCCAACCACCACCACAACCACAACGCACCCATATTTGTCTTATTTACACTATCTCCATGTGTGCGCTGTATTCAAATATGTTTTTTCATGGCTGAGACAAAAGTAACATTATTTTGACTTTGACTTGAAATAGAATTCATATGGGCAAAATGTAAAATAGCTTAACAGTGTTGCTTCATCTAAAAACAAGTAAAGAACTAATACTAGTCTGTGTATGAGGAAAAGATGTTGCAGACCAGGAAGAGGCGGTCTTATCCGACCTCTATTCTACATGGAAACAACATCAACGTCAAAGTAATAGGTGACCAGTTTTAATCCGTGTACGACACTTTCCTGATTTGCCAACTTTGATATTGTGCTGCTAGTCATACAAATATGTTTTACTTCCTATAGGCTGACAAATAATCACATTGCTGAAAAAAATAATAGTATAATAGTCACAAGTTGCATCTAATTATTGTAACTTTTTAATACACCATAATTACACATTCTCCTAACAAACGTCTTTATTAACGCTTGCACACTGATCACTAAATGAAACAAAGCTCCTCAAGAACCAACCAGTGGTTTAAAACAAACAAACAGGACATCTTACCTTTTTCTTCTTTCATTTCAAAAGGCCGGGTCCTCAGTTGTTCCTATGTAATCAGTCTGGGATTTTCCCTGCAGTAAAATTAAACTGTGATCAGTCATATGAAGGAAAACAGAGAAAGCCTGCACAGTAGACATATTAACTTTGATATCCTTTTCTCCTTGTCTCCAAACTAACTAAAGAACCATGTTAAAATTCCAGCTATGAAGAGAAAGTAAGCAAACTAAATAAGAAACATGGATAGCTAATTACTGTATTGCTGTGGGATGAATGAACTATAGATGCACAATAGCTGTCTGCGTGAGATACAGTCGAGGGGAAGGGTGGAGCGATGGCAGAGTGGAGAAATAGGCTGACTGGTACTGAAATAAAACTTCCACAGGATGTTAAGGGCAAACAGAGCAGAGCCAGATGAAGGTTTAGTCCTATCAGAAATGTCCTTCACCACAGATGTTCCTTAAAGTATCACTGTAAGTCTAATCATGGATCAGGAAAGAAATCCAGACAGACCACTTAAGAGGCCAGTCACAGACTGCAGTGATTATAGATGAGTCAGGCAGCTACCACGGAAAAGCACAGGGGAAGTAATTCCAGCAACAGTACTCCATGGGAAATTTGTTGTCAGTGATGTATTGGTTTAAACTGTTTCCACCAAAATTCTCAAGGAAAGTGAGGGCTGGCAAAGCAATACTTATTAATACTAATACATTAATACTTAAGCTAATGTGATCACTGGTTAAGATAACTGCAACATATGTGCTCTGTATTTAAGGTTATTTAAGGTATTCAAGGTGAATAGTGGAATTGTAAAGCGCTTTGAGTGTCTAGAAAAGCACTATATAAATGCAATCCATTATTATATTACTGTGTTACAGGCATTGTGAGTAAGAATATGATCAATGGTAATTTCACTCACTCGTGTTTGGCCTGTTCATTCATTTTGAAGCAGTGTGAGAACATGTCTTCATACAGACATCACCATGATATCCTTGTACCCCGGGCGGATTCGATTGGGATTTTCATACTTTAGCAAACAGATCACAATAACTACAGTAAACTTACATAATGTAACTGGATCTGAAAATTAAAATAAATATTGTAATTTTACCATCATGTCGTGTCAAACTGTTAGGCAAAAAACAGAGAGCAGCAGTTTTTAATGCAATAGTTGGAATCCACAAAAGTCAACAAGTGTTTTAAAACACCCTGAGGAAAGACTCCTACAAACAGCTAGAAGCAAGCTATCTGTATACCTCTGGCAGCAATAAGCATACTTAAGGGTCTTTTATGCTCACTGTAGAGTAAGCATTTGTGAGTGACAGATGATAAAATATCAAATTGTCTGGATTGGCTAAGTTGCCACATCAGTGACATTATCATAATTTCAGAATGTAGATCAGTGATTCCTGAGATTAGGGACAAAACAGGTTTTAATTTTCTAAAATATATTTTTTGATTTTTCAAAAATATATTTACATATAATTGTTGCACAAAGTTTGGCTGTCTCACCAAGTTTTGGTCCAATCTCCCAGGTGTAACATTTTTTAATAATTTATGGTTTTTGCTGGAGAAGTGCAAGGCTTTTGTCAACACCATCAGACACAAAGAAATGCAAAAATATATATTTTTAATTAAGTTAAAATATATAACTTGGTCTAAAGCCCTGGTCTAAAGCTATAGCTTTAGACCAGGGCAATCTCAGTCCACGAGGGCCAGTGTCCCTGCAGGTTTTAGATCTCACCTTGGGTCAACACACCTGACTCACATGATTAGTTTGTTACCAGGCCTCTGGAGAACTTCAGGACATGTTGAGGAGCTAATTTAGCCATTTAAATCAGCTGTGTTGGTTCAAGGACACATCTAAAACCTTCAGAGACACCGGCCCTCGTGGACTGAGATTGCTCACCCCTGGTTTAGACCCTGCTGTACTTTCTCTCTTTTTGTCTCTCTGTGCTTGTTTCCAAAACCTTCTCTTCTGCCTTTTTTCTCTTTCTATCAGATCACTGATGTTCTTTATTTTTCCCTCTTTCACCCTCTTTCTAGATCTTCCCCTTTCCTTTATGAGAAACTCTTTCTTCAACTCAGGGTGGCTGTTAAGTTTTTTTCTCCTTTTTTGATACTCCCTGCTCCTCCTCTTTCGTTCCACTACTGACAGGTTCCCCTTAGCCATTCTAGCCTGAAATGTACCATTTTCTAATTACTATAATTTTTCTGAACCATATGCATTTATACAGATTAAGGATCAATATTCACAACACAATTATGTATTAAGCAATAGAAATGCTATCCGGTCTTTAAGTCTGATGTCATTAGCTGTTTCCAGGTCCAAACTCCGCTGCAGATCCCAAAGTCAAAGGAACTCTGCGGCATCACGTTGGACTACCTGGTATATAATGATGTGCTAGGTGATCGCTAGCGACACAGCTATGTTAGCATAACATAAATCAGGGGTCTCAAACTCACGGCCCGTGGGCCATTTGTGGCCCACGTCACCTCTACTTGCGGCCCGCATATTGATGTGAAGAAATATTTTTTAAAAATTGTTATACGAAAAATTATTTAAACGACAGCAGAGTCTTACAGGCATGGTCCTTTAAGACTGTAGCCTCATGGGCGGTGTAGTCCTTGCTGCAGGGAAAACGTGTGGGACCGCCCCTCCTGCTGTGTGTGTGTGAGCATGAGGGAGGGAGAAAAACAAAAGTCGAAAAGTATGAGGTGCTACCGAGCAGAAACGGGAGATGGAAGCATGTAAATATAAAAATAACCACTCCAGCCAAGAAGAGTACCTGACGAGCCCAGTTGTAAGTAAGCTATTAAGACTCGACTGTACACTGTGTTCATGTTTTCCTCCGAATCAATAAAGTAGTGCTGAAGCAGCCTTTCAACGCCTCTTTCTGTCTCTCGCTAGAAAAGTTGACCCAGACAGTAAAGCTAGTTCCCGGCTACGAGCCCGACACGGAACCCAAAGTATTAGCCAGAGGTCTCCTTCGGAGCCGCGGACCTGGCCGAGGTAACATGAGAGTGCAAACATGTTGAGAGATTGGCTGTGTTAGTTCAGTGAGAGATTTATTTGGAAAGAAAACGACAAAAGCAGGATTTATACATCATCACTTAAAGACCAGCTCTCGGGGCAGAGATAGCTCAGTAGACGCCACATAATCGGAAGGTTGGGCGTTCAAATCCAAAGAACAGCGGTTATCCTGGATTTGTAGCTGCCCACTGCATCACTGAGTGAATGGGTTAAATGCAGAGGACTAAGCATTTTCCTACAGGATTAATAATATAAACAATGAGATTCAAGATACGGCAAATTCGATAATATTCGACACATCTGTAAAGCAGAAATATCAGTAAAATACACAGAAAGTAATATGACTGAAATATTAATAAAAAATAACTTAATATAATTGATGAATAGCTCACTTTTGTGGCATTTTTTAACACCATTAGAAAAAGGGTCAACACCGTCAGACAAAAATCCTGATGGTGTTGACATCTGATGTTGCTGACAAAATACCCTACTTTCTCTCATAACACATCTTTTTCTGACAGAAGCCATCTTGTTTTTCATCAGTTGCTTATGGCCTCTACAATCTACCTAAATGAAGCTTTTTTACAAAAAAAAAAAATTAAATCTTGCATTTCATCGACTTTGGTGTTGACGCACTATGGTTGTGACAGAAAGGTATGCCATAAATAAAATAAAAATTTAAAAAAACTTATCACAGCAGTAACCTCATGACATGTGTATCAAACAGGAAGTGGTAAAGGGGTCCTCAGAGTGTAAGCTACCCACAATAATTCCTGTTTTTTTTGTACTTTAAAAAAAATCTGATGGTGTTGACAAAAACTCTGGACACGATTTTAATCACTTAAAAAATATGTAAAAATAAATTTTCAATTGCATATTTTGATATTATATAAGTTATTGACTTAAATACTTCGTGACGAGGGCCATGATGTTTAATTTTACATAACTTTTAATTTTTTTTCTGTATTTTAATATTATCACACCTGCTTCTGGACAATGGATTTTTAAGGTACTGGTAATGTATTGTACCATTTAAAATAAATATATATGTATGATAAAATGCAAAATCATACTTTTGTTTTATACTCATTGCCTTGGTTTGTCTTTTAGTCAGTTGAGTTAACACTTGTATGCATATTTTTAACCCCAAAATTGGGTTTTATCTGGCGGACATGTTTTGTCCCTTATCTCAAGAATCACTGAGATCTTTGTTGCCCTTTCCTGTGGTGGCTCTGTTTTCATGGTTACCATTGTTGCCTCATATTTGTATCATCTCCCCTGTGCTTGTAAAAATGTATGTGAGAGTCAGCCCTTATAGCCTTGTAAACGTAGCCTCTCTAGCCTCTCCATACACTCCCTTGATTTTATGTTTACAGCAGCTTGAGCAAAGTCTTTAAAAATATATGAGATTCAGTGAATATTAGTAACAGAGAATATATGCAAGAAAGAAAATAAAACATTTCTTCATCTTCCTCCTCTTTGCCACCCCTCCAGCTGGTGACGCCCTAGGTTGGCACATCGTTAGGCAAACCAAAAATTAAACAGTTGCAAGCTTCCATTTAAAAGTTTCAGTTTCAGTAGCTTGGCTGCTAGACCTAATCATATGCATAAATTACAAGACAGTAAATTGTAACTATATATTATGCGAAATGGACAATTTAACAGTAATTCTTGAATACCAGGCCTCCCTGATGCAATATTTATGGTAATTATGGGACCAACACGGTCAGCGGGAAGATAAAAAATTGTCCAAAATGGCCTTTTTCTCTCTAAAATCCTTTTCAAATAACAGGTTATTTCCCTCAACCTCTAATACTAAGGAAACAAACACGTCTGCTCACAATAGAAAATTACATCTGAAACACATAATCCCACTTTTATACAGAAATGTTGTTTTTTTTTTAAAAACGGAAGCTTTAATTACGTTTTTCTTGTTGATATTTGAGGCATCTCTCAGAGGAGGGCACCTTTTGGGAAACAGTGCACAGGATTCAGTAGCCGAGGCAAGGTGGTGATGTGGCAGTCACAAGAAGGGTTATTTTGGTCCCTGGAAGTGTTTATTCTCAAATGTCCTGATCCTCTTTTCTTCAGCTCTGATACTGCAAGAAACCTTTTGTTAATTTCTGTAGTGAAACCTTTGTCTTTTTTTTTTTTACCCATTATCATGAGTTATTTGGCTAATTTTAGCCAATCTCAGAGTTGTCTAAGTGGACAGAACATGTATTATTTCTAGATTTCCTGGCAGTCATTACAGTTGTGTATTTCTGATGCACAGTAGTTCTCCTCCACTGTCTGAAACAGTAACCTTTCAGTTCACTCTTTTCTTTTTTTATATTGGGGAGAAGGACTAAGTTATAGAAATCCAAACCCACAGAACAAAATAGATGATAAGCAATGTCCCTGTCCCTGCTCAGAAACTGTGGAGTCAGTCTCATCACTAGTAATAAACCTTTCCATGAAGGCTGGATTGCACTGATCCTCTCTGAGCACGTTTGAAGCTGATGGTGAAATCGCAAAAAGTGCAGACACTCTAATAAAAAAAAAATGGTGAAGACGTGCACCTTGAGGAAATCAATCAATCAATCAATCTTTATTTATAAAGCACTTTTCATACAAAAAGAAAATGTAGCACAAAGTGCTTTACATGGTTAAAAGCAGCCCCCCCTCCCCTCCACACACACACACACACGCACACACTTAAAAAGTAAAATTGGACTGGGTACGCATGAGCCAAGTGAGGAAACACTATCATGGGGAGCCGTCTGCACCGGAAGCCGGTCACAGACCGCAGCCTCCAGGCTGGGCACACAGCAGGAGGGAGGCAAAGAAGCCCCCCAGCCAGGCTGAGAGGACCCACAGAGCCCCAGCAGCCACGGTCGATCACAGCCCCGGTGCAGAGAGCGCCCTCTGAGGAAACACTGGAGATATGACCTAATAAGAGTATATACTGGGTAAAAAGATAAAATAAATAAGAACGGGATACAATATAAATATAAATATAAATAGAGTAAGAAGATTTTAAAAAAAAAATTAATAAGAATAAAATCAATAAATATTAGGTAAAACCTAAATTAACAATAGAATAACAGGATAGAATAAATAAGCATAAAATAAATAAACGTTAAGTAAAAGCTAAATTAAAAAGGTGGGTCTTGAGCCTGTTCTTAAAAACATGTACGTTCTCTGCGGCCCTGAGCTCCTCCGGCAGGCTGTTCCACAGACGAGGACCATACCACTGAAAAGCTGCCTCTCCGTGAGTATGTGTCCTGACTTTAGGGACAATCAAAAGGCCAGTACCAGAGGACCTCAAGGTCCGCGAGGGTTCATATGGTAAAAGCAGATCTGAGAGATAAGAAGGCCCAAGACCATTAAGACATTTAAAAACCAATAAAAGAACTTTAAAATCGATCCTGAAACACACGGGGAGCCAGTGCAGCGATTCTAAAACCGGTGTAATGTGGGCCCGCCCTCTGGTCTTCGTCAGCACACGAGCTGCAGAGTTTTGTAAAAGTTGTAAAGTTGAAATATTCTTTTTAGGAAGACCAGAGAGCAGGGCATTACAGTAATCAATGCGACTGGTAATAAAAGCATGCATCAACATCTCCGTGTTGGCCCGAGAGAGAATAGGGCGGACTCTGGCTATATTTTTTAGATGATAAAATCCAATTTTGGTTACATGTTTAATATGTGGGATAAAACCAAGCTCAGAGTCAAAAACAACACCCAGGTTTTTCACTTGTAGCGAAGGACATAGTGAAAATGCCTGTAATTTAGACAAGAGTTTCTCTCTCTGAGCCTCAGGACCGACGATTAAAACTTCAGTTTTGTCCTGGTTAAGCTGTAAAAAGTTTTCTGCCATCCAAGATCTTATATCTAAAATACAGTTAAAAAGGGCATCCATTGGTCTGGTGTCATCAGGAGACATGGAAATGTACAGCTGAGTGTCATCAGCGTAACTGTGGAAGTTCACTCCATGCCTCCTGATGACACCGCCGAGAGGGAGCATATACAAATTAAAAAGTACAGGGCCTAAAACTGACCCTTGAGGCACACCACATGTCATTTTATGGATCTTAGAGGAGCATGTATCCATACTCACCATAAAAGTTCTGTCTGAGAGATAGGAAGTGAACCAGTTGTGTACAGCACCAGAGAGGCCCACCATGTGTTTCAGTCTGTTTAAAAGAATAGCGTGGTCTACTGTATCAAAGGCTGCGCTTAGATCCAGTAGCACCAGGACTGAGAGCTTTTGGGAGTCCCAGTTACATCTAAGGTCATTTAAAACCTTTAGGAGAGCAGTCTCTGTGCTGTGGTTCACCTTAAATCCAGACTGGAATATCTCCAGGATCTGTCTATCACTCAAAAAGTCATTAATCTGAGTAAAAACAAGTTTTTCTAAAATTTTACTTAAAAATGGTAAGTTGGATACAGGTCTGTAGTTATTAAAATCATTACAATCCAAATTGCTCTTCTTCAGAAGGGGCCTCACCACCGCCGTTTTAAAGGCAGCAGGGAAGACACCCAACTGAAGAGAGCAATTCATCATGTATAAAAGCTCAGCTTCAAAAGATCCATAAAGTGTTTTAAAGAGTGAAGAAGGGATTGGATCTAAAAGACATGTGGTGGGTCTCACTGTGGAGAAAACTTTCTTAAGGTTCTCAGCATTAACCAGGGCAAAGCTGTCCAGTGTCTCCTCGGGTACAATCGAGTCCTCAGATGTGTTTAAAATCATATCGCGAGAAGATAAAATATCAGATCTGATGGCACTGATTTTTCCCCTGAAGTGGTCTGCAAACTGCTCACAGAGCGAGTCTGTGGGGGTTCTGTGAGAGCTGTTAAAATCAGGGTTAAATAAATGATCTATGGTGGAAAAGAGGACCTTGGGATTATTTTTGTTATTACTGATTATTTTGGCAAAGTATGAATTTCTTGAATTCCTTAATATATTATTGTACATTTTAAGTTGCTCGCAAAATATTTCATGGTTGATTGTATTTTTATTTTTCCTCCATCTCCTTTCTGCTGCCCTGCAATTTCTTTTGAATTTTTTGACTTCTTCGTTTCTCCAGGGTGATGCATGTTTTACGTTAATCTTTTTGGTGGTAAGTGGAGCAACGGAGTCAAGGCTTTTCTTCAGTTTACTGTTAAAACGACTAAAAATAAAATCACAGGGTGCAGGTAAAATCACAGGGGGGCATTCGTCTAAAACCCTGGTAAAATTTGCAGCCACTTCAGAAGTTAGATAGCGCCTCCTCACAGTTCGCACCGAGGTCTCCCGCTGAATAAATAGCCAAATTTATATCAATTAAGGTTTTTGATTAGGTAAAGATATTGAAGCCCGGGATAAAAAGGAATGACTAAACGATTGCAGAAAAAATAGAAGCTAAAACAGAAGCAACAGTTAGTAAAACAGCTGGTTGAAGTACTTACCAAAAATGTTAAAAAATGAATAAATAAAAATAGAGAATACATGCATTCACAACTGAACTGTGGATAAGAAGCTTAGGACGTTAGCTAAAAGAAATTCAAATGGTTGCAATAACTATTTGCTGTTATTATGGGTAAATTGGTTGGAAATCGAAAAAAATGAATATACAGTTGCATTACTCAAACTTGAACTGTTGCAACCTAAATAGCTTCATGATTGATCTTTGTTCTTGCTGTGATCTCCCCATCCTGTGTCTCAACAAAGAAAAAATGAAAAAAGAAATGGGGGATAAGTACATCTTTTTTTTAGTTGTTTCAAGTGGCAACATGTTTCAAAAGATCTCTAAAGTATTCCGTTTCAATCTGTTGCTATAACAGCAATGGCATAAAGGAATATTGGAAGTAAATACTTGGGTGTTTTCCTCTGTTTTTCAGTGTGTTGTACTCTTGGAACATGAGGAAGTACCTCCATAACAGGAACTTCTACAAGGCCGCATGATGGCTCACATCGAGGAAATCAAATCTTAATTATACAAAATACAAATTTGCGGTACTTAACTTTCTCACACAGAAAAAAACAATTATGGGTTATGACATGAAAAAACTGACACATTGCTCAAAATTAGAGTAATCGATATGCTGTAAACACCATGTGGGTGTGTTTGTGTGTGTACTTTTGGAAATGAATTAGGTCTTTATTGTTTTATTAAAAGATCAAATTATCAATTATCAATTTGCCTTGTAGGCAAACTGGTGGGGGTCGAAGCTGTCTCTCACCCAGCTTCGACCCCCACCAGTTTGCCTACAAGGCAAATAGGTCCACAGAGGATGCAATTTCCACTGCTCTCCACTCCGCTCTGCATCACCTGGAGAATCCTGGGACATCAGTAAGGATGCTCTTCGTTGATTTCAGCTCAGCCTTCAATACTATCATCCCAGACATTCTTATAGAGAAGGTTGGACTCCCCCCCCCCCCCCCCCCTCCACATGTGCATGGATCAAAAACTTCCTCACAGACCGTTCACAATCAGTCAAGGTTGGCAACCAGCGATCATCCACCCTGTTACTCAGCACTGGCTCACCACAGGGATGTGTGCTGAGTCCTCTATTATACACCATCTACACCAGTGACTGCACCTTTACGCACCCCTGCAACATCATCATCAAATTTGCAGACGACACCACTCTGATGGGGCTCATCACCAACGATGATGACACCGCCTACAGGGATGAGATCCAGCGACTGTCAGAATGGTGTAACTACAATAACCTCACCCTAAACACCAAGAAAACCAAGGAAGTGGTCATGGACTTCCGCAAAACAAGAACTGATCCCCCTCCCCTATCCATAAAAGGTGACTATGTGGAGAGGGTGTCCTCCTTTAAGTTCCTCGGCACCCACATATCCGAGGACCTATCCTGGTCCACAAACACATCAGCCCTAGTAAAGAAAGCCGCGCCAGGCTGCAGACTGAACTCCTAGTGTCCTTCTACCGTGCCACTATCGAGAGTGTGCTGGTGCACGCCATCCCTGTGTGGTACACTGGTTGCACAACAGCTGACAAGAAGAGACTACAGAGGGTCATCAGAACTGCAGAGAAGGTGATCGGCTGTCCACTCCCCTCTCTGGACTTAATTGCCAGCTCAAGATGTCTCTCCAGAGCCAGGGCAATTATAAAGGACCACCTCCATCCTAACCACCACCTCTTCAACACCCTGTCCTCTGGAAAAAGGCTCAGATCCATCAGGTGCAAAACCAACAGACTAAAGAACAGCTTCTTCCCGTGCGCTGTCAGAACTCTTAATGCAAACTAAGAGTGTGTAAAGACTTCCCCAACACATCCACCCTGACACTGCTGTTGATCATCTATGTGCAATATCTCAGTCTTTCCATGTTCTGTGCAATATTTTTGGCTCATATGCAATTATTTTGGTCCCAGTCTGTTTCAATGTTTCCTACACATACACCATGTATATAGTTCCACTCACATATGTATACATATACACTGTTTTTTATTTTATTCTATTTATTTAATTATTTATTTTCCGCCTTTCTTGTATATTAGTTTCTCTTCTTCTTACTTTAGCACCTTTGTGGTTCAGCTACCCAATTTCGCTCTGCAAGAAACTGCACAATGACAATAAAAAGCTCTAAGTCTAAATTTGTTCAAGTTTTATTTCTGGCAGCAGCTGTCCATTTCCAGCCTCATTGACCATCCAATCTCTCATTCACTACACAGTTTGACATCTGCAGACAATTATCTACACATATTATATCCACCGTGTGAAGAACAGGCATTGAGGCATCTGCACGCTGCACCCTTCTGCACGTATACAATAAAAAAAAGGATTTCCATGGTGACATGGCTACTAAGTTTCGTACACAAACAACAAAATTAATTCCATCAAGAAGGTAAAGCAATACCAGATCAGACAAAAGGAAGCAGCTGCATAAAAGTAGGCCTTCATTTAGACTTGAATAAGAATGACTTACAAAATTTCATAAGCTCGGCGCTCTAAATCCATGTCTGATTTGTTTACGTTTTCCGTGTGTTGACCCTGGGATAGTGTACAGTGTTTGGAAGGGCAACGTGGGAGACTCAATCTGAGTGTTGAGGAGTAAACGGAAAATATTCAATCTGAAACCAAGATATGCTGTAATTAATGAGGTATTTAATCTGACGTTTCTCCTATAACCACTGGAATAAAGAGGCAACATTAAAAAAAACCCAAAGAAAAACAAGTGTGCTGCGAATGTTCTTCTCTATTGTCTCTGGTACTGCTTTTTTAACAGAGACATATCTAACGTGCAATTAACCAAAGTACACAAGAGTCCTGTGGGCACTGCCTACACAGGCTTTTCCCAGTTCCATCCCAGCTTCATTTTGTTCCCTTGTGAATAAAAAATAAAATGAAATCTGTGAAAAGCTCCTCAATGCTCTCCAGTGCGCTTACAGAGTCAGAGAATGATTAGGTTTGCCTGACATGAATGTTTTGGGGACAGATGTGTGTTTATAATATTTTTTGAGCCCAGCTTTGAGCCCAGCTAATTGATTCAAGCAGAAATGAGTCAGTACTGCAGAGACCATATCATGTGTTTAATGATTACCTTCATGTTGCCACATACTTCATATCATTAATCTCGATTAAATATGATATCTGTAGAAGAAGAAAAAACTAAAGCCACTGCCATGAATGAGACTAAACACAGAAAAAGGACACTGCACTTTGAGTTTGCATATAATAAAATATGCTTTGTAAATACATTTTCCATTCCCATCTAATCCTACATACTCTTTCAGAAAGTTGACATTGGAGCCATCCTGATCTAAAATTCAGCCAAGCCTAAACTACCAAGGAAACAGAAAAGGGAAAAAATGAAAAAGGGAAGTGTAACAGGAATGGATTAGTAATCCATTTAAAGCTACTCTCGCCTGTTCTCTTAGTCACAGAAGTTGCAAAGGTGTGTAGCTCAATATGACGCAAGCTCCAAGGGAATTTAGTTTGTAAAATCCCCTATAAGTGTATAATAAACCTTATCAATCACCTATGTTTGAATGCAGTCAAATATTTGAGTCCAAGGTTATTATGGCAAAGATTAAGGAGTATGAATGCAGATACATCTTCAAAAGCGTCTTTCAATTATTTACATTCATTCATCATTGCAACTTTTACAGCATGACATTGACTGTCCTGGACAACAGCAGGTGGGAACAAGGATGTCATCAAAAGAGAGGTGTGCAACTCTGATGCAGACTGATATACTGATGTTAAGATTTCAGGAGAATTTGTGCTCTACTTGAGTCATCATGAGCGGCTCTTTTAAACGGGGAAGCTCAAGACTTATTTGTTTAGGCCTGCTTTCAACCAGCGGACATTACCGTTGTCTTTTTGTATTTGTATTTTTATTTGTTGCATGCTGTTTGAAAAGTGTTATAAGAATCTACTTTACGTTCTTACTTACTTACATCTTCCAGTTCATCACAGTCGTGCTAATTGCTCTTATATGAATGCCGATTCGTAAAATATTTTTCAGTGTGTTGTTCTTTTTTGCTACTTATCCAAAATCCACAAGCGGCCTCTTCACATCAGCAACCCAAAAAATAGTATGTTTGTTGTCCCAGTCAATGACTAAGTGACCAGAGTGATCGCCACAAAGGACAAAACAGGCATTCGCATCTAAAAAAGATTACGTGTCATCAATGAGTGAAACAGACAAGAACAAGAAAACACACACTGGGACTTTGCTTTGAAAGTTTTCATAGCTGTAATATTACTGTGGAGCTACACGTCTAAAACAAGCTCAAACAGGGAGGCAGATAATCAGGAGACGTCGATCTCCTCGATCTGAATTTATCAGCTCCGACCAAAAGTATGTCTGTCGCTGCCTGCTTTTGTTTTTTCCACCAAGAATCCGGGCTCTTGATATACTTGCCAAACTTAAATTCCATTTCAAGTTAGATTCAATGTCACTGATTGCAGGGAATACGTCAGCTGTCTTCGGCTGAATTGTGTCAGTGAGACATATCATTCTCACGCACTTAAGGCTTTCCTGTCTACATCTAGAGTGCTGCCAGCACTAAAAGGACAGCATCACACAGAGATGACTCGTGCCAGCCAAATTAAATCTTGTGATCCATAATAACTCGGCTCCAATAGGTCTGGGGTATTTTTAAGACTAACAAAACTCACACACATAGCTCGCTTGCCCAAAAGGGGGGCCTCAATGCCCTCACTTACCAGCAGCGCTGTCGGACAGATGATGTTAAATCGGCGGGGAGCGACTCTGTTCAGAACTGCAACCAAGTTCACGTTGCTTTTGGTGCCATTCCGTGCATTTGAAAACAACAAACCCTGTCAGCCCACCGCTAAGGCACGCCGACAGAAGCAATCAGGGCGTTAACGCTCATGTGCAACGTTCCACCGGACGCGCAATACCGCAGAGTTTACCTCTTCTGCCTGCTATGAAGTCGCTCTGACATAGCGGTTAACATAGCGCCTTTAACAGCGGACACCCCTTCTTCACCCCCCACCCCACACACACGGTGCAGCAACGCATGCGCAATGTGGGGTACGCGCACTGGCCGCTAGACAGGTTTCACTGACTGCGAAAACCGGGCAAGTTAAAACTTGTGTACGGGCGTAGCAGCAAGCAGGACTTCTCAAAGTGCCCCGTTCAAAATCTACAGCTCATCACGATCATTTGACCTATGCCTCATAAATCCGGCTCAAACTGGACTATATTGCAGACGGAGCAACATCTGGAAAGGCTTTGCAGCTGGCTGAGATTAAAAAAATAAAAAAAAACTGTAAATGCAGCTGATACATGAAGTGCATTCTGAGCTGGGTTTTTTTTCTTTTCTTGAAATATTGAAAATGTAAAAAAAAAAAAAAAAACGTAAATTACAAAGGATAGCTGCTTTCGGTAGAGTTAAATTCTTCACAAATATTCAACTCATTTCACTTTTATTGATAGGGCTAATTTACAACAACAGCTGCCACAAGGCACTTTATACTCTCAAGACCCTACAATAAGCAAGCGTTTGGCGACAGTGGGGAAGAAGAGCTCCCTCTTTGGACAAAACCTCCCACAGCAGGCTCAGGGAGGATCAATATTTAATTATGTATAATGATTAATTGCATTATTGATGTATACGCACACAGAAGGTGAAAGGAAATGGCTGAAAAAAGGTGCTCAGTGCATCATGGGAATTTCCCACCGGCTGAAACCTATTACAGTGTAACTAAGGGATTGTTCAGGGTCACCTAATCCAGCTCTAACGATGAACCCTATGAAAGCCTAACCTTACAAGTAGAGAGAGTCTCTCAATAATTAATTAATGGCACTGATTCTTTGAGCAGTCTTTTAGGAACGGATTTTAAAAGACACCTCAATGGCTTAGAGGAAGAAATTATTGAAGTTAACTCAGAATCATTGAAAAGGGTGAAACAATTTTAGTAAAAATTAGTCATTAAAGTTGCTGTCTGTGGAACAGCTGTGAATAATTTTCTAGTGGATAAAATCCTATTTGTAGATTATTGAAGTCATTACTAGTTAAAGTTACTTGGCTCAGCAGGACTCTGATTCTTTGACAGCCTGGATGCAGCACCGAAAAGAACACTGGGGTTGACTGATTAAAAAGAAGCCAGTTTCCCTCTGTCTACTATACATATCTGTTGTGATATCAATAGCTATCTCTACAAGGGAGAAAATAGGTGCTATAAATGCACTAGACTATCAAGTAGTTTACAAAAAATCGAATTACTGAGGTAAAAGTAGGCTCCAACATTGAAACTTTGCTCATGTGCACATAAGAGTCCACATTGAGATAGTGGACTCTTATAAGTACCTGGGTGTTCACCTCAACAATAAACTGAACTGGACTACAAATACAGACATCCTGTATAAGAAGGGCCAGAGTCGACTCCACCTGGTGAGGAGACTCAGGTCCTTCGGAGTCTGCAGGACTTTATTAAGGACATTCTATGACACTGTGGTAGCATCTGCCCGTTTCTATGCAGTGGCCTGCTGGGGGAGTGGATGCACGGACAGGGACAGGAGCAGGATTGACAAACTGGTGCCGAGGTCTAGCTCCGTGCTGGGATGTCCCCTGGAGTCTGTGGGGGTGGTTGGCGAGAGGAGGATGTTAGTAAAGCTGACATCCATCATGAACAACCCACATCACCCACTGCATGAGTATGTGAGTGGGCTGAGCAGCTCCTTTAGTCAGAGACTGAAACACCCTCGCTGCAGGAAGGAGCTCTTTCGCAGATCATTCATCCCAACAGCAGTTAGACTCTATAACTCCTCAATCACGATGTCATAAGTCACTGGACACTGTGAACATCCACGGTCACCACTTCATGCATAATGGACCTTCCATGTGTATGGACATGTGCAGGTATATATGTATGTATATGTATAGATATGTATATTTAGTGTGTACATGTCTATACATAGGAATAGTAGTGGTACAATAGTTATGTCAAGCTATATAGTTTATGTCTTGCATATTCCCAACCATATCCATGATCACATACTGTGTATGCTACCGTTGTATATAGTGTATTATCTTACTTTTTTTTCATTGATTGTAATTTTTTGTATTTTTGTATTTCCTTCTGATATCTGAGCTGAGGTAATGCAAAAAATTTCCCCGTCGTGGGATCAATAAAGTCTTATCTTATCTTATCTTATCTTATCTTATCTTATCTTATCTTGTCTTATCTTATTCCATAGATGTGTCATCAAATCATAATGAATTTTACTTTGATTGCAATCATCTGTCAAACATTAACTCTTGGTTTTGGATAATTAGCATGTTGCTCCCAGTCACGCTACATAATAGTGTATTCTGACCAAAGTCAAATTTCAGTTCACTTATCCCGTCTTTACTATCACAGCAAGAAACACCAGTTTGTGTCAAGCTTTGTCCTTAAGCCTACATTTCTGCTTTCAGTGAGCGTCGTCTCACAGAAGCATTTCTTTTTTTAACACAATCAGGAGCGTGTCAGTGGAAAGTTTTGAGTCTTGGCTGCAGTTCATTAATAATAAACATTAATCCAGGCAGTTTCAGACACATCCAAATACCACGGATTCATGAATGCCCAATGATTCAATTCAATATTTTCAACCCTCTATGCTGACTCACACTGCACACAGTTATAAACAAACTTTTTATGAGACATTGTTAACTACTTTGTGATATGAAATACAATTTCACGTGAAACTCTACTGGCAGAAGCTAGAGTTCGTAATGGTAATCATTCATGGAGAATGATTTTCCAGTCATTTATGATGTGATCATGGATTTGAAATAACCTATCCCAAGTACCATGTATTCCTAGGAAGTTGTTTAGTAGTGACAAAAGACACACCCAGATACAGAGTCTCCAAGGGAGGTTACTCTGTGGCAAGACCAATAATGTTTCTTATGTTGCAATGTCCCTTCCTCTGCCCTTCTTGTTCTCACAACAACATCTGGAAATTAGTTAATTAGTAACACAAAAAATCTTATATCAGCTAGACATAACTCAGATGAGTCAAAGATCTGATGCCAGATATTTGTTGTTTCCTTGAAAGAGATACCAAGCAAATGCTGGGGAAATATTACATAATACAATGACATGAAATTGTTTTGTTCAAGTAGTAGGACATTTGATTCTCACTCTCACCAAAAGAAGCTGAAATAGTCTCATATATTCTATACTGGTTGATCCCACCTAGGGGGTGAAATTGATGGAGTTACTGTTGAAGGGTACCTGATGAACTTGTCTTTACATTTTTTTGTACAGGTACCAACATTTAGAGAGACATATTTTTTATTTGTAAGTAACAGCATGGTGTAGTCTGCCATAAGTAACAGACTAAAACATAAAAAAGAAAAGATCAGCGCTTCTGTTGGGTTAATAATAATGGATTGCATTTTCGAAACACTTAAAGCACTTTACAATCCCGCTATTCATTCACTCTCACATTCACACACTGGTGGAGGCAAGCTACAGTTGTAGCCACAGCTGCCCTGGGGCCAGGGCTGGACTGGGACAAAAAATCGGCCCAGGCACTTTGACTAGAGACCGGCCCACCAGGTATTATAGGAAAAACCATAAAGCCTTTGAATGAAAACAAACACTGTTGTGACAGTGATGTACACTGTCTTGTTGGTATATGTATGATTTCTATACGTTGTACATCAGATAAAAACTTTGGTTGTAAGATTCAGATAATTATTTAATAAAAGCTAGATACTTTAAATGAGAATAAGAAAGAAAAGTATTTCTTTGTGTCCCCCTTTCCCTGTTAATGCCCCACCTGGACCCCTGGCAAAGCTTTGCTAGACCCGCCCCTGCACAGTTACCAGCTGTCAGCTACATAAAAAAGGATCCTGGTGTTATTTGTCTCTCAGAAAGCGTTCCTCCTGCTTCCCCTTTCCCTCATCCACCTGGCCTCTTGTGGCAGCTCCGCCATAGCCACCACCAAACAACTGAGTTATTTTTACACATCTGCCAGCATCTGGCCAATCCATCACCTTTCATTGTTTATACTGTTATAAAATAAATTTTAAAAAAAATCATCGGCCCATAAAAACAAAAAATCACCATTTGCCCGGTATGCCCGATGGCCAGTCCAGCTATGCCTGGGGGAGACTGACAGAAGCGCCATATCACGCCATCAGTAGGTGAAGTGTTTTGCCCAAGGACACAAAGACCAAGACAGACAGAGGATCAAACCAGTAACCTTCCAGTTACAAGATGAGCTTCTCAATCCCCTGAACCACGGTCGCCACACAAACCACGGTCGCCCCACGACGGTTACTGGTTTGTTTATACTAGTTTTTCCTTAGAAAACTCATAATTCCTTTTTTTTGTTTGTTTGTTTTTAGAACACAGATGTTTAATTATGTAGATTTGAGAAACCACAGTCTGAACATCTTCTATATCTCTTGGCAACGAACATTCATTGGGTTCTTTAAACGAAAGCGTCGCTCCTTTACGAGTTTATTCATCCAGTTCCATCATCAAGTTTAGCTCGTCATTAATCATGTCTGACTCAGTATAAGATAGATTGTGTGCAGTCTTTCTTAAGTGGACGTCAGAATTATTTTCCCAATAATTCCCAAGAATACACTAGCAAACGGAATCTTGTATTAGACTTTTAAATGTTATGTAGAAGAAGTAGCTGCAAAGAAGCTTTATCTTTCTTCCTTGTTTCACACTGGGGAGAGGGTATAGTAAAATCATAAACACAGAAATGGGCCAAAGTGCAATAAAACAAGGTGTTCATGTTATAAACTTAATGCTGCTGGTAAAACAATTAAAACAGAAAGACTTCTATCTTTTATTTTGTCTATAAAGCTACTGTACTGTATGTGATTGTCATTTCTTATGGCTCAGTATGCTCACCAGTCACACTGAAACCACGAAAATGTTTATTTGTAACCCAGCTGCTTCATCGCTGTAGCACAGCCAGCTGAACTCACTCATCACAGGCAGAAAGATCCAGGTCAGTGCCACCGCACACTGTACAGACCACCAAGGGGACTTAAAGCTCAACGCTCTCCCAACGATAGTGATCTAAAACACACAGCTTGCTATTAAGAGACCTAAACTCTGTGCTCTCCTTTACATCTTTCTTGGTGTTGAAATTTGTGGGATGATGACACTCAACTTGCATGTTCGGGGGCTTTTCCACACCAAACCACAGTCACTGTTTTCAGTTTTAGTCTATAGACAAGTGGATGAGCATTTTAGTGATTCATCAGTATTATTCACCGAAAACCAAAAACATTTCCTTCCACTTACCCAATTCAAGGTCAATTCGAGGTGAGGGATATGACATGTTGAATCTATCCAAGGTCTAATCATGAAAAAGGTGGGGTACATCCTGTGTGGGGCTAACATAGATAACTGTTTCCACTCACAATCGCACCTATAAACTCACAAAGGCACAGTGAAACCATGCACACTCCCAGTAAGAACACACAGGCAAATATGATCCTATTTTAAGCTGTCAAATTTTAGTGAGCCTAAAATAGGTCTAGTGGATTAGAACACAGGGTACACATATCTGTGAGGCAACAATATAAACCACTGCCCTGCAGTGTCACATGTCAATCTAATCAAATCATGTTTTGTCTTTATAAACAAAGGAAACCTTTTATATTTTGGCAGATTTTAGTCTAACACTGATTGTTATATAGAACATTTATACTGTCCTGAAGCAAGACGCTTTATATACAACATGCTTAATTCACCTATTCACAGCCAGTTATACAAGCACTATTTCTATGCAGAACTGCTTGCTATCTAACATTCACACACATTCATACCCCGATGGATGCATCACAGAGCTACTTGGGTTTATTATCTTGCCCAAAGATATTTGGCATGTAGACAGGAGCAGGCAGGGATCAAACCACCAACCGATTAGTAGATGATCTGCTCTGCCTCCTGAGCTACAGGACATTTTTCTTTAAACGTTTTTAAAGGCACAGTCAGTCATTATTTTAGTTTACTTAATAATAAAAAAAAAAAAGAATACTGTACTCATAAATATACTACTCACTTCGAGCGCTATTACCTGAACCAAAGTCAGGGCTTTTACACACAAAAGGATACATTAAAATGCTTATGTATTCAGAATATTGTCACAATTACTTAGTGTCAGAAGATTAGACATCTGGAATCCTGACAATGAAGCAGCTAAACAGCAACAGCTGGTTATGAGCTAACATTATGGCACCTAATGTTAGGCTAGCGCTAAAATATGCTTCCTCTCTGATAAACAGCTTGATTAAATTCTCACATTGATTGAGAAATCATGTCCAAGTCCAACAATGCTGTGCCTTAACGTTAGCTAACACGGCACAGCAGAGCATAGCATGAGAAAACAGAATTCAGCTGACATTCTGCAATTTGCTGGCATTCATTAGCGATCATGATCAGACCATTTATAGGGCCAGAGTTTGTTAGTTTAGCTTGCTTTTTACATTACGTATGTGAAATGTGACACGTGCTTTGTCTGACGTTAACAGCCATTCACATAACTACATCTGAATGTGTGTGTGTGCGTACACATGCGCATGCTCAAGGATTTGGTAACAACAAAGGCTTCATAGAACATCTGCTCCTTTTAGAGATTAGTCTCAATTTTTATGTTGCAACGTTGGCTTGGCACGAAAGAGCCGATTATAACGGATCTCTGTTTGCAGCGCTAAATGTCTGCTGTTGTTTAGGAGGTTGGAGAAGAGTGAGGATGATATAGTGTTGAAGAAAAAACAGAACACAGTAGTACATCTTCAGTGCAAACGATTCCTTGTAAAGGGAATATAAACCCTGTCTGCTTTTTGGAAAAAACAAAACAAAAAAAAACATCACAAACATTGTCCTCCACTTGATACTGTGAATACTTTATATTCCACAATGAGTGGACTAAACTTAATGTCAGCTATCTAAAACCTGTTATTTGTTACTATGCTTAATGAATAGTGAAGTCTGCCAAGGAGAAGTGAAAGCTCCCTTGGAAGGACGATAGGGGTTCACAACAAATTTTCAACTTGATCGGACTTTGTTTCAACTATTTATTCATTAGTTATAGTTGGACCGGACCTAGTGCTGTCTGACACTGTCCAAGTGTCAGGAAGCTACAGTCTGGACAACACACATTCAAATACACCCATGCACTGCAATTCCAAACAAGAAACAATGGTTGGCAGGTTGGCAGAAATACTAACAGCAAAAGATGATAAGTCTAAAGAAATATTTAATTTAAAATGAAGAAAGAAGTGTGTTTTTTTTCCTAAAAAGGAATTACATTCCCTGTGTTATTACTCGAAGCCCAGTTCAAATGTCATACCACTGTCAGCAGTTTGTAATGGGTGGGTATTTCCCTTTCTCATACACAACCCACACACATACACACAGACCTCATGATATGACCCATTCATGTTTCCTCACTGGTACTCTCTATTGTCGGAATTTGCAGTAGAATACACCACCTAGTGGAAAAGACAACCTCCTCTCATTACAAAGCTGAGACTACAAACACAAACTCCTTTAATGTTTACATTTAAATATCTTACCCACTCACACTATAGTTCACAAGCTGTGACAGGAAAATTGAATTCCCATGCTGATCATTTTTATTGTTCTGCCACATATCCAGTGTTAAAAAAGCAATAACCGCACGCTGTGATAAAAGGAACACTAAAACGGAGGTCAGTCAGTAGCTAAGTTTCTCCCTTCCTGCGTCATATTCTTTAATTGCTGCTCCTGATGATCACAGGAAATGTCACTAAAGTGTTTATGGCTCTTTCGCATCACTTCCAGTGGAATAGCAGTCCCAGCAGGGCTGTGCTGGGACATCAGCTTGTCTTCTTTTGAGCTGTCTGCTCCATCTAATCCACTGCTAGAGCCACTCATCTGGAAATTATGAGTCACCTCTTTTTTAACCAGGTCCTCCAGGTCTGAAGAAAGAACAAAGGAATGTTTTTAAAGATATTATCTCACCCAGAGAACTGATTAATGCATATGACCCTTTTATTTCTTTTCTCTTTTTTTGCTAGTTGGATATAAAAGAAGATTTACAAGTAAAGTGTTGGGGAAAACAAACATGAAGGCTTCCACAAACTGGAGCATGCTCCTGTGCATTTTTAATGAATTCATTTGAAGTTTATGAAAACGCATCAATCTTTTAGAAGCTGTAGTCAAACACTAATCAATATATATTTATGAGGAGAACATTTTTTTCTAAATAATAACCTAGAAAAGGTCATCGCTGTACCTTTGATAAATGACAGAATCACTTAAGAATTGTATTTTATATTTACTTGGATTATCTTTATTTAATATTAAAATTTGTTTGATGATCTGAAACATTTAAGTATGAGAATCAGGATGAAGAGTTTATCACAGCACATCACTTTTATTTGTGATGTGTTAAATCAGTCTGTGATTCCCAGCTGATTTAAACAAATATGGTTTTAAACATGGCATGACTGATCTCAGCTCGTGTTCATATCACTCTCTTCTCATTACTTACACTGGAGTACCGTCCTGTTGACAAGCGTATAGGCTTGAATGGGGTTCCTGCTCAGGTCAATGTAGTAGTAGAACTTCAGCTCCTTAGGGTACTGAGAGTGGGACAGGCTGTGAAGCAGAGGAATCATCCTATTGGACATGGGTCCCTCTGTCAGTACCTGGTGCATCATATAATTACACCAATCATCCTGAACAAAATTAGGAGTGATAAGCAGAGCTCGTAAGTGACTGTTCTCCACTGCCTGACAAAACTCGGTGCAAACTGCACCTCCTGGACATGCGTCCCTCTGCCACAGAAAGCACCTGAGGCTGCGGGGCGAATCCTCGAGGAAGGAGACCAGGCGTGTGGCCTCTTCAATGTCACTTTGGGCGCTGCTGTGACAAACAAATACGTCATACTTTCTTTTCCATCTCAACTCAGAACTGAGAACAGTAGGCAGCTGCCATGGTTTTGTGGGGGTTCCCCCGGGTGATGATGACAGCGACGACGAAGAGCACGACGGTAATGTAGATGAGGATGATGTTAATGCACCGCTAACAGAAGACACTGAACCTTTTGTGGCTTCTTTATTGTGTTGCTTTGATAAAGATCCTCTCGATTTCAAGAGTTTCTGGAACCAACCTAAAGGAAACAAAAAGATTTTAAGGTTGATTTGTTTTTCTTTTTAAGTATAAAGATTTCCTGACATTCCACACAACTTATGGAAAATCGTGTGAATAACAGTAGATATTTTTGTCACATGTGCACAAACAAATCCTCAAAAGGATTCTGATAAGATTTACACTGAAAGAAGTGACCAGAACTTTTTACTTACCGTGCATGTTGCTGAGGTCATCATGGTTGTTCAAATCGTATCCAAAGTACTTCTGACAAATAGATATAGATAGTGATAGATAAATAGATAGTGTTGAATTCAATCGGTGGGAGCTTCTAAAAATCCAATTTCTCCACTCTTTAAAAACATCGCAACCCGAGGCTGTAGCCGAAAAGCTAACTCACACAATAGCAGCAAAGAGAAAGTCACTGATATCATCATAAAATGAGGAAGTTAGAGACTGCTGGAAGGGATGTCTCAGCATGTGCAGTCAAATTTCAAATGCAAAAACTGTCAGACTTCACTGAGCACCTTATTCATTGTTGTAAACTGACATTTATCAAAAAAAAAATTTTTTTTGCTTTTTAAAAAAAACATATGGTAGAAAAAACTGATCTCATAAAGAACAAAATGAAGTGGGAAGCATGAAGACAAGGTGGGAAATGTTAATAGGCCTAACCATGTCCACAAATCTATTTCTGTAATCCATGTGTTACTATGGTTTGCATTTCCAGCTTCACCATGAAGGAAGTTAATAAAACCACTGTCATATATTTAAACAAGAGGAAGTTTGGGGTGACAGTAAGCCTCAACCCCCCCCCCCCAACACACACACGTTATGTATGAAAAAAAAAAAAAAACCTCATGTACTATGTTAATTGTGGTGCGGGGGAACCCTTATTTGGGCTTTCCCCACATTTCAGCATTTTTGAAGTGTGGGAAGATTTCAGTATAATTAGTCTATTAAAATTTGAGTAGCAGGGTCCATATGAGTGCACCAGAGGTGGGCGGGTTTCGTGCATCTGCCCGCATAGCAACCACTGCAAAATGATACCATGTACTTTTTTGCCCCTCAGAGGCATGAGCTTTCATGCTTTTTTTCCCTTCTGCTATGCCACCTTTTGTTACACTTTAAGGATATTGGCATTTTGGGGTTGTCTCAAGTCCCAGAACGTGAATTCTCTAATCATTTAAAGTAACTGAAAAAAATATGGTAATAGCTAGCCAGTAAAAACTAAAAAGAAAAAAGATTTTAAAAAGCAAAGTAACTCATCATTACACATGTATAGATGTTTCAGAGTTTCAGTCAGTAAAATGGTTGCTTTGGTTTGGTTAATCTCCCCTGGGAATGGAATTTGCAATCAGTTCTGTCTGTCTGTTAGCAGTCTAGCATCCACAGTTTTTAAGGCATTATTTTCAGTTTTTTTCTTTAATACCAATAACAGTTTCACCTGATTTAATTTTTGTTTAAATCTGGTCAAGTTCACACCTAATGTGAAAATCAGCAAAAACTTTGTATTACTCACAATTTTTCCAAATCCAGAAAATTTCTCTCCACAGATAAAACTCTTTTTATTAGTAATGCCCATCAGGAGATCCAGGAATCTGGAAACAGCGAAAACAGGTAAGGCCAAAAATAAGTAGTGTGACGGACTGAATCACAAGTGTCGGTGTCTCACAAAAACCCACACTGATAGATAGAAGAGATAAAGAATAAGTAGAAGAAAGACAGATAAAAAGGATGAGCCAGCACTATCTTGTCTATTTAGTATTTTTACTACACTGTGTTAAACTGGGAATTTATGGGTGAAGATTTATCTTCTATCGCCATGAGCAGCATATAATTTCCTAGGCCCTAGAACCTGTAGAGAAACAGTTTTACAAGTTTTCTTGTATATTTACAGTACAGTTTGTAGTACTACATGTATGCACGTAGGAAACATACAGACCAATCACGTGCATTGTAACTCGTCACACATGAAGCTACTCAGCCAATCATTTAGTTTCTTCAGTGCAACCCTGCGAACACGCGCGTGTGTGCAAACAGAGAAGTCTGAGAGGAGATGAAACACAGAAGTCCAAAGACAAAAGTAAAAGCAACAGAGAGAGAAAAGCGGTCGGTAAAAGCTGTTCTTAATAATTCTTGATGTGAAGGAGGATAAAGAAGATAAGGAAACTTCCCGTTCCCTTTTTTTTATGACAAAAGCTCATTTATTTTAGTTTTGAATGTAAAAGAACATTGTTCAATTTTATTATTATTCTATTATTAGAGAATTCTCGAGTTCATGGTGAAATAATAAGCATAGTTCAAAGTATTATTTAACTGAATGTTTTTTTCTTTTATTTGAGAGCCTGTTGTTTGACTACATACAGACACTGATTCAACTATTAGGCTACCTCAAAATATATTATATTGAATTATGTGTTACTTTGTAATAACTGAAAATATTATAAAACAATAATACTTCTGGACCTTAATTTGAGGACTTTTTCTTTAATTGGACTTAGATTAGCTTAGATTTTAATTGCCCTGTCTTCGGCTTATATTATTACTATCAAATAACACAATTATTTACCTGAAATGTTTCTTTAGGTAGTAGCTTATACTGAGTACTCAGGGAACTGTAGGGGAATTTTTGCTGGTTATTTTAACCCAGCTGTTTCCTCTTGGTGGTTTCATATTTACCTTTTTTGTTTCTCTTTTTGTCATATGCAAGAAGAATATGAAAAAATGGTGCTGTACCTTAGACGGTCTGTACCACCAGTTGTCCACACACACACACACACACACACACACACACACACACACACACACACACACACACACACACATATATATATATATATATATATATATATATATATATATATATATATATATATATATATGTAGCAGGTATATATATATGCTTGTTTTTATTACATTTTTAATAAATGGCAGGTTGGTTCATCTGCCTCCATCTCAACATATTCCTCATTCCTACTCTGTTATACGAACAATCTGCATATTGTTCTTGACTACATCCATGAAACTTTGTGGTCTTGCTGTTTTCCTCCTGCCGGGCAGCTCTTACCTCCACTATCTCTGTATATGTCCAAACTACCTCAGCCTAGCTTTTTTCACATTGTCTCCAAAGCTTCCAGCCTGAGCTGTCCCTCTGATGAACTCATTTCTAATCCTGTCTGTCCTGGTCATGCCCAATGAAAGTTTTAACATCAACTTTTTGTCAGTGCCCCCATCTCCAAACTATACATCATAGCAGGTCTCACTTCCACTTTACAAACCTTTACTATCCTCGCTCGCTGATATCCTCTTGCCACAAATCTCCACTGACACTTGTCTCCACCCATTCCACATTTCCTGCACTTTTCTTGACCTCTCTTATGCACTGTATGTTGTTTTAGATAGTTGACCCCAGGTATTAGAACTCATCTGCCTTCAGTACTTCTATTCCTACAGCTTCACAGTTACACTCGCCTCATTCTCATTCGGACATGTACTCTGTCTTGCTTCTACTGGCTTTCATTCCTCTTTGCTCCAGAGAACACCCCCCCAGATACATAAGAGATGGGTGGATCGCTGGTATTATACCAGTGCTGTTGTTGGTATGAGATCGACACTAGCGTTATGTTGTTTGTAACCTCTAAGTTTAGTATATTATTATTTAGTATATAATTATTATTATTATTATTATTATTATTATTATTATTATTATAACATCACATATTTAGTTATTTTTATAGCCTATAACACATTTAAACAACAAAAGTTGACCTAAAGAGACAGGCCCAATACAAATTATTTTTACAGGTAACTGGTAAAAATATTGGCATTGGTACTGGTAAAATAGACAGGAAAACACTACCGGTTCATTGAAATGACAACTGCGCAAGCGCAAACCTCAGCAAAAAAAAAGCCGGAAGTCAACATCACTTCCTAATCGTGCCTCTGACGTGTCTAAAACAGTTTTTTCACTGGTAGTGGGTTTCACTCCTGGGGCATTTATTATCAGTTTAAGTATTATCCGGTAAGAGTTCGTGTTCTGAATGGCAGGCAGGAGCCGTTAAAATGACACTGTGTATTTTTTAAACCCAGGGCTCTCTTTCGCTTTTATCCACATATCTGTCTGTGTTTTTATTTAATCCAGGTACGTGCTTAGAAGATGCTAGACTTCTTCACCATCTTCAGCAAAGGGGGGATAGTGTTGTGGTGTTTTCAGGGAGCCGGTGTCACTGAATCCTTCACGGGGCCGGTCAACGCTTTGATCCGCTCGGTGATCCTTCAGGTGAGCCTCACGGCTAGCAGCTTGTGGCTGTTGTGTTTTTATCCAGCTCTCTGTAACAAGGGGCCAGCTAATGCTAGCACTAACGGGTAGCTAATGCTAGCACTAGCTTATGGCGTAGCGATCAACTAAATAAGCTTCTTCTGGGCTGTGTGCCCCCCCCCCCCCACCTCCCCCCGCATACCACTCATTCATATATAAGTTTAATATTTCCTGTGCTATAGTGACGTAATTTAGGTGGTTGAAAACACACACAACGATAGCTGCAGTAGCAGAAGCTCCCGTTTACATGCTGTTGATGTTTGTTTTTTTCAGGAGCGAAGTGGGAACAGTTCGTTTAGTCATGGGGGCTTGAGTCTTAAATACAAGCTCGACAACGAGTTTGAGTTGATTTTTGTGGTAAGTTGTTCATATAAGCGTTGAATGAATTAAAAAAAATCAGGTGGGGATAGGTGTTTGTGTTTTATACGTGTTTATGATCATTGCCTTTTTCTCGTTTCACCTGTGCATCTCTAGGTGGGTTTTCAAAAGATCCTGACGCTGACATATGTGGACAAGTTTATAAATGACGTCCAGCTTCGCTTTAGGGATCGCTATAAGAATGAGCTGGAGCAGAAGGGAGCTTTAAAGCTGCTCAACAACAGCTTTGAGTTTGAAAATGACTTCAAGGTTCTTCTCAGGTAAAGAAACAAAGTAATTTCCGTAATAAAGACTTAGGCACCAAACAACACACAGGCCAATGTCTGTAGGTAGGCATGGAAATTGTGTATTGGTTTTATGTGCAAATAATGTTATTAGTAATATAAAGCCAATTCATTCATTGTCTTCCGGTAATCCAAATTCAGATTGTGGTGGCAGCAGGGTAAGCAGGGCATTCCAGAGATGATTCTTCCCAGCCACACTTTTCAGTTCTTGGGCGATTGCACAAGATATAAATCTCTCCAGCGGGTTCTGAGTCTACCTTAGCATCTCCTCCCATGCCCAGAAAACCACCAAAGGGAGGCCCCCAGGAGACATCCTAACCAGATGCTTGAATCATCTCAGCAGCTTTTAACATGCAGGAGCAGCAGCAGCTCTACTCTGAGACCCCTGCAGATGTCACAGCTTGTCACTCTTATTTACCCTATAGGCAGGGATTATACTTTCCACAAGTCTGCTAGAGTTCGCTTGGGTCCCGCTGACACAGTTTTCATCATCAGATGGTTAACATGAGGGTCCACTTGGACGTTTGCGTACTTGCCCGCGTTACTGCTGAGGCTGCACCAATCTATCGGCCCAACTTGCACTCTGTCTTTCCATCCAATTCCAAGCCAATTCCAATTTTATTTTAGCAGCAATCGAAAATCAAGTCTGTCTTGATAATGGCCAAAATATGTTTTTAAATATTTGTTTTACATGCCACATAAGAAATATGATCAAAAAGCTGTGAGATTTAATAGTTTTGTTGTATGTTTGTTTTATTAACTTAGAAAAAGTGAAAGATGCATCCCTGACAGTTTCTTTTTGTTATTACCTATGTTGACATATATTAATTGTTTATCAAAAGTGTGGCGGAGGAGAGCAGTAAAGCTCGAGGCCCTGCCGGGATGCGGACCTTTGAGCAATCTGGGAAATCTCAAAAAACTGTGAAGTCAATGATTGAGACAAAGGGTGGGGACAAAGGCAAGGAACAGGGTGGCAAGAAGAATAAAAATGCCAAAAAGGAGGGTAAGTGCTCTCTCTCGGTTATAAAAAGCAAACTCTAAATGGGTAAGGGTAACATGATTTCAAACTCAGTTGACTCTAATCCTTTCCAGCTCCTGCAGCTCAGCCTGCCAAAGGGGATCAAGACAAGGCCTCAGCCTCTGGCCAGAAGATGGTGGAGAATGGTAACCAGAGCCTGACTGCCGAGGAGATCTTGCAAAAGAACAGAGAGGAATTCTTCCGTAAGCACAGGCCAGGAACTTCTGAAAAACCCAGGTAAAGCAGCTGATACTTCCATTTAAAAGAGAGAGCAGGCCAAGAGCCATGTGTGTTTTAAAGACGCATCCTGATGTCATTATCAATCTGTCCTGAATCCCAAGTTTATTATTTTTAATTTTTGTCTTATTATTTAAAATTAATTCATTTTTCTTTTCCCCAAAACTTATATTAAGTGTTACTTGTGTGTGTGACTGCTGTGTTGTGTTAGAGCCATGGTTTGATGATGATAATTGATTATTTTCTTTCCTCCTCTTGTGCAAAGCATGTTGAGACACTCATTTTTTTTTTTAATTCTGATCTCGTTCTCACAGTAAGTCGCCAAAGCCTCAGAAGCCAAAGGGGAAACAAAATCGTGTTTGGAACATGGGAGGCAGCAGCACCAGGGATCTGGACTACAGCGACAAGAATGGAAATGGTTCTCCAAATGGTGCCGAACAGAACCTGGAAGCACAATTTGATCCGGTATTTAGTGGTCTTTAATCTAACCACCTAGATCCCTAAGAGATCTGCAGTTAGATTAATGTGATTAAAATAAGTGACGAGATGCCACATACTTAGTTCCTCGTTTGTTTTTCAGGAAATGCAGCCAGCCTCCATGAAGGGAGACTTGCTGTCTGTGGAATACGAGTCCAGTGACGAAGAGGAGATGGAGGAAGAGGATGAGGAAGTGGTCATCAGAGAAACAAGCAAGCCAAGGTATGAAATATTAGTTTTAGAGTATCAGGAATAACATTCTTAATGTTGTTTAAACTATAATTTGTGCATTTCTTTCTTTCGTTTTCAGTTCCAAAAAGGGTGGAGGTTTGTTTGGGATGCTGAAGGGCCTGGTGGGCTCCAAGAGTTTAACCCGAGAGGATATGGAACCAGTGTTGGAGAAGATGAAGGACCACCTGATCGGTATGAAGTCAGCTGCAGAAGGCATGATAGCCTGGTATTCGTTGTCTGGTATTCATTTTCCTCCTTTCTGATCACACAGCAAAGAATGTAGCAGCCGACATTGCCTCCCAGCTGTGTGACTCTGTAGCCAAAAAACTGGAGGGCAAAGTCATGGGCACATTCACCAGTAAGTGCACATTATATACATAGCAAAGTATTGATTTGTAATTTATAGTATGGTTTAAGGATCATGTTTATATTCCTTCTTCCTCTGAGTGCACCAGTCCGCATGCTGGGAAGAGTAATAAAATTACAGTAATCCATTTTAAACATGAAGTGTATGTCAAAGCCTCTCGAACTGATAAGTAAAGTCAATTAACTGCAACTCTTGTTGTTAAAAAATAACTCTGATGATATGAATGCTGTAACAGTATGACCCCTTTGACTTGATTCACATACTTGGCCTTAACTGGCAATTCCAACTTATTCATTTCTTTTATTCATTGTAATTATGAATTGTGATACTATGTTACTTTATGGTGTAATTATATTAAATACACTACATCTGTAAATGATGTTGTGCAGACTAGCACATATGGGTAACGCCTTGTGTGTGTGTGTGTGTGCAGCTGTGGCCTCAACAGTAAAGCAGGCCCTGCAAGACTCACTGGTGCAGATCCTGCAACCCAAGCGAAGAGTGGATATTCTGAGAGATGTCATGGGAGCACAGAGCCAGCAAAGACCTTTTGTCATCACATTTTGTGGTGTCAATGGAGTGGGAAAGTCCACCAACCTGGCAAAGGTGAATTGACATTGAAATATTTCTGCTTTTTGGTAATTTGAGTAATTTACCGTGTCCTTGTAAAGGTAAACTTTCCTTTGCCTTGGTCTAGATCTCCTTCTGGCTGATAGAGAATGGTTTCACTGTGCTGATCGCAGCCTGTGACACATTTCGTGCTGGTGCTGTGGAGCAACTCCGCACTCACCAGCGCCGCCTGAACTCTCTGCATCCCCCCGAGAAGCACGGTGGACGACCTGTAGTCCAGCTTTATGAGAAGGGTTATGGGAAGGATGCTGCTGGAATTGCTATGGAGGCCATTGCCTATGGTAAAAAAAATAAATCTACTGTGTTGGTAACTGAAAGGATTTGGCATTAGTAAGGGGTTGCTGGTTGATGCCACACAGCACAGTGTGTTGTACCTTAGCTGTAAGGAAGGGATGTGGCACTTTTAATATTAGCATTGCACCCATTTCAGCATCACTTGTTTACCTTTCCACTTTTGATCCCTGTAGCCCGCAACCAGGCCTTTGATGTGGTGCTGGTGGACACTGCTGGACGTATGCAGGACAACGCCCCCCTAATGACAGCGCTGGCCAAGCTTATAGCAGTCAACATGCCTGACCTAGTGCTGTTTGTTGGGGAGGCTCTGGTGGGCAACGAGGCAGTTGATCAGCTGGTAAGATCACTCAGAAAGTTGAAATATTTTTTTTTGTACATATAAGAGGTAATAATTAGTTAATTTTCAATTTGAAGTAATACAACATTTAGTTCATATCTGTATGAGTCATGTGATCTGCTGCTAGAGCTTTCAGTCAGTGTCTAACGCTACTAAAAAAGAACTTGGTTAGGTTAAAAAAAATTCTATGCATTCAATTGTCCAGCAGAGGGCAGTGCTATTGCATTAAGCTGCTGTTTTGTTACACCCCTGCCTCTAGACAGCATTAGGTTGGAGATTTACATGTGAACTCTTTCCTCAGCAGTTTGTACCTGAACAACTCTGCTTTTGCTTCATGTCCATAGGTGAAGTTTAACCAGGCTCTGGCAGACCACTCCATGTCTGACAAGCCTCGCCTCATTGATGGAATTGTTCTCACCAAGTTTGACACTATTGATGACAAGGTATTTTATTGTGATCATTTTACCATCGGGGCCATCTCATTTCTGTGATTTAAAGAATATTCGAATGCAGTTTGGTAATTAGTTTGCAGCTGCTTTCTGCCTTGTGAATAATTTGCATTATTTCTCATTCGTCATCCTTCCTTCTATACAGGTTGGTGCTGCCATCTCCATGACTTACATCACAGGCCAGCCTATTGTGTTTGTGGGCACGGGGCAGACCTACAATGACCTGCGCAGCCTCAACGCCCGTGCCGTGGTCAGCGCCCTGATGAAGGCATAAGTTGGCCGCATGTTCTTCTGGTTTATTCATCATTGCAGAGAAGCCTTTGCCACACTGCCACAAGATGTTCCAGCCCCGCTATAGCCCATGTTTCCATGCTGCTGCCCTGCGCCCTCTGCTTTTGGAATTAATTGAATGAACTAAATGTCTCACACAGGATGTTATTCTTCCAGTAAAAGGACAAGTGTGCATTTGAAAAGACAGAACGTGTTGCATCAAAGCCAGAGGAGCCTCCCTTTGTATTATTTTTAAACATTTGGGCCAAATTTAGAAAGTACCTCAGATCAGCTTGTGTTCCGAGGAAGTCTCATTCAAATGATATATTTTCTGACTGGACCTAGGCTGTGCTATCGGTTTACTGGTTTACACAGCAAAAGCTTGGAAAAGAAAAAAGCTCCCTACCTGGCATTTGTCAGTCAGATTTCTTTCATCTAAATGAGGTCGGGTAGTGCGTGTTTGCTGGATGTGACATTTCAGCAGCTGCCTGTGCCTGAGGAAAGTTTAGTGACCACAGTGCCTGTCTGTCTCCTGTCTTCTCAGTTAACACTTCAACAATGTGGATACTTACCCACTAATTTCATGGCTTTGCAGGTCAGAAGAAGCAGCCCCACTAGTCTAGTGGGGAAGACAGTTTATGATTTACAGTAGAGTGGGTGTGAATACCAGCACTTATCAGGTTAGATGTTTTTTTGTGTTCAACAAGAAGAAAATCACGGCATAGAAAAATCAAGGTCGACAGGGCAGTGCATCAAGATTTCCTGAGCAAATTAACAGTTATGATCTAAAAGTCATCTCCCAGAGCTCCTCACCTATATAACACCCAGTTAATTCATTGCCATTACAACATGAAGACTTTGATTCCCCAGTTTATAGTGGATGAAAAGCAGAAATCCATTTGTAAGTTTAGGTTTTTCTTGTTCTTACAGGTGTCCATAGATGTCAGACTACACTTCTAAGTGGTCAGTTAAAGTTCTGTGGCCCTTTGACTTATTTCCCCCTCTGATTCATTCATCATTTGTAAGAGAAAATTGAACTTTTAAACATTTCGGCCCCCCTTTAAAATGTGGTAGTGCAATATGAGAACTATAAAGAAAATTTGAGATAATTTATGAGAATGTAAACGTTTCTAAATAAAGCTGCTATATGGTATGACAGCCTCTAAAGTGGCGCTTGTTGTACTTTGTGTTAGAGATGCATGTACGAAAGGACAGATGGAATACCAAAAGCTTTATTTTGAAAATGGTGCTTATTATTATAAATACTACATCAGAAAACACATGCAAGTATTAAAAGTACAAAAAGGGGCTTTTAAAGAACTTTTTTTTTCTTTATTTTCAGCACAAGAGTGGCAAAGAGGTTGCTACTGCCAGGAACCGCTCTGATATGAAAACATCTGAATGTACGTTTTTACGACAGTCGTTACAGTAACTCGTCCCTTTCCCCACCAAGCAGTGTGCAAATCAAGTTTTCCAGGTTGTGGGATGAGCATGACTGATTCAATCCATTCACACAAGACTTAAAATCGAGAGAAGGGGTTGTGCGTTAAGCTCAATGCGTATTTACTGTATGTTGAAAATTCAGCATAACAGCATGTTTAACTCTACTGTGGATTCACATGTAGTGTTTCTGTCGAACTGAAAAGGAAACATCCCATTCAGTTACCCGGATGCTTCCCACAAAGTGGATGTTCCAGCAACATTTAAATCCAGTATAGTAGGGGATGCCAGGCAAACTTTTTTCCCTTTTAGTTAAAAATGGAATGAGAAGGGAATCTGAAAAATAATGATGTAATTAAGGTTCCCCGTAGATTCCTAAATGTATTCAACAAAATCAGACTTGATCTGTGAGTAAAGCTGTGGAGGAAAATGCATCTGTCAAGAGTATGCGGTTGAAAAGAAGTGGAAGGAATTGTCTGAAAAGCTTAAAAAAAAGTCAAAGAACATCTACTGAAATGATGCCACTGACAATTGTTAATACTGCCACACCAGTTTGTGGAAAAAAATACCAGTAGTTTTTTTTTTTTTTTGTAACTAAAAATCAAGACAGACTTGGATTTTCTACCAGCATACAGTCAGAAAACAGTTCTGAACAGGACGTTTAGTCTGAAAATTTCTTTAGCAAGAGGCCGCAGCTCAGAGCCAAAGAGACGAGTTCAGTCTTAACCTTGAAGGAGGCTTTTCTGTGTGTTAATACCGATCTGCTGTTCCTCTCCGTTCTGTGACGGGGATCCTGCGGATACACATTGAAAAGAGACAACGTGCAAAGAGTAAGCAAGTAAAATTTTATTTGTATAGCACCTTTCTAGATAAAAAGATCACAAAATGCTTCACAAAGAGCCCACATTTTTGATAGATACTGACAAAGAACATCCATGACCTAACTCAACCCTTCCCGTGTCCTCTTTCCTGTCCTTATTTCTCATCTTGTGAAAAACTGAAAGCTCTTTTATAGAGCCCCAGTGCTAAAATAAACTTTTTTTTGTAAATGTGGTGGGCCCTTTAACGCAGATCATTCAAAGGCAGACTAATGTGTTCCGATTCATTCTGCTTACCCCAGCCATTGGTGGACACGTCACGGTTGCAGATCTCATTGGCCAGCCTCTCAAAGTACTCAGGCAGATCAGCGTACTCGTCTCCATAGGAGATGACCTTGATGCCCTTGTCAAGCATGTTGTCGCGCAGCTTCTTGAACTCTCCCACATCCTCTCGCCGCACGAGCATGAAGTGCTCGAGGTCCGACTTGTGTTTAACCGCCTCCAAGAACAGAGCCTGGAAGGTTGTGTCGTCTACTGTGCGGCCGCAGCCCAGAAAGACAAAGGATTTGGTCTCGTACAACTTCTGAATCTCACGCTGCAAAAAACACCCAGTGATAAAGCTGTATTATTTCATTCACAGGAGAACCTTTCAAATAAACTAGTGCACGTCCAGAGGAAAATTGTAAATCATTTCCAAGACTCTACCTGAGTGTTATATCCTTTATAAATGTGTACATCTTAAGCCAAAAAGGGGGCAGAAAGCAATGAACGTTAGTGCCTACCATAACCTCAGTGTTCCTCAATACATTCTGATAGCCAGCAGGGTGCAGTACGATACCACTGGGGTTGGTGTAAACACCATGGATATGCAGAACACTTAACCTCCGTTTCTCCTGAGCCCACTCCAGCACCTAGACACACAAGCACACACGAGTGCACACTTAACAGTCCATTGCACAAAATCCTGTTCTGGCTGGGAATGGAGCGCAATCACTGAGCAGCAGTGAGAGGATATTCGCCCTGATGGAGATGAGGCATAAATACCAGGACTGAGAGGCAAAGTAACGGGTCTCTCGGAAATCTCTGCTCACTCTGGCAAACTTGTGTTCTCTTTAAGAAACCACTCAGCTAAGTTTAAATGTGCTGGGACATAAATGATTGGACAGCTGAGAATTTGCAGAAAACTTATTTGGTACTTAAAAGAAATGTTTTGTACTAGAAAAACATGTGCTTCCTCTTCAGCCCACTTTAAAGCCAAAAATCAAATATTATTCAATGATTAAAAATGGAAGTTAAACTTCCCTCCACCTGCCTGACAGAAAGGGCTCTTTCAGGTCAAAAGCCTCGTTTATTTTTTCTCCTAAACCGGCCAACAGGGAACTTCACTGGAAGCCAGTGTCATAAATGTAACCCGAGCACAAGACAGTGCTCGGGGCAAAGTTGAAGCAAGATTTCAATTTGTCATTTATTTTGTCTGAATTTTAGGGAGTCATACCTACAAACCTTCCAAAGTGCTCGTGGTATCACATGATGTTGGGGACCTTTGCCCTCATTTGAAAAAAGAAAAAAAAAAGACAAAAAACCCCAAACAGCTGACGGCATCTATTGCAGCAAGAAAGATCAATCACGTTTCAAGTAATATTTACCTTCTTCTCATCTGTCAGGTCCAAAGACTCCAGCTTGGTGCCCTGATGGGCTGCATAAATTTCCAGCAGGTTGTCAAAGTTGGTAGTGAGAACCAGTGCGCCGCTCTCCATTAACTGCAGCACTGACCGCAGTAAGTGTTTCCCTGCGTGCTCCATCTTGCACTCCAAATCATCAAACACTTCGTACAGGCAGTCCTTGAAGAACGTGGACCTTACATTACCTGTTCTCTGTTTAAAAAGGAAGGAAAGGAAAAGATTAGTGGATAGTTTTTTGCCCAGTTGGGGCTTTTACTTCAAGATGTAGTAGGTATGGAGACCTGTGTCTAGTTGCAACTGCTAAATGAGCATTTTAGACCAAACTTGAGCGCACCTTACTAATGCAGCCATGTGATTCAGGCATAACAAAGGATTTAAACTTGTTGTTAAAATGCCTCTCCTTGGCACAGCCTTTCACGATAATTTAAGTGAAACTTAGGTGGCGCCGAAGAATAAGATAGCTGGAAAAAACTGTCTAAGGCACATTCACTTACTTCTTCTAGTAACTAATAGACTTCACTTAAGTCTATTTAGAGATTACAGGCTGTGACTTAAACCTCATCCTCACCTGGTGAAGCTTTTATTTTTTTTAAAAAAAGAAAAAGGTGGAGGTGGGGGAACTGGGCTGCCAAGAATAGCTAAAGGACAATTCAGAAATGCACTGACCACTGTGATCCTAGGACAAGGAAATACTCCGCGGACTCTCACAGATTACAGCTCTAATGGGCTAAACAGCAGGAGTCCTTTCCACAGGAAGAAACTCATTATCCACATCCAGCATCTACAGCACCCATCCTGAAGGCCGTGTCCTTGGCCTGTCTCTGGTCAGGACTTACGTAATAACCAACTAAAGCACTCGAGACCAACTCTGTCTTGTAATTCTAATCCTAATTTTTGCACTTAGCACTTAGCAGCTTTACAAACAAAAACACTCACACTTTAATTTTTCAGGAGCACAGTAAGAGAGAGTTCAGTGGGGGAAAAAAAGTATTTAACAAAATACTATGATTTGTCTTAAGTAGTCATTGCAATACAAATTGAAGATTAAACATCTCAGATTATGGTCTAAACAACTATCAAAATTACACGCTTCCCTGAATTGAGCCAAACCTGAATTGAGTCAGCACACTTGTAATTAGCCTCTTCACTGCCAAGGATTTCAGGCCTAGACAGTCTCTTTAGGTTTTAACTTTGGATTACCCCCATTACAGACCGCAGCCAACCTACAACTACACAAATCCATGAAAGTGGGTTAAACTGTCTCTGTCTTATGTTATTGGAGGTCTCTGACACTATTACACAGCTGCTGAGTTCTGTCTAAAGCACTGTACAGTAGTTGCTCTGTTAGAGCAGAGTAAAACTACAATGTACATCTACCTAGCTCTAGTGCTAGCATGTGTGCTTCTCTTCACCAAGAGAAATATTTGCACATGGGTTTTTGTGAATTAAATGCCTATAGGCATTTAACACTCATACAGACTATACATTACTGTGTGCTTGCACTGGACTTTAACTCTGCTTGAATGTGAAATCTGGGCTGTGTGAGTGGGAGTAGGGGACTGCTGGTTCACATTATTCTATGCTTGTTTTTTTTCCTCAGCATGTTAGACCCGGCTGTGTCTGTGGCCAACGGGAGTGGGCTGGTGTCTGCACGACTGTGGATTGAAATAAACACGATGGATAAAGCCATAAAAGCGCTGTTTGTTCCCTTTGTTACAACAGGCTGAGGGCTGAAACAAAGCGTGTTTTATCAATGTCAAAGGTGCGATGAAACATGACTAACACAGGAGGCAAACGGTATTAAGTCTTCCATCTGCCAGCCCAGCTCCAGAGCAGACCGGTTCAATAGTAAGAGAACTGAGTCACATGTAAATCTATCAATCTAGCAAACTAATGAGTCCAGCGAGCCGTGGTTTGGTTAAAAAAAAAAAAAAAACTAAACATTGTCAAAGGAGCTTGCAAAGAAAAGCGTCTGGACTTCTTTAAGTTACTTGAAGACGTTTCACCTCTCATCCGAGAAGCTTCTTCAGTTCTAAGGTCAAATGGTGGAGAGTCCCAGATATAAACCTAGTGGGAGTATCCCCCCACAGAGGGACAAAAGGACCCCCTGATGATCCTCTAATCGCCTGAGTCAAGGTGTGAAACTGGGTGTGGGTCCCAATCAGCCAGAGTTTCGGGTGAGTTCATAGTGAAACCTGGCCCCACCTTATCATGCGAATTCGCAGGAATTTGCATGAATTCCTGCGAATTCGCATGATAAGGTGGGGCCAGGTTTCACTATGCGAATTCGCAGGAATTCGCAGGAATTCGCAGGAATTCGCAGGATTATGCGAAACCTGGCCCCACCTTATCATGCGAATTCGCAGGAATGAGAGGTGAAACGTCTTCAAGTAACTTAAAGAAGTCCAGACACTTTTCTTTGCAAGCTCCTTGTAGTCTTTGCAAGACTACAATGACCTGGATGACTGAGAACCTTCACAGACATAAACTAAACATTGTTTTCTCACCTGCAGCCTCACACAGCCAGTGGAAAAAAAATGATAGCAATGCGCTGCATTTAAACACGTGGCACAGTAACCGTCTTCAAAAACACACAAGAGGGCTCAGGATCTGACTGTAAATGTTTTGTGTTCTTCTACACATAGTACACGCTGGCGGTTACACACAAATGTCAGGTTTATACGGTTGAATAATTTAGAATAATGTGACTCTACTTTGGATAAATCCTGAGCTCCAGCTGAGTCTCAGTCCTCCTCAAACAGATGAATTCACCTTTATCTTCAGCCTCCTCTCCTTTATCTTAACTGCCATACCTTTTTCAGAGATAAACACATATAAAACATGCACTTAGACTGTGTCATTTTTGTCAGGACATCACTGCATTCTGGCAGTACCACACCTCTTCTGTGCAGTGTGTCACTGAGCCTGTGAAAGCTCGTAAGGTTACTGTTATGATTAGCTGGTCAGGTAAAGGAAATTCCTGACAGCTTGGGTAACCTTGATTGGCTCATTATAACATTTCAGGTGTTATTAACCTATGATATTTACCTTTGATGTTTTACATATCTCAAAATATTATGCTTTCATCAGTCATCACTGTAAAGGGTAAATGGACTGATTATTTTCTACTTAAAGCAATTTTGAAAGGAAAATACTTCCCACTCAACAGGTCAGGGAATATCTTGTCGCATTTTTTTAATTTGTAGCCTTGCTAGCAAAATATTTTTTACAAGGGCGACCGGTCTGGACTGCTGGAAGTTCAGTTTAACATTCAGACTATTCCTAAGAAGCAGTTGCATCATGTGCAGAATGTGGTTTGACATTGAGCTGTTAAACTAAGAAAGACTTTCAATGAAGAAAGTGTGGTTTGCTCCAAAACATAAATGGTGTGTGGAGTGTGACAGATGTGCAAGATACCCATGTTATACTGGAGATACTGGTCCATCATAAACGAGCTTGGGCCAAGAGAGGGCAGCAGCATTTCTGAATCTTATTTATATGCTTTTATCTTTATCCTACTTTCTTTTTGTATATAACATATATAATGTTTGTATTTAGAAATGATTGTAAGCTGTGGTTTTTTTTTCCCCTTTTAAACAGCATATTAGCTTGTTGCAGATACATTTGTATCCTTTACTCTCTACCTTCCCGTCACCTGTGAGATTTCCTTTATTCTAACGTGGCATATACCCCTCTAGTATTAATGCAGAAGTTTCATATATCAAGTCAAACTTCTGCTTTCATTTCTGCATTCTGACACAGAAGTTATTACTAACATTAAAAATGGGAACAAATCAAAAGTCAAATAAACAAAAACATGGCTGCACTTCCAAACTGGCACTACTTAACTAAACATTTTGAAAGTTCTGACCACTTCTGGCAGCTGCATTTGCTGTGTATAATATAAGATATTTGCATTGCTGTTCATTGCTTTCATTTTAAAGTTGAAAACTGTTCCAATAAAAGAGATCAACACATTGTTATGCATAAAGAAGATCATGTCCCTGTGATTGTAGGGTCTTTAACTCACGATATAAAGCACCTAGAGACAGTGAACATAGCTTGTTCTATTACATATGCAAATAATTTCAAAATGACTGATTAAATGCCTGTGTTGACTTTTGTGTTTTTTTAAAAAAACAATCCACATTAAAGCTTATGTTATAGGCTATAGAGGTTTTAACCATATACAGCTAAGATCTCTTATGTCAAGCCACAGAAGCTGAAACAAAATGTCTCCAGCTGAGGAAAGCACACTAAGCTGCCAGTCTGTCTAACATGTGTTAGTGTGCATGCAACAGGGAGGTGTAGGAAAGAAAGCCGAAGAGGAAAGGCTCAAGCAGGCTTACCGGGGAAAGTTTCTGAATGAGGTCATGGGCCACATGCACCAAATTCTTGTCTTCCTGCATGTGCTTCTGGAACCGCCGATTTTCCTCTTCCTCCAGTAGGTCAAAGTCATTGGCTGCATCGAGCAAGGCCTGGATGAGGCCCTTCCAGGAGCGGAGAGCAGGGACCTGAGGAGCCACTGCGGAGCTTACCCCCGTACCAATCACCAGGACAAGCTCGGGGGCTCGCTTAGTCTTCAGACTGGGCAGCAGTTTCCTTTGGGGTAGGCAGAGATTGAGTGACGATGGTTCCCAAGATGGTGCCCAAGATGGTGCTTCCCAAATCCTTCCGACAGTATGAAGGTTAAACAAACTATTTTCAAGCCTGCTAACATGCAGTCGGACACTAAACCCTACCTTTTATGTAGGGCCCGCAAAAATTAGGAACTCAAAAAAAAAAAAGAAAAAGATTTTAATCAGCCCTGTTGATGAATTAGTTATAGTCATAGCGTGCAGCTGGCTCTAAAGCAGCATCTGAGCTTACCTGGGCTTTTTAGCATTGGAGTCTGCATCCTGAGAATCCACTGCAGGCCGCTTCTCAGTTTTCACTGCTACAACAGAGGCCATTCAGCTCCTGTAATGAAAACATGATCAATTAAGAGCCTCTGTGCAGTATGTTTAGGGAGTGACTAGTTAACCAAGCAAAACACAACAAAACAAGTCTGGGCCCTAAATGGGAGTGGTGTGTGAAGCTTTCTGAAGAATCTAATTACAATGAATCCTACCAGAGCAGTAGAAAATACCTGTCAAAAAAGGGGGGAGGTATGTCAATCAATGTAGCCTGCCTGCCTGTAAATTACTTATTCATTTCCTCCTGCAAGCATACCTTACCTCAAACCTTCAGTAAAGCTACTGTACCTGGAAAGTAGGAGTATGACATAAGCTAGTCATTAACTAGATAACAACAACATGTAACTTGTTCTCTTTTTATAACTCCAGCTTTAATTCAAAGCTCCACCGGTTCAATGTCAAACCATGAGTAATTAGTAGTAATTACTAATTAACGTATGGCAGTTCGTCATGGCAACATTAATTTCTGAAGACACAACTTCGGTGACATTACATACAATCGATTACGTGTTACGGCGTCATTTAACAGCTAATACTACGGTGACAGCTTACTCACCTTGGTACCGGTATGGTAATGCCCACTGTTTACTTCGGTTAAAGTGGAAATCCTCTTAATGCGAACCAGGCGAAAGTCAGTCCTTTGTAAAGTGAAATAGCTCGGGAAACTGATCTGAATTCGAAGCTTTTAGGTTTTCAGTGGTGTTTAAGCCAACCCGGTAAAGTTACAGTATAGACAGTGTCTTTTACTAAACAACCTAAAAATATAACGCACTGGCGACGTCAGTTAGCTACAGTTAAAACGTTAACTTCCTTGATGTTCTGAGCCGAGTTACCTTCTAGGTGTTTTTAAAATCCTGATTTAGCCTCCTGTTTACTTGTCATGATGATTGTAGAGCATTTAAATCCGCTATCCGATATAAACCAGTCCTTCTAGATAAAACTTATGTCACGTAGTTTCTTCGGAGCAGCGCGAACAGCACAAACGTTACCGGCTCACACCGCTTTTCTACACATTGTCACTCTCTTAACTTCAGCGGTACCGTTGAAGTCGCCGCCTGCAGAGAAGTGCACCGGGTCATATGATACCTTCATGTGCTGAGCGAATGGCTCCGCAGTCTTTATTGATGCGAGGCACACAGATCAACTCACGCATTGTTGTCGTTATCGGCTAAACGTGTCGAAAAAAGCACCCAGTCTACAGAGGTGTTGAGTTTTTTTTTTTTAAAAATTTTAATGCAAGATAGGTGAGGCTCTACTTTGTTTCAAACCAAAGATTAGGGCAATTTCATTTTTTAAATATACTATGCTTTGATAGTTATATCGACATATATCGATATATATATAATGTACAAATAGATTTCTGACCTCCACGGCAGCCCAGGTATAGTAACAACAGTTTTATTTAAGGAAAAAACAACAACAAATGGACCTGCTTTAAAATTCAAACCCACAAAGGGGAGATTTACAAAGAGCATTTGAAAGCAGCAGATTTTCTGAGCTTTTCTTCCCGTGTTACGTCCAGCTAGGCAAGACGTGTCTGTACTCTATACAGATGGTATAGAGAATCTCGAATATAAGAGTTAAACCTAGAAAATAATTTCTATTGATTTATTTATTTGTGCAGATTTTACCTTTTAGGGACAATAAAGCATGTGAATTCGTCTTTCTACTGACGTCATATATGCGTGGAAATAGATGTGTAATATCCCGAGATGAATCAGTTTGTGTTCAAAGTCTTGTGATTAAACATCACCAAAATAAATAATGACGCTATCAGGTGCAACTTTACTTTTTATTACATTTTTTAAAATTAAATTTCTTTGAAATTATTCTCAGTTATAAAGACTGCGGTGGTCTTCAAAACTGACGCTAAATTCTACATTTACATTGTTTTATAACGTATGCGAAACAACACGTCAGCACAGACTTTAGCAATACCACTACTGCACTGCCATCTCCCGGTTGAAATACTAACTGCACCTAGAGAAGTATTTGGGGCAAAAGTCACCTGTTACGATAAGCACGATTCGAATCTTTAGCGTTTTTAAACTGGTTTGTGTTGATGTTGCAAAAATACAAAAAGTACAGAGATGTTTATGCGTTGAGTAAAGGCTTTGTTGATGGGTGATGCAGAGATAATGAATGCTTGCTGTCATTACAAACTTCTGTAAACATACCACCTAAAACATCTAAATCAGTTTTATATATGTAACACTAACTTTAATTAACCCCAGAAATACACAAGGTGATGCAAGTGTTAAGTTGTGACTTTGCATAGATGCAGTGACAGTGTTGCTAAAAAAAAAAAAAAACTAATAAAAAACTCACATTACCTCCTTTCTTAAAAATTTATTTCAGAATCAATCCAGAATTAATCCATTTTGTGATTAAAATTTCAACACACAATGTGCCAAACAAGACAACAGTACATACAGGAGTGTAATAACTGACATGTGTTCACCTGGTGAGTAAATATCTTACGATAATAGTGCAATCCAAACTGTGTGCAGGCTTAGCCCATATCACTGCAAACAAGTTAGTATCAAATATTGTTTAGACATATAATCGAATCAGCAGACACATTTTCAGTCTCTTCATGGCAATGCATTTTGAAGATACAATCAAACATTATGAAGGCATACCGTTAGTCAGTTATCAACATTCAAAAACAAAATATTTTCCCCATTCTACAAAGTGATTTCCTAAATTATAAATTATGAACTACATACAGTTCTAAGATGCCTTGTGTCCACATAAAAAGGCTATGCGTTCATAGCAGGAGAAAAAGGCATACTGGTAGCTAATGCTCTCTCTCACACACGAGTGATTTCATTCACTGTTTATTTGCAAAAGTTGTAATCGGCTGTTTAATTGTCAAAAACTGAACCACAAAATTTCCAAACAAGAATAATCCTTAACATTCCCTTTTACCCCCCTTTAAAAAATGCAGCAGCTATTCTCTGAAAATTTTAAGCACAGACTGTATCGTTGTCTAGGCTGGCAGGTATGGAGCTATGTTTTAAGTAAAGCTTAATGCTAAATAACTCATTTTAAAACAAAGTCATGATCTGTATCACAATAGGGAGGATAACTGTCATAACTGATATATAGTGGATTTGCTATGAATTCATTGCTAGTCTGATGGAGGAAATAATAAGTGATCCAAGAGAGCTCTGCACACTAAAAGGTGATTTATCAGAGTGAATTATGGCTTTAAGTGCACTAGCAGAGATTGGATCCAGGTCACACTAAAAGAATCCTGCACAAACCTAGATATTAAGAGTCCATCAGGGTAGCCAGAGTTAAAGGATAAAGAATGCATGGTTACTGTATTACACAGATATTCTATATCGAAATAGAGCCATCTCTAAAACTGGTCTTCCCTATTAGAACATTGATAAGTGCAGCCTTGCCCTCCCGGGCATCCCTCTGAGCTTGTCTGACGATGTCATTTAACTTTTCTTCATTTTTAGAGCCTATAAGGTAGCCCTTACCACCGTAGCCATCTGCCACGATGTGATAGTCTGCAAAAAGAAGAGAATTTACCTTTTAACATATGCCCAGACATCACTGAGTGTATTCTACAACCAATCAGAGCACGAACATGAACATTATAAATCTACCTGTATATGCAAGGCCGCATGCCACGTTGCTGCCGAGCATAGGAACCTGCTCTCTGGATATCTGACTCCAGCACGCATCATTTCCCACCAGAGCTATCACTGGTGTCTGAGGTGTGAAAAGCAGAGCATGCATTAACAAAAGACATCAGCAGAAAAATATGCACACACAAAAAAATGAATGCTTAAATAAGCTGTCGTGTCAGTAGTCCATAGCGGTCATACAGCAAGCATGAAAACATATTATGTAGTGCATCTTTCCATTGTATGACACAAGAACTGAGTCTGTGATGTTTAAGGCCTTACACACCAGTAGTTAACACTTGCATTATTTTCATTTGGTTTTGATCATTAGATCTTTCTCTAGACCACATGTGCACTGTTGCTAACTGACTACTGTTAGCTACCTTGCTTCCATAGATTACATACATGTAATCTAAATAGGATTGTGTGTGATTTTACCTTGTGTCTAGTGAATGTGTCAAACTCTGCAATACTGTATCCTAAGGAGCCATCACCATAGACTATCCACACCTGAAACAAACACAACATAGCTTTTGTTTTTAAAACGTCAATGATTTTTTCAACTGATCATCAGATGATCAGGCAAAGCTCCCCAGACATACCTCAGATTCAGGCCGGCACAGCTTTGCCCCCAAAGCAAAACCACCTCCAACTCCCAGAGTCCCAAAGGCTCCTATAGGAAAGGAATGAAGAGCAAGATTAAAACATCATGACTGCAACTAACTCAGAATATAATTATCATCCAGCCAAAACTTGTGCACTATGGATTTTTATTTTACTTATAAAGCTCTTGGATTAAACAACCAAAATATTTCATCGTTTTAATTAAACTATTTGCTTTGTCAGCAGCATCCTACCTGGATCGAGCCAACACAGAGGTCCTCTTGGTTTCATTATGTAAGCGGCACTTCCTACAAAATCTCCTCCATCTGCAACAATGACGCTGTCCTCAGCCATCAGCTCATCCACACAATGGAGGGCTTTCAAGGGATTTAAGTGGTATTCAGTCTTCTCCTCAGCTTTAGCCCTGAAATAATTTAAAAAAGCAACATGTTAGCTTTCGTGATGGTTACAGATAGAAGATTTTGCAATGCATACTTTAACACAACCCCACTGCTTACCTGTTTGCAGCTTCTTTGGTCGCATCCCCTGCTTTGAGGCTCTGAGGCCATTCCTCTGGACAGCGATGGCCTTTCAGCCCTTCAGAAAGTCGCACTAAAAATGATCCAGCATCACCTGAAAATACAGCATACAGTTTTGGGGTTCTTTTTGCAGTTGTTGAATTAATGTATTTATTCTTAGGTCCAACTCTAAAGAAAACAAATCAGGAGTATGCTTATATTTATATGCACCACAGGTACAATATTTTATGATTATCTAAAGATTTTTGACTCTTTCCTTCCTTTAAAGCTAGCATGAAATCAGGGGGCAAACATACCCTGAATTGCTATAGTTGGTTTCCAGAACATGTCTGAGTTTTTTAGCAGCTGTGTCTTGTCTCTGTTGACAGCGATGATCTTGCTGCGTCTGCTGAGAGTTCTGCCGTAACTCAGCCGGAAGTCACACACAGTGCCTGTAAACACGGCTCACAAAAGTCAATATTTCTCCAGGGATCGTGGTGAGCCTGCAGCTATACACACTATGTAAAAAACACAGTTTAACCTCTCTCTGTATCGCAACACATACTTCCAGAATAAATTAAATCCAGAAGGAGAAAAAAGATGCAAAAGAATTACTGAAAAATTAAAAATGCAATCAATAACACTGATCCATTGTGGAACTTTGTTAAATATTTACTCCGACATATTTTGAAACGCAGTTATCCTGCACAGTTTTCTTTAGATTATAATATTAATATTAAATAGGTTGGTCTCAAAATGTTATTTCTCTTTTTATCATTATGGAATAAAAAGGAAACAATGTTTGCCTGACCTGCCAGGACTACCACATCGGCTTCCTTCAGAGCATCTCGTCTGTTTTGTCGGATGTGGATGGGGCTGTCTTTACCCAGCAAGCCACGACACATACCCCCGAGAAAGCAGGGGATGCCCAAATCCTCCAAAGCCTCCCTGTTTAAAATAAACAAATAAATGAAATAAATAAATAAAAACATTTTTTAAAAAGCGGGAAACCATTTTGACCAGATATAACATCCAAGTAAAATACCAAAATATAATTTCACTGATATTTGAAGACTGAAGAAAATTTTGCTTAAGGCTCACCACAGGAATAGTTGAACACATTTTAACAAACACTTCCAGTATCAACACAAAACAACAAAAAGTGGCAGAAAAATAAAAGGACACGTGACTCATCTTTTACCTGATGTTATCCACTGGTGTTGGGGGTAGTGTTGCTTGGCTACCCAGCACAATAACAGGTTTCTTGGCTCGACTCACCAGCTCTAGGCACTTTTGGATCTGTTATGCATCAAAAAAAATGTTTAAAAATGCTGTCAATCTCCAATGGCCAGAGCACTTACGCATTGACGAACATTTACTACAAGACTTACCTGATTGTCTGTGGCTTGAGGGATGTGAACGGGAAGTGGAGACATATCCCTGGGCTCCCAGGCTCCAGCAAAGAGATTCATGAGGTGGTTATGAAGGTACCTTTGAAGAAGGCAGACCACAAAAATCAAATAATTCAGAACATATTAACACACTTCTGATTAGGGAAGAATAATGAGGAAAGAAATTCCCAAATTATGATATTATAAAAGATGCAAACATTATAAATAACCCAAACATTAGCATGCAGTGCAAAAACAACATACCATGAGACAATTTTTCCCATCAGGCCTTTGGGAGGGTTCTTAACAACAAACTCCTTAGACACCAGGTGGAAGGGGTAGAGCGTGTCAATGGGGAACTCTATGAAAACAGGACCAGGCGTTCCCGACTGAGCAATGGCCAACGCCTTCTTGACCGTAGGCACAATTTCTCTGACAGTCCTGATGGAGGTGCAGAACTTACACAAAGGCTTGAAGAGAGACATCTGGTCGATATCTTGCAGTGCTCCTCTGCCCTGTTCCGCAAACAAAATTGATAAACACTGAAGACTGCTTTTTTTGCCTGTCCTTTTACTCTGCATGCACATTAATATTGTGGTGGCATTAATAATATCTGAATCCACTCCACCTGGAGTAGCGTGCCAGCAGCTCCTCCAATGAGCAGCAAAGGAGATTCAGCCATCTGAGCATTCTTCACTGCTGTCACTGTGTTAGTGAGGCCTGGGCCAGCCGTCACAGCGGCTACACCAACCGTACCTGAAGCAGAAACAAGCATAACAGCTATTAACAAGTCAGAGCTATTACTAAGGTGCACCTACATTTATCTCTACCTTGTATAGTGTACATTTTTGTTCCATTGCTGTGTAGTATTGTTGCTATAAGTTATGTTTTACTTCTGCATTAATTTATTTGAATCCCTCTATTCATTTTGGTGCAGTAATAATGTGAATTTCTCAACTGGGGGGTAATGGGGTGTAACAACATCTGAACAGAGACAAAAATTGTGAAAAAAAACCCATCTTCTGATAGCCATGGGGATCTGATACTGTCCAGCTAATGCAAACTAGGACAGTAAGATCCATAATGTTGAAAGACACTTTGTTCATGATCAAATCAAAATCAAGTGATCAGGTCAGGTTTTTAGCAGGTTTTAAATTATTATTCATGCTACCTTAATAATATCTAAACCAAGCCATTGTTTCAAGGAAGTGTTAACTCATTTTAGCCACTAAGAATGCTGTTAGATGCACCTTTGCTTGATAAATCATAATGTCTGCAGGGAGTGGAACGCCTGCTGTTAAGACAAACCCTGACAAGACTTCAACGCCCACATGTTTTGTTTCGAATAAGCTGTGCGAACACAATGTGTGCGCACATAAGAATGAGTCGTATCACTGGAGATGCATTTTCATGCAATCTAAACCTGCACCTGAAAGTCTTGCCACAGCATCAGCAGCGAAGACTGCAGTGGCCTCGTGCCTAGTGTCTACGATCCGGATCCCCATCTTCTCGCAAGCCACCAGGATAGGTGAAATATGCCCACCGACAAGAGTGAAAATGTACTTGACCCCATGGGCGTGGAGGACCTCTGCCACAATGTCGCCACCGTGCTTGGAGCTCTTTGTGTCAGTCTGGAATAAGTAAAGAGGGACAGAATTAGGTTACTGCAGACAAGATCGTGGCTGTTTTAACCACATAAACAATCGTGCAAACTAAAATAAAACCGCTATCTAATATAAAGAGCTGACTGTGCTCTGTAAGGCCACCTGTCTCATCCCACTGTCGTTCCCTATTATGCAACAACCGCATATTGTTCAGGGCTGCAGCGTTGATGTGGAGCCGCGGGGATCTGATAACCTTTGTGCTGGAAAACCACAAGGCTGGTCAAAGTTTACGTGAATAGAGTCCAGCTTACGCTTCAACACTGACTGCCTGTAGAAGACTTTTTTGTTTAAGTGGCCACAGATTATGCAATGACTGAAAACAGAGTGCATAACGAAGGATAGCACAGAAAAGCACACAAATTACGGTGTTGACTTTTTTAAAATACCTACCTTGTGGAACAATTGGTAGAGTATGCCAAGTTTGTAGGCTGCAAACAGTAGCCCACCCAGCACCAGGCTTGTAAAGGATCCGAGAACAATGCCGACGACTCCAAAGGGCTCCATGCTAGAATGCGGAAGCAAATCCCAATTTCTGAAAAGACACTACGGTAAATAGGCTAAACTTATTATATCGAAATCTATGGAGCTACCGGTTCAGCAGCTCACCGGTTCAAGCTAGGCTAATAAACTATGGAGCTTCTTCTACAACTGCTATACACCCATTTCAAAGGCGTACACGTGCAACTACATTCACTCAGAAGTTATAAAATTTAAGGTTACTCCGAGGCTCTGAAGGACATTTGGTTGTCTACAACTTGAAACGACCAGGTACCCTTACTTTACCCCTGCGCCGACACAGAAAGAAATGTGACAGTTGATGGTAAAGCCGCCTTTAAAGGATATACGGTACTTCCGTTTAGTAATTTTCAAAATATATGACTGCTGCTAAAGTTCACAGCATTTATTTATGGGGTATACACGGGGATTTTCTTTTCTAGTTGTTATTATTTTTCTGTAGCCATGAACGCAATAAAAGTTACACTTGTGTCTTCATTAGTTGCTGTGTATTTAATCGTATGCTCACATGTAAGGCAAACATTGTACCTTTATTGTCAAGGTACAGATTTATTTCCGTCTTTAGTGAATATGAGGGCGCTGTTCAAGCCGAGGACGGTCTCTAGTTCAGGTGTGTTAAACGTGAGACAGATAAATAAACAAATGACAGAAAAAAATCTTGTTTTTCTTTCTTTTCTTTTTTTTAACTCTCTGCTATAGAATTCAATTTTTACAACGGGTTCACAGTGAAAAGACAAAAAAGTATAATTTTAGCCATTTAATTATTTGTCTTGACAGATTTCTTTCATCGGCTATAATGTATCATGTCGAAAAGCTGAGACATACTGTTGAAATTGCACTTCTCGGGGATTTTAAATGTGTAGTTAAACTTCTATACAACGACAGAAAGGGGATTTTCACTGATTCCGCCCATTTAAGATCCAAGTGTGCTGCATGAGCCACAACATGAAATGAGTTTGACACTCCTGCTCTGGTCAAATCAGGGACTTTACACAGTCAAAGGTTCAAGATGTGTATAATGGGTTCAAATTGCATTATTTGTAGTGAGAGCAAGATGCATGTTAAATAATAAGTTGAGTGAAATCAGCAGATTGCATAGTAAAGGAAACAACTAGCAATGCAAGATTTTATCATTTGAATGAAAATATTTACAATAGATTTTATAGGCTAGACAGTATTAATATAATGAATCTATCAGTCTTTTAATGAAAGAGCATGGTTGTCTTTGTCTGTGTGTATGTGTTAAAGTTAGTTTGTTGTTTTACAGCATGTTCACAGCAGTGTGCAGAAAGGAAGTTTGTACACATCGATAACCTTTCCGTAATCAGGATTTTCAGCAAACAGTAGTTTATCATGCACCCGTTGTTCCTCAAAGACAATAATCTGAAAGAGAGCAGAAAAATAAACATAAATCAACTAAGGTTCTTTAGTTACAAGTTACACTTATAATTCATGTTCCATCTTTTGTTATTACACAGGTACCTCATTCTCTCCACTTCTAAGCCAAGGTGCTGGGAGATAAAGGAAATGCTGGGGGCCAATAAACCAATAACGTCCAAGGTTCTGCCCATTGACAAATATAACGCCTTTACCCCAACTCTGTGGATAAATACACTATCATTATGAATAAACAGAAACTGGCTACACAGCATGTATTGTTTAAAAAAAAAACAAAAAAACAACAAAAAAAACCTCTAGCTTGCTTGCTGGTTAGTTAATGTTTTCCACACAAACTGTTATACTCACACGAAGGCTGACAAAGGTGTCTTTGGGAGGGCCATCGACACAGAGCCTGGCCTGGAAAAACCCGGGGACACAATGGGACTTGAAGTCAGTTTTCCATTGGCCTGAATTTGTTAATCTAAAACAAGAGCCACAAAACACATACTCTTATCAAAGTGCACATTGAATCTATACAAGGAGACTCGAGCAATTTTTGATTGAATCTTCCCTTTAACATACACAATGAAAAGGTCCACGTACACTTGGAAACCTGCCATTCTAAACACTGTACGATTTTGGCAAGAAAGACGTTTTAATCCAGATAACAGACCTTTTTATAAAGCTGGGCTTCATATCAAAGCAGGAGATGGAAAATCCTCTCAGTGGGGTGTTGTTCAACACAATGTCTCCCACAATACCTGTAATTTGAATTATAAACTGAATATTCCTTACAGTTATGTCCTTTTTACGTTACTTTAAATGACTTTTGTGTATATGTATATATATATATATATATATACAAAAGTAATTTAAAGTACACACACACATATATATATATATATATATACACACACATGTAAAAAATAACTATAGTCTTGATTGCAACTGATGTTTAATAGTGCATGCAGGAAAAAAAGAAAACATGTGTCCTTCCAACCTAATTAGGAAATGAATACTTTTATTTTACTAGCACTGCTTCCCTTAGGCAATATCATTCATCTACATAGCATGCATTTTCATTGCTGTGCAGATGATACCCAGCTCTATCTATCAATGAAGTCCACTGACACACCAGTTAGTTAAACTGCAGGAATATCTTAACAACCTCTAATTTCTTGTTTCTAAATTCAGATAAAACTGACGTTATTGCACTCAGGCCTAAAAAAACAAATGTGGATGTCTAACCAGATACTTACTCTGGATTTTATTGACTTTTTCTTCATACAAAAAAAAGGCAAAAAAATAAATAAAAATAAACCAGTAAGCATAGAACATCTTTTAGGACTTAAGCTTAAAAAATATGTGCCCTGGCCTGAAAGTCCATGCAGCTATGCAATCTGACAGCAGAAGTATTATTATCAGTATGAAAATTTGCTGAATTTAAATTGTAAAAGTTTCTGAATGACATTTTGTCAAAAGACTGAAGCAGTCACTTTGATATAGCTATGTAAAAAGCACACAGCAACATGTGGAATACCTTTGCGCTGTTCATCCAGAGCTTTCCCATAATTCACTCTTCCACAGTTCTCCACAAGGAAGCTTAATGTCCTCTCTCCCTTTGATATACAAACAATTAGTGCTTTAAATATTGAGTATAAATAAAAGGTGACTATGTACAATTTTCTTTGAGTCTATGAATATTCCAAGTCCTAACACGCATGTCTATGGACTGTGGGAGCAAATCATAGTGCGCAAAGAGAGTTTACGGCACAATTAACTAATGGCACTATTGCGTTTTGTACTGTTGTGTATGAGTGACCAAAACCGTCTGCAAAATAACTTCACTCCAAAGACAAATTTGGGGGTAAAATGGGATGATTAAGCATATTAACCCTAATCCTTAATTTAAGTATCACTTTGTAAAGTTCAGAGTAGATACAGAAAAAATGATCAGCACCTTTCCATCAGGGAGTGCAACCTCATGAGTCTTATAGTCCAAACAACCAACACACTCCCTGTTCACAAAAACCTGGAAAAGATTGAAAAGTCACACAGGCAGTGTATAATTATGCTGTATTTTGGATCTGTGGCTACTTTATCACTGGTATGCTCTTACCACTGCTCTGTCTCTAATGTTGTTCCTGGAGTTTAGGGCGCCTCCACCAGTGATAGTGGTTTCATACAGTGTATAACCATATGACTGACCATTGTTATTGTTCACAGGGAGATTCTCCATGTTCACTGGTCTGTCTGACCTGTGCGGCTGGAGAAATGGGAGGTAAAATCAAGTAAATAGTAAAACATTAAGAAAAATTTAAGAATTTGAAACATAATGCAATTTGATCAGATCTCTTGCTGCATCACAACACATGGGGAAAAAACAGGATAAGTGTTGTGGCTTGAAAATTACAGTTTCTTAATGTAAGCTTTCACAAGTGCTCATGAAAGACTACCTGAATCACATTCAGAAAGGGGAAGAAACATAGCTAAAGGAGAAGTAAGGTCAAACCTAACTGCAAGTTGTGAGACATCTGTCTTAAGCATATAAGCAGCAAGTTGCCAGATTGCTGCACAAAGACACACATGCTGATAACAGCAGCGTCATGTCTGTTTGATACTCATTGTACCATGTTTGCTCTCCTTCCACCAGGGACCCCATATTTATCTGCTCTGATAGTTTTGTCAGTTATACTATCAACTCTACCAGATGGGCGCTTGCCATCTGCAGCTCACCTTGTCGCTGAATTGCAAGACGTCCCACAGTGACAGGTGTTGCTGGATAAAAGCAGGGCTGTAAGCTTTCCTCTCTGGAGAAGAGGGCACTCCAGGAAGAGGCTCAGCTGTGAGTTCGCAAAAACATTCAGTCATGCCCGAGTTAGACATTTTAGTAGATTTACATAAATTAAAATTTAAAGTTAAAGTTTTTCATAAATTAAAATGAGTATGGATCCTTAAGAAGAACTTACAGTGGTACTGGCTGAATAAATTCCTCAGGTGGTGATATTTTGGAGTGCAGTCCCCAGCTTCAGATAGGGGGGCATCATAATCTGCCAAGAAACCATTGAAACCACTGACTTTTTAAAATGAAAAGATATTAAACATTTAAACGAGCAAAATTTTGGTTTTATTTTTGGAGAGCCGTTATGTTGTCTGTGTTTTTTGCATTGATTTAAACCACAGCTAACAAGCTGTATTATAGTACATAAACCCTGCCCCTTCCACGTTAACAGATTTAACAGGGGTCAAATTAAAACAAAAAAGTTCACTTCAGATCAATTTCTCCCAAAGTTATTTTGCTCTGTTTGAAGTAGTTCTTATTTACAATCAAGAAGTAAAAGTTTTCTTGTAGGAGTGCTTGCATTTATGCAGCACTTTTCAAAACAAAGCGAGAATAATATGCAGTAATATTAAAGAATACCAGGGGCAAAAAATAGGAAAAGTGAAAAATAAATACAATATAAATGAAGGGACCAGGTCATGTAGGGCTTTAAAAATCAGCAATAAAAATCTTAAACTCAATTCTAAAACTAACAGGTAGCCAGTGAATGGCTGCAAGGACTGGAGTAATGTATCATTGCTGGAAAAGATATCCCTCAAACATGTAAAACACTTCTTTGTGCTTTGATCTCTGAGCTCTGGGGTCTAAGGTTAATCCCACCCTACCGTAACTGGTGACCTGAGATTTGTAGGCGCCAAAGTCCATTGCGCCGTTCATGAAGCCAAAGCTGGTTCCGCCATGAAACATGTACAGATTAATGGAAACGCCTCGATCCAAGATCTCGGACACCACAGCCAGCATGTCTGTCATAAAGGGCAGCACAGATTTTCCGCTGTAGCAGTGTGTGACGACATAACACACAAAGACCAACAAGCAGCAATATATGGAGTTTTAAAGTGCGTATTTACAATGTGCCTAAACATTTCAAATAAATAAACACTTTTCACTTTGAATCTTGTCATAAAATGAACATATGCTTGGGAAAATTGTGTGACTTAAAAAAACATTTGCAAACCCTCGGCGTGGAACACGTGATGATGTTCTCCCCAGACATCAAACCATCCAGACCAGTACTCCATTACCATGAGAGGTTTCTGGGGCTACACAACAGAACACGTGTATTAAGTAGGCTCTATCTTGCTCCTTACTGTCACAGGCTGAATAAAACATTACCATCAATTTATAATAAAAATCCCCAAAGTATTTCTCAGTTGACTTAAATGTCTTTCAGATGGAAACGTCAGCCTGTCATGACAATCGCAGATCATTGTTGACCATCACTTACCTGTATGTCAGCCAAATGTTGGATGGCTCCAAATGAGAGTCTCTGAAGGTTTATTGTTTTTAGAGCTGAAATAAGCAAGATGTCACATTCTCAAACACGATCCAATAACAAGGACAAAACCATAAAGTAAAAAGCAAACAAAGGACACAGACAGCGATTGTTTGTATCTTTCTTTAGCTCAAGGTTTATCAGTGTCATTACCTCCTTCCACCCCTCCACATCTTAAGCCTTCCCAGTTGTCTGAAGTCATCAGAAGCTCTTTGATCCCTCTGGATTGGAGACACTACAGCAAAAAAGACAATGAAGGGTGCAGGAATCCATCATGCTGCAATGTCACAAACCATTTTAATGATTAAAATTGGCAATAATACGCTTACATTCTTTATAAATGGCATATATTTGTCATCTTTTGCAAATGAGCCGTATTCGTTCTCAACCTGGACTGCAATGATTGGGCCGCCTTCTTCAAACTAAAAAACAAAACAGAGAAAACTCTAGTTATTCTTTTGGCTTAAAATGTAGTGAAAAAACAGCCACCTGGACTTACCATCAGAGGCTTGATAACTGAGATGAGCTTGTCAAAGTACATGTTGACAGCATTTACGAATCCAGGATAAGTTGTCCTCAACTGCATCTCTTCATCTTGTAGCAACCAGCTAGAGAAAAAAAAGAGGAGCAAGAGAGAAGACATGTTGTGGTATACTGCGTATTTATGGACCAGCTTCAAATTGATGGGAAGATGATACTACCTAGGCAACCCGCCCAAGTCCCATTCAGCGCAGATGTAAGGTCCAGGACGCAGTATAACCCAGAGACCCAGCTGTGCTGCTAAACTGACATAGGACCTGAGACAGGCACAGATGCTTCATGCTCTTTTCAGAAATAAATACTTTGAATGTATTAAAAATAAATAAATGTAGTCCTACAAACGTAACACATTTAGGTGGGAAACTTACTTAAGGTCCAGCTGATCCTGAAAATTAAATGTTCCCCTCTCAGGCTCATGGAGGTTCCATGGCACATATCTGAAAAATAAAGCAGCAAAGAATATATTCTTTGTGTCATCAGCAATAGTACAGTGTATAAGGAGGAGAAATGTTCAACAGGCCTTCCACATAGACCCTAAACTGGTTTCTATTTGGCTTACTTCACCAAAAGAACAGATACTTGTGATTTAAGGCGTACAGAATGTGCACTGGGAACGTACGTTGTGAGTGTATTGAGACCACAGGCCTTCATCTTCAGCAGCCTGTCCTCCCAGTAGGCTCTGGGGACACGGAAGTAATGGACAGAGCCTCCCAGGATGCGGAAAGGCTCTCCTTCTAGAGTAAACTGAGACGAGTTGGCCTTCAGACCCTCTAAACGACTCATTCTTCTCACATCAAGGTGATGTCTGAGGGGGAAAAAAATCACTAACATATAATCTAACAGAAAAAGTTCAGTTTTTTAAAGCAGGTATTGCATGCTGGATTATGGTGTTTTTAAGCTGTGTCAAAGCATTTGAAACATTTTAGCATGACATTACAGTAACAAATGATGCATTTAAAACATTGTAGTACCTGCAGACAGCACAGATAACGCATACATTTTAGGAAGAGTAAATGGAAAACCTTACCAAGACTTAACATGAAAGTCGAAACTGCCAGCTACATCAAAAACACTGTCAGTGCTGTGGCTTGAAGCTGAGCTTACCAGAGCGCATTCGTGGAAGGGATGGATGGTGCTGGGAGGCCTCAAACACTGTGGATAAGGGAAACTATTGTTGTTTTAGAACAAAAATATAATAGTTCTCTCTCTCTCACTCTCACTCTCTCTACCCCTTAGTCTTTGTCAGTGAAGCACTGCCTTACAGAAAACAGAAATCACACTGTACACAGTAATGTTGGTCTCTTCTTATTTCTTTGCTCAGTTTTTACATGTTTTGTTTTTCTCGGTTTAGAGGGCAAACGGAACAACGTCACATTAACAATGTGTACTTGATAGGAAATGCTAAAGGTTCAACTTTATTATTTATTATCAGTTCAACTGTTCAGTGTAATTGCGGTTACAAACATAACTTAAAATATGACCAGCGAAGGCAGGTGGAGTACTTTTGTTGAGACTTCTGGTTCATCAACGGTGCTTCTAACAAGAAAAAAACAAGAAGTTCCCTGTGAATGAAAAGTTGCATTATGAGGTTAGGGGCTGTTCACAATTATTTATCTTTTTATAAGCGCACAAACAGGAACCTAGGAGTAGGAGTTTAATGGCTGATTGACATATTCTGAAGTATTTTCTAGGCATTTGAGCACACATTCTTAAAGAGTGGAAGTACCTCTCTAACCATATGGACAGGAGAAGTGGTTTTGTGTGCTTCTGCAAGGGCAGCTATGGCGAGGCCACATCCCAGTGCACACAAGGTGGAATCAGGCCTTTCAAACTGTGAAAGAGACCAAAGGGTGACATGTGGCTGTTCCCTCGACCCTGAGCACCCAGGCCACTGCAAGACACCAGCTGGAAAGACTCTTGGATCTTTAGCAGCCCTGAAAGTGGCACTTGAAAAACTGTAACGCTAACAGCTGGGCTTACTACTGGTGTGTATATCCTAAAAAGCAAAATTATGTTTTGTTTTGTTATTTTAATGTAAAGTAATTTTATAGCATTGTGTTTATTCAGAAAATTGTCTCGTACATGGGGTACATCAATAAAGTTAGCTGCTGTTGTAATTTCTATAGCTTCAAATGTATCTTCACCAAACAAAGCAATAAAGAAAAAAATGTAAAAATTCGGGAACATTCCCTTTCCCCCTTATTTGCCTGTTTTATCAGGTTTACACATATTTATTACACCTCATTAAATAGCATTCTGGATTGATTGCTTTCCTGCCAATAACATGGATTTTTATTTATTTATTTATTCATTTAAATAACACGCAAGACAAAGTCAGCCACTTAAAAGACAAGGATCTGTCTGTAAATCCCTTTAAAAAAAAAAAAAAAATCTGTCATTCAATAAATTATTTAAAAGAATTTAGAGTGCTCTCCGTTTTCAATGAGCAGGTGAACTTTTTGGCGGTCCCTAAGTATCTACCGTAGTAGTCGCGTTTCATTGGACTTTTCGGACTCGGACGCTCGCTTCTCATGGGAATAAGAAGCTTTATTTTGTAGCACGCTCAGAAAAAATACTTGAATTACCCATAGCGAATTCATTATTTTTTAATAATTAATCCCGGAAGTACGAATGCTGGCGGTATCATTCAATTCTTCACAAGTTTCACGAAACTGCGTTAAGCTAGCAATATCCTTAGTTGTTTGTCAGGCTCCATGCTGGAAGGAGACTCGGAAGACTAAACTGTGGAAATATGGCTTTTAAAAGGCGTTAACACAATAAGGTTCAGCGTGCTGTCATTAATGTATTGTTGATATCAATGGAAAGCTCAGTGATTGGTCTTCGTCTATCCTTGAAGCAACGATATTTTCTTCTACTTTGCGTCGCTGCCGCGGGAATAATTATGTATCGCTTTACAAGGTAAGGCAAACACTGATACAGCGCTGTTTTTAACGGCCACTAACTTTTACTAAGAGTTATGTGCGTGAAGACATCTCGCCCACTGATACGTGAAATGTTCACAGTTTGTGATTGTTAAGCTCCACGAATCCATCCTCGTGCTTGGAGGTACTGGTCCGTATTGTGAGCTGCAGGTTCAGCTCAGCTACACAGGGACTGACCAGGGCACCTGTGAACGCGTATCTGGCTCACCTGTTAGACTCTACGTGTCTACGTAACAGCTGGCCCACTTTTCCCACACACATTTTATACTCAAGCCTAGTCCTGGAGAATTAAAAAAACAAAAACAAAAAAACAACCCAAAACGCTGGAGATTTACATTAGACTGTAGTATGTGAAAAAACTGATCTTCGTTTTTCAGCAGAAGAAGACCTCTTCTGCCAATCGGATAAGGTAAAACTTGTGTGATGTTATTCAGCTGAAATATATTCAGCTTTTTCCAGTAAGGTTGGGATGCTATGTAAAATGTAAATTAGGCATGCAACTGCTGCTTAGATAACCTTGCAACAGGCCAGTACAAATAGTAGGTATGAAAAGTGAAGATAAGAACATCACAGAGAGGCTAAGTTCACCACTCTCTGAAAGGTTATGAGAGAAAATAGTTTAATAGCTGAAGAATAGCATTTGTCTGTCTAGATTTCCAATACGAGCATGCGGGGATTTCATCATCTGAGCATCACTAAAAGATTAAACACAATAAGGAGAAATAGCTACATGTAAGAGGAAATGCAGATAACCAGCGCTGAATTGAAGTGATCTCTGGGCATTCAGGCAACACTGCATAAAAAAAAACTTAACTTAGAAACAGAGAAACACTGTTTATCATTGCATGTGCAAATGGAAGATAAACATGAACAAAAAACCTCCAGAAACTTTGAGATGTCCTCTGGGCCAGAGCTCAATTCAGATGGACTGAGATGAAAAGATGTGCTGACTGTTTGAATTCTTTTTAGATAACATAGACACTTTCCTCTGCAATTAAAAAAAAAAAAAAGGAGAGGTACTGTCCATCTTGTTTGAAACCAGTTTAAAAACCAGCTTTCACAATGTTACACAAACCATAGGTAACCTGCACACTTGCAAAGGCGCCGGTAACCAAGTGATAATCTGCCATTCAAATCAACATATTTGTCTGGGAAAGCCTTCACGAGGACAATGCCACATTTTCTCAAGTCAAGTCAAAGTTTATTTCTATAGCCTCTGCTTTTAAGCCTGGATCTAGAAATGTCCTAGAGCAGATGGTTCTAGACCTCAGTGCTCTGGTAGGGTTTTAAAAGTTATGTTAAGTAAAGGCATCAAACCACTGAGACTCTTAAAAACAAGTAAACATTTTTAAACTGGATCCTGAAAGCGACTGCACGCCAGTGTAAAGGACACCAGTACAGGTGTAATGTCATCACATTACATTTTGATTGCATTTTGAACAACTTGAAGATGACGAAATAAGATTAGAGCCAACATATAAAGAGTTACAATAATCGAGACAAGAGGTAATAAATTGGTAAATTACCCTATCAAAGTCAGGTGGCGCGAGGTAGGCCTTCACCTGATTGAACGAAGCATGTCTTGACAAAACAGCTAATCAGTTTATCAAATGTTAATGCACAGTCAAGAATCACACCAAGGTTCATTGCAACCAGGTGACAGGAAGATGCTAAGAGACCAGTGGTGCTGTCTTACCCGTCTAACGCGTTTGGGTTGCCCAAGTCAAATCATTTCTGTTTTGCTTTTGATCAGATGGAGGAATTTTGTATATGACATTTTGGCCGTATTACAGCAGCATGATTCTGCAGGGAAATATCCACTAAACACATTAAAAATATAATGAATTTAAAAGTATAACAAATTAGCTCTGAAGCAGCTGAAGTTATATAGTAACCAAGACCTTCAAAACTAAAGCAAAAACTATATGTTTGCAGACATTTACTAAATTACTAAAATAAATTATGATGATGTAACACTGATGCAACCTCCCACCCATCCAAACATAGTACAATGTTGCCGTTGTACTATTTTTTAATTAATATAGGTTTTAAATAGTGTAAAAACTAGGGTGATGCAGTAAAACATGAGAGATCTGGTTCGTGAATCTGGTAGTGATCAGAACTCAAAATCAAACTCAAGATAATCAGCCATAAACATTTTATTGCAAGTTGACAAAAGACAAACTCTCTGTATTTCAATATAGTGCTTACACTAACCATTGACCCCTAAAGGTGTGGCTTTCCTTTTATGCTCACCACGATAAGATATACAAGCTACCTATTACCTCTGTGCTTCAGTAAAGGAGATTTCCGCACACTTGCAACAGGTTTTAAATACTAGCAGTTTTCCTTCTTGTTCAGCGAGTTCTTTCACAGTTTCAAAGTTTTGCCTCTTAGGAACCACCCTGAAACAAGAAGAATGAACCGTGTGGAGGGCCTGAGAGCCAACTCTTCTCAGTTCACTCTGGAGAGAAAACCTTTCCTCATCTTGGGAGGCTCCATTCATTACTTCCGTGTCCCAAGAGCTTACTGGAAGGACCGGCTGCTGAAGATGAAGGCCTGTGGCCTCAATACTCTGACTACGTAAGCTACTACAACTCAAGACTGTCTGAACACATAGGCGGAATTTTCATTGTCCATACTTCTGTAAGGAGTTTGCGGCTGAAAAACATAATGCACACGTATGCATTTAAAAAAGTTTAATTTCTTTTTTCAGATATGTTCCTTGGAACCTGCACGAGCCAGAGCGGGGGGTCTTCAAGTTTGAAGATCAGCTAGATTTAGAGTAAGGACTGAAGGCAAGGGAAGGCTTTCAGGGAATTCAGAAGATCGCCTGCAGATGGCACTGTTATATTGCTAAAGACTTGAGTTTGCCAGCCTTGAGTGATTTGAGGTTATAAGAAATGTTTTAAATCAATTAGTGAACTTTGTCTGTCAGTGATTGAGTTATTAATTATAATGTCATTGACCTGTTAAATCTAACAGGTCAATGACCTGTTAGATTTAACAGGTCAAAGCTAATTTGTTTTCAAAGTACACGATGAAGGTTAAGAAAAAATATTTTACAGTGAGAAAATATATTATTCATTTAAATACTTTATTGACTTTTATTCATAATAAATGGCTCCCACTGACAGCTCATTTTACATCCGTTCCCTAGAGCCTACCTCCGTCTTGCAGCCAGCTTGGGCCTCTGGGTGATTCTGCGACCAGGGCCTTACATCTGTGCTGAGTGGGACTTAGGGGGACTACCCAGGTAAAGATTTTAGATATGCAATCAAGTGTTACTGTATATTTATACATAATTTGTAAGTGCCTTAAAGCATTAGTTACTCTGGAATCTGTTGTGTAAAACAGCTAGTAGATTGCTAAGCAGTTTAACTTGATTACAGTGCTGTGCAAAATCATTTCTTTATTTTATTTCTATATTTTGCCTCCAAGGAAGCAGACTTCCTCGTAATATTTAAAATGATCTTAAACAGTAGTTCTCCAGACTTTTAGAAGAGCTTTGAGAATTTTTTTTAGATTGACATTCACTAATTTTCATTGCAGTTCTTGTACCTGACCATTTTCAGAGGAATGTTTTTTGTTTAGTTTTTCTGCTTGTTTAAATGATTCAATTCAATGATTCAAGCGTACAAATGCCCAAAGCTCAATTGATGGACTAGTGTTGTGTTTACTCATAACAAAGAATTTACCAAAGAACCAATTTAAAATTGTATTTTTAGGCACTTTTACAGGCATGGAATAGTCTTTCATTGTGAGTTGTTTTACAGGTGATTTCAAAGAACTATTAGCCTCATTAGAAGTGGTCTCAGTGGAACAGTTGCTGACAGGAAGCCATTCGTTAGGAAGGGAAATGTAGAGAAAAAACCGAGGCTGGCCAAATTACTCAAGAACTGGACTGAAAATCAGTCGGCAAACAGGTCTGATGGAGTGATGAATGCAAGTATGACATTTTTTGGTTAAAATGTTATCAATATGTATGAAGGAGGTTGGGAGAGAGGTACAACAGTGAGTGTCGGCAGTCATCTGCAAAACACAGTGGAGGCTCTGTCATGGTGTAAAGCTGCATTCTTCCTGTAGTAGTGTTGGAGATCTTGACACGAATGAATGAAATTATGCACGGAGAAAAGTACTGTCAGATTTTCATCCACTGGGTAACACCATCTGGACAGTATGGAGCCAGTCATGGATTGGCCTTCCCTGTAGCCCAGACCTCAATATCTTAACAGAGAACAGAACAACATCTAGAACATCTAAATAAGAGTTTTGGATGTCCTTCAAGAAGCATGAAGAACTACTCCTGAAGACTTTCCTGTTATGTTTGTAGATGTTTATATTAAATGCTGCAGCCAACAAAATATAAAGAAAACAAACTCTTGCACAGTACGTTATAACTTCTATTATCAAGTGGTCCCTTTGCAGAGGGCACAATTTGTTTAGTAAATATAAGAACTGCCTCATTATTAAGTCATGTGAGTTTTTTTTAAGTGTGCAAGGACAAAAATTGCTTGATTTCTTCTGGAAATATTTTTTTTTGTTTATTTTGTTTTGTTTGTTTGTAATACCCACCTTACAGGTTTGCACCTGCAATACAACAGGACCTCACATATAGTCAGGCTTATTAAGAATAAACAGCAATATGCAGTGTTACGGATTCAAATATTGGGAATGGATACAGGAGGAAAACCAAAATAACAACACTGGTCCGGCCGGGTCAAGTCAAACGATGATTTAATGAACACACGCGTGGGAGATGGACACCATACAGCAGACAGCATCAGATCTCAAAATGGTGGAGCCTTGATCAAACTTTTATAGCCTCTAGTGGCCCCCACCTAATCATAAAAGCCTAAACATTCACATTCTTTCTCTCACACAGCGCCTAAGCTACAACCTTGGCTCCCTGTTTATCTGCTCCTGCTAAGATGGGGCAGTATACTCTGTTCTCTTCTAATCAGACAAATAAGACGATGACTTTCTGTGAACAATATTTCTTATAACTCAGCAGTATAATGCATCATAAAACAATATCATTCATTCACAATAAATCAACAGTCTAATGTAATGCAAATCAGTTTACCAAATGTAATAGTTATCACCCTCTTCTAATTCAGGAGCATAATGCAAACTAAAACTACATAATAATTCACAATCTTTAATTAGGGGTCTAACATGGCATAAAATAATATTATAATCTGACAATTCCCCCTGATGAGCTCTTTAGACTTAAAGAGCTCACTTACACCCTCCAATCCAGTGTTACCGGGTTCATTTCTCCTTACTCCTTAGGCCCTTTGTCCCCCTGTTGGGTGAACCATATGTGAGATGACCTCTGTGTTTGCGCAGTTCAGATGCAAGAAAAACTTTTATTACAACAACAACAGTAGATACAGATGATACTCCCATCACTCCCCAGTTCTCCCACAGCTTTATTTCGGTGCTACCTTATACCCTCCAAACGTACTCGGACTAGAACCTCTGTCCGAGGAGCTTTTAACCTTTATTTTATTGCTGTAGGCACCAATGTCTTCCAGTCGGGTGATCCTCGGCTCTTGTTTCCTTCAACATCAGGGGTTAGACAACCCTTCAGTCGTTGCACAGATCAGGGGATTATTCTGCCCCGATTTCAAACAATGATCTGTGTATTCTGGGATCACAGCTGTGTTCCCCAGGAAAAGGAACAGAAAGGTGTTCTCCTTATGACCAACAGCCTCTCGAACGTCGTTGGTGTGGTGTTCCTGGATTTCCGTCAACCCCTTCATGGTTATTGCTGTGTTTATGGGATCCATCCTTTTGAGGTGACTAACTGGAGCCCAAAATGCCATGACACTTGAACCCAGTTGATGTTTCAGCAGTCACCGTGTCTGTCTCTGCTGCCAAGGATCCTCGTATATCTGTGACCTCGTCTGGTGTCTGTTCCTTTCTCTGTAAGAGACAGAAAACCAAAACACCTCTCTTCCTAGCTCTAATCTAATGTTGCTGTCTACTGATCTTTTGGTGATTCAGAATTGGTTTAGAACATTCAGAATGTCCCAAGGACTTATCCTAATTTAGTGTATGTGTGTGTAAGCGTGTTTGCATTTAGCCCGCTGCACTCAAGGCATTTCCTACACTTTATCAGTCCGGACTATCGCCGAACGAAGCTTATGACCTTCAAAAAACCGAGTGCCAACTCATTATAAGCACATTTGCAAGATATGTATAAAAATGATTAAAACCACTCATTCTAATAAAAGACATAAAAACAAATTAGCCATTTCTAATTCTAACATGTGTCCATTCAATGAAGCTAGAAAATTAAAAGAAAAGGTTAGTGACCTCATATCTTAGAAAGTATCAGACTTTCTCCTGTCCAGTGTCGTTGCTCCAGTCTTGTTATTCTGTGCTAGGGAATGAAATCAATTTAATCGTCATGTTAGATCTGTTCAACACCTGGCTCCGCCCAGAGCCTGCGTCTTCACAATCGTCTACAAACAAAACCTGTATTAATATGAACTTCACTTCAATATGAACTTGTTGACTACTTTTGACACCTGTAGATAGAAGATTAACATGGGGTTATAACAATCACTGTAATACAAATGTTAAGATGTCAATAGCTTCAATAAATGTTCAATGCAATGCTTGTTATATGATTCTGATGTAACAATAATGCTGATGCTAAAATAACAGTAAAACACACCCTTTTTTATCCCTTACTGACCACAGCAGGGGCCTCTATGTTTTAATTCAGCCATGAGGCTCACCTGATTCATCACTGAGCCCCACCGGCACTGGCATTTGACAGGGTGGTGCTGCATATTCTTCCTTTAATGTCACTATTTTCAATCTGTTAATTAGAGTGCTTAAACATGAAGTAGACTACGTCCACTACAAGTCAATACAACTGTGAATGTGGCCAATTATCAATCTATTTACCAATCAATAGCAAAAAATAGCTTTTATTTTATGCATGCTTTTAGTCAACCACTCACCCACAGGATCTCCAATCCCAGAAAATTCCTTCTCCTCATTTAATGAGTCTGTCCTCCTTCCATGCCCTGGTAACTGGTCCATCCAGAGCTGTATCATTATGAAATATACATACAACAAGCCAAACCACACCTTGGTCACACCAACCCTTTTCCGCCCTGAAGATGTCCAACGCCATCTTAGTCTGGACTGTCAAAGGTGATTTTAACGCTGATTGTTCCGACAATCCATTTTATAACATTTCCTGGTCAGATTAGCCAATCCCTACACACTGGAATAAACATAATCAACATGATCAACATTTTTCCTGCGTGTTTTTTCACCATCTTATTGATTCCAATGCTCCATCCTTATGTGGTTTGCTGCATTATGTTTATCTAGAACTCCACTCTGTCTCTAAATGTTTGAAGAATTTTTCATGTTTGGGGTCAAGTTTTAAGAATTTGACCATACGTGAAATTAATGGTGTTATTGTAACATGGTAGACTAGTGTGCCTGTGTTAATTCAGCTCCATATTATTGTGTGAAGTTGCACTGGGTTGGGAGTGGTTTTTTGTGTGTGTGTCACATTTTTGGTTAGCCAATGGCTGGAATTCGGTTTGACTAATTACAGGCAGGTGTACTTGATTGCACTGATACACTGGTCTACTTATAGCCCACACTACAAACACTGCTGTATCATTTTGTCTCTCTGTGCATGTATGTAATGTGATAATCTGATATGTTTGGGATGGATGGGTTTTGCGCTATGAATTTTATACTGAAGGTGTCATTTTGTCTCTCTGTGCAGGCCAGGGCCTATTATATGCCACAGCCTAAAGGCAGCATAGTTGCACAGGTTGGAGTGATCACTGGCTATATGCTTGCAGGGTGGTGGGTCTCCAAGGACAACTTCTACCCCTGTTAAAGGCAACATGTGGAGTGCAACTGGCCGTGTGGCATAGCTGGCTCTGACCTTGGGACTGTGTGTTTTTATTTGATTCATGAATGGGACACTGGACTGTTTTATCTTTTATCTCTTAATATTTTTGTCACTAAATTATCTTTTAGAATTTTATTGACTGTCATCGTTTTGCCCACGACTGAGACGGTTGGTCAGACCTAAAATCTTTCTTTGGGTGTGTTACATTATCACCCCCATCGGGGCTTACCTTTCCCACTTCTGATGATATTCCTCCCTATTCTTTGCAAGTACCCGCTTTTGGTGGCGAGAAACTGTTGGTGTGGTCAAGTGGGCGCTGTAAAAACAAAAGCTCAGGACAGAACAGTTATCAGTCACGTACTTCATACAAAATTAGCATATATTGAATTTCATATTGATCCTCTGAGTGTAATGGTACATTTTAATTTTTCTTTATTTTGCTCTTATTCTTGTGCAGCACCACATGCCCCTGTCTGTCGGTTCTATCTTACTTTTCTAAATTATTGACTATTTCAATGGAGAACCTAAATGACGTGGACCAGTGTTTGTCATTACATATCTATATTTTGAATGTGACAAGTCTATCATTCCCCTGTTATTCATAGACATCAGTAGAGTTTTTTGACTTTTTCTATCTAAATTAATTGGCTTTTTTTTTTTTTTTTTTTTACAGTGGCCTGCTATGGTTAATAATAACATGTTCAGTCTTGAGTGAAATCAAAGCTTCTCTTCACTTTAGCATTTAACATTCCCAACAATATAATGTGCTGCATTAATCGAAACACAGCTAATAAAACCCAATTTTCTTAATGGAAACATCAGTAGCTCAAAATTAGCAACCAAAGGGTTAAGTCTGCAGTTCACACTCATGTGACGCTGCAGCCTCCCCCCTTAGCCTCTGTCCTCCTACTCCTGCAAAAACAAAACAAAGCGAGACAAAACATCCACCCTTCTTTTACAGGCGAGGTGAATTGTTTGTAGACATGTACTAATCCTAAAGTCGGTATCGTTTTTGTCTCAGTATCAAGTCAGTTAAAACTTTTAGTCGTCAGTCCATCACAGTCCAGTCACATGCATACATTCACACACATTCATACCAGATATTGCTGATAATGGAGTCTCACGCGGAACCTATTCGAGGCTCCATCACCAGCAAGATGACGTCATCATTTTAAAGGAAAAACAGTTCCTTGTTTTTTGGACTGGATTGACTCGCTGCAATCCTTTTAGGCTCAGGACTTCTCATGTGATCAATGTCCCATATAAGTGAATTTCTCCAGAGCCCATTATAATCATGGAGAAAAATACTTTGCAACTGTTTTCAGTAAGAATGTTTTATAGCGCTTTAAAGTTCAATCTCTCAGGCCTGGATTAAAGAGCTGATTTGTTAAATCAGGAACTCACAAAATACCAAAATATCACCACCGGTGGATCACTCCTCTCAGATGTTCTTATTTCAGTGCACTGTGACAAAAGCAAAAACAACGTAACCAATAAAATACTCATATAATAACAAATACTGGGGCCTGTTGGAAACATGTCCAAGCATAAAACCATCTTTCTCTCTCTTAGAGAAAGAAAACAATCCAAACCTCACTGATAAAATCAACCTAGTGTTAAGCAAAACCCAAAATCAACCAAAACTTCACCAGAAAGTTTTTCTCCGTCCAGGGACAATATTGTGTAAGCATACAGGTACCGTAACTTCTTTTTGCACTGACAAAAAACATGTTGGACTTATTTCAGTCAATAGTGGACACTAGTTGCACACAAATGTTTTGCTTTGGTAGAAACTTAAACAACTGAGTTAAATCAACACAACCTTTTCATTTTCAGTTAACCTGTGTATTTTGAGTTCATATTACACGATTAAAACATGTTCAGATGGAGTAAGTTGAGCTCCTGGAATATTTTAATCCTTCACAATTCTGTCCTTTTATTTCAACACTATTCAATAACTTTTATCCAAATTCTACTTGGTCCCTTAAATACTACATGTTGTCTTCATATTGCCTACGGTTCAACAAAGTCTAAATTCTGGTTACCATAAAAATTAAATGGGTCTACAACAACTACCATCCTCCTATCTTTATCCTGATTGCACGAGGGCTGGGAAATAACTCTAAAGTGATAGGTTACGAGGCAGGGTGCACCCCGAACCGGTCACCAGTCTATCACCTAGAAACAAACAACCATTTACACTTACATTCACGGATAATTTAGAATCATCAATTAACCTAGCTCTAACAGCTGCATGACTTTTCACTGTGGCAGGAAACCAGAATACCCAGAGAGAAACCACTGCAAACTAGCCAGACTGTGGACTTGCACCCAGGACCTTCTTACTGTGGAGCAACAGCACTCACCAGCATGCCAACAATGTAGGAAATACAGGGAAGCTATGATTTCCTGTTGAATTTTTGTACAAATCTTTAAAGCCTGAGGCAATTGTGTTAAATACACGTGGGATGCTTACGTAAATCCAAGGGCTGGCCCCCTTTTCTTCTTTTTATTTTATATTTTATTATTGTTATTATTTTTTGTTTTTATTTATTTATTTTTAGTGTGTTCCTCCTTCAATTAAATCTCAATCACAAACATGTGGTGCTCCGAAATAAGCTCACACCGTTAATTCATCATTTTCACTCTGTACCACTGCTCCTTATCAGGCTGTGTGAAGCACAGTAAACAATTCAGTTGAGGCCTTGAGCCATAAACAGACATCACCCACAGACATTGTTTTCATAACCAAACTGCTTTAGACCCTGTCCCCTAAATCTACACAAATGCCCTCTGGGTGACATGAAATGCATTTAACCAATTAACAATCAATGGCTTCTTGTTGTTGTAACAGATTCTGTATTTGGACGTTTGTGTGCAGCATTTTGCGTATCAGCATAGCATTTGTTAGTAAAGCATTCTTCATTGCAGCAGCGTGTGTGTATCACTCTTCATTGCACAAACATGTGTAGGTGTATGTGTGTATGTGAGTGTGTGTGTGGATCACTTCTCAATGAATTGAATCAGCATTTTGATTTGTGTGTGTGTGTTTGTGTTCATTTCTCAGTCAATCAACGAGTGCATATGTGTTCATATGTGTGTTTCTCTTGCTTCTGAGTCAGTGTATGTAGAGGTGTGTGTTTGTGTGTGTGTGTTTGTGTTCATCACTTTCCTGTTCTGGTGTTCTGGGTAAACCATGGCCTGAGGCTTGCTCTGGGGTCCCGCCCTCCCCCTTTTCAGTCCGTTTGGGTCCGTTGGTGCTGCTGCCCAAAGTTCTCTCCATACTGGTTCTGGCCCCAATTGAGGCAGTCCTTTTCTCCAGTGTCCTGCATCTTCTCCTTGTCCAGCTCCTCCTTAACTTGACCCTTTTTGCTTCTGTAGCTCCTTCAGGGTTTGCTCCTGTGTTGGAGCTTCTCGTCAGGTTTGGCAACCTCCTGCTCCAGCAAGCTCCGGCCTGATTTAAAGTCCTGTATCTGGGACTCCAAGCCTGACTGATGGGTTCGATTAGCAGCCAGCTCCTCCTGAGGCATGCTCAGTTTCTGCTCTGATGTCTTGAGCTCTCACTGAGGGCAGAAACCTCAGAGTCTTTTCCGTACACGTCAGATTGAAGTTTTTTGATGTTTTCCTTGCTTTGCTCCACGGCCTTCTGCAGCTCTGCTGTTCGGCTCTTCTCAGAGGTCAGCTCCTGGCTGAACCCCGACACCTGTGCCTTCAGCTTATGTTCTTCTGCTGCTTTTGTCCAATCTGAGGTGCCTTCTGACCTCAGTCACTCCTCGTGTCTCTGGCACGCCCTTTTTGCTGCCCGATCCTCCGTGTTGGTCCATCACTGTCCTGCACAGTTTTAATGCAGAGTTGTTAAGGTCAGCATTCTTTTGCTCGGCCTCACTTTTCATCCGGGCTTAATAGGCGTCTCGTCACAGCTCTGTCAGCTGAAGCTGTCTGGAAATCTCCCCCGTGTAGTGAAACGGGCCTTGGATTTAACGTTCTCCGTCTCCGCTGCATGAGATCTCTTTCCTGCAGCACTGTTGACATTCTCAGGCTGTTGTTGTGAGTCCAGCTGCTGTAGCATTTGGTCAGGGTCACATCAAAGATGGTAGAAGGGAGAGCAAAGATGGTAGAGGGGAGAGCAGGAGTCCAGGTCAGCCTCGGCTTTCAGGGCCGACAAAGCAGCCTGTAATTAAGCATAAAGAGAAAAAACAAAAACAAAACAAAAACAGACGAACAGGAAAATGATGTTGTTTGAAAATGATGTTGTTTTGGCTATGTTATTCAGAGAGGGGCCAGGCCCTGTGTCAGCCTTCTCCCCCCCTTTTTTTGTTTTTTCTCACTATATAATCAACTCCTAACCCACCACGTTGACAGGACAACATAGGTACACGTTAAAATTCTTAAGATCATGTTTAATAATTCAAAAAAGGAATTTTATTTCATTCAATAATCACTTGTATTAATCAATCACAGGAAAACATGTCACAATTTGACTCTTTTAACCACTAAATTTGTTGTTTCATCACTGGTTTGTGATTTACCAGTGTCTGTCTTTTTGAAGTCAAGTTGTTGTCCTGCAACCCAGAGAGTTTATTTGTTAGTAGTGGATAGACTTTATCATTTAACATCAGGTGTATGTTAAGTTTCGCTGCTTTAACCTTGCTTGAAAATTTTCACGTGTTCATGAGTGTAAGCTGTTTCTTCATTGCGTGTATGTGCGTTTGTGGGTGGGTTATTTTAACTTTTTTTTTTTTTTTTTTTTTCTCAAGCAAGGCATTTCTCCAATTGTATGTGTTTTTAATTTTGTTTCCCAAATTTTGATTTCCCACCTTAAATAACAGCATTCCATGTCTTCAGCCAGGAATTAGAGCTTGCTTGTGAGATTCAGGGACACATGGTGCCAAAAACAATTCAGTGAAAAACTTGCCTGAAAATTTCCAGTGATGGTAACCGATACCTGGAGGAGAAGATGTCCTTTAAGCTTCTTTTTCGGGTGGGGACAAAGTGAGAGGTCAAACTGTAAAATTTTGAGCCAGAGCTTGGCATGTGTGTCGTCCCAATTTTATTAATCTATCCTTTTGCTGCTGTACTCAGGTCTCCTGGTTGAGAGAAATCCACCTGTATTAAGAGACTAAAACATTCATTTACTATTTTTCTTACAACATCCATTTAATTCATCCACCTAGATTTTACTCTCTCTCTTGGTGCATAGTTCACACAGTCAGGCAGTTGCCTTTTATGGGTTAAGTTTCCGGTCACTTACCCCCAACAGCTGCGAAGCCGTCTCTCCCATATCAAAACCCAGCCAAACATTAAACATTCACCGTAGTGATTTAAAACTTTATTTGTAATATTGTAATCAGCAAAATCAGCGTTTTAATTACAGGCATGTATCATTGTTTGCAAATCATATTTATAAAACTCAATAACACGCTAAACAGGAAGTCCTCTGTGGGCTTCACAGCAACCACCTCATTTGCATGTTCACACACTATCTAAAAATAGCTCGCAGCACACTGTCGTCACACACAGCCTCGTTTCACACTCAACTCTATATTATATTACAAAGACGTCTTATATTTACAATCACTCTCAGGCCTGAAAGTTTTAGCGCCTACACAATTTTGACAAATTTAAGATAACGGGTCCAACCGAAGAAAGTCCAACTTTTTTGTAATCAATTAACCAGTATCAGCCTCTAACTGTATCTGGCCTCATCTCTAAAATCCCTAAGTCAATTTACAGTGCCCAAAAAAGCGCAGATAAGGAGCCTCTAACTCCTAGTTATTCTGGAGTGCCCCAAGCTCCACAGTGACCAACTGAACTAACCCTGTTCGCCGACAGGTCATGGTCGCGCGTCCGCGGCCAGGAGGGAGCGTAACCTCCGGGCTATGCGCCTCCTAGTGGCCTCTAACCACCGTTCTAACAAAATTTATAATACTTTTAAACCGCCGTCAACCCTCTAAAACAAGAGTATGACTGACGCAGATGCAACGTTATGGACAATGGAGCCTCTAACTCTCAACATGGCCAACACAGATGCAATCCTTTAGACCAATGGAGCCTCTAACTCACAAAATGACCAATTCCCTATCAAACTACCTGAGCCTCTAACTCAGTATTATTTTCCTTTACCTTGGGCCTCTAACCCAGTATTATTACTTTTAAGCTTATTTCAAGTTTCAAAACTCATGAGATTTTTTCATCAAAATCAAAACAGGCCTTCACCAGTAATTTCAGTGAGTAGACTTTTAATTTATACAATCCAATTTGGCACAGTTTGGATTTACATTCAACAGGTTGTGCCTCACCTTTAGATATGCCGGCTTGCCCACTCACGTCAGACCACTGGCTCGTGCCTGCCCGTTCAACCACCTCGGACCGTCCAAACCTCCAAAACTTCCATCCCAATACCACAGGACGAGCCCCCAAAACTGTTACGGATTCAAATATTGGGAATGGATACAGGAGGAAAACCAAAATAACAACACTGGTCCGGCCGGGTCAAGTCAAACGATGATTTAATGAACACACGCGTGGGAGATGGACACCATACAGCAGACAGCATCAGATCTCAAAATGGTGGAGCCTTGATCAAACTTTTATAGCCTCTAGTGGCCCCCACCTAATCATAAAAGCCTAAACATTCACATTCTTTCTCTCACACAGCGCCTAAGCTACAACCTTGGCTCCCTGTTTATCTGCTCCTGCTAAGATGGGGCAGTATACTCTGTTCTCTTCTAATCAGACAAATAAGACGATGACTTTCTGTGAACAATATTTCTTATAACTCAGCAGTATAATGCATCATAAAACAATATCATTCATTCACAATAAATCAACAGTCTAATGTAATGCAAATCAGTTTACCAAATGTAATAGTTATCACCCTCTTCTAATTCAGGAGCATAATGCAAACTAAAACTACATAATAATTCACAATCTTTAATTAGGGGTCTAACATGGCATAAAATAATATTATAATCTGACAGCAGTACGCCATGTAAGTTTGCTACTGTTGTTACTCGAATGAAAGTCACTGAGGACTACCAGCAGACTTTTAGAGATATATTGGAGACAGCCATAATTAAATCTGACAGGCACATCTCCCTGAAAGATTAATTGATTTACTTCTGTAATCACGATAGATTCAGACAGATAATCAGATAATTGCTGGCAGGAATAAGGTAGTATTTTTAGAGCAGTATTTTCCTTTTGGGAATGTGAGGTTGAGGTAATTATTTGATAATTGTCAAATCTGAGCGAGAGGGAAAGAGAAATGCACTAAAGCATGACTTCGTCTGCTTGACGGTAGCCATTCTTAGGTCAGCTTGGTGCAGCTGTCTTTAAAACCGTAAAGTGAAATCGCATCACAACACTTTGTGCTGTGATTTCTTTTCAGCTGGCTGCTAAGGGATCCCCAGATGAAACTGAGAACAACCTACTCTGGATTCACCGATGCAGCCAACTCCTTTTTTGATGAGGTCATAAAGAAAGTCGTCCCACATCAGGTAGTTTTCTATGAGTTTACTGAAAATGTAGAAGTCCTGACCTTTGTAAGTGAAACATGCTTATTAATGTTCCAGTTGCGAGGGGGGCTGAGAAAAATGACTTACACCAAAGTACTATGGTGTAAGAGAAATAACAAACAGATGTCACATACAAATTTAATAGATTTTCTTTTAAATTCAGTAAGCACACAGTTTACAAAGCAATCATGACTCCAATGTGATACAACAATTGTAAGATGATGACACTTTTATAACCTCAATCGCTACATCAATATTTTCATTACAACGTCCTGAAATGCCGTGCAGGGCCCGGCTGCCATTAAGAATGTGGTAAACAGTTTTAGCAAGGCTTACAGTGGTTACCAGACACACTTGAGTTGCTTATCTTGTGTTCACAGCCTTATTTTTTTTTATCAGCTCCGTGCATCACTGAACACTAAAGCTTTCATATCTCAATATTTTTTTTTCCATTTTAACTATGCTGAGGATAGGAACGAGAAAGAACTTGTGTCAAGTCATACTGTATGTCCTAACATATGGCTAATTGCTGCACAGTACTCCAAGGGTGGCCCGATTATAGCAGTTCAAGTGGAGAATGAATATGGCTCCTATGCTACAGATGAAAATTACATGCCCTTCATCAAGGAGGTAAGGAGGTAGTTAATAAAGAACTATCAATAAACAGGTTTGCACTTATTTACTATACATATATATATTCAAAAATATAATTTCGGTTTTGTTTCGTTTCCTCTATAATACCCCCACCCTCCGATCTTTACAGGCGCTATTGTCAAGGGGTATCACAGAGCTGCTGCTGACCTCAGACAACAAGGACGGGCTGAAGCTTGGAGGAGTGAAAGGAGGTATTGTCAGATTGGCTGGCAGACAAACAAGCTGCTGTATGCACAAATGGCCAATCAATCACACACACGTTCTACAAAATGTTGGCTGGCGTGTCTCATTTTTATGCACAATGGCAAAAACGTCTTAAATAAGTGCAGGCCAGTGTTGCACAACTACAATGCAGAACCAAATCTTAGTGTTATACCAGAAATGTTTTTGAATTCACATTAATTAGTAACCATTATTTACTGTTGGTTTTTACTGCAGTGCTAAAGCATTTTGATTGATACTTGGTATTACTGATATATTCCGATGTGTAGTATTCATATAATTAGAAAGCAGCATCCACCATCACTTAAAATATTTAAATGTATTTCTAATAATTTTTCAAAAAGTACTGTGCAAAAGTCTCAAGCTACCTCTCTGTTCTTTCTATTTTGTTAGGAAAATGGGGAAAACAGTTTATTAAACTATGTGCAAGCATTAGTGGAAATACAAAATAAAGGCTAACACAGAGTTTCAGTTTGTGGCCACCTTCTTTTTTCAACACAGACACTCATAGACTCCCGTAGACAAGCTTTTTTGAAGTAGTCTTCATTCAAAGCTCTTCTTTGAATGTTGGCTGCCTTTTGTTCTGTTCTCTGTCAAGATGATCTCACACTGCTTCAGTAATGTTGAGCTTGCGGCTTTTGGGAGGTTTGTCCATGACTGATAGGGTAATTGTTGTCGTGTAATATGGCAGAGCTCAGCCTTTTCTCCCTGTTTCTCTTCCTTGCAAATGGTTTCTTGACAGTCACCCTTTCACTGAGACCATTTCTGATCACGTTTTGGTGAACAGTAGATTGATCCCCTGAGAGGTCAGCTGCATCTCACAGGTTATGAGCTTTACAGTGAGATGACTTTCTAAAAGATACTGTTAATCTGCTAAATGGACAGGTTCTTCTATAGCATTTTTCTACTCTACTCAAGCACTCAGGGAACTTTATGCAACGTGCCTCTTTTACCTATTCATACAAACGTTTATTTCCCCTGCTTTCTATCCAGGAATACTTTGGCATGCAAACTGGAGCAGCCAGGGATCAAACCACTAACCTTCTAATTAATGGATGACGTGCTCTACCGCTGGAGCTACACTCGATTTAAGATTATCTACAGCTGCAGATAATTCACTTGTCCAGTTTCCTCAAAACTGTTTGCTGAGATATGACAAATTCTTGGCTGTTTGTTCTTTGGGAATCACATTGTTAGAGCAGAAATACTGTTTTATGCCTTTCAGACTGTTATCTTTGGCAGTTTTCATAGATTCAGCTAAATAAATTGGAACAAATTATGTGTTTCTACAACAGGCTGCTGGTAACAAATTGCCTAAAGATACAATTTAAAATGTTCTCTTTGCTAAGTATTCTGTTACATGTATACACATCTCCCTTGAGTTAGGTGCCTTTTTTATGCTTGAGTGATTCCAATTAGTGCTAAGTGCTAAGCTCAAGACTTTTGCGCAGTATTGTATGTTCACAGAGTCTTTTTATCAGAACAATTTCCTGCCTTTCCTGTCTTTACAAACTAAAGGATAATTTAGTTTCATTGAGATACTACCAATTCATGGTTGAATGACTAATACCTCTCTGAAGAGTGGTTTAATATTGTGCCTTATTTAACGTAATATGTGTCTTTTTTTTTTTGTTTGCAGCTTTGGAAACCATCAATTTTCAAAAACTGGACCCAGATGAAATCAAGTATCTGGAACAAATACAAGTAAGTCTTTCTTGCCACAAAATTAATTAAATTCATGTTGATAGATTTTGGAGTTTTCTGATATAATCAGACTCATCACCACACTTAGCATTGCTCTCTGCAAGAATTAGACAATCCTGGTAAAACAAACTGAAACTGTTTTCTATTAAAGGGATTTGAAAGGTTCAAACTATCAGTTGCTTTACTGGTTCAGTAGTTACACTAAAACATGTTTTCTTTACTAGCCTCAGAAACCTAAAATGGTGATGGAGTACTGGTCTGGCTGGTTTGATCTCTGGGGCGGGCTCCATCATGTTTACACTGCTGAAGGTAAGACGTGCTTTAGTTTTACAAATGTAAAAAACATGTTTTCTTTAAGAGAGATTCAGGGTCCATGATGAGCGTGCGGGGTTCGAATGAGCGTAAGTTAGGATTACTGCAGATGGATTCTTTGTTGTGGGTGAAACTTTTTTTTTTTTTTTTTTTTTTTACAGACGGTCGATAGTGGTGGATAATTTGAGGCAAGAGCAAGACAGGTTTGGTGCTGCAAGCTACTACAAAATCACTGAAAGTAAAACAGGCTGTCTTGAGAGTAAGACAGAGTCACAGTGCCGTAGGGTAAGAGAGGTTTAAGACAAACCTTTTAGCTGAGTATAAAACAGTGTCTATGCCAGAGGAAAGACTGTGTAAGGACAAACTCGCTGCCATGGGAGCTGTGTGAGCCTTTCTTCAGGCTGAGTGTAAGACAGTGTCTAACGCCATGTTTCTTCAAAGAAGGCGCTGAGCCCACACAGTGCAGCTGGGGTATACAGCTTAGCATATGGTCATTTCTTACTTGTTTGATGGCTTTGTTAGAGATTTATATAGCTTTAATGCTTGGTTGATTGTAAGCCAAGTATCACAGACCAGAGGCTGTGTACCATGCTCTTAATTGCAGAATTGTTCAAAGATATGCTTCACTGATTTTTATTGAACTGAGGTGGAGGAGTTCCCATCTGTATTTCCTGCAGCCTCACAAAAGATAAACGGATACAAAAACACTGATACAGATCAAGTGTTGTGCACCAACTTTCTGTTGGTGGGAAGACATCATCATGGGTTTCCCATAGTGTTGCTATACTGGTTTGTATTTTGTATGAGAAATAACGTGATGCATGTTTCATGCAATGCCTGCTTAAGAACAAAGGACATTTACTTATTTATTTAATTTTGATTTTATCTTTATCTTTGCGATTAAAATCTCTTTTCAAATGAGACCTCGCCAAAAATGACAAAATTCTTGTGGAATCTTTTTTTATATTTGCAATCTCGGACACTTTTATGTGAAATTATAGCAAACACAGGAAAAGTATAGTAATAGCAATTCGCTTATTTAATTTAAATGTAACTTGTACATATTACAATGGTTTATTGTTGCACTTGAATTAAAAAAAAATAGAAATAGATTAAATTGCAATGGAGCAAAAGTATATAGTGGCAGAAAAAGTAAATAGTAGTGAGTTTTCCTATGTATTCTGGAATAAACAAGTTTGTGCAGTACAGTTTCATAAAGCAATGCAGTTTCTTATTTTCATCATTTCATATCTTATCTTTGTACTGTTTCAAATTAAATAATGGTTAAAATGTGTTGAAAAATCATTACATTGTATTATTATTTATATTTTACCCAGGCCTGACTGATATATTAGCTATTTGCTGATATATATATATATATATATATATATATATATATACACAAATGTACACAAATATATATATATGTGTATACATGTATATATGTGTATGTATGTTTAACAGGGTTGTATAAAACAGCAAATCTTCATGTCTTTTAATCTAATTCTCTCTTTAACTCTACATTGTACCCCACATATCAGCTGTATAACATGCTCCATATGCTGCTGTTGTGTGTGTTATTTATAGTCTAATGCACAGTCATGACGTAAATGATAGCACCTATTTCACAATTGTTGAGATTAATGGCAGTCAGACACTCTGGCATCATCATCCTGAGTGCTCTTGGAAACATCTTATTTCTTGAAAAGATTGCAGTGCCTCAAGCCTCCTTTTTACTCTTGTCATTCCTAGCAGCCATCCGCATCTTAACAAAAAAAAAAAATGCTCTGAAAAGGAAAATGGGGAGAAAGAAAAACCCTCACCACGCAGAAACTGTCACAGCAATGAAATGAACACTGAAATATTCAGAGGGGGATTCATGTCCTTGACAGTTCAGTGCTCTGCAGACTGCAGCACACCCAGCAGTTGGTCACAGTGAGTTCTGCCACCATGAAGCCAGCCGAGTCCAGCTCTACTGCTCGCCTAGCCCGATTGTTATTCAAAAAGGCTAACGCCTCTTGATTAGAATCATTAAACTCAGTCCAGTTACACTACTAAAATTCAATTTAAATTCTTAATTACCTTCTTAGCCACGTTCATTACAAAATATATTAAGCTTATTTGTGCAAGAAAATAGGCCATCTTTTTGGGTGTGAGCATTGCCCCGTAATAAATTATAGTTTCCTGTAATAGGATTTGTGGTTTATGTTTCAGTTAAAGTGACACTGAGGGCAATAGGGGTATTAAAACAGCCGCTCTAGCGCATTAAATTCGAGTCTGTGTGGATTTGTTTTCCCCCTTTTGTGACTTGCAGTCCTGTTTGTTATTCCCTGATTCACTCATTGGTCATATGGGAAAATTTCAGCTAAATAAAACCTTATTTTGGTTTTCACGGCAGAAATGATACCTGCGGTGACCGAAATCCTTAAGCTGGACATGTCCATCAACCTTTACATGTTCCACGGGGGGACAAATTTTGGCTTCATGAGTGGGGCCTTTGCTGTTGGACTACCGGCACCTAAACCCATGGTAACAAGCTACGGTATGTGGAACGAATCAGTTTGTCTTTCATGAGCTTCTAAAGCACACTGGCCAGTATTTCCTGACATTTGGATAAACAAACCTCTCTGCTAGAGCTGGAAGGAAAATGAAGTTATACATGGCTGACTGGTCAGGCTTTAACTTTCCCCTGCTGCAAGGATTCAACACAAGCACATATTCATAATTAGTGACACTTATCAAAGCCCACGGATTTTGCACAACAATAGGCTAAAATTTGCATGCGTCATGTAGATAATAACTCATTTGAAACATAGTCTGTCGGCTTGTTACATTGACACAAATGGGAGGTGGTTTGGTAGATAAAAAAATATGATAAGGATATTTGAGACGTCTGTAGATGGTGCTATCTCTACTCAGCAGCATCTGACCTGAAACTTATAAATATGCAGAGCACACAGATGAATTCATTACCTAATAAATGCACGGGAATGTAAATTAAAGATGGTACAATGGGTTTTATAGCCTCCTCTAGGGTACTTAACATTGTAATGACCTTGTTCTTCAGAAAGGAGGAGGATTCTAAAAAAAAAAAAACAAGCTCCACAGTAGGCCACCTCTGACCTTCAGCAGCCCCTCATACTTGTGTTTATTTCTCCCAATGCCTTTTTACCTTTTTTGCCTCACAAAGCCTCCATTTTCTGTCAAGATAAAGTGCAATATGTCTCGGCCCGCTGCTGCCTCGAGATGTTTGATAGGGGCGCACAGTGAAAGCATCTGCCACAGTAAGAGGCATCTCTGCCTCTCTCTCTGCCTCCCGAGCCTATGTTCTGATAGCGCATTATCTTTCAGATTACGATGCTCCATTATCCGAGGCTGGGGATTACACCAACAAGTACCATCTTCTGAGGAATTTATTCAGCCACTACCACAGTGAGTGTTGTGCGTTGCTGGCGAGACGGGCTCCCAGATCTTCTATCGCTCCTTCTTCCCCTCCTTTTTCTTTCATCGCCCTCTTTAGTAAATTCTCCTTGTAGAACCTGTTCTGTGTTGGCTAAAGCAGGATCACTTTGCATATGATTACAAGCATGGATTACAGATATGTTTTTGTGTGTGTGTCTGAGGGTTTGTGCATGTGTGGCAGAAATGTGTCCAAGTCAGTGACCCTCAATTACTGCTCATCTTCAAAATTACATCCTCGGCCTTCTGTCACGTTTATTGGTTAGGCAGTTTTCCTTCTTTGTAAAACAAGGGTTTTGTGGTCGGGTGCAGGAATCTAAAGTGTTCTGTGGCTATGGCTAGCTTTCGGCAATCTGGGATTAAATCCAGCACAACAAGCTAATAATTTGCTCAACACCGTGGTGATTGAAGATAGTTTGAAAGGCTGCCTGTGCGGGATTCATCCTTATGTTTTGTAGTCTGCTGAGCATGAGCAATGGCCCGGATATGAGAGTCTGAAACTGCTCTGTGTTCTTCTCGGCAGCCGCGAACACATGACCTAATTCCTTAATTAGATCAACTTGATATGTTTTTATTGTTTGGTTGTCATCATGCACGTTGTGTCAGAGCTGTGTCTTTTTCCTGGGGTGTTTTTTTTAGATTTACCTTTGACTGCCCCAACTCTGTCAAGGTTCATGGCTCTTAAAACAAGCCTATGATTTTATATTCTTTGGGCATTTCGTATTATTTCGCTGCTATAAACAACAGAACACACTTACAGAACGGTACATTAAATCACTTAAATTATTGAATTTAAGGCAGGCCTTAAGTCTGTAGTTAGTGTCTGTATGTGTTCTCAGTCATCTTATGTTAGATTTGATCCACCGCTGAGGCAGTGAGAGAGATATTTAGAAGAAAGGTGCTGGCTATTCCAGCTGTTACCACTTGGCCATGTGAAACTTCTTCCAGAGGGACTCCTGGTGTCTCTGTGTGCTTTAACACCGTTAAAAGCTGTTAGAGGGCATGGGCAACCACTGCTAATCGTTGTAAAGAGACTGTAAACTGGAATGTAAACTGGATGCTGCTGAGGACTGTGTGTGGCTCATCCAAGGTGGCTCAAACAGTTTTTCAGGGACAGCATCTAAAGGCTCAAGAATGAAAGTCTTGTACGAGGTCGTGGTTTAATAATCTAGGAGGATGTCCAGCAACTTTTTCTCTATTTCAGTGTATCATTCGCATGCCAGATGTAACAGATCTTCTTTGTATTTGCAGCAGTATTCAAAATTGTTCTTAATAGCTGACAAACTAAAGGAAGAAGCTGAACCCTTGACCACTACAGTGAGAGGATCCACATATTTGTTAATTTCTTAAGAGACACTTGAATTTCATTCGTCGCCCGTCTGTATAGAACATGTCCAGATAATTCTGACAGGCAGGCAAACTCCTTTTATAATTACAAAAGCTCCCTAAAGAATAAAGCTCCTTGTGGTGAATAGAGGATAAGCACAGAGAGCCAAACTGCAGGCTATGCTTATTTTTCCCACCTTGTTTTCACAGCTCAGCCTCTCCCTGAACTGCCCCCTGTTCATGAGCGGAGAGCATACCAGCCCGCTGTCATCCAGCAGCACATCTCTCTGTGGGACAGTCTGCGCTTCACTGACAAGGTAAGCTACAGCCGCAGTGCGAGTGCCAAAATATGGGGAACGCATTAATAAACAATAACAGCGTCTCATGAAGCAACGCTCATCTGCACGGTGTAGCAAAGCTGCAAGGTTGTTTACAGAGAGAATACATAAGAAATTCAACCAAGCTCACAGACAATTTACTGTTAGCCTTTGGTTGTTACCTTTGTTAACTTTTGTAGCCACTTTTCTAGCTTTTCTAACTCCTAATGATAATAGTAGTGATAATAATAAAAAGATTAATGATAGAAAGAACTCTAGCTGTAGTTTGCAGTAACACTGTCAAATTAATCATCTGTGCTCTTTGGGGTTTGTTTATATGCATCTTTAGTTGAGCATTTTTTTTGTGTCTTATTTTTTTAAATGATCCAAAAATAAAACATTACCACACAAGGCACGTGTCCCGGCTAATTTTAAGTGATTCTACACACTGGTGAATTGCTATTGTGAGAAGTCTGAACGAGAAAATGAACAACAGCGCTCGGAGCAAGACATTTTCTCCTAACTACACCGGCGGCCTGCTCGGGGACCAGCAGAAATCAGCCGTGTGCAGCTTCATGACTGTAGAGATTGTTGTGGAAATAAAAGCCCGAATGCGACACACACACAAAAAAACAAATGTCCCTTTGCTAAAGAGGAGGAAGAAGAAAACAATTAAGGTTAAACACCAACCAACCTTTTAGGGTGGTGTTGTCTTTTCTGCTTATTTTCATGTCTACCAGTCTAATTTAGCCATTTACGCCTTGTTCTTCAATGGCATTTATATTCAGAGCAGATGTAGCAGGTCTGGCAGTTGCTTACAACATTAATTATTCACTCCCCATCGCAATAATTTGCTTTCCTGCGAGACGGCAATTACTTTGCCCCTGTCCAGCCGCACACCCTTGTTTAAAAAGCATGTTTTCTCTCCAGCCGCTCCAGAGCTGCTGAGTGGGTTGTCTGAGCTTGATATTGTATCTGTGCATTTGGAGGTATGTGGTTAATCGTGTCATAGCAGGGAGTGGTTATTGTCTCGTGAAAGGTGGATAATGCGCCTCCCAAGGGTAGGAGATTGTTGCCGAATAAAAGAACAGCAGATAGGAAAGCGCCAGTGTTAATGGTAAACACTAACATCAGGTCATATTGCAAGTGGAAGACTTATCAAATCTGTATTGAGAGAGGTTATGTTGTATTTTATTCATTCATATTTTTAATAATCTGAATTTCACACACAAACTATATATATATATATATATAGTTTGTGTGTGAAATTCAGATTATGCACACATATGCTGTGTGTTAAAATATGTCTTATGTATATCTTGTAGCCTTTCAAGTCGGAGAGGCCGGTGAACATGGAGAATCTCCCCGTGAACAATAACAATGGTCAGTCATATGGCTACACGCTCTATGAGACCACCATCACCAGTGGCGGAGCTCTCAAGTCGCAGAACAATGTCAGAGACAGAGCTCTGGTAAGGACAGGAATACAGACACACACACAGTCCATCCACAGTCTTTGTGACAACATTTGGACCTAGAAAACTGCGATTTCCTTGTTAGAAATCACACCCATGATCAGCGTACTTGTGGATTATAAGTCTATATAAGTCTTATAAGGCTGCGACCATTTGGTCTGGTATTAGTGGGCAGTTCTCAGGAAAGATTGAATGCGGTGAAAGATAAATACATCTATGTTCAACTTTCCTTCTTTTTCCCAGGTTTTTGTGGATAAACATTTTGTAGGTGTTTTGGACTATACGGTGCAAGACCTTGCTGTACCTGATGGGAAGGTAACTTTTGAGTCTGTCTGTCCTTCTCTGTGAAAATATCACCCAGTCGGTTGTTTGAAAAGAATAAAGTTGTAAATATTTAACAGAATGCAGCATATGAAAGCTTTAGGGGATGCTGCTGGGTATTTTTTTGGCAGCTGGGTCCCAGTATTAAGCCAACAGCAAATTTTCAAACAACTGTTTATCCTAACAAATGAGAAAGTCACCTTGAGCCTTACAGAAAACAGTAGACACACATCAGCCTTGATGAGTTGCTAAAATCAAAACAACTGAATGGATTTTTTTGTGTGCTAATGCTGCTGTTCTTCTATTAATGCCCCTTAATGTTTTATGTGTTTTCCCACTGAAGGGAAAAAGAACTCTGGGCTTACTGGTGGAGAACTGTGGAAGAGTGAATTATGGAAAAACCCTGGATGAACAGCGCAAAGGTGCAAGCAGTTTAACAAACAGATGGCTTTGCAGACATTCCAATCAGACGAGTCTTGCCTTGAAATCTTTTCCTTTTATTTGAGACCCTTAGAGAAACTCATTAACATTGTTTTAAGATCCATAAAGAAACTGAAGCAGCTTTGACTCACCTTTCAGGTCTTGTTGGCGATATTCTGCTGAACGAGCACACCCTCCGAGACTTCAGTATTCACAGTCTGGATATGAAGCCTGCCTTTGTAAACAGGTTTGTATGTGTCAGTTATTATTCAGTTTCCCCACCAACGTTTGTGTTTCCCCGTCTTTAAACTGGCCTTTTCTTATCCAATCCATTTAGTAATAATCCTGCTTATCACCATCCTGATAGTGGGAAGATGATGCCAGAATGCAAAATAAAAAAACATGAAAAACATCTTCACTTAAAAGCATTAAGGGCCAGATTTACTAAATGGGGCAAAAATAACGTGTGAGATAATCCCCAAATAACGCTGACAGGCGGGGTTAGTTTTACAAGTGATGTACAAAAGTTGTGCTGTTTTCTAAACACTGTCACTTGATTTCAATAAGACATGTTAAATCTACCAATAACTGCAAGGGATGGGTTTGAGAGATGGATTTGTTTAGTAAAAACAACAGGTTTGCAGACTTAATGGCACACTGAGCACTGTGAAAACTACTTGCACTTTCCCTGGTCCTGAAATGATAAGTTCAAAATTCTACGGTTAAATTGTAGGGTTCAAAGTCAACATTGTCATCCCTCTGTTCTCGCCGTTCTGCCATACTTTCCTGTTGGAACCAGTTGCAGGCTGTGAAATAGCACTCGCAATACAGTGGGGCAAAAAAGTATTTAGTCAGCCACCGATTGTGCAAGTTCCCCCACTTAAAATGATGACAGAGGTCAGTAATTTGCACCAGAGGTACACTTCAACTGTGAGAGACAGAATGTGAAAAAAAAAAATCCATGAATTCACATGGTAGGATTTGTAAAGAATTTATTCGTAAATCAGGGTGGAAAATAAGTATTTGGTCACCTCAAACAAGGAAAATCCCTGGCTCTCACAGACCTGTAACGTCTTCTGTAAGAAGCTTTTCTGTCCCCCACTCGTTACCTGTATGAATGGCACCTGTTTGACCTCATCATCTGTATAAAAGACACCTGTCCACAGCCTCAACCAGTCAGACTCCAAACTCCGCCATGGCCAAGACCAAAGAGCTTTCGAAGGACACCAGGAAAAGAATTGTAGACCTGCACCAGACTGGGAAGAGTGAATCTACAATAGGCAAGCAGCTTGGTGTGAAAAAATCAACTGTGGGAGCAATCATCAGAAAATGGAAGACATACAAGACCACTGATAATCTCCCTCGATCTGGGGCTCCACGCAAGATCTCGTCCCGTGGGGTCAAAATGATCATGAGAGCGGTGAGCAAAGATCCCAGAACCACACGGGGGGACCTGGTGAATGACCTGCAGAGAGCTGGGACCAAAGTAACAAAGGTCACCATCAGTAACACACTACAACGGCAGGGAATCAAATCCCGCAGTGCCAGACGTGTTCCGCTGCTGAAGCCAGTGCATGTCCAGGTCCGTCTGAAGTTTGCCAGAGAGCACATGGATGATACAGCAGAGGATTGGGAGAATGTCATGTGGTCAGATGAAACCAAAGTAGAACTTTTTGGTATAAACTCAACTCGTCGTGTTTGGAGGAAGAAGAATACTGAGTTGCATCCCAAGAACACCATACCTACTGTGAAGCATGGGGGTGGAAACATCATGCTATGGGGCTGTTTTTCTGCCAAGGGGACAGGACGACTGATCCGTGTTAAGGACAGAATGAATGGGGCCAAGTATCGTGAGATTTTGAGCCAAATCCTCCTTCCGTCAGTGAGAACTTTGAAGATGAAACGAGGCTGGGTCTTCCAACATGACAATGATCCAAAACACACCGCCCGGGCAACAAAGGAGTGGCTCCGTAAGAAGCATTTGAAAGTCCTGGAGTGGCCTAGCCAGTCTCCAGACCTCAACCCCATAGAAAATCTGTGGCGGGAGTTGAAAGTCCGTGTTGCTCGGCGACAGCCCCAAAACATCACTGCTCTTGAGAAGATCTGCATGGAGGAATGGGCCAAAATACCAGCTACTGTGTGTGCAAACCTGGTAAAGACCTATAGTAAACGTTTGACCTCTGTTATTGCCAACAAAGGTTATGTTACAAAGTATTGAGTTGTATTTTTGTTATTGACCAAATACTTATTTTCCACCCTGATTTACGAATAAATTCTTTACAAATCCTACCATGTGAATTCATGGATTTTTTTTCACATTCTGTCTCTCACAGTTGAAGTGTACCTCTGGTGCAAATTACTGACCTCTGTCATCATTTTAAGTGGGGGAACTTGCACAATCGGTGGCTGACTAAATACTTTTTTGCCCCACTGTATATTGAAAGAATCTGCTGGCAAAAACTGGAAGTTCGGTTGTCACTGGTATCTTGTGACTCCTTCAGGTTGGAGGTTCCAGGTCATCTCTGAGTTCATTGAGCAAACTTTGTAAATGATATGTTTTTAATCACATCTTTGTCCGATGTTCCAAATAAACTGGCACGAGTGGAGAAGCGTCTCTCTCTTCTAACACGGACCCTTACACCTCTGAGGTGGCTCCTAAGTGCACCAATAATGGGCACCATTTCAGGACCAAAGAATAAGACATTCTTTTTTTGGAGTTAAATATCGCCACGCTTTGCAGTAAATTGTGTTTAGGAAATGTTAGTAAATATATTTGCACACTTGATTTCAATATTTCCCTCCCTATATTTTGCACACCGAGAAAAGAACTGCCAGAAATGCATAACCAAGAGGGTCAGTCACAAAAATGTGCCCACCTCACTCTGCTCTCTCTTTAAACATCAACTGTACTTTTTATACTTTAACCCAATATGTGGTGGTCCAATGAGTTAATAGCACTTAGTGGCTCTAAGGGCAAGTCAATATATAAAATGCCAATTCCATGCCCAAGGGCAACCATGTCATAGATAAGTGTTGAACACACAACAAAATGTCATTAAAAACATACAGTACTATGTAAAAGTCTTGCATCAACCCTGATTTCTTTATATTTTGTTAGAAGTTTGTACAGTTGTAACAAGCTTAAAAGTCAATATTTGGTATGACTACCTTTATTCTTTGACACAGCCTGAACTCTCTTAGACAAGTTTTTCTATAGATTCTTTAAGTAATCTTCAAGAATAGTTCTCCAGGCTTCTTGCATAAGCATAAGCTTTATCTGGATAAATTAGCAGACCTGCTGAATGAGCATAAATATGTTCTGGTAGAGAATAAACTGAGCTGGGTGATAATTTATCCCGTTCATACCTGTGTCCTGAGTGTCCTTCCTTTTCATCCTATGTCTTACAAGAGCTCCAAAACATCAAAATGACTGCAAAGACAAAGAGGCACTGACGGTAGAAATGGGCTAGCATGGATAAACAGAGCAGGCATTGAATACTGCAGTATGTTTGCTGTTTTTCTGTAAACGTTCTTTGAGGCTTTTACCTTCAAGGGCAGGCCACACAAATGCAAGAACTGAACACAGCTCTGCAGTGGAAACTGATCTGTGTTATTTTCAGTTCAGCTTGCAGTTTTTTGATGCTATGACCTACCTACACGATGGGCACCTTGAATGTGCCATCAATGCCATTATGGTCATTGGGTCTGGTGGTTTCTATACATGGAAGCACAACACTACAGTCAAACATTAAAAGGCCATTTTGCAGGAGGTGGCACTCTGCATGGACCAAATGCTTTTCCCTCATGATTGCATTATTAGAATCCCCTCTCATATTGCCATATTTGTACTCCACATTTGTACCCCACACTGCAATTTATTTATTTAGTTTTTCTCATTGCTAATGAACACTAGGGTTACTCTGTCAGCCTGTTAGAGGTCTTTATTTTTTCCTAGTAACATTTTAATTGCAAATATAGTGTATTTCTCGCTGTATAGCTTCAAAATAAAAATTTATTACCTCAGCACCGCGCTGGAAATGTCAAGTCCTGAAGCATTGTACCAATGAAAGCTGCAGATTCCTACCCGGAGAAGGAATTCTGGTCTTATATCACTGTAACCTTTTGAATTCACTTACTTGTTAAAAAAGTGAAGTGTGTAAATACATCTGCATATTCCACTGCTAGCAAAATAAATGTTGTATGAAGGACGTGATATACTGCTGGCGGACAAACAGGCCTGCTAAAAGTGATTTTTTTTTTTTTTAGTCACATTTATATCACATAACTCACATTTGTACTTTTTATTCATTCTTCACAGACTGAAGAGTGCAGGTCACTGGATGTCCATGCGCCATCAGCCCTCCTTCCCAGGGTTTTTCCACAGCAGACTCTATGTGAATGGCTCACCTCAAGACACCTTCATCAAACTCCCTGTGAGTGATTCAGTTGATTTCACCATTGTACAAAATGGGTAAACATCATTAGAAATGATGTCCTCACTAACTTCACAGATTTGAGTGGTCTTTGTTTTTTTTGACACAAATTCAAATTTAAAAGTATTTTTTCTTGTTTATGTTTATTTTGCATGAATTTTGAGTTTTGATTCTTCTAGATGACAGAAACACAGAAGTCTCACATAAACAATCTAAAGCTGTCGTCACCACGTTATCAGGGGGATCTCTCCTCTAATCTGTTACGAATTCTGACATCAAGCTAGAAATTCAGTTTAGAGCAGACATCTGTTAGGAGATCAGCTTTTCACTGAATTTCATTTTGGAGAGTGATAATCGACTTTGACTTTTGGTTTTCTAATTACTGTCATGAATGTTGATTTAATGAATTATTTCATAGTTAATACACATCTGTAAAACATGCTCAGATAAATGGCTTGATTGAATGCTGACTCGTTTATTATTCAGTGGGCAAATTTACACAATGATATTATTCTTTCGCTCTGCTAGTGAGATCGGACAATTTCTAAAGAGGTTTTTAGGAGAAAAGGATGTTTAGTAAGGCATGAGTAAGTCCACCTACTGTTGCCTGGAACATGTTTTTTTTTTTTTTATATTTTCATATCGTTACGCACTGTAAATGGTAACTGGTTGTGTTCACAGGGTTGGAGCAAAGGTGTTGTGTTCATCAATGGCAAGAATCTGGGACGTTACTGGTCCACTGGTCCTCAGCAAACTCTCTATGTCCCAGGACCCTGGCTTCACAGGGGTGACAACCAGGTACTGCGTCTTCTCCAGAAACACACGTGCTTACCGTTTAGAAAATCTGTTTAAAGTCTGTTTTACACACTTTAGCTAGAGTCAAGAGACATAGCGAGGACGACCTGGTGCAGTTCAAACTGAGTCAGAATGAAGGGAAAAAGGTGATTTAAGTGACTTCATGGTTGTTGGTGCCAGACGGGCTGATCTGAATTTATATCAGAAACCGCTGATACTGTGATCTTCCCACACAAACATCTGTAGGGTTTACAGCGAATGGTCTGAAAAGAAGACCAATTATACAGTGAGCAGTGGTTTTCTTTACTGATGCAGGACATCAGAGGAGAATCGCTAAACTCGAATAACCACTCATAACAGTCGAGGCGTGCAGAAGAGCATCTCTGAAAGGACAGTTCATCATTTATTGAAGCTGATAGGTTAAAGCACCAAATGACCACACTGGCTCCCACTCTTGTTAACTGAGAGCAAGAAACTAGGGCTACAGTTTGTACAGATGCAGAACAAAATATAACAATAGAAGAAAATTAGAAAAATGTTTTCTGCTCTGCCAAGTCCTGGTTTCTGCCATAGCATTCATGGCAGGGTCAGAACTTTAAGACTCACTATCTTGTATCAGTGGTGGTATCAACTTGCTGGTGGTGGTGACGTCATGGTGTGGGGGATATTTTTACAGTGAGCATTGTTTAAATGCCACAGCCCTACCTGAGTATTGTTGCCATCCTATTATTACCACAATGTACCCATCCTTTGGTGCCTGCTTCCAACAGGATAACACACCATCTCAAAAAACTCAGGTAATCTCAGACTGGTTTCTTTAATGTGACGATGAGTTTATTGTTCTCAACTGGGCTCCACAGTAACCAGATCTTAGTCCAGTAGAGCATCTTTGGGATGTGTTTATTGACATCATGAAGATTTAGCTGACAAATCTGCAGCACATCATGCTGCAGATTTGCATGGACCAAAATCAATCAGGAATGTTTCCATCACTATGTTGAATCTGTGCCATGAATAATTCAGGCCATTTTGAAGGCAAAGGTGATCCAACCTGATACTAGCAAGTCGTCCATAACATAGTGGCCAGTGAATGTTTGCGTACAAAACTATCTGTGTATTTATTTAGTTCTATGCAGATTTTTTCCCTTCTCTACAACATTTTTTAGATTTTTCTCCACTATATATAATATAATATAATATGCACATGCTATTTTATCTGCGCTCCACTAATATGATAAAACAGTTTTCAGTCATCTGTTTTGTTCAACTCTGCAACTTTATTTCTGCTGTTTCTCCCTATTTTCTCCTCTCTTGGTGTGCATATGTTGACATTAGTTCTTAAACACCCACGCTTACTGTACTTTCATGACCTCAAATAAGCCGGTATACAATGTTTTTGACTTGTCATAGGTCATAGTGTTTGAAGAGCAGGAAACAGATGGTAAGATCCAGTTCGCCAGCAGCCCAGACTATGGCATGACTATTGATGTCCAGTGAGGAGAACAAGAGGGAAGGGTGGATTAAGAGAGGAAGAGGGAGGAGGATGGGAGGATAGCGTGGGAGGACACGACCGCTGTAAGCTGCAGTGACGCCTTGCTGCAACTCAAAAACACTCAAGACTGACACGTCAGTGAGCACGACATCAGCAATGCAGCTGTGTAACCAACTTCCTCACAGCAGTTTCTCATTACTGAGTGTGTTTGCAGATTTGTTTTTAATTTATTTTCTTAACAGCTTTAACCTTAAACCCTGAAACATAATTGGAGATCAAGAAACGGAAGGAGAGTGAACTTGATTATAATAAATGTTCTTCCTCTGAAAGACTTAATTTATTGCTTGCATCCAGACTATATAAAAACAATGTGTGAATAAAGAGTTGTTTGACCTCTCTGCCACTAAACAAGGCCGAGGAAACTATGAATTGTTTTATTTATTTATTGACTCTGTTTGCTTTTCAAATATACCTTCTGATGGTATGTTGTGTGCTTCTGTGGATAGGTCATGCACACAAAGTGTCTCTGAAAATCTCTTTTCCTTTTTATGAAAACCTGTCATGCGTCTGGTCATCATCAGTGATTTTCTTTGAAGACATACTGCAGGAAAGCAATGCATTCTAGATCGATTAGAGGTGGGTGGATTGACCAAAATATTGATAGTATTGGTAGTGCTGATATTGGTATTGGATCGATACTTAGTCTCTGTCCTCAAAGTTCAGTATGAGCCCACTAAATTGTGTTAAATTAATAATTTTTTGGGGGGAAATAAACATGTACCTCAAACGTGCACTATGAAAAATGTATCAATCTTCATTTGAATTAGGTAACCTGATGCATTAAGTCTAACACTTGATCTAATCAATGGATTTACAAACAGCTGAAAACACAAGCAAGATGTATGTAGACATAAAGTTTGGTAAAAACCATTTTATATAGTAGCACAAAAAATGCACTGGTTACAACAACAATAGCATGAAAGCAAAACTTTGGGCTATTTATCCAGACTTTGAGCCCTAAACGTCTTCACTCTGAGGGGGAAATTACATGCAGTACAACAGACAGTACAGAGACATCCACTGGACACAATACACAGAGCCAGGTGAGGTTGTTCTCAGTGATTTATTTATCTGGATTCAACTAACATCTTTCTCTGAGACAGAATTGCTGTGGCAAATAAACAACCTTAAGAGTCACATGCATAAAATGTGAATCGCATGAGGCTGAAAGATGATGGTGGAGATGATGAAAAGGGAGGACTTTGTGTCTGTGTGTGTGTGCGTGCATGCGTGTGTGTAAAGTGTATTGTGCCTTTTAAACGCCCTCAGAGGGGTTATGTTCTTTAAATGACTTTCAGTGCTGATGTTGCTGCACATTGCAGGAAGGTTACTTTATAACAGACTAATGCTGTATCACATATCGCTTGATGCGTCATCAGCTGGGATCAGATGAAGGGCAAAGTTGAAACAGCATCACTCTGACGTTGAAGCCTTTTAAACCAGTGATGTCAAATTCATTTCACATCGTGGGCCACAAAGAAGCTACTTTGATCTTAAATGGGCTGGAGCAGTGAAATGACATGCTAAATATTAATAATTGCTGGAAAAGTTCTGACAATTCATTGCCCGGACTGGCCTGTAATTATAAAATATAAAGTTTTAATTCAAAACATATTTTATTAAATAACAAATTTATATAGTAGATACTGAAAAAATGGGAAATTTCTGTCAATGAATTGTTTATTTATTACTTAATAATTTTAGCATAGTACAAAGTGGGGGGGGGGGGGGGGGGTTTCTTCATTATCAGGAAAAGCCACAAAACCTATGAAAATGAAAATCTACATAGTCGTTCACATTCAAAAGCAGACTTTTCAGATGTGTTAAAAGTCAATGACAGAATCCATCTCAAGTAGAGCTCAGCCAGCAGCAGTGCTACGGTCCTCCTGGCACCTTCAACCTGTTATTGATCTGTGTAATCGTCCCTGTGTACAGTGTAGTGTATGTGTGCATGCTGTTTACTGGAAAATACAGATTAAAGGGCAAAACTCTGGCATGACTGAATTGCACATCCAAGCTTGAAATAAATATATAAATAAATATATTAAATTTGATTTTGAATAAATAATGGGAGGATAGCGATCTCTCCGTGGCTGCGGTGTAATATCATGCAGTCAGTGGAAACGGCCTGTGTTATTTTAGAGATAACGAACAGCCTTTGTCTGCGTGTGTATCTTATCGCATCCAAAGTGAAATCTGCAATAACACGGGTTCTGCGGCTTGTACGTATTCATGGGGGCAGTAGGGTGTTTTGAGTTGGCTGTGTGTGCTGGGTTATGGAGGATGGTTTGGGTGTTTTTTTGTTTTTTTTTCTTTTTAGGAGGTGGGGGGAGGACATAGATAATCTAGCAACAGCACAGAGGCTCAGTTCTTTCTTGAATTATCTCCAGCTACTTCTGCTGGCCAGCGTCAGATAAGAGAGCCACCACTGTGTCTAAGATGGATGATTTATCAAGCAGAGGAGAGACTCTATTATACGAGATGCAGAATAACTTTCAGCAGAGCAGCGTCGTACCTACTGATGTCTAATGTTCAGAGGAGCAGAGACTCCCTTTCTTGACATCCATGGATGCTAACACACAAAGAAAACATCACCTCACTGCCAGATCTTTAGCAAAAATACCACTGATTTTCATTGTGCTTTTCTTCTTGTAGCCCACTGTTACTTTAGGCTTGGGTTTAATATTTGATTTCATATGTGGAGGCCATAAATAATAATAATAATTCTCTATGTTTTGGGGTGGGGTTGAAAACCAACTGTGTAGGCTCTGACGCCGCTTCATCCTTCTTCTTTTTTGGGGGGGGCTATACACAGCAGACTTATGACGACCGGGGCAGATGTGCGTGTGCTTGTGCACAGATAAGAGGAAATATTAAATCATTGAGTTTTTCTGCATTGCAGAAAACTCACAAAGTTACAGCAGATGAAGTCAAGGGTAGATTTGGAGGGGGTGTCAGGGCAGCGGTTGTGAATCTGCCACGTTAATGATGCTGATGTGCTATTACTCTTTCCATGTGTTGAACCCAGAGTGAACCTGTGCCTTGCTGTGTGTCGTTCTAAGGAATTTCCCAGGGAAAGGGACTCTTTCTTCTTCTTTACATAGAAATACAGTAATTACAATGCATCTGTCAAACCCCTCCTCTGACTCTTCTCATATTCAATTAGTATTTATACATGTCATCACAGAGGAACATTTGTGTGTTTTTAAGTGCTAGGGAGAGTGTTAGGTTTCTGATGCTTACTTGTACAGTACAGTTCAGCTTCGAAGCACAGAGGGGTACGTGTGCAACAGCAGTCTCTCTTCAAGTGTACGAGTTATGATGGATGACTATAAAATGGACAGAGTAAATGTAGGCAAGAGTCAGTAGTATTGAACTAGCAAGTCAAGTGCATGTGAAACGCCTAAACCAGTTAAATGAACTTAAAGCAAACCGAAATGAAGAAGTTTCCTTCCCTGTCTATGTTTGCGTTCGCTCAAAAAGGAAAAATCCACATCAGACGTCTTTGTCCTCGGAGTGGTGTTTTTTTCGTGTGTGTTATTTTTTTATCCAGGCGGATGATGCGGGCCGTGTCCTTAAATCCATGAGGAATTTCTCGGGGGGGGGGGGGGGGGGGGGGGGGGGGGGAGAGATGTGCAGATCCAGCCCCATTTGTCTTTTATTTCCTCTTTTTTTGTTCTTTTAAATTTGAGGTGGATATTTCTTAAAACACTTGTTTGGCTGAATCCGCTGTCTGTATGCTTGTTTTTCTTCTTCGTATTGTGCTGTCTCTTTTGTTAGGCTGTCCTCAGCGGGCCATTGTTCACCACCGCCCCTCCTGCCACCCCACCAACCCTGTGAGGCTTCCTTTGCTGTTGTCTCCTCTGCACATCGGTGGCAGACCTGACAAATATCTGCTGCCTTTTTGCTATGATCTGTGCTTTAATACAATACATTGTGTACTGTTTTGGTCCATATTTTTTAAACAAAAAATGTCCGATTGAGTCAAGAGGATTAAGTCCCTCTTTAAATGCCCCCCACCTCCTTTCTTTTCCTTTTCCTCGTGATTAAGATGTGAGCACTTATCGAGAAGCTTAGCCGTTTTCTCCCTTCTCAGCTCAGAGGCCAGCCACCTGCAATGGAAAGGATTAAGACGGGTTGAAAAAAGATCACCAAGGTTTAATTTAATCTCAGTAAACCTGTTTATTTCCTTGGCGACATTTAATAATGGACAGCAGCTAATTGGACTTTAATAGGCACTGAAAATGACTGAATGGCGTATCAGGAAACATTAATGATAAATGCTCCTTTTACAGGCTAACCAGGCGAGATCAGGTGATGCTAACCTCCTAAATTCACCTTATTTGTAAAGCTTGCCAGTGAACAAAGGGTTGAGCTCAGTAACAACTCTTGGCTCAGTAAGCGCAGACTTACTGTGGCGGGAACGCAGTCAGATCTCCACATTGGGGTCCGTGAATCCCTTTTTTCCCTCGTTTACAAGGACGGGTTTCTCTGTTCTCGTGTGCCAAACGAGTATCTGGTGAGAAAAAAAACCAGCATGGAGATAAACAAGCAGGAACATTAGTGACATGCCGCTCCCTTAATGCACCCATTCAGTCTGCTCCCCGGTCAGCTCCCACTCCGCCTCATCTTCTTCAAAAACATTCAATTTCCCTTATAGCTCCAGCCCCCCCACCTATGTGCAAAGAGCTACTTGAGTGTGAACCCTGCATTAGAAGGGAGTAACAGGAGACCACAGGAGTGCTTTATCTTACAAATATGATGAAGCCCTCTGAGTTTAGCTTGTGTAAAAGAGTTCTCTCCTTGCCATGGGGTTAATGGCTACCACCGAATGACAGCCTAGTTTTAAAAAATGTTTTCACACCACAGTTTGTGTAAGCTCCTTGCCTTATGTGGTGCAGCTCTCTGCACACTTCCTCCGGGTGTACTATTGTTGCTATCGAGCCTTTACACTGGCTTGGTTTTGGCCCACAGAGAGCATACAAACATCCAGGAGAAGGACGGCAAAAGAAAAACAGGGAGAGAGAAGAAACTGTAAGTGTCAAGCTCATTTCCCTCCCCCCCCCCCCTCTCCCTCCTCTCTTCTCCTCTCCTCTCCTCTCCTCTCCACTGTGCTGGAACCCTTCCTCCTTTCATCTTGCCGCAGCGTTGGTCATGAATTATGCATTGGGCTCGTGTGAGATACGCCAGGAGTCCACTCCCACTTTGCTCAGGTGTGTGTGTGTGTCTGTATGTGTGCGCAGGGGTTGTTAATTATCAAACCTGCATCTGAAGTGGTAGATTATGAGGAAGAGAGATGCCTGAGCACGATTTTCCATCTTTTTTTTGTCTCCCCCTAACCCTTTCGCTCCCGCCCTCAGTCCGTCCCTGCACTCATCTGTAATCAGCGTGACACCCCGACGTCCTCGCTTCTCCATCGACTCCAATTCCGTTCTCTCAGCCCTCCTTTGAATCCCCTCTTTTCATTTGGCCCTCTGAATGGCAGAGAAAAACGGGAGAAAACTGGCCCTTCCTTTCTCTTCTTTCGCTCTCTCTACATGTATCTGTATTTGTGTGTGTGTGCGTCTATTTGTGCGCGTGTGTGGGGGTGGTTGTGGTGTGGATATTGGCTAGCTCAAGCCCTCTGGCTAACTCCCCATTGCCCTGAGAGAGTGAAGTGACCCAGACCACTGGCCATAAGCAGGAATAGTGGAACGGGTACTGAGAAAAAATTGTGTTGCTACTGCTGCTGTTAGTCTCAAGCTACTGACTCAAGTGTGTGTGTGGATGTGCAAGAGAGCACGAGGGCAGCCTGGGAAATATAATCAATAATTTCCAACTTTTTTGCAACAGCCTTAAACTTATAGACACTCTGACCATTAGAAAACCATCAAGTTTTTTCATGAAATACATCACCTTCTGACTCTCAAAGAGGACTAGGATTTTTTAAATTTTTCCCAGAGATACGGATTGGGGGTGAGGGCTCAGTCAATTAAGTTTGTTTATTCTAAATCCAAAAGGCAGGAGCCAGTTGGCTTATCTTTAGCTCAAAGGCTGGAAGGAAAGAAACAGCAGCTCTAAAATGTCATATATAAGTAAGCATGTGCACTAAAATGTCAAACTTTTTCTTTAATAATTAATAAGACCTCTTATGAAGGAGACTTTCTGTGTTTTGTTGTTACGAACAGCTTCTCTGACGATCTCGATTATTTATAGAAAGTCACACTCTCATTGCTAATGCTTTTATTTTTTCTGCATAATCACAACAGTTTGGCTCCAATAGTGTTAAGCAGCAAAAAGAGAGGGAAAAAAATGACTATTACATAACTTGTGAAAACTAATAATAATTCTCTTTGTTGCCGACCGTGGTGCTCAGCAGGGGGCTTGATTTTAACGCTGCGAGAAAACATATTGTGGATTCCTTTCCACTCTTTCTTCTTAGTCTAAATGATTGGTGAAATTCATGTAGTGGGATGATTCAGCACTTAAAAACATATAAACTTGTCAAGGCGGGTTATGCACAGGCATAATGGTTCTATGGAGCGGGGATTCCCGTGATGCACTGATGAGTGTTTCTTCACTCACCTCTTTTCAGTCTATGTGTTTATACACCGCTTTGCATTTAATCATTAAATATTATTAAAATTTGTCTCTCTTCCACAGTGCGTCTTCTCTCCTTCCTCCCTCCCTTCTCCCCTCAGCCTGGTTCTCCTGGACGCTGCTAAAAGGGAGTTTTTCCTCCCTGCTGTCACCAATGACTTTCTCATAGGGGTTGTCTGATTGTTGGGATTTTCTCCATAATAATGTAGCATCTTTACCTTACAATATAAAGTGCCTTGCAGTAACCATTTTTGTGAGTTAGCAATATATAAAAAAATGTATTGAATCTATAAAAGTCAAGCGGACACACAAATGCCATAAACCTGGTCCAGTCCAAAACAAGGCTAGGCAGCGCCTTTACCACCTTTGACAACTCAGTTTGGATATGTGGTGAGAGGGAAACATGAAGATGAAACCAGGAGATGTCCTGATGTTACTGAATCATCAAAGCTGAACAGTGGTAAACAGGTTTACCTTTTAGGTGACATGAATGAGTTGAAGGGAAGTTATGAACTGTTTCTGAGAGACAAATAACACCAGGATACTTTTTTATGTAGCTGACAGCTGGTAACTGTGCAGGGGCGGATCTAGCAAAGTTTTGCCAGGGAGGCCAGGTAGGGCATTAACAGGGAGAGGGGGACACAAAGAAATACTTTTCTTTCTTATTCTCATACAAAATGTCTAGCTTTTAATAAATAATTATCTGAATCTTACAACCAAAGTTTTCATCTGATGTAAAATGTTTAGAAATCCATTATTGTATTCAGTAAACATTTAGTAATATATACCCTAGTAAGTTATAGTATTCTTTCCTTTGGGAAGGTACCATCTGTGCAGTTTGCAATTCTGTTGCAGAAAGTTGAATCTATTTAATTACTGGAGAAAAATGATAGGTTTCTGTGCATTTTTTTTTTATAAGTGCATTAAATTAAAATCAGTTTTGTCAATTAAGCATCTTGAGGTAGAGGATGGGGGAGTGGTTCCCTATTTTTTTTCTTTTCTTTTTTTGCTGGGAGTTGGCAACCCTATAAGTTAGGTATATGTAATTATAAATTAGGTTGTATTATATTTTTGCTAAGTACTGTTTAGAATACCAGAATAGGGAGGATGGTGTAGGTTTAAGTTTATTATAAAGGCTTTATGGCTTTTCCTATAATACCTGGTGGCCATTAGTCAAAATGCCCAGGCTGATTTTTTGGAGCCTGATTTTTTGCACAGTTGAGGAGTGTGTCAGGCTACATTTCACTGTGTGTCGTACTCGTATAACTATGCATGTGACAAATAATGAATCTTGAAGAAAATCATTAGGATTGAAAATGAACAAAAAACAAAACAAAAAAGAAAAACTTTTAAAAGTGTTCAGAAGTCCTGGGGAACTATTGGTGATGACCACTTGACCAATAGCTACAAAAAAGAAGAAAAACCCCACTATGTAGAGCTAGCTCCTTGGAAGCACAATGCTGCATGATTGGTATGCAAACGATGCACGGCAGACCTGACCACATGGTTCACTTTGTTACACTTTTATTCTCGGTTACTGTTCTCAGTAATATTCCTTGGCTGCAGCTTTTCAGCTCCAGCCGCACACACACACATAACAACAACTCAAAACCCAGTACAGACTTAAATGCAGGGGAGGCGTGATGAGCTGAAACAGCTCCGGTGTGTTAGCTTCCCAGCAGCGGTGCTACAGACCACGCCCTGCCACATGATACTTTATAGTCTTGAAAATTGGATACCAAAAATATTTTGTACTATGCTGTCCCCATTAGAATCAGAAACGGAGTATGAAGCCAGCTTAGCGTTAGCGTCGTTATTTTATAATGCTCTGGTAAGTTGTGATAAGTACATTTACATCATAACAGGTTTGTGGTCCTTTACATGAGTTTTTTCCATTTCGCTTTTTATGTTACACCATTATTCCACAACATTTCAAATCATGTGGTTCCAAGCCTGTAAAGCTTGTGACCCTTTACATGGAAAAAAAAGCAGAGTGGTGTTTAAGGCTCTCTGTCTTGTAGGATTTTAATTCTACAAGACAGAGAGCCTTCACTGTTTGAAGCAAACAATGAAGCAAATCCCTGAAATACAAACCGCTCAAGGCAAGCTGCTTAACATCAGTAAACATGTGAAAAACTAACCCCAAAAAACAAGGAAATTACCTTAGTGCAATTGGCTGCTTTCGGCTCCAGGTCGTTGAGTGTGACAAGCTCCCGGAGCAAGCTGCTCTCCTGGTAACCTCCCTTCACCCCGCGAAGCTTAAAATACGCCTGTGGCTTGAAGAGGATGAGCCTCAGGTTGATGGCAAAGCCAGCCATGTCGATGGCAAAGGGCCGATGGGGGTCAAACACCGTCTTCCAGCCGTAGACCTTACCGGCTGCATTGACCTTGGGGGATTCGTACCTCAAGCCACCCACAAAGGCCACAGGCCACACAGAAACCTTCCGAGTCGATCTCATCTAGCGAGAGGAGAGAGGGGGGAAGAAACAGACAAGGGAAGACAGCAAATTAGTCAACTGAAAAACCATACATGACAGCGAAACAGTATTTGAGCATCAGCCGCTGGCTTTACAGCAGAGCACGGACAGAAGCTTTTTAGAGCTGCTGCTGCTATTCATTCTGAAAGAATATTGACCAAGCTATTGTGGCCTGCGAAGCTGACATGCTGTCAGATGAAGGCAGATCACACACACTGTTCAACAGCTGCCCTACAATGAGATAATTAGGCATCTAAAGCGAGTAAGCGCGGGGCAGTGCCAAGAGGGCTTGAAGTAGCAGAGCCATTAGAGCAAGTGGCCCTGGTAGCTGGATGGCTGAAGAAATTCTTTAAGGCGCAGAGCCACCATTTTCTTCTTCTTCTTCTTTTTTTCTTTAACCCCCCCCACCCCCCCACCCCATCCTTTAATCTTCCAGCATCAAACGATTTTGCCGCCCTCTTCTTTGTCTGCTGTTCAGCGAGTCTTCGCTATTCTAGAAAGAGCTGCTGCAGCCATAAAAGGTATGTTTTTATAATGAGGGAAGAGGAAGGTCTAGAAACAGCAAAGTCATTTAATCAAACTCAATGCAGCAGAAATAATGATGCCGGTGCCTCTCCATAGGAAGGCCAAATTTAAAATAAAGGTGTATGTGTGTCTGTAAGAGAGAGCGCCTCCGTGCATAGATGATAGGAGAACACATGGAGGCAATATCCATAACCATATGCTCCCTGTCAGAACTGAACGTGAAATATGTCTCCACATAAGGACCAAGCCCATCATATCTTAATGACGTTATATAGTGCATTATTACCCCGACAGAGCACTTCACTCTTATACAGGGTGCAGACGTGCTTGTGGCTCCTATAGTTGTCAAAAGTGAAATGGGAGGTAGAGCCTTCAGCTCTCAGGCTCGTCTCCTGAGGAACAAGCTTCCAATTTGGGTTTGGCAGATGGCTGCTCTCATAACTCTGGTTCTGCTTGAAGTTTGTTCTTGTTATAAAGACCCCCTCTTCTCCACTCCCAAGCAAGCACTTGCTCACACGGGAACAGTGGGCTTTCCTCTATAATGCTGTACGATCTTTATGTCTCAGGCACTGAAATGACTGCTGTTGCGACATTGCACTATATTAACACAATTGAGCTGAATTATCCACCCAAGCTTACTTGTCTAAATGTGTATTTGTAGATAGCGATTTTGTGCAAATCACATGCAAATATCGCAGTGCGCATGAGTTCCTGCGTCAGGTTGGTGTGTGATCTGATGGGCTGCTGCGCGAAGAGCTTGGGTGATCAGAGAGAAGTGGTTTGAACAGCATGAAGCAGCCCGGGGGCTTATGGGAATGATTGGATTTGAGCTTCGGGGGAAACGACTGTTCGACTCACCCAGATAAGCTTGGGCTGTCTGTACTATCTTAATGAGCTCTGTAAATTAAAAGCTTACATGCATGTGCGTATATGATAGTGATAATTTATAGTGAGGGGTTGTATATTTTTGTAGCTTGTTGTGTATCAGAGAGTTGCATTCTTTGCTACGCTTAAGGGGCTTTGCCTCAAAGCTGAGATTAAATGACATTATCCTGCCTTTTTATCAACAGGGTTTTGTTGGGAAAACAACATTTAAGGGAAATTCGGTAGTTTCCGGTCGCCAAATTGTTGCTTGATTCTTTCACGGTTTACACTTAATAAATGAATCTTAACTTTGAGGCTTCAATTTTTTTCTTTTCCTGCTTAGGGGGTGGGATCACTCCCAACATCATCTCACAACAATGCCTGGGCTGGACCTTTTGATATCACACTCGAACACACAGAGTTGTCAGGTAGACCATAATGGAAACAGATGCCATGAAACTGTTGTTAAATGTAGCGAGCTGATGTCACTATTGTAGATCGGAAGTGCTTCGGAAACAGTTGAGGAAGCTTGTTGCAGCTGCAAAGAGTGTTCTTTCAATTACATTATTATCTTGAACTACCACAACACTACAGGAAGGATGTAATCCACTGTTTCCATGATGGTAGTCCTGTGATCGATGCCACCACCACCACCGTGCCTACCGCCTACTGCGCACCATTATCACGTTTTATATTTAATCAGCTGGTCAGGGTGAAGATTTAGGAGTGAGAATAGGCTGTTCCTTAATAAACATCTGAGTTTGAGTCTTAAAAGCTGCTGTTTTGTCCTGAAGATAGTCTCAACCTTTGCTTGTTTTTTCACACTTTTACAGTCCGGCCACAAGTTATCCATCATCTTGTCCAAAAAATACCTGCCTGCTTCCCTTTCCTAACTGTATAACTCAAAACAATAGGAAACAAGCAATGAATCAGGCTCTTTACAGGCAGCGTGAAGAGGTTTGTCACTTTCCCCATCTACACAGACCATGTGAAAATGAGAACGCCTGCTGCTTCTGTTGGGAATATCAGCTGGAGTAAAGTAGCACAAATCCCTCTTTAGCCGGCAGCCAAGCAAATGAAAATGCAACCAAGTCTCTCCCCTCCCCCCCCCCCCCCCCCCAACTCACCCCCACCCTGCCTCATTCTGGTGAATATGATGTATCTATACAGCTTTTCTTTTCTTTTTTCTCTTCAGTGATGTTTTAGTTTGTGACTGGATGCCAATGTGTGCATTTAAGCTTCGTGTTTGAGTGCAGAATTGTTGACAGCAGGGGAAAAAAAACAAAAAAAACAAAAACAAGAGCCCCAAACTCTAGCAGAGAAAAGAAGGCAAGCATCCAGATGCATTAATCAATCCTTAAGGGTGCAGAGAAGATAACAGAAACAGAAGGGTCATCCACTGCTGCAGCTGGTAGTGTCTGTGGATTAAGTTCTTTTGTTTCTTTCTTTGATCCAAACAATAGAAGTGTGCATACTTAAATCTACATAGTACACAGTTGGGTTTCATTTCATTAGAAAATCAATCCTCATTATAGGATTCAAATTACACAACCAACAATAAAGAAAATCAAAGCGACACATTGGCTTGCCTAAGCAACCATTCTATCTGATCTTCAAATTAGGTGTCTTTTAAACCAATGAATGAGTTAACCTTTTGCTAATGTAGAGATTTTTTCAGTATGTCTTTATTATTTGGGTTGTTTGTTGTGAAAATAAATGCATTTTTCAAATCCCCAGTAGTCAAATATAATGATAAGACTGATGTGTCTGGATGCTATATTTTTGTCAATATCATCCAGCTCTGTTAAACTGCTGCTTTGCTCCTGTCTCTTGGATTTAAGTGGCCGACAGCCTGCCTGACAGCTAAATTGGAGTAGTCTTAACAATAGCATGATAAACAGTAAATAGGTTTCTCTTTTTTTGGAGCTTGGGAATAAAGCACATCTCATGAGGCCTCAATAATATACTGTATGTAGGTCTTTACTGTGGCACATGAATTTTTCATAAAGTTTTCATTAAGCCTTGACCTAAAAACTAGGCTCTTAATAACAGTCTGTATGCACCAAAGTCTGTCAAAGTAACTGCTGCTGGAATGAAAGACTGAGATTGAATTCAGATACCGGCTATGTGTCGGTGGCAGTAATGGCAGTGTCCTCTATAGCAGCTGATGACAATGACTTTACCCTGCTGCTACAGAGCATTGTGTCTGAAGTGTACCGTGTCCGTGTCAGTCTGAGCTTGCTGAGGTGAATTGCTGTTGCTTGTTGATATACATTTTCCCTGCTGCTTTAAAAGAACAGCATGCAAGCGTTTTTGGCAGTCATCTGTGATGTAGTCTTTTGTGATGTAGTCTTTTGTGATGTAGTCTTTTTGGATGCTAGCTGCTTTTTGGGTTAGTGTCTTGTTTTTGTATGTTTGACTAATATTTGAAACACCGCATAGTCATATGGTCTGACTACAGTTGAACAATAGAAGATTAGAAGATTGGAAAAACATTGCCCGGTGCAAGCATGGATAATCGAAAAGTGGATGTGCAGTTGAAAATGACAAAATCTCTGAGGAAGCTTCCAGTATTGAATCTATGCCACAAACAATTAGGGCAAAACGAGGTGTAACCCAGTACCAGCAATGTGTACCTAATAAAGTGTCTGGTTAGTCTAAATCTCAGTGACATTAACAATGTTAGTTTGCAAAAGACAGGAGAACTTGGGTTTTCATGACATTTCAAAGTACAACTTGTGTATTGCAGTATTGCGCTGCCAATTAGTAAATGCAAATGATTCACTGCTTTTTTCGATTTTTTCATGGTGAAGGGGTCACCCATGTGTCTACCTGTTGAGTCCCTGTTTAATAACATTTGCCATCTTTACTGCAGTAATAGCCAACTCTCCATGCCCTGTCTATCTTACTGTCACCTCTTTTTTTGTTCATTCTTTTCTGTGTTGCCTTTCCCTCTCCATGACTCTCTCCGTGCCCCTTGGGGCCATTACTCTGGACCATAAATAGGCCCGTTGGAGGTGATGGAGAGCCTTTGAGCGAGACCAAGCGCTTTGGCTGATTCCCAGGGAAAGGTAATGACAGGCCCTCGTCAATACCAGCGCTCCATTTACTACGGCCCCTGTCGGCACTACTAACAAGACTTGAGGCACATACTCGGAGGACCTAGACCGTGTCCGCTCAGGTAATTCAACTGATGTCAAGATGGATGGCCTGAGATGTACTAATTACATGCCCAAACTTCTCCCAACTGGCTTCAGATACCAACTGTGCTTGTTAAGAGTTTAAAGTACTTCAACTAAGAATTTATGGTTCAAATCCACCCACGCCTCACCACCTCTCCTCTAACGGTGAGTATATACAACACAGATAGATAATATATGGCACTCCATGCAGTATATCAAGAATTATTTTATATAGAACTTAAAAATGTCCAGTGTCCTTTTTCTCTAAAGAATACACATTGTATGCCAAAAAGCACAGACACAATATATTGCTCACATAACTATTTAAAGGTGCAATCCGTTATTTTTAATGCAGTGCATAAAATGATTTTAATACATTGTTAAGAATTCCAGTCATTCCTCTGATAGCTGAATGGCTTCTGAGCTTTAAGGCCTTTCTTATTCCCCCAGAAATACCCATCATCAACTCTGCACGTGGTTAGTGTTTCAGAAACTCAAGTGGAGCATCTGAAAGATTAATGGAGCTTGAGAGTAACAGATTTTTTTTTATAACTAGATAAGAGCTGGCAGCATATTTGCCAAGTTGGTGAAAGTGCTGTGACTGCCCCACCAAACATGAATATTAGGGACGATTTTAAAATGATATCACATTTTGATCTGAGTACATGCATAGTGTGTGTTTGAACAAAAACCTACATCTGCAAATGTACTTGCACTGATATTTTTAAGAACAATTATTCAGTTAGCTTCATGGAGTTATCATGAAGCCTATCTCATGGAGAGAGGCAGGGATACACCCTGGACAGGTGACCAATCTCTCTTGGAGTGAAAACAGAGAGACACACTCTTGGACAGTTCAGATTCATGAACTAACTACAGTGGAACCCTGACTTACAAATACCCCATTTAACGAAAAATTCAAGTTACGAAGGCACTTAGCGGCAATATTTCTGCCCGTGTTACGACAAAATGCCCGGTATGTGAAATCTGCTGGCTCTGATTGGCTGAGCCCAGAATGCCTACAATGCCTTCCGAATCATGTGACAACCCCCTTGGCTTTTCTACTTACGTTTTGCTGTTCCACTTAAACGACGTATTGTTGTTGCAGTTAGCAATTACCCTATAGCCTATTGTTCACTCACTCATGGGTGCTTCGACTTGCGAAAAATTTTGACTTACGAAAGATCCTCGGGAACAAATTAATTTTGTAAGTCAGGGTTCCACTGTATATGTGTTTGGACTGTGGGTGGAAGCCAGAGTACACAGATACAACCAGCAGTTTGGACACAGTTAAAGCTGGATTGGCTTTTCTGCTTAGCTTTCAAACTATAAGTTCTCTTCGTGTTCATACTGGGGGTGTGGGCTGTACGCTTTCTGATTCCTGCCCACAAACAACGTGTATGTGTCCTCAACTTTGTTATGTTTATTACAATTCAACCACTGACCTCCTCAAACAGCTCCAGGCTGTATGTGTTATCATCATCAGCAAAGTAGACGATTCCCGGCTGGCTGTTGTTGGCGTTGAACGTCTCCCTCAACCACCGCAAGGCCAGATTCCGCTGCATAGTCCCTCTTGGAATTCTGGGATCCCGAGTGTCACCTCGCAGCTTATAGTTCCTGGGTGTCTCTACATTGAGGTGGGTGTAGTTTAGTCCCGTATCTCGGAGGAGTCGTGTGACAAGAGGCGTTCTCCTTTGGGAATCCTCCACCAAGATCCAGTGCAGGTTGGGGACATGGAGGAAGGTGTTTGCTAGCCGTGTCAGCTCAGCTTTCTGGACGGGCCGGCTATATGTGGGGGTGATGATGTGGATTGTGGGCAGCACATCCGACCAGGGCGGAGGCCGAGTGTACACATACTCTGTCCTCACCACCTCCACAATGTCCTTATCTGAGGCACAGTATTCCTTGGAGTCCTGCGCCTGGCCACCTGCCTCCCTCTTGCCCTCGACGCCATCATCTGTAGATGTGGGGATAAGAAGACATGTAAGGCATTAGTGTAACCTTGAGCTGCTTTTTCTATATTTGCCTCAGGTGACTTAAACCCAATGGGGGTAAAGTGTACCTGAGAGCCGGTGGTGGCGGACTGCAAGCCTCTCTGGAATGATAAAGATCTCTTTTACTAGGTGGTGACAGGCTGCAAAAAGCGAAAGCAGGCACCGTGAGAGGATAACACAGCTGATGGACAGAGAGACAGTGCAAGACGAGGGAGGGATGAGCCCTGCTATTCCCCCTGTGTTGCCTTTGGGCTTTTCTTTTTAAAGGAAGAAAAAAGGCATGTATGTAAATGCAGTAGACATGCCTTTTCCACCACAGACTCTCTCACCCCCTGTATTGTTGAAATTGCTCTTCTTCTTCTTATATTAAAATATCTCAGGGTTTAAGTGGTAGTTAAACTTTTTTACACTAAGACTGGTCTGGCCCACTTTAGATCACAGTGGGTTGTATGTGGCCCATCAATTGAGTTTGATATCCCTGCTCTAGACCCAGTGTTCACAGTTCAAATGTATTCGACTTCAGAGAGGCCTAAACATCCACATCCACATGTGTGCTATTATAGTGAGCTTTGTAAGCTTTTGAGTCAAACATCAATGACATAATGTTGGATTCTGCCATTTCTCGTTAAAGGCCATAGGTACAAACTCTTGTATCAAGCCATCAAGAAATGTGCAAGGTCTTCTTTACTGAAAATCTGTTGCTTTTGTTGAAACTTTGTCGGTATCCATGAGTTGCACATACACATACTGTATGTCAAACAGACAGAATAGCAAAGTGAAGGTTTCTCATGGAAACGCTTTCATAAGACACCCTGTGTGGGTTTTAGGGCATGTTTTAGGTAACACAACCTAAAATTGGAATGGTGCTTAAGGTGTTACATCGCGTATCAGTGCAGAAACTGAGGTTTATAGCTTGTGTCAATGCAGTACATCATTTCCCATTTTATGTGTGGGAAGGTGAGGCTCATTTTCAAAAATCTGACCTTCTTTAGAAATGCACAAAACGCAGCGACTCAGTCAGCTGACGCATTTTGAGTAGACTCCCTCGGTGAAGGCTGTGATATTTTGGCCTGAATAGTTTGGTCATGATGGACAGAATGTGATTACAGAGTCATTAAGGTTGCTCATTTCTTCCTATTGTGCCACAGCTCATGGCAATCTTTCACTTTTCTTCTTGAGCTCTAGTCGCACCTCCGGCATAAAAGGGGATTTTTTCTGCAGCACAAAGATTAACACAATCTTCTGATGGCCAGATGTTCAACAGAGGCTGCCAGTGAGCATGCTGCCAATAAATCTCTAGCTTTTCTCTTTTAAAGGAACACAAAAGGAATGGACAGAGCTTGGTTAGATTGTCATTTAAAAAAAGTTATTATATCTTTAGTGTATTCCATGAGAAATTAAAATTACTTAACTATGTACAATTTTTGGCGGGGGAACTTTTTATTTTTATTTTTTAATTTACCTTAGTCGTTAAGGAGCTAATCAGACTCTATTCAGAGGGTTTGAAGAACCTGCAAAAACACGCTGAGTCAAATCATGTGTAAGTTCAGTACAGACTCCCATAGCTCATTTGAATAAGCCTGTTTTCCTTGTTAACCCCTCTATGTGCATTTCTGAGATCACAGGAATAGAGCAGATTGCTCCATTGATTTGCTGTTGCTTTAATTTGGGTGTGTTTATTCTGCAGGAATCTCGACATTTGAAACTGTTGGTTTTCTGGTTTGCAGAGAAGGCACCAGACACTGGTGAAGTTAATCAATAGGACACATTTATGCTTTTTAATTGCCAACAGTCTCTGAAATTAATTTGCAATGACACTGAGCCAATTGTAACAGGCAAAGGTTTATCTCAAATGCTTGATTGACACAAACTCTATACTGGATACTGTGTGTCACACCAAGAAGATATGGATTGATGTTGTAAGCTATGTGAATGGATAAGCTGCAGAAGGATTTAGTTTTATAATATGCAACTGTGTTCAAGTTATTACTAACAAAAAAAGAAAAATTGCAGCTTAGTCAGTTTTATTCTGACAGACTGAGTATATGGAATAAATATAACTCCCAAATGGAGTGGGTATGCAGCTCATCCGTCACTGCAAAATCATCCCTGACTGATGAGGTTTACAGTGACCGGACAAGTGCTTTTCAGTTCCGATGAAGCTGATGGTCATCGCTTTCAAGTGTCTCTGTGTGAACAGCCTGTTGTCTAAACTTGAAGTACGGTGTTAAGTTCGAGGGCCCACTTCAAGTTCGATATCGTCAGTGGAGTGCAACGTGCTGCGTACCCTTTCGGATGGCGAGGAGTGGAGCAATAGCGTTTTGGTGCCAAACGGTGATGAGCAGAGTCCAGGGTAACACGATCAACACGATGGCAAGAATATCTCTTCTCTTCGGCATCTCCAGGATTGGTTATTTGGCTCGGCATTACCTGGAGGGAACCATGAAAAGAAAAAACCCAAACAGATATTAAAAGTCAGCCAGCCAATTTAGACTTATAACCGTCATCAGAGCAAGCTAACATATTTGTTTTTGATGAATCTCAGTTATTTGAAGAAAAGGAAATCACACTTGCAGGACCTTTATTATTGTTGACTGGCTTTTAAATAGCATTTCAGACACTCAAGGACTTTGTCTTTATGGACCTGGCTGGCTCTCTGCAAAGCAAAACCTTCAGTGACTAAAACTGAGTAATAGCTTACTTACTGTTGTTCAATCTTAGCATAGCATAGCATCTTTATTTATAATGCACTTTACATCCAATAATGTTGACCAAAGTGCTACAAATATAAAACAGAGAGGAAACAGTTTAAATTATATATAAAATATCTTAAAAAAAATCTTGAATTCTATTTTGCCACAAATGCATAACGGTCTCACAGTTTTCAAGTGAAAGAGAACATGATTACTGTATTACCTACACAGAATTTAAAAGAAAAAAATAGGGCCTGATTTTAAGCAGTAACCAACAAAGGTCAAATCCATTGGAGGAGGCAATGCACTGACAGCTTGCGCCCCCTGCTAACCCAGTGAGCTCATCAGCGCTATCACTGCAGACATGGTGGTGACTTCATGCCCAGTGCTGAAAGTATTCACAGGCCAAATGGCAGGAAGCGATGTAACCAGACTGTGGGATGACTGTTTTGCAAATGTGCCTTTCCCTCTGAGTCCAGAACATTGGTTCAGACTTGTATCTCTTTGAAAGTTTCAATTGTAGCATGGAAGGAATCAGACATTAACTGAAACAGTGGCTATTATTCTGAAGTTCTTCTATTAATTACTTTGAACTTCAGGCTCAAGCTAAAAGTCTGAAATCAAAAAAGTAGGAACAAACTGTTACTGCAAAAATGTTCATGTTACAGCAGTGAAAATGAGACTATATTTGAGCTTTGGATGGGAGAAATGGCAAATGTGTTGCATCTGGAGAGATTAAGATTCAGATGCAACACATTTGCCAACCTATTTGAGAGATCCTGTACTGCTGTTTTTGAATGGTGTTAATTAGTATGCTGTGTTTGGTTTTGTCATTTCTTCTGTCTTAATTTTTTATATTTACACCTACTTATATTTTATCATTATACAAGCTTTAACGCTGTATCAGGGTTCCAGTGGACATTGTTGCTAGTTGGGCTGTTTTTCTCTTCTCCATTTAAACTACAATATTAATATTAGGGGGGGGGGGGGGGGGGGGAGTCTTTCAAATTTGATCAAGACTTAACCTCCTAGGACCTGGCATCCACTTATGTGGACATCACATTTTGGGTTATTTAGACCAACATACTCAGTTTTGCTCTACAAGGGCCTGATATCCACTTACGAGGACATTATACTGCTACTGTTCTATCGAAATTTTAAACGAATATCCTCATATGTGGCTCTTATTTTTCTTAGAAACAAAAATTAGGTAAAAAAAAGAAATCTGGTAATTCGTTGTTTTAACATTCATCAGGCCCCAATCAGCCCAAATATCAAAGAGAAATTAAAAATGCATGCCGTGGAAGAGTTCAGGTCTTAGGAGGTTAAAGCTTACATTATTAAGGGGTTGGCTAATGACTGACATATGGATGGTTGCACAGGAGTCTGTAGCATGTAATCATCTGTCTAAGGATAAATTCATACCAGTGGACGTTTTTTTTATTAGTGTGTAATTTATATTAACTAGTACATATCTATGTATGTGTATGTGTTTCTGTGTTTCTATTTACTCATAGTTGATGATGATTAGAAACCAAATTAGCCACGTTAGATGAAAATGTATGCTTTTTTAAAAATCGAAATAACTTCTAAAACAGAAAGAAAGAAAGAACGAATAAAGAAAAATAAAACTAAATACAAATTAATAAATAACTTCTGGCATCTACCAAATTTGGGCCATAAAGCTAAAGGTTGTGGTTTCAGTGCAATGAAACAAGTGCCTAGTTACGGTTCCTAACGTCTGATTGGATAGTTGCTCTTCATCACAGGGTATAGCCAATCAAACTCAAATGTAAGTACACGATCAATTAAACCATTGTGTAGTTAGTACCATCTACCATTTAAACATAATTTTCTCAATTAACATTTTAAGCACAACAATCGTGATTCATGAATGACACCTAATTCCTTCCCTCCAGCTATATTTTTGTTCAGCAGCTTGTCCGAAGTCTTACAAGAATTTTGTGTAGAAGTGCTGAATGAACACTTAATTGAATCAATATTTTCTCCACAAAAATAAAGTCATGTTTCATAAATGTAAAGTTTTATTTAGTCTTTCTGTTTTGCATTCCATCATTATATTTCATACCTCTATTATTACTGTTGTTCATTGACCATTTACATTGCATTAAAGGTCAGCAGTCCTGCCCATCTCTCCCCGGGTCTGTCTCTTATACTTAAAATGCTTGTGGTATTATGCTGAGCCCTAAGTGGGAAATGCAGATATTAAGTGATCTGCTCAATTAAACAAAGACTAAAACAGCCATAATGTGGGCACAGGTGTTCAGCGCATTCATTTTAGCTTTACACAAGAGAGAACAAGTCATCGCATTTCCCAGAGCGATCCTGCTCCCACTGCTGGGGACGGTGGCAGAATATTGTGGCTTAATGTAATTGTATATGCCAATTATGTTCATTTGCTTTGTAAATAAATACACTATTAATGGCCAAGCCTTAGGTATAAACGCTTTTGACATAGACTCTACTCATGCTCTTTAGCCAGGTAAAGAATTGTGCGCTGCAAAGCTGTCTGTATGTTTGTTTGTTAATTTATTTTGATCATGTAAACAATATACAAAGTCCATTTAACAAAGAAAAGAAGAAAAATGCTATAAAAATAAAGCCAAATACAATATTGCTTCACCTGTTCTGATTCAGTTACATATTGAAAAGGAGTGAGAAGAAGTACACACTTATTTAATCCCATCCCTTTGCCATAAGTTATCGGTCAATATTTAATCAGCTTCCTTACTGATATAATCTGTATGTACTTATTTCTTTTTAAGTAGAAAGGAAAATTACTAAGAAATACTGAAAGAACAGTAAGAAAAGGGAGGCGGATCAAGCTCAATAGCAATGACACTGATACCAACACTGGTATTGGCATCAGATAGATACTAGGTACTAGGATCTAGATACTAGATACATGTTTCTATCATCTATAAAAATGTCTGAGCCTTTTAAAGTTGACTGTTCCTACAGTTTTATTTATATCCTATAGAACATTTAAACAAAAGTAACTGATCCAAAGTCCTTAACAGTCAGCCACATTTACAGATCTGAAAAAAAAAAAGAGTTTCAAAATACACGAAAAGCTGAAAGCTGCATTTTAATGAGTTAACTCGTTATTGTGAAAAGTAAACTCACGGGAATTTAGTGGTCATTAAAACAAATTTAATTGCAAATTGATGACTCATCTCATAAATCATGACACACTGCTCTCTCCTACAGCTGTCTTTATATTTTATAAGCTTCAGTGATAGCATCGGCAATACTGGCCCTGTGGTTACTTGGTATCACGTCAGTACCTTCCCCATAGCCATTCATACAACACCAATGACAGATGACATTGGTGTTGACAGATTTCTGTAATTTTACATCTTTAATTTGTATAATTTAAGCCCACAGAGTTGTGCTGACAGATTTCTGACGTTTATTACAACAGCATTTCTTTATCATGTAGAAGAAATGAGACGTGTTGCACTTGTTTTTTCTTAAATGAAAATCTCATTGATTAAATGTGTAGTTAAATTTATCTACACTGACAGAAAAGGGAGTTTCACTGGTCCAGCCCACAAAAAATCAAAATGGGCTGTATGTAGCCCTCCATGTAAAATGAGTTTGACATCTCTGCTCTAGAGGAAAAAGCTTGTGATTAAACTCATCATGTAAATCCTTTCTCAATATAAGACATCTAATAGTCAAACATTACTGCTACCGTTTACGTTTAAGTCGAATGGATTTCTTGGCCTTGCTTAGATGCCCTCCAAAATTTTAGTGTCTCTGTCTATGTCGGATTTACAATGATGGCTATTAAATCATTCCATGGAACAAAGGCCAGTCTATTTTTGGAACTACACAAAAACTGTGATTGTAGAGCAGTGTTACAAGTTGACAACAGCAGCATTCATCACAGCTCAGCTTCAATTCAAGTGTGAGACTCTGATCGAACGTTAGACCCAGACTTTAATATCTTTTCTTAGAGCCCATTTTTGCCTGGAAATTATCCATCATTTCTTTTTTTTCTCCTTTTTTTACAGCACATCTTTTGTAACACAGTCCCTAATTATACTGTATAACATCATCAGGCTGATTTTCTCCAACTTAACAAAGCTCCTCCAGAGCCACAGAAAACATTAATGATCTATTTTTTACAGGTTCAGAAATAGTGCTTATTTTAGAAAATTGACCAGGATCAAAAAATTTGGGTATGCCTTTAAAAATATTGTTGCCAGGGGTCTGATGACTAATACAACTACACTGCTCAAATTTTTTTTAAAGGAACGCTTTTAAAACACATCCGATATCAATGGAAAAAAATACATCAGTGCTGGTACCTATGCTGTTATGGTCTGGGTAATGTGTTAGGAACAAAAGTATTTCACAGGGTTTGATGTAAATGAACATTTTCAACCTGCAGTGGGCTGAATTCAAGGACACCCTGGGAATCAAAAAGAAACAAACATCGTAGCAGGCTAGTTCATTTAGCCAAAATGTCATTGCAAAAAATTCAAAATTGTATTCAGTAGTTTGTAGAGCTTCATGTGGTTGTACACATGCCTTACAGCACCAGGGCATGCCCTTATTTGAGACCACAGATGGTATCATGACAAATCTTGTCCCAGATCTGGACCAGGGCATGACTGAGCTCCTGAACAATCTGAGGTGCAATCTGTGAGCATTGGAAAAGACTGAAACATAATGCCCCAGAGGTCTTCTATTGGTACTGGTTAGCCGACTGTGGGAGGCAGTCAATGGTATCAATTCCTTAATCCTCCAGGGGCTGCCTGCATACTATTTCCACTAGTTGTACCCCAGGAGGAACCACTGAACCACTGCAGGGTTTGACGATAGGTCCAAGGGTTTTATCCCGATACCTAATGGCACACAGGGTGCTTTAGCCAAGCTATGGAGGTCTGTGCGTCCCGCCGCAGACTGATCATCGAACCACCACCAAACTGGTTCTGGTATTCTGTGGCAAATGTCAATCACAGTGCTGGGCAGTGAGCACAGGGTCCACTAGAGGATGTCAAACCCTCAGGTGTAGATACTGGTCTTACTGATGGCTTATGGACCTTCTACAGCCCTATCCAGTAACTATCCAGTAGCTGCCTGTCTCCTGGAATCTCCTCCATTCTCTTGAGATCTTGCTAGAAGAGACAGCAAACCCTCTTGCGATGGTACACATTGATGTGCTGTCTTGGAGGAGTTGGACTATCTGTGTAACCTCTTTAGGGTCCAGATATCGCCTCATGCTAGCAGTAGGGACACTGACGTTAGCTAGATGCAAAACTAGTAAAAAAAAACGTTCAAAAAGATAAGGAAGGGAAAAATGTCATTGGCCTCCAGCTGTAAAACCATTCCTGTTTGGGGGGTTGTCCCATTGTCTCCCCTCTAGTGCACCAATTGTTAATGTCATTAACACCAAAAAAGCTGAAACCGATTAACAACCCCCTCTGCTACTTGACTAGATCTGACTAGATCAGTAGCCCAGACGTTTAATTGGCTTGATGCTATACTCAGATTTAAAAAGTGAAAAAAGTGAGCTCACCCACAGTTAGAACTGGATCATTGCGTGGCTGGGAAAGCCACACTGGAGACTAGACGGGCTACCTAGCGTTGACATCCTCCATGACACATCAGCCGACCATTTCCTTTTCCTGTTCCTCTTCCTCTGTCTTGTCCACTCACAGAGTCAGGAAACAGCAAGTGCACACCTGGAAGATGAGATCACTTTGGTTAATATGCTACAGCAGTGCCACATTTTCTTCCCTCTTTGTGGTTTCACCATACTACTTCCACTGTGACACTCAGTGACAGTCACCCAGGTTTAAAGCAGTTTGGACAGAGTCTAAGAGTCAAAAGCCTTACAGAAATGCTTTACCAAAGACACCCTCAGTGAGCACTCTGCTTGTGTGACATCTATTCATAATTTAACATCAAAGAGCAGGGGCTGAAATTGCTGCAGAGGGAAAGTGTGCCAGTATAATACAGCGAACTCTAGTTTGGATGTACATCGTCTACGAATCCATCCCCCGGTGGTACACCACTGCTGTGCTTCACAATGCAGCGTTCTGCTTAATGCTCTGTATATGGTATGTGATTTACTCCATTCATTTTGAACTAAATTGCAGTGACACAGAGTCTGTATTTTATTTATTTTCGCCTGATATGGAAACTGGAAGATGGTTTAGTCACAACTCCATTACCTGCCAACAGTCTGGGGTGGGGAATGTTACAAAAATAAACTGGCATCATGTCTTATTCAAATACATCTGAGGGAACGCTGCCTCCATGGAGGCTTGTGCTTCACACAGCCAGCGATGCCTGCGTGCTGCATCAGCACCACAACTTGATGGCTGAAAACTGTATTTTTAGTGCTTTGTGATAGAAAATCATATAAGCTGCAAAATATGTAGGTTTTGGGGAATGAGCAGCGGGAGTGCCGGAATCATTTTACAAAGCCACACTGTTCTGTGAAAAGGCAAATTACCTGTGACCCAGTAAAGCAGAAAAGAAGAGTGTGTGCTTGATGTGCACAACATTTCAGAAACAACCTATTTTCAGGTAGCCTTGTTTTGTGAAGTTTCTCAAACTGAAATGTATCTGACGGGGTGAGGGGGCTGACATCATCGTGTGGAAAGAGGACTATATGTTCTTCATGCGTTGGTGCAGATTGTGCAGTATTTGTGTTTCCTGACAGCAACGAGCAAGTACTGTTGTGACAAAATAAACAGCTTCACCAGTAAAGCTTTAGAGTTGCTGCCAGGTACCGTCACACGTACAAGCTCCCAATGACAGTGTTGTCGTTGTGATTTCTGTACAACACACTCGCCTTCCTCACTGCAATGAAGCTATAAACAGATTGAAACACAGTCGAGTTAAAACGACCTGCCAGAATCTCCGACCATTCTGCGGACCGTTGTGTTTTCTCAGAGTTTAACATTTTGAAAAGTGAGGTTTGGAAAAACAAAAATACGCTGGCATACACTGTCTGCTGAAGGGAGCTCAAACTAATAATGCGATTGTGTATAGAACATACAGTACTGAAAATGGGTGTTTAGCGATATAATGGCATTCATTAAAAACCTTGATTTCTTTTTCGTCGCAGAGTTGTTTACACATTTGAGCTGATTTGAGCCACAGGCAAGAAATGTTTAACTTGAAATGATCAAGTTACATTTTGAGCAGTGCTAAATACAGAACCTCTTAAGGCTGAAAGTGGTGAATTTGCTTTTCTGGATGATTTTGCTTTGCTTTTGATCCACATGAGCAGTTGGTAAGTTGGTCGTGTCCACTTATAATACACCACCAAGAGAAAAGTCTTGCAGATGACGGGGTTTTATTGCACATATTTCAATTTTAAAGTCTTGCAGTGTAGCACAGATGCTATGGTTGTTGGTTGGACTTTAGCAGCATACAATCAAGGGCCACTTCATTAGTTATGACTTCCTGATACCAAATTGAACCCACTTTTGGGTCCATTGGGTGCTCTATTTTACTGAGATCTGTTGATTGTGGAGGCCATTTGAGTACAGTAAACTTGCAGCAGATAGCCGCCCCTCCCTGAGCCTGGTTCTGCTGGAGGTTTCTTCCTGTTAAAAGGGAGTTTTTCCTTCCCACTGTCGCCAAAGTGCTTGCTCATAGGAGGTCTAGTCTGAGTATTGGGGGTCATATGATTGTTGGGTTTTTCTCTGTATCTATTATTGTACGATCTACTGTACAATATAAATCGCCTTGAGGCAACTGTTGTTGTGATTTGGCACTATATAAATAAAATTGAATTGAATTGAACTCATTGTGATGTTTTAAAAAAATAGTTTGAGATTATATGACCTTTCTGACATAACATTTCATCCTGCTGAAAGCAGCCATCAGAAGATGAGTACACTGTGGTCATAAAGGAATAGACATGGTCAGCAGCAGCAGTAGGCTGTGGCATTTAAATGACACTCAATTGGTTTTAAGGGTGCAGAGCAAGGTTATTATCGTTAACGAAAACTAACGAAATAACGAAAACTAGAAGTGAAAAAACATTTTCGTTAACGGAAATAAAAATTAAAACAAAAAAAGGAAAACTAACTAAAACTATAATGAGTGTTCACAAAACTAACTAAAATTAACTGAATTTATAGCAAAAATGTGTTTAGTTTTCATTGATGTGTGCGTGTCATACAATAGTCAAGGGTGAAAATGAAGTTTAGTTTACAGATTTTTTTCTTGCTGTCTAATTATGCCAGCAGGTGGCAAGTACGTTAGTCGAGTCGTCTGTGTTGCTGCTCCGTCCACGCGCAGAATCATGTCAGGAAAAGTCGGGAGCCAGAGTCCAATTTGGGATTACTTTGAATATGACTGTGTTTTGGATAAAGCAAGTGTCTTGTAGTGGAAAGAGACAAATTATGGGGGACATTTCTAAAGGGAAAAAAATCCCACAAACCTTAAAGTGCACTTGAAAAGCTCACACAAGAAGGCTAACCTATCTTACCTTGAGAAAGTAAGGGAGCACACTCAACCCTCATCCCCAGAAAACAGAAGCTAACCCCAGGCAAGGCAGCGTTATGCATCCCGAGACAACAGGACGGGGATATCTACATAACTGTGTGAGTCAATTACCTTCAAAAAGTTTATCAATTCACTTGAACCAAAATTACGAACACCCGGTGCTGCGAGAGTTAATAGTCTCATTGGGGCCAAGATATACATTTTATAGTTGCCTGTTATCAATGGTTGTTCATCTGCCTTTATTTATTTATTTAAAGAACCCATAGGTGGGAATGTGAGTTGTCTGTCTCTGCGTGTTAGCCCTGCGACAGACAGGCGACCTGTCCAGGGTGCAGGGTATGGTAGCTGGAATAGCAACATACCCAAGGATAAGCAGAAGAGAATGACTGATATGATGAAACTGGGATTTTGTTACACTTAATTATTGCAAACACAACTAAAACTATAACTGAAACTAATCAAAACTAAACTGAAACTAAGGATTTTCAAAAAAATAAAAACTAAACTAAACTAGCAAACAATTGGTAAAAACTAATTAAAACTGATATAAAATTGAAAATCTGAAGTCAAAACTAAATAAAAATAAAAACTAATGAAAATTGCAAAACTATTAAAACCCTGGTGCAGAGTAAATATCCCCCACAACATTACATCACCACAACATTGCACTTAGTTGGTGCAGACTGGATCCATGCATTTATGGTGTTTATGTCAAATTTTGACCCTACAATCTAGATGTCACAGGAGAAAATGTTTTTCCAATTCCCTATTGTCAAAATTTGGTTAGCCTGTATAAATTATAGCCTCGTTTTCCTGTTCTTAGCTGATAGGAGCAGCGCCAGTGTGGTCTTCTACTGGTGCTGCCCATCTGCTTCAAGGTTGTTGTGAATTCAGAGATACTCTGGTTGTAACAAGCGGTTATTTGAGTTACTGCTCCCTTCCTATCAAGATTGAAGCAGTCTAGCCATTCTCCTTTGACCTCTGATATCAATAAGACATTCTTTGCTCAGCACACTTTCCCTCTGCCACTCACTGGACAATTTCTCGTTTTTGGACCATTCTCTGTAAACCCCAGGGTTGGTTGTGTGGAAAAATTCCAGCGGATCAGCAGTTTCTGAAATACTCAGACCAACCCATGTTTTCATGGCTAAATGCATTGGATTGCTGCCATGTAATTAGCTGATTAGGTATTTGCATCAAAAGGGAGTTGAAGTGGTTGTTGAGTGCATGTCATTGGATATGTTTTGCTGTACCACTGTTTTAATCAGGAGTTATCTATGCGATATGTGATACTAGCACACCATATTAACACACAGCCAGTGCAACCAGCACAAGCATCATACACCCATATAGTAGTTACTCTTAAACTATTCATTAATGTATGCCATGTATCATGTTGACTCATCCACCAGTTTAAGTCAGACTGTTATAATTAGACTGAGCACAAATATCGACCCTCTTGTCAAAATTGTGTGATCATATTGTTCATCTGGATAATGCACAACCCTAATGCACGTATAAACAAGTGTTACATCTCTCACATATTCTACTTTAAAGTGTCTTTCATGTCCAGACAACAGACAAGACAACAGTAACAAACAGGCAACCCCAACAGATACTGTAACTGCGTAAATGGGGGCCATAATGAGGCCTCTGTAGCCCAGAAGCATGCAGGTGGCCGGTTAGCTTCGGTGTAACTATGTGATGGAGCAAGAATACAGAAAGTCAGCTCCATACCGCTGACTGGAACAGCCAATGGCAGACAATGAAGCCTGACAGCCTTTCACATCAGCTCGAGTTAACCAGCTGTGAAGGGAACACCTGCCACTGATTAATAAAGAATTACAGCAACAATGCCGTGTGTGAAAATTGCTGTACTGATTGTTGAACTAACAACATTAGCCCCAAAAGATGGAACAAGGAGGTGAAACAGATTATTCTGTAAAGGACTCACGTGTGTCCAAAAAATCCCAAACCCATCCTCAAATGTTTTGCCATTTTAAATGTGTTTAATGCTCACTGACTTTAAAACTAATGGGTAATTTATCTCACATTATTACAAAATAATTTAATTAATTAAAAATAATTCAACTTCATTTATAATAATGTAAACACTTATAGTGAGTTACTTACTGAGGAGTGTGGTTGTGCATACTTGATTTTTGTAATACAAACACTTGCTGTTAATCTTAATCTCACATATTTTATTCAGTGTTTTTTGATTATTATTATTTCAGCTACACGGTGTTTAGACTTGGACTCTTGTGCATAATGTTGTTTGCAGTGTTTGTGTTGCAATGAATGGAGTATTAATAGGCCACCATGACTGAGACTCCTGTAGTGATTAATGGCTCCCAGTCAGTGTTGTTGTTCAAATGTTAATGAAACCAGTGTTCCCGTAATAGTGCGCTGTATGGGACAAACACATTGGACAGGGATCTCTGCCTCCTAAAACTTATTGTAGATAATCTGAACAGGAACTCATAAGTTTCTTAAAAAGCCACAAGCCAGATAAGGGATGTCAGTAGAAATAGAGTGATTGTAGAGAACCTTTAACAAAAAAGGCAATAACCCTGTATTGTGAATAATGCAAAGCTACTTTAGTGAAGTTCCAGAATAATGTAGCTTCCTTACTCATTTTTATTTGCATATGTATGTTCTGTATGTTTATGCCGATAGTCTATCGCCTATCTTGCCACTACTTGCTCACACTTCTCCCTCCTTGCTCTGTGTCTTAGATTTATAAAATCCCATCTTCAAAGATGAAGCAGGGGCATGTTTCCAAGTTTCTAATCAGTCTTCCTCTGAATTCTGAGCTCCCTTGGCCTTGAACATATCCTATTTCTCGAAGACCAATAATAACACCCTTCTCTGTTTGCTTGCTGTAGCATCATGTTGATGTACTCTCCAGGCGGTGGGGAAAAGAGGCTCTCTGGAGACAGTGTGTCCTAGTATGTCCAACTGCTCGCTTTCCTTTATAAATTCATTGGTCTCTGACCAACTTGGTAAAGCCCAGAACAGTTTTCAAGGATATCTAGGGAGTCTCGAAGACATGCCGCTGTAGTAGATCAATATTGATGTTACTGTCATAGCCACAAAAAACAGCATTGCCTTGAGGTGCTATTAAATTAAATATTAATTTTTATGTGTGGGCATTGATTCAAACAGACTTAATTGCTTTTGAAGGGCATTATGCCAGAAGTAGGTGATCTGTCTATCTCTGATACTTTGTTTCTTACGGAGTCTTGTATAGCACGTCAGTTCAATTCAGTCCCAACAACAGTCGCCTTCAAGGTGCTTCACCAGGTTAGTACATGTTAATATTTTTTTTGCAAACTAACAGCTTACAAGGTGACAAGTTTTAATGCTGTTTAAAGCTTCATAAAAAAACTAAACAGGAACCAACAAAATGCAGACTGTATTGCATAACACTGTATACAGTATATCTATGTAGTCAATGCAAGACTACAAAGATCGTGAATCCTATGTAAAAGCCTTTATGACATTCTGTAAACAAGGACACTGTTTTGGTTATCAGGCAGTTTTGGAATGGATTTTAATATTTTACTGATCACATTTCAACATCATGTGAAAAAGAAAGTTTTGAAGCTTTAAAGCCATAAACATGACGCTCCTCTCTAAAACGAGGATGTCAAGTATGTCAAGGACTGCACAGAGCCCTGTGAAAACTTGGTTTTTCATATGACATGTAAAGCACTTCTTGGCTCTGACATATACTGATGGACAGCCTGACAGTTCAGGGTTAGGAGCCCCTCAGCTCTGGCTGATAAGCTCAAAGTGGCACAATCATTGCCATGTTGTATGTGACTATCTAAAATGTAAATTTTTTATCTGTGTTGTGCAACTTATGTTTATTTTTGCAGAATCAAATGCCGTGTCCTCCTTCTGTTATGTCTCTGATGCTACCCAGGACCTAATCTCGCAGTGATACCAGAGTTCTGCCCTGCACCCTTCTAACATAGTTTATCACCGTAAATTGAACCACAACACTTCAAACTACCCACTTTGAAGTAACCTATCTAATATAAACTCCGAATGCAAATTGAATTATTATCATTTAATTTGCTTTCAAAATACATCATGTACAGATCCAAATACCTGATTTAAAAAAAAAACCAAACAGGACATGTACATTAGGGGTGGGTTTTGATTATCGATTTATCGATTAAAATCGGTTCTGGCTTGGATAGCGTGATATCGATTCATTAAAATCCTGAATCGATTTTTTAATATAAATTTATTTTGCCCGATACGGCAGAATCTCAGGTTAAACCTCACTAAATTTCAACAACCACCAAACAGATAAAACAGTAAATGAGAGCAGGAACACAGATTCTGCACAAAGACGTAAACACAAAGCGCGGACCTGCGGATCAGAATCAGTGAGATGTCACCTTTCTCACCCGACGGCACGGACACGGTCGGGGCTGAAAGCCGACAGCTCGCTGATTCTGATCCGCAGGTCCGCGCTTTGTGTTTACTTTTTGCGCTAGATTCAAAAGGTGCAGGTTTTATCTCTCTCCAAACAATATTGACTGAACCAGCAGCAAAAGGAGATCCAAACTACGCTTCACATAAACATCGTCATGAATTCCCTCTGACTTTTGATGTTTTGCTTCCACCACGATAAAATCGCACTTCATGCACAGCTCTCTTTCTCTTTACACTTCAAGAACAGTTTCCCATCTAAAAATCTCTGTTTTCTGCATTATTCGCTTGCTTGTTATGCACAAGTCTACCGTTGTTTACAGCGCTGTCGGCCGCTGTTTTTTTCCCTTTTACTTACTTCCGAAAAGAAAACCTAATTTCTGCCGTTCAATAGGCTTCTGAAAAAATGTAAACTTTTTAAAATTATGCAAAATTGCAAAACGCTCAGCTGTGTCTTTAAAACCGCTTCACTTCAGCAGCATCAGGTAATGTTCATATGTTGATTAATGGTTTTCTTTCGTTTTTGATGTACTGCAGAATATTTTTATAAAATCCCAGGCCAGGAAAATCACCTTGTTTTTCTGTTTTATCCTCAGTTACTTTGACACAAAGACATTTGCTGTGATGCTTACACATTTGATAAAGTCTCGCAAGTGTCAGCTTCCTTTTTATAGATATAAAAATATGGAAATGTACTGATGCATGATCTGAATTATAATATTTCTGACGGTCTGAGGCAAAATTTCCCCGAATTGAATCGAATTGAATTGAATCGAATTGAATTGAATCGTGGATCGAATCGATTCAGGACCTTGTGAATCGGAATCGAATCGATTCTAGAAATCAGTGACGATACCCAGCCCTAATGTACATTTCTAGTTTATCAAATCACACTTGCTGAGCAGTCTTTACCTTCAAAATCAATCTCTCAGCTTCCCCTCACGTTCTCTCTTTCTTACATCATTCCCCATCTCAGACTCTGTGTTGACCTCTAAGAAGGAGAACACAGATGAGTTTGTGTGTCATGTCTGCTGAGCTGTTTGAAATGTTGAATTTGAAATTACCTTTAAAAAAAATTGTTCAGATTATGCTCATTTAATTTCTGTAGTGTTAACTTGGGTGCAGAAGTGCCAAAAACATCTTCACATCTGAACCATGAACACAGCACAGGCATGAGATGGGAAAAGGGTGTGTGCAGACAGGATCATCTGGTCTGCGTGTCTCGGTACTCTGTTTTGGGTCGTTACATTCCCCTTTAACCCCTGAACATATGCCATTTTTGAAAACCAATAATAACACCCTCCTCTGTTTGCTTGCTTTGCTGTAGCATCATTTTCATTTACTCTTGAGGCAGTGGGGAAGTCAGGCTCTCTGAAGACAGTGTGCCCTAATATCTCCAACTGCTCGCTTTCCTTTCTGAATTCATTGGCCTCTGACCAATTTGGCAATGCTCAGAGGAGTTTTCAGGAAAATCTGAGGAATCTTCGAAGACATGCCACTGCAGTAGATCAATATTGATGTTACTGTCATAGCCATAAAAAACAGCGTTGCTTTGAGCTGCCATTAAATATTAATTTTTATGCATGGGCATAGATTCAAACACGCTTAATTGCTTTTGAAGGACATTATGCCAGGAGGAGATGATCTGTCTTTCTCTGATATTTCCTTTATTATATAATCTTGTATAGAACATCACCAGGTTTGTATTTGTTGATAATATTTTATGCAAACTGACAGCTAATAAAATTACAAAGTGTTTTGGCAGTTCATTTTTAGACACAAGCTGTAACATTGGGTTTCTGTTTCCTCTTGGGATTGAAATGATGATCTTTTTTGGTTTTCAGGTATTTTTGGAATGAATTTTAAGATTTAAATGATCACGTTCAACATCACGAGCAAAAGAAAGATTTCGTAAGCCTGTAAAAAACAAAAAAACAAAATCGAACTACATTATGCCAGCTGTGAGGCACAGTGGTTTATGGATGACCATTTGAGCTTGTTTTGTAGGCCCAGGATCTTGGCACCTTCCAGTCATTGAGTCAGCCACGTACTTCTCTGTATACCAAAGCATTCTAGAGTGAAACGTGAGCCCATTTGTCCAACAGCTCAAAGGACAACGATCTCAAACACAGCAACAAATCTACAAGAGAATTAAAAATCTATGTCTTATATCATTGTTGTCCAATATATATTTATATTTGCATGTTTAAATAATACTGTCACTGCTGCTTTACAGCTCTTATTCACATTTTTCTAGAGTTAAATTCTTGCAGAGAGATGGCACTAAGAAAATACATTATAAACTAGCACTTAGTGTACTTTGTATCAGCTCTAATTCAATCCATGGACTCAAATCATCTATTCAGACTCAAAGAGAGGAACTGTAAAATATACTAAATGGAAAACCAATTAGTGGATGCCCTATTGGAGTAGTCAGGAACAATCTGGTGCTTTAAAGAGCAAGGTGTACTGAGGTTTGTGCAAATCTTTCCTGTCCGTTTCTCTCAACCTAATTAAAATCATGTGTGGGCACAGGGAGATGCAGGATATAGAGATGCAGATTTAAGTTGAAATCTGCTTCTCTCTTCTAACATTTAGTGTCTATCCCTGTGGTGGCATCAGACATGTCCTCCAACAAATTTGTGTATATATAAATAATGTGGATTGCACAACACTGGACATTATATTCCTCATTTCCAGTTAATACTTGTACAGCTGCTGTTATTGTATATATATATATATTTATATTTCTTCATACATTCTTATACATTTCTACACTGTGTATTGTGTATTTTGTTGTACAATTATTTTATTTTCAACTTTAATTTATATATTTTATCTTATTCTTTCCCAGTTAAATTTACCCTTCATTCTAATTTGTGTTGTACAGTTATCTCATTTTTAACTTAATTTTTATATTTTATTTTATTTTATTCCTTCCTAGTTAAATTTACCCTTTTTAATTTTCATATTTATTTCCTATCTTATTCATAGCCTTTTCTTTTTTTTCTTTAGGTCACGAGCAGTTGTCTAAGCATTTCACTGCATATCGTACTGTGTATGACTGTGTATGTGACAAATAAAATTTGAATTTGAGTTTGTTTATTTCTGTAAAACTAATGTAAAAACCATCTGTAACCTATGTTTCTAGCTCAATGCCCTGAGAAGACTTAATGCCTATAAGTCCATCAAACACAGTATAGTTCAATGTCTTTTAGAGACAGTGGACGTCTATGTCTTAAGTTTGAATATCTTGAAAAAAGTGAAAGAAAGAAATTTCAAGCCGCTTAGTTTAAAGGTCCCATCATTATGCAGGTATGTTTAACTCCCTAAATGTTTTGAAAATGGACACTGATAAAATTTTATCATAACATGACATATTCTTTGATAACTTTCAGATCGCAAGAGCTCTTAGTCACCTCAACTCTACTGGAACAATACACGCAGACCTGGAATTAGAAAATGTAATGTTGGTGAAACATCAACATGTGCCACACTGAATTAAAGTAATTGACTTCGGCGGGCCTGTGAAACCTCAGCTGCCAAAGACCCGTCCTTACCAGTAAGTAGCTGGAATCAAATTTAATCTCTTCCTCACACAGTCACACACACTTCAGTGTTTGTGCTTTATGTTAGGGGTTTCTCAACTGTAGTATAACTCATACTTACCCAAATGATCAGTATTAACAAAAAACATAACAATGATTTATTTTTGCCCTCCATCAGGTCTCCAGAGATTATTCTAGAGCAGAAGTCGTAGATATATGGTCTCTGGGTACATCTGAGTTACATAATGGAGATCCAAGGGCAACTCCGAGAGAAAAAGTTAGACTGCCCATTTTTTCTGCAGAGAGTTAAATTCCTGCAACAACTACCACTGGTAAGTCAAATTACCCACCACTTCACCACTGCTCTGGTTAATCCTATCTTTAAACCTATTAGCATTTTACTTATTTTCTAACCCTTGATTTTTAATGTATTGTAAAATATAAATTTTGTTGTGCCCATTTATCCAATGTGCTAACAAGTTCCCCGTCTTTTCAGACACTTGAGCAATATTTCCAAGTGTCTGAGGTTTGGTTCATGGAGACAAGAGAAATAAAGTTCTCTGGATGACCTCTTCTATGTAAGTATACTTTTTGACCATTTAGTTGGCAAAAAAAGAACATGTTTCTATGGAGAACATGACACCCTCAAATAAGTCTCTTTAGTTGACCTTTGTTGCTTTCTTCCCCTTTCAGATCACTGAGCATCAGGATTATGCAAATAAGTCCTGCTATGAGCACATAAATGTTTTTATTACAAAGAAGACAGCGACATCAGATAGCGGTACAGAAGTGTGTGGGTCTCTGCACAACCTGCCGAACAGAACTTCCCCTCCCCCCCAATTCCTCAGGCCCAATCACTAGAAAAATGCTGAGACATTTACAATCAAATCACAGTTTAAAAGAAAGCGTCTTGAAGAAGATATAAAGGATATGGGTGGGCCAGAGCTTAAAAGAAAAATGACTGATTAGAAAAACGCAAGCAGAAAAATATCATATCAACATGAAAGGTCACATCATGACCAGAACAAATGCCATTATTCAACGGGTCCATCTTGCGCAACCAGTGGCTATCTCGGCAAGCCAGACCAAACCTACTTTGACAGGTCAAATAAGAGGCCCAGAGCAAACTACAAAGACGATAAGAGCCACATCTCCGATAGCACCCTACACTACACCTACCACTACCTCCCTACACCCAAGAAAATGCTAAATAAACCAGCTGTGATACTGTTGACTGGTCTTGATCAGTGTTTGTTTTTTGTTTTTTTTGTCACTATCTGGACTTTTGTTTCTGTAATTTGAGGTCATCACATTTTTTAATTTACTATTTTTATATCTTATAAGCACACACTTAAATTTCAGTTGTTTTTATTTTATCTTTTGTTTGTTAAAGGTCTAGTAGTATTAATCACAGAAAAAGGCTTACTGTCACAATATTATCATTTGTGAAAAACTTCTGTGTGCAGCTGATGGCTAAAATGTTTTTTCCTTTGATTCAGATTTATTGTATTCAAAGTAGAATAGAAATATTGAATAACTATACCAGTGCAAGTTTAGGCACTGTATGGTTGAAAATAACATTTGTTTTTGGAGGTTATTTAAATATATTGTGATATATATCGTGTATCATGATATAGCCAAAATATATTGTGAAAACGTGCCAAATACTTTATTCTGCTATTGACTGTTGTTTTAAGCTTCTTGTACCCCAGATAGTGAGCATGGACTCTGCTACAGTAGTCACCTGGTGTCTGATCCAAGCATGACACATTTGAATGGTCTTCATATTGTATGTGCTATGTGGCAGAAAGCTATATTACAGTGTCAAAACCCCAAAAATGCACAGGTTGAGCAAAATACAAGAATTCAAATGGAGTCCAGAAGCTTCTCATTTTAGCTGTATTTGCATATGGGGAAAAATGCTCACAGCTCATTTTGAGTTCTTTCGTAGACCTGAAACAGGCCAAGTATAAAATCACTCTTACTGTAAGATATTTACATTTCAAGTAGAGTTAGCAGTTATTCTCAGAAGGTTAACACTGCAAGTCTGTCTTTTGGAATTAAAATGAGCTTAAAATAAACCAGGATTAGTATTTTATCTGATTTTTTTAGATCTGTCTTGTCTTTCTTGAATGCTACCATTCTTATTCAAGGTTTGGGTTCAATGAAAGGTCACTGTCACATTACTTTTGAGTTACTTGTCCCATCAATGCTATTCACATTCGTCAAAATTTGTAAAGGCTGATTAAGAGGTATACACCAATCAGCCTGAATTCAACCAGATTTTCTCCCCAGTTAGCCAGTCACTGTAAACGCTTTTCTTGTACAGAAATTAACTAGAGACTGTAGCAGCAAGTGCTGTTTCTCATGCTTGATTTAGATAAGCATGGCTGTTTTATATTCTGGAAAACTTGAATAACCCATTAGCTGCGAGCATTGGCCCTGACTGATGGCTCCAGTCCATGTGTGGATTGGGCTGCCTCAGCAGCAGTGGTAAAAGATTTAAGAGCGCCAACCTTCAGGCAGGTTCTTCTCTGCTGATAACCACGGGGGATAGCCTAACGCATGCTGCCCTTAACTTATCCTGACTAATTTATAGTGTGGCTCGCTCAGGGCACATTTCCAATGCTGGACTTCAGAGCACGCTGCAGCCTCTCACAGCTGGCTGAACAGACTAAAGGAGCTCCGCCAGGCTGCCACTGAGACCTGTGCCTGCCATTCTGGGCCGGTACGGCTTGGCTCTGATTCGACTGAAGTCAAAGTCCCTGTGTTCTCATCTTAGGGAGAACACAGGGAGCGACAGGAGTAATGATAGCTCTGCCTGATAGTTTCACTTAATACACGGGACTGTTCCTGAGTATTAATCAGGAAAAAACAATTGTAGTTGTTTGTGAATTAAAGCACATATTGTCTACAATTTCATATAATCCAATTGCTAACACATAGATCCTGTGTAATAACCAACAGTTTGTTTGTTTTGTCAATAAAGTTCCATGAGAATATTGTTTTCCTGCATGTCAAATGATGAAAACAATCAGCTCTGTGTTAAAAACAAAAAGGTGCAGGAACCTCACTATTAACACATCCTATTATGCCTGTTCAAGAAGAAGAGTAATTTTCCTTCCTGTGCAGACCCAACAGTTTCTTGCTTAAGAGCGTATTTCTTAAGAAATATCTTAAAACTGGTTCAAGAAGAGTCACACAAATCACTGTAAAGATGCTGACTGTGTTATCTTGGGATGCAGTTTGTGTTAAGCTAACTAGTTACTGAGATGTATTCGTATTGGGGTTGACACGATACTAGAATTTCATATTTAATACCAATACCCCAGAACATACTTGATACTGTTTTCAGCACCATTTCAGTAAATTTCGACTCATCTAATTTTCCTCATTTATAACTTACAGTTAACAAATTAAATATTTCAGATTAAGTAATAGTTTTATTATACATTTAAAAAAAAAAAAAAATTTAGACAATTTTATTAGAGATTTTTTATTACAGATTGTCAAACTACATTTACGAACTCACTAATAAACAAAGGGTACAGCAAACAACACAATACCTAACTGATCTAAATAATTAAATTATTCTAGAAGGAGAGCATTATGGAAAAGTTAAAAATGAACCTTGAATAAAGCGTGGTATTAGTTACGCTGAAATAAAGGAGGTATAAAAAACAGAGCACTCACCAGAGTTGGGCAGTAATGCGTTACAAGTAATGCGTTATTGTAATCCAATTACTTTTTTCATGTAACGAGTAAAGGGATTACTATTACAAAAAGTAATTAGATTACTATTACTTTCCCGTAAGCATGCTGCATTACTGCATTACTAAACTGTGGTTTTGTTTGTGAGAGTGTCTCATGACAATGACATGTTTTTAAAAAGTAACTAAGTAATAAAGTAACTAATTACTTTTGAAAATAAGTAAACAATAAAGTAATGGGATTACTTTCTTTGAGAAGTAATCAGTATTTAGTAACTGATTACTATTTTCAAGTAACTTGACCAACACTAGCAGTGACTGTGTAAGATTGAAGTATTCAATTCAATTCATTTCAATTTTATTTATATAGTGCCAGATCACAACAACAGTCGCCTCAAGGCGCTTTATATTGTACAGTAGATCGTACAATAATAGATACAGAGAAAAACCCAACAATCACACGGCCCCCTATGAGCAAGCACTTTGGCGACAGTGGGAAGGAAAAACTCCCTTTTAACAGGAAGAAACCTCCAGGAGAACCAGGCTCCGGAAGGGGCGGGGCCATCTGCTGCGACCGGTTGGAGTTAGAGAAGGAAAACAGGATAAAAACATGATGTGGAAGAGAGACAGAGATTAATAACAGATATGATTCAATGCAGAGAGGTCTATTAACACATAGTGAGTGAGAAAGGTGACTGGAAAGAAAAAACTCAATGCATCATGGGAGTCCCCTGGCAGCCTATGTCTATTGCAGCAAAACTAAAGGAGGATTCAGGGTCACCTGGTCCAGCCCTAACTATATGCTTTAGCAAAAAGGAAAGTTTTAAGCCTAACCTTAAAAGTAGAGATAGTGTCTGTCTCCCGAATCCAAACTGGAAGCTGGTTCCACAGAAGAGGGGCCTGAAAACTGAAGGCTCTCCCTCCCATTCTACTTTTAAATACTCTAGGAACAACAAGTAAGCATGCAGTGCGAGAGCGAAGTGCTCTAATAGGGTGATATGGTACTACAAGGTCATTAAGATAAGATGGTGCCTGATTATTTAAGACCTTGTATGTGAGGAGCAAGATTTTGAATTCAATTCTGGATTTAACAGGGAACCAATGAAGGGAAGCTAATATAGGAGAAATATGCTCTCTCTTTCTAGTACCTGTCAGGACTCTTGCTGCAGCATTTTGGATTAATTGAAGGCTTTTCAATTAATCACTAGTCAACTAGTCACTGCCTGCATTTTAAAGCTGATCTTACAGGTAGCTACAACTAAACAATAAATTTATTACAATAAATAATACATTTTCTTAAATGTAGAAAAATTCAAGTTTATCATCTTGTCTACATTTGTCTGCAGCCTCTCTCTCGTCCACTGTTCACTGCTCTGCCTCAGTCCGTAGCTCTTCACTTCTTCAGCTCTGCTGGTCAGGCCTGAAACTGTCTGATTAATCACTCTTTTTTGCTGTTTATTATTTCTCCAAACTCTGGATTTTCTGCTCATCTTTTATCTAACTTGAGTCCGCTAGCTGCTATGTTAATGATAACAGGTGGGTAATGTGGCTAGCAGATTATTGCTAATGGGTAAAAGGCTAATGTAAATGTGTGCGCTTGCCAGGTTAACATTTATGATAACGGTTTAATCCTTCAATGTTTATAAAATGGGAGCTTTACTGACCTCTTTAAATTCCTCCAAAAGTGTTGTTCAGTGTTATGAATGTTAACTACTTCAACTGTTAGAAAGAAATGGAGCCGTGTGCCTGTCTGTCTGCAGTGGTGCTGATGTTGATACTATTGCAATTGAGGATCTAATTCAATTTTAATTTTAGTAACAAAAAAAAAATACATTTGCCAAAAAGGATTCCCCTTAAAAGTGACTTTGAAGTACTTAAAATAAATAACCGGGAACTTAAACTTGAACAGCGATGATATATGGGGTCATCACAACTTAACATTATTTATTGTGATTTAATGTACAAGAAAAGAAATATTCTACTCATGGCTACCAAAGATAATTTCTTATGCTTATAGATTTGGTAAACTTGGTTGGAAAATGTTACTGGGCCTTTGTGTGCCGTCAGCGTGACAACATCAATCATGAAGCCGGATTTTGTTGGCAGTAAATCAATACATTGCGCCCTTTGGAGTTTCAGGAATGATTCATGAGTTACCAACAATAACAGAGACAGCAGAGCAATTATCTAATTAAAAAGTGGTTTTGCTGTACAGGGCACAAGACATTGATTTTAATTGCATGTGATAAGTCTAACATAGTAAACGGGCTTTCTGTGTCTCAGCACAAGGTCGAAGGTTGGCAGAAGGAGCTCCCAGATTCATTAGCTAATTAAAGCTGGTTTCCTAAGTGGGAGTTTTAGGTGTTGAGCTCTCTGCAGCACCTTCTTACTCTAAGACTTCAGCACGAGAAGCCTGCTGAGCTCCGAGTTCCTTAATGAGGGCTAGACCATAGATTTCTCTGATGGAAGGTTCCCCAGCGTCAAAATCGCCCAATTATATGCGCCTGTGGGGGGAAAATATATAAAATTATTAAGCTGATCATCGTTAATTAAACCTGAGGGAATTTGATCCAGTGCAGGGACTGTAGCTGAAAGTTGTTTGGACTCAAAGATAATTGGTGTATATAGTGAAGAGAATTTAAGAGACAGGTGAAGAACTGCATGTGAAAAAGTCTCGCTAACCGCTTGTTTGACATCACAATGAATCCCTGTTGGCGAGAAGTAGTTTTTGTTTTTCTGGATGAGCCACTAAGAAGAAAAACTCAGATTTAAGGGGTAAGAACAACAGCAGGATAAAAAAAAATAGACCACCAGACATTAGCTTGGAGGCTTGGTGTCTTGATTTCTAAGGTGTCCTGTGCAGATGTGCATGAGGCAGATGTGCTGCACGGTGATGTGAATACTCAGCTGTGGTTAAGCAGAAGTTTTAGAGCCATGTCGACTATATTGGCTTGCCACATATCAATTACAGTATATTATGTCCATCTCGTTTTTTTTCTCCAGAGTACATAATTAATCAGAGAATCAGTGCATGTGATTCCCTTTGACATGCTGTCATTAGCTTGGAACCTGCCAGTGAAACACAGCCCCCCAGGAGACTGCTAATTAGTGGAGATGCATTCAGTAACCCTGGTAATGAGTACATACATCATTATCACCATTATTTCTCATAGTTACTGCACATGAATCAATCCAATTGTTATTTTCTTTATGCACTGGATTTAATGAATGCAGTGATCTTCTAGATGATGTACTTGCAGGTGTACTGATCTTCAAAAAAAAAAAAGTTAAAATGGTATATAAAAATGGACTAATATGAAATAGTAGTTTTAACACAGTTCAGCGTGATTATTTTCAAACCTGCATTAGAAACAGTGTAGTATGTGTACTCACCTTTCACACAAGTCTCTTGAATACCAGCAGAAAAACATTGGCATTTAAAGATATGCAGTAAAATGTCAAATAAATAATGACACTGAATGCACGCATAGAAAAGTAACAGGTCAAGTAAGGCTTCCAGCTTAGTAGTGTTCATCTTAATAAAAGAAAAAGCAAGGCACCTTTGACATTTCAACTCAAGCCTGCATGATCTGCTGGCCTCTTAAATTATCGGTTATGTCTTATTTGTATTATTTATCCTTCCACTCATCCTCGATTCAGCTATGCGGCAGCATTTAAAAGAGAACTTCGGGCACAGAAAGATGACACCGTCATCACAGTGTTGACACACCGACTGCGTGTCTGCTGATGCTACATTATAGAGGTGTCACTGACTCAACAGAGCAATGACTTTGCAGCGATAAACAAAAAGGTGGTGACTGACAAGATGTCGCCACTGACAACGCCATCACCAAATCCAAAGGCAATTTTCAGTTTAATGAAAGCTCTTTGCAAGCATCTGGGAAGAAACCAGACATGCTCTGACCCTAAAACACAAACGTTCCAGGCTATAATGTAAGCAAGGTATTTCTCAAGAGTTTTTCTCGGCTATAAATCCCTACTACCACCTTGCTGACATGTATCTTTAAGCCAAGGACTCCTGTTCAGTGCAGGACATTATGTAAAGTGGTGCAATAAACATGTAACTGAAAAAAACAAAAAATAAAACACACACTTAAATTCTACTTGCTAAATGTTTAAATCGATCACATGGTAAAACAATTTTAGGCATCATGCAGTGACACAGAACCAATTCTTTCTGATAAAAGTCAGAAAATATGGGCTTTTTACTTCAGGAGGATCTTTGTGATTGTCCTCAGAAGGACAATAATCAAATTCTTGTCGAGGTAGAGTCTACAGCTTTTATTGCCATTCAGAAGATCTACAAGTTAGTGCGCATCAGAACAGAATGTCTGTGTGTTTATTTGCCATAGGACTGTACAATATGGATTAATACATTATTCTAAAGGTATGAAATATAAAAGAATCTAGGATATATGCATGAAATTTTTCTATATATTAGTAGTAGTAAGGCAAGATGTACAATATCTTAGGAAATAAATAAATGGCAAAGCAGTAACCAGAGTATTCGGTTCTTAAGTGATGACATATGAGCCCTGGGTCCAAACTACTCTTCGTTTACTAAGGCTTTTTAAAAAAGTGTTTTAATGCTGTGGATGGATTATCTCAGTTGTTCTCCTGATCGAAGTTTGGTCTGTTCACAGCATCTTGCCATGCGATTGCATTTGTCCGTAACCCTCAGGAATCCTTGCGTTAACTTTTATCGAGTAGAAAAAAAGTTAGCGTTCATGCCCCAGCTGCTGTTGAGTTTTCTGTCCTCATTATGTGTCGGAAGTGATAGTACGGAAGAGCTGTACGTTTTAATTTTTCAGAAATCCCTCTGTCACTAGTGAGCTAACTGTCTGCAAACTATGAATTAAATCATTAAATCTGTTAAAAGTCATTGTCACACCTGGTAGAGCAGCCACACTGGTCACTTTATTAAAGAGGAAAGAATTTAGACAGTTTTTAACTCTCAGTGATGCCGCTGTGTTTGTTTAAATTTGGGACCTGAAGCAAAGTTTGGACCCGGAAGACCGGATTACTGTGATTCATCATAGTCATTGAAGAAAACATGCTCTATTGCTTCTTTTTAAACTTTTGTCTGTAATTAAGTAATCTGAACTGGTTTTCTGCTCTTGTGAGCAGGATCACATAAAGTATACTGTTTCTTCATCTGTGAGGTTTTACAGGTTACAACAACTAATGATTGATTTACATATGATTAAGACTGCTGCATAGTCTTTATAGATTCTGCGATGTAATCTATGCAAGTGGCCGACAAAAGCACTGGTCGCAATTTTTTCCTCCTTAATCGCCCTTTTTTTAAAAAAACAAACAAACACATTTATACCTTCAACTTTTTCCACATCTTTGTCCTCATATCCGTTTCAGTAGTTTCAGCAATCTCCAGCTAGAATTTTGTTGAGATCTGTGAATCCTTATATTGCAGGTTTAGTTGTTATTACTAATATTGACGTGATGATTATTATTCTTGCACTTATCCTGAGAAAAACTGTGGCCAAAACGTAGGCCAATATGCATAAAAGGAATCGAGATATTGATGGTCAGTTACAATAGTTGGGGGCTACATGACTGCGATGTGTAGTTAAACGTGAAGGTAAACGTTAATTTACAGTGCTGGCTATGGTGTACCTATGGCATAGATTTACCACAAAAGTACAAGTCATTATTGAAATATCTTAAGAATTGAAAGAATGGGTTGTTCTAAAGAACTCAATTAATTTGAATGTGGTGCTCTAAAAGGATGGCACTGATGCAACAGTCAATTTATGAAATTTTTTCTCTTTAAGATATTCTATGATCAGTAAGTGGTATTATTGTAAAGTTGAACCACAGTAGTGATGTGTCATCGCTAACGAAATGGCTCTTAGAGCCGGATCTTTGACGTGAACGGCGCCAGCCGTGGGTTTTTTTTTTCTTTCTCTCACCCGCTCTCTCGCACTTTTTTTCGCTTCACTCCGCACGCAAGCCTTGCGCTTTGCGCTGGGCAGAGGGGGGAGGGGCGGTAGTTACACTCGCAGTAGCACAGGAACAGAGCCGAGGGAGAGAGAGAAAAAGCGAGTCAGGGACAACAACGTCACATTAGAAAGGTATAGTAATCATCCACAACTATTTTCAGTTGCAGATGATAAAGGATTCAGAAAGTTTATTCATGCAGGTCCATATGACAGAGAATATGCATGTTCTTTTTTGTTTTCATATTTTAATTGATATTTAATTGTGTACCCCGCCTCTCGCCCTATGACAGCTGGGATAGGCTCTAGCGCCCCCCCCCCGCGACCCTGAAAAGGATAAGCGGACGCGAATGGATGGATGGATTTAATTGTGTTGTGGTTTGCAGTGTTTTGTGTTGTTTCATTTTAAATTTGTTTAAAAGGAAAAAGCTGAAAATTTAAATTGTTAAAAATTTAACTGTGACTAGTTGGTTTTTGTATTATATGATTTATTTATTACATTTTATGTGGAGTGAATAAATAAAAGTATATTTACGGTGGCCCCTAAAGACAAAGCACGTACAAACTTCAAAACATGTACAAACCCTGAAGCATGTACAAACTCCAAAACACATAAAACTCCAAAACACATACAAAAGACAACAGAAGTACTCCAGGATGCTAGGCGCAGTGTTGAGCTTTTGTTACCTAGTGGCTACACAAGCCAGCAAGTACCAACGACCGGATTTGGTGTGTGGTAGTAACAGGTAAATGAACATTTTTTTAATTATTTGAATATATATGAGTGCTTGTGTATAAATACACAAACAATACACATATGCTTTCAATTGTGTAATTTAAGTGATCTAGGTAGCTCTGTTTTGGAAGTTCAGTTAACGCTAGAAATGTGTTTTGGAATTTGTATGTGTTTTGTCTCTAGGGGCCACTGTATATATTTATATATAAACATATATAAATAAAACCACTTTTTTTTTTACATTTTGTGCATAATTTTATATTATTGTTAATAAAAAATTAATTAAAGCAACAAAACAACCTGAAGAGCCGGTTCGGAGCCAAAAGAGCCGGTTCTCTAAAAAGAGCCGGAAATCCCATCACTAAACCACAGCAACTTATCCACAAAATGGCAGACCACATAATGTTATTGGGTGGGGTCACCAAGCGTAGAGGTAGAGTGTGAAGGTTGCTAACACCGTGCAGTGCTCCAAACCTCCTCTGTCAGCTGCAACTTCATGGGATGGGTTTCCATGGCTGAGCATGTTCTAAAGGTGTACTTTGTGGGTGGCCCAGCACTTTTGTCCATGTGTGTTACTACTGACAGTAATAAAGTTGAAAAAAAGGGGATTTCTTTCTGGAAAGATGTCTATTCACTTTAAGCTAGGTGAGGAAAAACAGTGAAAAAAGCACCTAAAACTCTAATCTTAGCAAAGAGGCCAGAATCAATTCACCACAGGGCTCCAATTTTTTGCTTTTCACTTCAGTCTAAAAGTCTCGGTTTAAAAAAAGACACTGTGCCAATTAGAGTGTTGGTAGATGGATTTTGCTACCTTCACACAGAGGTAAGCTAGCAGCTTCCACTTGTTTACTATGTCTGTGCTAAGCTAATTGGTTGCTTGCTGTGGCCTTGTATTTAGCAGACAGACGTGACAGTAGAATCAGTCTTCTCCTCTAGCCATACATTTCTCAAAACAGCAAACTACCCATTTAAACTGCTATTTATAAACGTTGCTGTTATAAATCAAGCAGATTTCCCAATTTTTACACAAAGCTACTCAAACTGGAGCTGTAGCGTGTATATCTTTGCAGCAGCCATTGATTTCTTTTGAGTTTTGACACATGAGAGGTGAGTCATTTCTGCAGTGCCCAGCATCGTGCCCGTAGCGACACAAAAACTTACACGCTAACGCAGTCACACACATAGACTGTATGATCACACAGCCAGCATGAATTTTTTCCTCCAAATGGTAATCAGTGGCCTGTAGGATGAAGGAAACCATACTGTATCACCGGACTAAACCACAGGACTGTGAAGAGGCAGAGGCTGAAGAATAGCTGAGGTCAGTCTAACCAGTATCTACTGCATAATGAGCCCCCGTGGGGCTGCCATATTATATGTGGAAATGGTTCCAATTAGGCCATCCAGCTGTAAAGCCTCCAGGATGAGAGGGCTGGACAATAACAAAGTTGGAGGGGATGATATGGATGGGACTGGAGTACAACCAGGTGTTACCTAAGCTCTATTCAGTCACTGTGAGCATGCATTTTACTGCAGATTAAACAAATCAGGTCCTGGATTTCTTTCTCTCCACACCAAATCATTCTAGGTTAAAGACCTATAAATCCACATTATAAAGTAATGCTAAAGGCCAGTAATATTATTACTATCACAGTTTTAAAATAAGAACCATAAGCAGATTAGATATTATCATGACTTTGATGAATGTATCTGCTAAATTCTGACTGACCTCTAAAGCCCTCTGACCTTTAAAAAATGATTTCTGCTTGGGTGGATTGAGCATAACCATTAAGCAGGTAGAAAGCTCGCCTGCTTAACGCAATCATTCATCTCTCTGTAATCATACAATAATGTCAAATGTTTATATGAATTATGTGCTTTTTCATAGTTGTCACTGTTCTTTTGAAAGATTTTCCATTTCAGTGAACTATGGAGGACGCTTTCATTTTCTGACTGTGTACGCTCTCATTATTTTCCTGCATAGTTTCATTGCCACTCCTCACACGTTATCAGTCTTTGTCGCAAAATGTCTTAACATTCATTTGCTTGCAAGGAAGAAAATGGGATAATCATTCTAGGAATAAAATAGTTTGAACAAAAAGTATCACACTCTCTTTGGAGAATTTGAAGGGCGGTGCGTTGAGTGGCTGGCGTGCTCTCCTCGCCTCTCTCGTGCTGTGTCATGAGCAGTGTATGTGCCAGCAAGAGGAGAAATGACCCTTTCTCCCTGTAGTGGTGTTGCATTATCAAATAACTTCTGATTGAACATTGGAGAGGATTGTTTTTTCCATCGGTCCACTATTGATTAGCCTCTTTTTCCCAAATCTATGTTTATAGATTTCGATGCGGATCTTGGCCCAAGCAGAACTTAAAATTTAATACACACGCAGTACAGGCCTAATAATAAAAATATTCCTATATGACAAGGCAGCTTCACACACTTTTCTTAAATTGCTTTTGTTCAGTGTGTGTGTGTGTGTGTGTGTGTGTGTGTTTGTCTATAACTTAAACACTCCACGAACTACCGTGTGTTTGTTTTGTCATGCTTGGCAAGCTCAGAACATTTACAGTGGGGCAAAAAAGTATTTAGTCAGCCACCGATTGTGCAAGTTCCCCCACTTAAAATGATGACAGAGGTCAGTAATTTGCACCAGAGGTACACTTCAACTGTGAGAGACAGAATGTGAAAAAAAAATCCATGAATTCACATGGTAGGATTTGTAAAGAATTTATTCGTAAATCAGGGTGGAAAATAAGTATTTGGTCACCTCAAACAAGGAAAATCCCTGGCTCTCACAGACCTGTAACGTCTTCTGTAAGAAGCTTTTCTGTCCCCCACTCGTTACCTGTATGAATGGCACCTGTTTGACCTCATCATCTGTATAAAAGACACCTGTCCACAGCCTCAACCAGTCAGACTCCAAACTCCGCCATGGCCAAGACCAAAGAGCTTTCGAAGGACACCAGGAAAAGAATTGTAGACCTGCACCAGACTGGGAAGAGTGAATCTACAATAGGCAAGCAGCTTGGTGTGAAAAAATCAACTGTGGGAGCAATCATCAGAAAATGGAAGACATACAAGACCACTGATAATCTCCCTCGATCTGGGGCTCCACGCAAGATCTCATCCCGTGGGGTCAAAATGATCATGAGAACGGTGAGCAAAGATCCCAGAACCACACGGGGGGACCTGGTGAATGACCTGCAGAGAGCTGGGACCAAAGTAACAAAGGTCACCATCAGTAACACACTACAACGGCAGGGAATCAAATCCCGCAGTGCCAGACGTGTTCCGCTGCTGAAGCCAGTGCATGTCCAGGCCCGTCTGAAGTTTGCCAGAGAGCACATGGATGATACAGCAGAGGATTGGGAGAATGTCATGTGGTCAGATGAAACCAAAGTAGAACTTTTTGGTATAAACTCAACTCGTCGTGTTTGGAGGAAGAAGAATACTGAGTTGCATCCCAAGAACACCATACCTACTGTGAAGCATGGGGGTGGAAACATCATGCTATGGGGCTGTTTTTCTGCCAAGGGGACAGGACGACTGATCCGTGTTAAGGACAGAATGAATGGGGCCAAGTATTGTGAGATTTTGAGCCAAAACCTCCTTCCATCAGTGAGAACTTTGAAGATGAAACGAGGCTGGGTCTTCCAACATGACAATGATCCAAAACACACCGCCCGGGCAACAAAGGAGTGGCTCCGTAAGAAGCATTTGAAAGTCCTGGAGTGGCCTAGCCAGTCTCCAGACCTCAACCCCATAGAAAATCTGTGGCGGGAGTTGAAAGTCCGTGTTGCTCGGCGACAGCCCCAAAACATCACTGCTCTTGAGAAGATCTGCATGGAGGAATGGGCCAAAATACCAGCTACTGTGTGTGCAAACCTGGTAAAGACCTATAGTAAACGTTTGACCTCTGTTATTGCCAACAAAGGTTATGTTACAAAGTATTGAGTTGTATTTTTGTTATTGACCAAATACTTATTTTCCACCCTGATTTACGAATAAATTCTTTACAAATCCTACCATGTGAATTCATGGATTTTTTTTTTCACATTCTGTCTCTCACAGTTGAAGTGTACCTCTGGTGCAAATTACTGACCTCTGTCATCATTTTAAGTGGGGGAACTTGCACAATCGGTGGCTGACTAAATACTTTTTTGCCCCACTGTAAATGTCGCCGTTCATTATCAACCTCGCTGCCTTGAAAGCAACCGAGTACAGCTATTAATCATCATATTCATTTGTTTGTTTGCTCGCCTGTGCATCCACACACAATCTGCATCTTCTAAAATATGAATTTGTTGAAAGCTGAAAAAAATAGTGTAGGAATATTTTCAAAATGACAGCCATTTATCCCAAAAGGGGGGCAACCCCACTGCAGACACAAAATGGCACAAGAGGGCTAGTTTTGGTCAGGTTTTCTGCGAATTCTGGGTAAATAACAACTTTCCATGCTAAAAACACAGCTGGCCACAACATCAGTACGGCTCAGCTCTAACTTCAACAGAAAATGTTTGATTTCTTGGCGATACTACAAAGTACAAATCTGCCAAGAAGGCATCTTACAATCTTGACATGTGGCAGTGCAGGAGCAGAAAGACACCGTGTCCTCTTAATGTGGCAGTGTTCAGTACTCTTGGCTAACTCAGCCGTCAGGACTGCGACAGTTAAGGCAAGACAACTAATAATAATGTCGTTTATTCTGCAGATTTCCACCAGGTTGCTGACAGCCCCTGTTTTACTTTAACTTCGAAAAAACAATTTATTTGAAAATAACACACACAGTGTCCATATGTTAAGCTTGAAAACTGAACAAAAAGGCTCTTTTGGAAGGGTTGTTTTGGGCTGTAAAGCTGCAGAGTGAGATGATGTTGCTCTATTCCTTTTTTGCCTCCCACCTGAGGCTGTTGCTCTATTAAGTTGTGGTAGCTGGGCTGGCCACTGACTGCCTAATAACAGACCACACACTGATGTGGTCTGATGGGCTTTGGGGGTGATTTAAGTTCTTTAAAAGCCTTCATGATCTCCAGGTTTGTCCAAGTGCACAAGTCGATACATTTGTATTTGTGCCTGCCGCAGATGGCCTCATGTTGTCTATACGTGTGTGGGTTTCATCAGACAGCTCAATACCAACTTTCACAATTCCCCAAGACCTCGCTGAGTCTTGAAGCAGTTCTAGTTATCTAATCTTGCAGGAGCTCGCTGTGTGCAGGTACCATACAGCGCTACATTCAGCTGGCTTTCTGGATATATCCCAACATGCCGAGGAGACTGCTGTTATTTGGGTCATGTTGATCGAGGTGGAATGGAGTTATCCAAATGCTGAATTTTCATTGATCTGCTGCACCCATTTAGACCTGTTTTTCTGTGCAGAAAACATGTGTTTTTAATCACGATTTGGCATCCTGTCAGCACGAATTGTGTATTTGTTACAATAATGCTATCTTATCTCTTATTCGACTGGTTTACGCAGAAAACTAGGTTGGTGTGCACTGAATAATTCAGTGTTTAAGAGGGTAACAATAGGAGACATTTCTCATCACAACAATGAAATTGCAAGCGGTTGCATCATAGCACAACACTTCACTCCTTTTAACCTTACAACACGATATCATACACGTCTGAAGAATCTGCTCTGTATACATGTGCGTTACATTTTGCATCCCCATTAAGAACTGCTGCAAGCTACTGTTGCACACAGGCTTTTTAGCATTTCGGAAAAGATCACATTTGAATATTTTTGCGCATATTTTATGCTTGCGTGTCGTAAAACAAGGCATTCATTACTCCTGAAGCCAGCAGTTAGTAGGTGGTGCAAAAGGTCTCTCTTAGTCTGAAAACCATGTAGAAATGACTAAACAATAACTCATTCACAAAGCATTTTCATAGGAGATGCTTTTTCAACACATTTTTTTTAGGTCAGTCATTTGTATGCTTGCTTGGTTTGTAAGAATTAGCTCTACAAAAAAATGCCAGGGGCACAAATGTAATTGCAGAACAGGGTGGGGAATCCAAGTCAATATTGATGCATTTAAGGGCTTCCGAAAACCACCAAATATGTGTTATTATCTTTAAAGTGCCATTTCCCTTGCGTGTAAGTAATCACGTACAATGATAGTGTGTCATGGCTGGAACTGCATCATCAATCTGAGAATGATTCAGCAGCTAATGCCCTAAATTGAAATGAGAGAAAACGCAGACCGACGAATTTCTGCTTAGTGTCATTACAGAACAAAGCTTGTGCCACAAAGGGCAGAAGAAATGCTGCGAAAGGCTTACAGTAGATTTAGAGCAACAATGATGAGCAAAGCCTTTGCTGTATTAAGGGTAACAAGCTCATCCTGCATCATCTTAGGCAGGAAATTCAAGGATCGCCTACTTTGCAGGCATAAGTAGAAAATACAGTGGGTGCTTTTTTTTCCTTTTCTATATTTTAAAGGTGCATTCTCACTTAATAATTTATGTTCCAATTTCTTGCTCAACACACACACACACACACAAATTCGGTCTCTAACGTGTTTATCATCCAGGGCACAGGAGAGACGCAGTATGCTAGAACAGAATAGCAAAAGCACTTACTGTTAATAACAATGTTTGGAGGTGGGATACACAAAAAGATTGCCTATTGTAAATATGTTGTGCAGCTTGGGGCCGGGATACACAGACACTGCTGTAGTCTACCTCAATGCAGGAGATTATCACAGCTTCAGCATTCAGACTAAAGACCGAGGCGCATTAAGGTACGTGTTTTGCGCATGGTGTTACCTGTGATTGATGACTGAAGTTTTCATTACCCGAGTCCCTATACTCCACTATTACACTGTCTGACAGGCTCCATAAACACATGAACAGCTATGTGCTTAAGCTGTAATTGTATAGCACAGGAGTCCAGTGGAGCAGCAACATAAAGCATCATCAGCCTTACATCATACACCAATCAGGCACAACATTGTGCACAACCACCTGCCTAACATTGTATTGCTCCGCCTTTTGCTGCAAGAACAGCCCTGACCCATAGAGACATAGACTCCACTAGACTTCTGAAGGTGTGCTGTGGTATCTGGCACCAAGATGTTAGCAAGTTTTGATGTTGGGCCTCAATGGATTGGAATTGTTTGTCCACCACATCTCAGAAATGCTCGATTGGATTGAGATGTGGGGTTATTTGGGGGCCAAATCAACACCTCAAACTCATTGTTGTGCTCGTCAAACCATTCCTGAATAATTTTTGCTTTATGGCAGAGTGCATTATCCTGCTGAAAGAGGCCTCAGGCATCACAGAATACTGGATGGCAGGACCCAAGCTTTCCCAACAGAACGTTGTCCAAAGCATCACACTGCCTCTATCGGCTTGCCTTGCTCCCACAGTGCGTCCTAATGCTCTGACCCAGCCACCACGACTTGGCCCTTTTCATCAAACTCACTCAAATCCTTACACTTGCCCATTTTCCCTGCTTCTAACATCAACCTTGATTAGAAATGAAACACAGACAAAAAAGAAAAATGTAAAAAAACCTTTTTTAGACTTAATTCAGATTTGTGTAATGCTATTTCAACCCTGCTTGTGTTTTACAGACTATTGGAGTTCATCTTTATGAATTAATGTTTACTTTCAGAGTTGACTGAGTCGCTGATTGAGTCATTTATTCATCGTATAAAAGCAAAATGTGCATCGCAGTTATTTACTGTTGTCATTATTTTGGGTTTCTGTTTAGTTACTTCCTGATTTAATTTGAAATCACTCACTTGAGTTTCAGTAGTTTTACTTCTAATCTTGGTTTTGTTTCCCTGCTTTTTTTAAACACCACCTGCCAGTAGTTATGAATCACTCTCTCCAGATTGTCTTGTCATCCTTCACAGCCAAGCTTTCCTGTCGCTTTCAGAGCTATATTTTCCATGTTTTCTTTTGTTTCTGATTTGCATTTGTTTATGGATCATTGTTCAGACTCTGCCTGAGCGCCTGTGTGACCTCAAGATAGTCGATTACAGATTTCGATTTTGGATTTTATCTCTGCCGCCCATGTCCAGCATTCAGATCATCTGCCCAGTGAATCTGTTACAATAGTTAATGGTGCGGTCATAAAATGTCTTGTCTTGAGCTGAAAACCACAGCAGTGTTGTGACAGGGACAGTATCAAAATCCCACGTTTGAAAAAAGATGGAAACTTCTTAGTTGCCTGACTAATGTTTCTTTCTTTAAATACCAGTAGACTGCCATGTCTGAAAATATAATGACTGGCTGTTGCTTTGATGACATATTGCCTGAAAAGCATGCTTTATGTTGTAGCTATTTTTATAAACCACTGGTGTGTGTATTTTTTTTTATTACTAACCAGGCAAAGGAGAAGGATCTTCTGTATATTCAATATGCCCCCGGTGGCATGAGCTTCTCCAGGCTTACTGTCTCAATTCTCTTCTTTCTCTGCCAAACTCTATCATGAACACACACATGCACATAATTTCATCTTCCTTCCCTTCTTCTTACTCTCCTGTCCTCCACCAACTCCACCTCATCTCCCAACCCTATCTCTCACAGGCAATTTCTCCCTGCCTCTTATTTATTAACTCAATCCTCTTCTCCACCCCGTCTCTAGCCTCACTTCTTTCCCCTCCTTTCTTTCATTTATCTCCCTTACGCTCTTTCTTCTTCTGTCTTTTTCTTGTGGGTGGATGAGGAGCTGGGGGTGGGGGGTTGCACTGGAGTGTTTCTGTGTGGCCGTCTGCAGATCTGGAAAGGACATCCTCTCAGTTTAATTCAAGTCAACCCCGGCCTCCTGGTGCACCAAGACGCAACGCAGCATGTGTGACAGCTCTACAGAGACAGCCAGAAGGAAGAGACAAGTCTCATCTGCATATATGCATGTGTGTGTTTATGTGTGCGTGTTTGCCAGCTTAAGCTCATGTCTGTGTGTGAGAAGGAGGAGTGTGTTTGAGCCAAGCATCTTTCAGCAGTTCCCTGCAGATGGAAAGAGTTAATTTCACCCTGGCAGCAATCATGGCTGTCCATAAATCTATGATGAGAAGCTGCTATGTTGATTAGTCGGCGCTAATTAAAGGGGTTTGGAGTGCTATCTAAATTATTACACAACATATGCTATTTGCTCTAAGCTTGGTGGAGAGGCTGTAAATAAAGCTAGGATCATGAAGTGTTATAGTGCTGTGCCACTTTTTTTTTTTTTACATGTTAGAGGAGGCAGTTTGCCTTTAAGGACACAGACAGTGGCAGTATTCTTTAAAAAGTCCAAGAAAGTTAACTCCTGTCGTTTAAACATGTAGTGCATAGTGCAAGGTTGTTGTGTTGAATATTGTAAGGCCTTGCTCTTAGAGTCTGTTAAATGCTTTTTGATGATCAGTCTCGGCACAGACTGTGCAGATATGTAAGTGCACTTACAGACCTCTGCAATTACATCATTACAGCTGATGCATGGACCTGTATGTGCATTTGACACAGCTCCTTGTTTGTTGTTTGGCTTTTTGGTCTGTTACCCTGAAGTCCGTCATTTTCCTTTCTGCCAAAACATTTACATTTAAGACAGAAGAATATTACATTTGGCTTTATACTCAAGAGCAGGCACATTTGGCATTTATCTGCATCCATGATCTCCATGTACTTACGCAGATATCCGCTAATTAATGGTTGTGGAGAGTGTGCAGAGGAGATCCTGTGTGGATTCTGTGGCTAAATGCTGAAGTCGGTGTGCTTACACAACCCTGTTGCTGAATAAATGCAATGATTTTATAATATAATGCAGTCTTTTTATGTGTTAAATTGTGTTGGAGAAATCCTGAGAGGTTTTCACTCATGTGGTATTACCACTTAGTAGACCCAGTTGTGATATGCAGGGTGATTCACTGCAAATTGGTGCAGATGAAAACAGAGGGGACTACACACATTTACGGAGCGTATTAGGACGCGTTTATGATTTTTTTTCACCAGCCTAATCTCTTCCAGATAAGGTGAGCACAACTTTTTCCCCTTCAGTCACAAAAAAGGAGCAGCAAGATCTTGTCCTGTCTTTCTAATTCAGAAAAAAAACTTCCCAGACAGGCCTTGGAGCATCCATAAATGCAAACAGGACATGCTAAAGCATGAATTTCTATTAAACCACTTTTTTCAGTGAATTTTTGTTTCTACCGGATTTCGCTTTATAAATTAAACCCTTTATCTAAATATCAGGCATGTTTAATTAGTTGGTGTTTTGATCTTAGTTAATGGTCCATAATTTATCTAAGACCTATATATCCAACCCAGTTAAACTGCAAAGCGGTAGCAGTGGGTTGCATATATGCACAGTGTTGGGGAGTAACGGAATACATGTACCGCCGTTACGTATTTAAAATACAAAATATGAGTAACTGTATTCCGTTACAGTTACCGTTTAAAAAGGTGGTATTTAGAATACAGTTACTTTGTTGAAATAAATGGATTACACGGCGGTACTTCCCCGTTTCATATTGTGGCGGGTCAGGACTGTTTGGGTTTTGTTTGACAGCTACGTTCTGTTGTTCCAGGCGGCAGCGTTACGGTTGCCATGGTTACAGGGTGACGCTCTCTCTCTGCGTGTTTCCTGGGTGAGAGAGCGCCTTTTGTTGTTGTTGTGCTAAGCTAACAGGCAGAATGCTACAGGTATAGCTCTAAAGAATGTAGCATCATAGGCAGTGTAGTCCGTGCTGCAGGGAGAATGGACTGCCATACACGTTATGTGTCTGTGAGCGAGGGAGGGAGAAAAAGGAAAAGTACGAGCTGTCATCGAGCAGAAACGGGAGCTGGAAGCATGTAAATATAATAATAACCACTGCAGCCAAGAAGAGAGCCTGACGAGCCCAGTTGTAAGTAAGCTATTAAGACTCGACTGTATGCCGTGTTCGTGTTTTCCTCCAAAAACAATAAGTTCTGTTGGAGCAGCCTTTCAACGCCTCTCTCTGTCTCTGCAAGCAAAGTTGACCCAGACAACAAATTAAAGTTAGTTTTCAGCTACGAGCCCCTACGTATTAGTCAGAGGTCCCTTTACTACGGTTCGGAGCCGCGGACCTTCAGTAACAGTAATAAATCACAGCAATAGTACATTCACGTAGTTGTAAACAGCATGATAATATATTAAGTAATCCAAAGTATTCAGAATACGTTACTCTCATTGAGTAACGTACGGAATACGTTACAGAATACATTTTGGGGAATGTATTCTGTATTCTGTAATGGAATACATTTTAAAAGTAACCTTCCCAACACTGTATATGCAGTAGTACGACGATGTAGTAACTTGCGATATTTTATTTCAAGCTAACATGAAAATAATTACAAAAAAGTGTTTAAAGAGACATTTTGAACACATTTACATGTAAATATTAGCCACCTAGCCATAGCCATAGAGCAGGGGTGTTGAACTCCAGGCCTCGAGGTCCGGTGTCCTGCAGGTTTTAGATCTCACCCTGGGTCAACTACACCTGAATCAAATGATTAGTTCTTTAGCAGGCTTCTGGAGAACTTCAAGACATGTTGAGGAGGTCATTTAGCCATTTAAATCAGCTGTGTTGGATCAAGGACACATCTAAAACCTGCAGGACACCGGCCCTCGAGGCCTGGAGTTCGACACCTGTGCCATAGAGGGACTGGAATGTACTTCATACCTTCCTTGTTCACTACCGACTTCTTGGCTTCAAACATATTGTCTCCCCCTGCTGGTACTACAACTTTGTGTCCATTTCACGCTTTAGAGAGGCAAAGTGTGAAATGGACTTGGTTGACCTGTGTGTGCATTACATGCACATTCGTGATATCCTAGTGCTAACATGTTTTATTTTGCTCATGTTTTATAACAGTAAAAAGCTTAGAGCCATCATATCTATATTTATATCTATATTTTCTTTGAGAGCTGTAAGGAGGAGAAATCTGAGTCTGCGAGTGATTTAACATTGAAATCTTTTCCAGTTGTTGTTCTCCTCCGTCTAATCATTTGCAGCTTTTACACCTTCAGATTATTGCCTCGGCTTTGTCATCAGCAGCCCTGGGTCTTTGAGCTCTCGCACCTTTCCTTCCCCATCTTACTCCCCTACCCAGCCTTCTCCCGCTGCTGTTCTCTACATATATATCAACCTCTAATAATATCAGAGGCCAGGGGGATCATAGACAGAGGAGGTAAGTGGATCTGCCAGATCATTTTGCCCCTGTCGTCTACCTAATTCCTCTGCTGGATTTTCTGGGAAATGTAACTTCTATTGGACAGGAAACAAGATATAAAGAAGAAAGACAGCCGTGATAGAGTGAGGCTGAGAGTAAGAAAGATTTAACCACAACCTTTGAGTGTTAAATTTAGCTCTCCTGTAGAAAAATAGATAAATAAAGCTGCTGTGTAAGTAACAGGAAAAAAAGAGAACAAAGCAAGATTGCCAGGTTCAGCCCAGCTGTTTCTAAGAGATACACACAGATAAAATCTATTGTGATATATTGGAAAAACACTTCTAGCTACATTTGCATTGCACCTAACAAGAAAGTCAATATCTTACATATCTCATATTGTTCATTATGTTTATGAACTCAATTTCCTTCTGTTTTGCTATGAAAAAGATATGAAATAGGTAGCATAACATAATCAGTTGTGCGAAAATGTGTTCACCCGAGCACCACGAGAACAATGCGATACTCACAAGCAGTGCTGTCCCTTTCCACTGCAGGTACAGGCGCCTCCTAGAGCGTATTCCCTTCTTCCTTGCTCTTTGTCTCAGGCCTGCCGTTAATTGGTGTCTTTCGGGGAGCAGAGATATGTTTGTGTGTGGGTGTAGCTGGTCAAGCTGAGTGGAAGCCGTGACACGGGGGTGACATCCGAACTCCTGCAACAGTTTCACTTCCTCTGGGCTGGCCCCTGGGGAAACAAGAGCACGAGAGATGTGAGTAAGAATGGTCCTCCTCTTGCTAATACAATGAGGGGCATTGAGGGAAGGGAACGAGCAGGATGGTTGCTGGGCGGAGGAGCTGCCACACTACGAGAGCCAAGCGGCCATTCTCGGTGGCCGTGTGACAGATTTTCTGTTTGCATCTGGACAGCTGTCAGGGAAGATAATCATTGTGTGTGTGTGTCTGTTCCCAGCTTAAGCTGCATGCTGCTTGACAGACAAGAAATAGTTTTTCAACTCATGGGGTGTGTCTCATAGAGCGCAATCTGCTAGTCTGTGTTTTGGTCAAGCTGTAAGTCAGGCACCTGCATGGCCTCCAAGAAAAATTATTATTTTATTTGTTTTGCTCCCTGGGGAAAAGAACGAATCACAAAAAAGCACTTTAACAACTTGTTCAACCCATCAGCTATTAATAGCTGCCTTCCTCTTATGCGTGGCCTCTGGGGAGCATCATTTCAAAATGTCCATTTGGAAGAAATGGAAGAAACACACCAGCTGCACTTCTCACTCACTCTACCACAATTCCTCTACATGCCTCCTCCCCTCCTCCTCCTCTACCGCTCTCCATTATTGATGAGACTTCCTCTGGCATCCTCATCTGCCACTGTGTTGGTTGTACTCGCCTGTGGGCAGCCGCTGCGGATGTACAAGGGGAACAGCTGATGCCACACGAGGCAAAATAAGACAAGGGTCGGACACGTTAACAGCCTATTGACAGGGTGCAATCCAGAGGGCATGCTATGCTGCAGGCTTGTTACTGGCTTAATTTAAATTCAATAGGGGCTGTTTATAAGGGGAGCAAGCAATTATCTCAAAAACACGGGAAATGCCCCTTCTGTTGGACTCATCTTGAGCACAAGAATGTGAAGCACGCTCGGCAGCATAAAATGGGAACAACTAAAAAGGAAGCCATTGGAAATGAATATGAAGCTACTGTAATTGAGGTGGAAGAATCAGCTAGTACAAAGACAGGCTGAAAGACGTCAGAGATGAATATCCCCCACATTGAGGATGACCTGCACATTAGACTACTTCAGTATTTCTGTATTATACCTTCTTGTCACGTTTTCTTAGATTTATAGTGTTTATATTATTTATTAATGCAAATTCATCCTGTTTTTTTTATATTGCTGTTGTACGTGTATATTTTTTATCTCACAGTATGAGGACCTTTTACTCTGACTTTGCTGTTTATTTATTGTAGACTATACTATTTTTTATTTTTTCCACATTCTAACTATCCATCTATCGGCAAAGCAAAAAGAACCTTAAGGTAAATTCATATGTATTCTCCTGGTACCTACAACATCACTCACAAACACGCGCCCTCTGTCTCCATCACACAATGTTGTATTGTGCTTTGACATGACAGAGATGAAAGACTGCAAACCTGCACCTCTTGCACAACAGGGAACAATATATTATTGTGCTACCAATGCTACTTTATTTTCATTGAGTTGGTTGTGAAGTGTCACTGTTATATTCCCAGAGCCACAGCAATATCGGATTTCTAAAAAAAAGATTTTAGAGATATATGATTAAAATAGCATGGGAAATTAAAAAACACACATACCAAAAAAATAATAATGTGATGTGAACAGACAGCTGTCAGGGCCAGTGAAACTGGAAAACTAAAGGAAAAATATATTTTAAAAAGTATTCAAAGGGACCTTGTTACCCAGTAGACACAAACAGCAATAATGTTCAGGTTATGCAGTTGGGTGACCAAAGGAAGCATCTCAAGCTGTGCTGTAGATCATCAGGGGTTCAAGATAAAACCCAGCACTAAACCAAAATAGGTAGCTATGGTTACAACAGTACACCGCTGATAGGAGCTGTGGTACATCACAAATAATGGCACTGATGCTGACGTTAGAGTGCTTTAGATGTTTGAGATTGTTGTATTTTATTATTTACCCTCCAACATCTCTACATTTCCACATGCAGAATTGTTGAGGTACATCTGTGATTGGCTGGCAGCACTCTTTACCAGGCCTCCACTGACCAAGACAATGGCTTCTTGAAACGCAACTCCACATCTACATGGCAGCATAATGTCTTTGTGCTCATCACAGCTAGAAGCAGTCCTGCATCGACTCTTCGAACAGTTAAAAAATAAAAAGGGAAACAGTGATAAAGGACTACTGCCATTTTTAAGTACAGCATCTAACTACAACTACAAGTCTTAAAACAACAGAGTGATGCATTTGATGTGGTATTAAAATGTCCAAATTACTTGAAAACTCATTCAAGCACCAACTCCATACTCCAGCAGCTGGCTCTAACACTGTTCAACCACTGTTCTGTCATGTTCTGCTCCATGACCAGACAGCAAACACTTAAAAACACACCCTCTCTCTCTATCTCTCACACACACACACACTGAGGGAGACACATTTTTCAGACAATCTCACCACTGCGCAGAGGGCCGCCGTGGCTCTAATACGAAATGACCGCTGTGACCATGTCAATCTGTGCATCTGACAGTGACGGATGAAGAGCCAAAAACCTGAAAATGTAGGATTGGATTCTGGGAGCAAGGAGAGGAATCAGAGACAGGCTAGCGTTGGTATTGATTGACTTCAAACATACTAATGTAGCCCATCAGAACACAGGCGGGGGTGCACTTGCTTTCACACATACTATTTTTTGCACGCATGATCATTAAGGAGCGATAATTCATAACCCAGAAGTTGTCTTACACGAACAAAGCCTCACTTGCAGACAAAGAAGCAATTAACGTAAAAACAAAAGTGCACCTGCAGATATTCCTCCCTTGATTGTGTTTGGGATTCGTGTTTCTGTATGTACACTCACTGCTGCACCATTTTCTAAGCCCGGAGTCTGAAAGAGAAGCTTCAACAGCCCTGCAGGTTCTATTCTTCCCAGTTCAGTCTAAACCTGAAAGACCCACCGGGAGCCATGTGAGTACCACATCATGTAGCACACACTCATACATGCACACTTAAAGTATATAGACCCCCAACAATATATTATATCCACATAGATTTACTTGCCAAAGGCTAAAAAGGCAATCAGTACGCTATGGGAAAGCAGAAGTGGATGCTTATTTTCAGCAAGATTCACTATGGAAACTGTTTTATATCTCTGCGTCAACAGAGGGTGGGGCCTTTGCTGGACTCCACTGCAGAAACTCTACCAACTAATCCAACAATCACCCTTGTTACTACTAGTACACATTTTTTGATAGAAATACTGGATTCTAAAGACATCAATAATGATGAAAAAACAAAAAAGCTAAATAAAAACAACATTAGGTCCTCTAATGAATTTTTGATGGCATGTCAGGTCATGCCTGAGATAATGACTGAGCTGTTGGCTCTTAAAAAAAAAAAAATTCTCGACAATGTCTGTCATTTAAGAGGAAGCTGCCAGGTTTATCATGAAAGAGAATTGATCGCGCCTCTATGATTAATTCAGATGTGTCAGTTAGTGAGTAAATGCTTCTTTATTCTCGTGTACGTAGTCAATATTAATAATGCACACGCGGGTCTAAGTTTAACATCCGTCTTGGCAAAGTCTAACATGGACGGTTTCACCAGCTGTGCACGCCTGTCACCACGTCCCTTCTTCCTCTCTCTTCCTCTTCTTTCCACTTCAAGCTCGCTATTCTATCCTTTCCCTCCTCTTTCTGTCCCTGTCTCTGAAAGGCGCCGTATGGCTCTGACACCCAGTCTGATAGAAAGATGTGGCCCATCAGCAGTAATTGGAGGAGCTGCGGTGGTTGGGTTTCTCTAGGAGGTGGCGGCGGCGTGATCGATCCAATGGATGGCAGAGGTGGGAAGGCATGGTGACAGAGCTGCGTCCCCCACAGCTCCTGACAGCTCAATGAAGGCCGAGCCACAGAGCACAGGATGTCCTTTTACAAGAACAATCGTCAAGTGTGCAGGTCGCCCCCGAGCCCTCAGAACTCGCAATCATTCAGTTAAATCATAATTACCCATTTAGCCGATTATCAACCGGGTAGATGCACGCTGAATTTAATGTAAGCCTTTCATTATACACACATTAAAGAAAAAAAGAAAAGGGAAATGCCACAGGCCCAATAGCAAAGATTTGATGTAATTATCTTGGAGGTGATTTATTTGCAGATTTTACAGCAATAATCTCCCGACACCCTCCGTGCATTCTGCGAGGTATACAGTTTAATTGCACGCTGTGTGCACTGACACAATGAAATAGCACGAGTTGTGAATGATGGATGTAGCAGAGGCTTCACTCAAGTGAGATAATTTGCATGCTTGTGACAGTACATAGGCTGGTATCAACATAACCCTGTGTGTGTGTGTGTGTTTTTATTTTTTCTTCTCATCACAGCTTTGGAGAGCAGTCTTTGTTTGTTCTCCTGTTTATGGTTTTCTCAAGACCAAAACTGTACTGTGCTGAGCTCAGCCTGACCATCAGTTGCCATGGCAACACAAGGCAGCTGGGACTGATGGCGCGTTAGAAAATCTTGGCACAGGTTAAATCAAAAGAACTATTTATTTGCCTCGTGCTGTTGTCTTACCCTTATCACGGTCAGACTTTGTGCTTCGTGCTGTGTTAAGAGAAGACTGGTGACTCTGTGTGGAACCTGCTGGCCAGTACACCTACTGAAACACCAAAAGAACAGCGACTGAGCTTTAAAGGAGTCTCTTGTTTAAAAGCTAATATGCACATCCACAAGAAGGAATTCTCTCAATCTTCCTCCTATAAAAAAAACTATTTAATATATTCCTCTTGTATCAAAATTATTATTACTATATTTAAATTTATCCTTCAAAATGCATGCATTTGAAAGGCTTGATTCCAATAGACTATGCAACAGATGCTCCACAGCTAAAACATAAAAAGTATTTTAAAAATGTAAAACAACAGAGTATAATGAAACACAGCCATGCAATTCCTTGACTAACCACTTGAGGCTGATTTCACAACCACAACATGATTAGAGGTCGTTACAGATGGTGCTTTGGTCTCTACCCAATTAAAATTGTTATGTCTGGTGTTTTTGTTTTGTTTTGTTTGTTTCTTTTTCATAGCTTGTCTTTGTTAAGGCTTGAAGGGCATAAACAGGAGGAGACGAGCAGAGCTGTCAATGGAATTTCAATCCACAAGTGTTCTCAGCTTCAAGGTGAGCACTTTAAGTGACTATTAATAGGAGTGAAGAAAGCAACAGATCACTCCATATGTGAACAGGGGCTTCAAATGTAGGGTCTTGTTATGGCTGCTTTGAGACTGGCAGGTTGGTGCGGACACAGGTAATTCCTGTGACTTGTATTTGCTAAATCAAGTAGCTGATTTGGACCTCTCAATCATGTTTGTCATGTTTGAGCCTTTTTTTTAATGAATTATCTGACATATTAGCATTGCTTCCTGTTTGGCTAACTGCACTGGCACATCCAAGACATCTGTGCTCTGGTTTTGATGTTCAGAATTCAAGTATTTTATATGTCTAGGAATCAGGTTCCAGTGTCAGCTCAGAACACAGATAGAGCAACTATACCGTATAACAAAGCTTTCCAACTTTAGTGAAAGCTCTGTCCTTTTGTCTACATCTGGCCAGTTTGTGGTGGGAAAATTGCTGACATTTAGGCTTCATATCAATTTTTGTCCATCTTTTATATACAGTCTATCTAGTTTTGTAAATAGTAATAATATATATACCCAAGAAATGACATATAATTCCTGTAGCAGCTGTTTCTTGGAAAGTATCAGGCCTCACTGCAGCCCTCTGACCACTAATGTTATAACTGCATCCATTCATAACGCCTCCATTTCATGGCTTAGAGCCAGAGGTGTTAAATCTGCCCAGCTATATGGCTGCAACCAAATCAGGCAACACTAAACTTTCAGTGCTGAAGTCAATGACAACTTTGTCAGGGTCTTTGCCAGGATATGAAATAAATAAATACATTTTAAAGTCGGTAATGAGGTCCCAAAACACTTAACCTGCCTTTAGAAAATGTAAAATCATTTCTTAAATCAGACTCTTCATATTCTGGAATCAGCTCGTGCATTTATTAAACAGAAAGAAAACAAAATCACCAAAGTTTTTTTTTAAATTTCCAGCCTAAATGTTCTCTTGACACTATGTTCCCACTGACCCCAACCCACCACCACCCACAGAGGACTTCAGAGCCAGAGGGCAGTAGAAGGTTAAGGATTTATAGGCAATCCCCTGGTAATATTACACCTTGCTTCCCCTCTGCCACACACACACACACACACACACACACACACACACGCACGCACGCACGCACGCACGCACGCACGCACACACACACACACACACACACACAACACTATCACATACACCATTTCTGGAATACACTGATCCCTGTGAAGAGTGTCCAGCCAGAGGCAGAGCCGTGAAGCTGTGCAGGAATAACCAGCAGGCTTAAGGTGCTGCCAGGTGTAACAGCCACAATCTCACTTGGCCTCTGTGGTATAAATAGATAAAAGCCTCTGTTCAAAAGCAGCACTGACCGTAATATAATGTTTCAAATACTGATGAGAGCTATTTCAGTGACAGTAAATAAATAAATATGTTTTGTTTGACCCCAGTGTCAAATCTGCTGTGTACTTCATCCCTTTAGACTTTTACCCTTGGAGGGAATTATATGCCATGTGCTCACATGTGCAGTACGGTTACAGTAAATAGCACATTCACTCCCAAAAGTGAAGCCGGCTCTATCTTTCTCTAGATGGCTTTCATCTGCACATTTGTCACTCAACCTTCTGGGTCATTTCCAACTTCTGTCAGGGTTCAAGAAACAGTCAAGGAGTGATTCAGTTTCCCTCTTGTGTAACTGTATTGCGTGTCCCCGCAGCCTTGCCTGTCATCTTTGCTTGCGTGCATTGCACTGACAAAAAGGTGAGATTGCAAATGGTCATTGGAAAACTTTGAAGGCGATGACATGCTCCATGGCTTTAAGTTTAGTCACCCTCCCGTGCTGAATGTTTATGAGCTCTCTTATCATAGCTGTAGCAGTCACTTCAGAAAGCCAAAAAGCCTGACGCCTGAAATATTCATCACTCGCTTTCCTTTAGTTTGTTCCTTGACAGTATCATACTCCATGTGACTACTGTGAAGGAAAAAACACCTCTGCTCTCTTCAGCGCTTCAGAGAGCATTGTTAGAGTTTTTAAGTTAATGATACGCTGCAAAAGGAGACAGTCTTGATTGTAACATGTATGCTCGCACTTCAGAGTAAGTTACTGTGCTTGTATATTTAATTTTCAGATAACTTGCCCCATATCCACAAAAGCTCTGGAACATGCTAACAGCTTTGGTGGTATCTCAGTGGTTTGATGTTAAGCTGTTGCATCACAGTGATGCTTCTCATAAAAACCAATCAAATACCCTATGCACACTTATCTTACAAACTGAAAATGAAACCAACTATCCTTAGTAAATCTTTTGATACATAACAGGTATGTTATGTACATATCATACATATTTTATGTTGAGTTATATGTGGGCAGCAACTTGCAGGCGCTAAAAAAGTGCAAAAAACCCTGCAATTTTAAAGCTGCTTTGGTTTGGCTCTGAAAGTGGGTCAATTCCAATAAAGTGACATGTTAATATGCTAGACTACTGAGCAGAAATGAACAAGTTTACTATATGACAAATATACAGGGATGATCTTTAGCTTAATAATCAGGGCTTAGAGTTATATATGATGGACATGTGCACTTATGGGACAATTATTGTGCTGAACAGTGATGTTGCCATCATTTATACCAGTACTCACTGCAGTATTGTCTTGAACAATAGGCGTCAGGCAATTGTTCAAGACAGGCAAAACATCCATAAGAGGAGCAGAAGAAATCAAAATGGGAAGGAAAGAAATTGCAGTTGTTTTTTCAAGAAAGTTTCATCTTTTCAAACTGTTGCAACATCTCCCTCTGTATAATATCATGGCAGTGAAACCCAGCAAGCTCAAGTGACACAGCTTTCACCTGTGTCACTTGACTGATTGAGAGGTGCACGATAGAAACCGCATAGTGAACGCGTGGCTTGCGGCGGTGGATGTGACGTCGCTGCGAGGGCGATGACGGCGGGTGGAATGGGCCTATTACAGTGACAGCTGGCTGGCAGCACAGGAAGCTGTAGCTACTAGCTTGCTAGGCTTAACCTCAGATAATATGAGCCACTGAACTGGACTTCTCACCTGTGCATGTGGTGTTGGTGACTTGTAGTGCTTTTATTTGGCTCGAGAGAAATGAGAGATGACAAAAATAAGCCAAAATCACCTGTAGAAAATAGAAGCCCATAAATGAATGACTGATTGGTTCAGCTTTAATCTGTATATCTGTGATCTGACTTTTGAGAAAACATTTGCATGCTAACCAACTTGATCCAAAGAATGAATCATCATAAAATTACACAATGCAATCTGTTTTTTCCCTGACAGGAGAAGGAGCTACAGAAAAAACTGGCTCAGAAAAGTGCTTATTCCCTCAGACAAGAGTTTTCATCATTTAATTGTTGGCTTACCACACAGTCGAGGTAAAATAGCAAGAGCTGACGTAATCTGCTGGAGGTGACATCTGTTATTCTAACTGGTGAGAATGACAGTGAAGATGCCACTGAATGCCTTCATGCAATTTTTGTTTTGTTTGTTTCCATCGTTGCTGGATTTCAGAATCAGAGTGTAACAAAAGCACACTCACATTTTAATTTGTGTGTGCAGCGAGTCAAAATTTCTTCCCAATAATGGTCCCAGATGAAAAGGCAGGGCAGAGTGATTCTGCTTCGGCCTGTGAATTCTTCTGCAGCAGCGCTGACCTCTGATGATGTATCGGGTTACCTACATATTTCACTCCACAACTGCACTAACAGTCTGAAGTCAAATGTGGCCACTGGTGCAGTCAGGCAAACACCAGGAAAATCCCTCTTACATGCTCTAACAATTGAATCCTGCCCAAGCTGCAATTATATTCTCCCTCAGGAACTCTCGTTGACACCTTAAAAAGGTAATATACCTTCTGCAGTAGAACACAATCACATGGCTCATACTCTTTTGTCTGCATAATTGCAAGGGCTTGGGGAAATTGAAGAGCTTCGGTACACATTGAACTGGGAGCTTAAGTAAGAGGGCAAGCATTAAGGAGAACATGAACACTCTGGCTGGATCGGTACTGCTACATAATATTAACCAGAGAGACTGCCCGCCATAATAAAAACGTGGTTAAAAGTTCCTTCACTGCATCATCTGACAAACAGCGGGAGGTGAGCAGCATCACAAACTCATTAATGGGCGGGTTCAAGCGTTTTAGAACAATTTATAACCATCCATCTTATTAATTCGGGTCAAGCTTTGAGTCAGAAGGGGGAGGAGGCACTTCTGGCAAGAGAAGATTTTCACTGCACGAATCTCTACTGACAGGTCAGATCAGAACACAGGAATGACGAGGCATCCACCCCGTCTGCCGTCAGCAGGACTGACAGAGCGCTGTCTGCTACACTCCTCTCTCTCAGGCAGCACTTCACATTTGATCAGGGAATTTTGACCTCTGCATTCCTATAACACAATGCTTCCCGTTCAGTCACAACAACGCGAAGACATCGCTGGTGACTGCAGAGGGTGTCGTGAGTTGACACTGCTCTGAGCTACAGTGACATTTCGTCTCGATTTGGTACGGCGATGTGGCCACTTGGCGAAGGATGCATTTTCAATCCATTGACCGGGGAGCAGAGCAAACATCACACTCTGCAGAAAGGATGTGGCTGAATCTATAGTGATAGATTGGGAGTCACGGTAGTTCATTTATCCGAGAGCTGATTCGACAGGACTGCGAGAGGCTCCTGTGCCTGTTTCACCCCCAAAACTTTTTAAAATGCAGAGTCCAGCACATTTTATGCTCCCCTCAGGCTCTGTTTATGGGAAGTCTTTCAAAGACGTCTGTGGCAAGCATGTCAGTTGCATTGTGTTATTTCAAAACAAACCAACTCTCTATAATCTTTGAACAAGTCATAACCCCCCCCCCCACAACCTATTGTAGTTGCAGATTCCTGTGAATTAATTTGATTCACTCTCATCATGCGCTGGACTGCGTGCCATTAGAGACAAGCTCAGACAGATCAAACCTATCAAACAGCCCATCATTTGGTCCTGATAACACCTTCCCTCTGCCAGGTTCCTGGGGACCCTACATGGGAGAATGGCTCTGTATTAGTTTCTCTGTTCTTTTCACTTAATTGCTGTCACGCTGTCAGCTTGGTTGACGCAAAGACACTGGGACCATCTCGCTTGCAATATGGGATTTCTCTCCATTAAGAAGTTCTTCTTCAAATTGCAAGTGTCCTAACAAAGAGTTGGATATGCTGACACGGCAGATCAGGTTGCAGATATCGGAGGAATTGTGGCGTAATTGCTGACTGACTTTTTTAAGAGCTTGTTTGATGTAATTCAGAGGTAAAGAATCTGTTTACAAACTGTAGATGTTAGCAAAGATAAAAACTCTCATCTGCATATTTCACTGTGCGGATTAATGATGGGAGAGATGCCCGTTCTGATAATCTCACAGAATCCAATTACCTTTCTGCTAAGCGTCTTACCTTCAGTGTGTGAGAGGATTGCTGTTTTGGAGCATATTACACACAATATGTGCACATATAGTACATACAGATCTATAGGTTTGCTTTATTCATGCAAATATATGCAGTTATGTCTTCAGTGGTTTTGGGAATTATCTCTATTTGGAAACCAACCTGTCATACTGAGACGGCAGGTTCACCGCGGCTCCCTGTAGATGCTCAACCATGTGTAACGCTTGCTTAAGGCAAAAAAGAAGAAGAGGAAGAAAAAAAAGTGGCTTCATGAAATGATTGGTAGGATGTACTGCAGCAATGTGTGTAAGAGACTTAGAATTCCTTACTACCGAAAAGCAGGGCTCAGTGGGAGTGACTGACATTGAAGTTGGGGGCGTGGAGGTCTCAAGCTTAATCTATTATCTGACCTCAGAGGGGAAAACTGGTGTATTTTTTTTGACATTTTTGTGCCTGCTCCACATAACAGAAACCCATATGAGCAGGTAAGGAAAGCCCGTCTCCTAATGCGATGTATTTGTTTTTCCGAAGCATCCTTCTGCTTCACAATTTGCTTGCTGCAGCCGTAGGGAAGACATTGTTAGTTTTGATTTTTAAACCCGTGTCTGTAAAATGTCTTCAGACCGAGCGCAAGTGAAATGTAAAGACAAAACAAAAGCATAGAGGAGGTACTGCAAAGACGACAGCAGTAAAAATGAGAAGGTCTGCAGGAAGTTAAGGCGAATAAACCAATATGACAGTTTGCTTTGAGAGAAAGGAAACAGTGGGATCAGAAAGATTTCTTTAGCTATATTTTTCAGTTAAGTTCAATCAAAGTGAAAAGTTGTCGTAGAATAGTTTTGTTTCCAAAACAGCCCTTTAAAACATGAATGCTGTATGTTATAAAGCGTTAGGCTGATTCCAGGCTGAGTTATAATCACTGCTGCTTTAATGTCAGACAAGTAAATACTTAAAGAAGTTTTTTCCTAATAGGCAGATATATACGTTGCCTAGTGCAATGCAGTTTCTTGAGAATCTCTTTTAAACAAGAGACAGCCAAGCAATAAATTCAATTATACTGAACAAATTTCAAAAATCCAATAAATTTCCATATCAAGCTGCTTTGAGCACTAAGCACAAAGTGCAATTAAACAGCTCTGTCTCTGTAAACAAAGCTAAACTTGCGTGCGCAGCAATATATCCACTGTGATTATTTACCACCCTGAGCACTCAGAAAAAAAATCAATAACATATGCAAACATCAAACCAAACAGAGTTTGCAACTTGGCCTTCATAAAACAAATGCAGAGGCCGAAAAAAAAAATCCTCTAAAGTACACCGAGACACTTCACAGAGCCACTGATGATAAGAATTATCCGGGGAAGTTTAAGGGTTTTATGGATTCCTTTGCATTTGGGGGCATGGGCGGTTTAAGCTGCAAAATGAAAGTCAGAGTCAAAGTCAGTTCATAATTAAGCTAATACAAAGTGTGTGCATGTGTGTGTAAGCCCATGATTGCCTTGGTCCTTGTGTGTGTGAAGGAGTGAGCAGGAGAGATAGCTCATGCACATCTCCGCTGTCTTGACATTTAAATGGACGCTGATCAGCACAGGCTTTGAGAAACTAGAGAAAATAGCCAGTTTTAGCCCTCATATTTGAATTTAAACCCACATCAATCAGAAGCTTTAATACTGACACTGAATAAAATGACCAAGTAATGTGAATGGGTCACCCATAGTGCCAGAGTAACTGGGAATTAGACTATAAGCCAGCCGCTCTGAAGCTTTTTAGCCTCTTTTTTTTTTTGACTCTTAACTCATTGTGTGACTGAGTCTCAGCAATTCACCCGCTGTAAGCCTTCAGGTAACTGGGAAAAGAATTGCAAAATACTAGTATTAAAGTAACCGTTTCACAAGCCTGGCTTGTGTAGCTATGCTACTGCATGGCTGCAACATGACCCTATAGGGTAGACTAAACAAGTGACAAAGTCTCCCTAGAAATGGGTATCATAAGTCCAGGTTGGTTAGCTAATTAGCTAACTAACAGTGTTGATAAATTATGTAAAATTTAAATTTACCTGTTATTAGGTTTTACTATTTCAACTCTGTCAGCTCTTGAGTCTATATCTTCATGGGCTTAGGTAATCAAGCTGCTTTATTTATAAATGTGCTTGTCAGGACAGTGTAGACAGATGATGTGACAGATGGACATACCTACTGTGACATCATCCATTGGTCTTATTTAAAAAAGGGTCAGCTATCACTGTCTTCTGAACTTCAGGTAGAATTATGTTTAAGGCATTTCTCCAACATCAATACAAGTTGTATTGATGTTCAAAATGTAAAGCGAATTACTGATGCTAATGTTAATTTAAAGCTAACCATGTTGGAGATTTTAGCTATTTGCAAACTTGTTGTTGTTGTGTTTGTTGTGCAAAGACTGGTTAGTCACACCTAATAATGACAGCAGCTGTCTAAACTGTACATTATAGAATTCAGTCTTTATGGTCTCACCACCCATGTCGATGTGCTAGACAGCCCTCTGCAGAGTGGAGCACTAAGGGAGTGCTGTTGTTACAAAGAGTGTGTCACCTCGACTGCTGCTGCTATCTAATTTCTGGACAGTCCCACATTTATGCAGCATTAAAGGAAGTTGTAAACTCTCCTTTTTGCCAGAGTGTCTTTATGTGCTCTGTGAAGCTGTAAGAATAGACCGTTTTAGGTTCAGCTCTCAAATCAATATAGTTTGCTGTTTTCTGTGGGCATAAATATATATACTTTTGAGTGATAGTGTAAAAATTCAGATCTATCTGCGCCTAGGTGAATTAGGTTGTTTAGAAAGGCAGTCATTCTTCAAAGGCTTTTTCAGAGCTTTGAAAGAAACGTGGAATCCCATATTTCTATGTGAGTTAATTTCTTTTCTCCTTTCCGACCAGTGCACTCTCCTCCCATTTCAGCCGACTTCTAACAATATGCAGCGAAGACTCCAGTTGATACCGGCCTTCAAATATAATCACTTCTCCCTGATGGCTGCCTCCCCGCGCCTCCAAATACAAAATGTGATTTACGTCTCCACGCGTCTTCACAGCCCGCTTCAGCCACATCTGTCTCATTCTCGCTGCACACTTTTAAATGCCAATTTGGGACCCTACTGAACTCGGCTTAAAGTGCAAAGAGCAATTTGTCATGCAGTTCATTGCTCAAGACAAAATGTAGAGAGGCTTTCTATAATCCCGCGGCGTAGGGAGCAGCCAGGGGAAGCACATATGGATTTAAAAAAAATATAAAAAATAGCCAAAGCTATTGCCCCCCAGAAGATGTTTTGGTCTTCATCTGTCACTGGGGCCACCGGGCACGAAGTGGTTGTCTGGTTTTGATGAATGAGCGAGGGCATTTGTCCTTAAGCTGCCATTCACCAGCTTCTTTGGATGCGGAACATTAAAGACAGACAACTTTTGTCTGGAAGACTCATGTAGCAAAGGATTTGACTCCCAGTCTGATCAGACTGTCTTCGTAGAATTATGTTGGGTTCTGGTAAGAATAGAGCCAGTGTATATTATTGATGATGACATACAACTGCAGCAGGGTATGCAGGTTCTTCTTGAACAACATGCATGCTGGTGTCTTTTTGCACATTTTGCAGAGAGTTAAAAAAAAAAAAAATGAAAATAAAAACCCCAACAACAGCAGCATATACACTTATGTCTCCATTTGGGCAGTGCTACAATGCTTTTTGTAATTTTTGCCTCTCTACCCAACCACAGTGGATTTTTGTCAAACAATCAGGATGTGGCTGAAGTGCACACTGTTAGCTTTAATTCACAGGATGTAGCAGAAGTACTGTTTACAGCAGTTGTAGCCATTTTCATACACAGTACCCCGTTTTCATTCCTAAATGTAATACATTTGCTGATGTCACTGATGACTCATCTCTTGGACATCGTAGTGAGACAGTCTCCAGTTGTTGGATAGCGGAGTCCAGAAGAAGCCCGCAGCTTAGGAATAATGCAATGTGATTTGTAAATCACAAAACAGCAAAACAATCGTGGTGGACAGTTTAGGTTGGGTTTTTTTTAAATTCTGTCAGGTGCTTATCAGAACATGCCACTTGAATGTGAAATGATTTTGTTTCTTCGCTCAGCCTTGAGCAGCTCTAAACACATCAGGTGTTGAGTGGAATGATCTCAAGGAAATGTCGCTCAAAATACCAACGAAGGCAATACGAGCTCTGAGATAACACATTTACAGAACCTGTAGATGCTCAGGTTTTTAAAACTGAGCAGAGTCCTTTAGTCTTGCATGCCGCAGGTAGCTTTGACTGAACAGATTATATCCTGTGTGTTTGTGGCCCCAGCTGTTGCAGAATTCCCAACCCATCAGACGTCTGCGCTCACAGGAACAGAGAAGAGCAAATGACGGTCCTGTCTCCTCTTCCTCTTTCAGAGCTGCTGAGCAAAATGTTACTTGTGTCTGACACCTTTGGGAAATTAATGCCTGTACTGTAAATGGGATTTGGATTAATGCATAATCTATAGACAGCAAGCACGACAATCTCCTAATAAAACAACAAAGAGAAAAAAGTGATTAATTTTCATCAGCTTGTGAGTCCGAAACTTCTGAAGCACATTTGTTTTCAGCTGGTAACGCACAAGAAGTCGTTTTGGATTTCATGCATCTACAATTAGCTCTAAATCCCTACACAAATTGGCTTTTATTCCCAGATAGGTAGCGATACCATCATGCCTCTGTATCTCAGATGAGACGGTGTAATGGACCCGTCTCTCCGATGCGACACTGAATTAACCTCTTGCATACCTTAAGTTCACCTAGAGATAAGATTGCTATTACTGGAGGTTCTCTCTGTATATTACCCCCATGTACTATCTATCTCTTTCTCTCCCTGTTGCCTGTCTTTCTAACATATCCCTCTTCCTTTCCAGTTCAATTAACAGTAATAGAGTTTGGGCGTATTGCTTTTTGTCCGTTCATCCTCACAGCTTATTGCCTGCTTCATCTAACACCATACTATGGTGAGATTGAGTTAAGGCCCAGTGATATTAGAGGTGCTGTGTCAAGGTGATTCCACGTGAAAAAACACCCGCGTGAGCACTCTGGCCTCCAACTGGTAACGGTCTGCGAGAGGTGCTTCATATCTGACACTGTCTCTTTAATCAACTTCAGTGCCTTTAGGCAAAACAGAGGTCCAAGCAGAAAGATTGAGGCTACTGGTTACATTGGAAAGCAGGATGGAGAAGTATTTTGGTACCTCGGAGAGAAAAAGAAATGGCTCAGGTGGTCTGAGGGCGCAGGTCTTCTTTCAGAGAATACAGACCTCATGCATGGCTTCTCTTAACCTTGAGATGTTTCCTGGGGCAAACAGGTTTGAGTTAACATTTCCTGTCAGTATTCAGTTGTGAGAAAAGTCAGTGTTGGTATCTCTGTAGGCTTACGTGCTGTGTGTGCTAATCTGAGCCAGAGGAAAATCTTCAGTCTTTGTCTTTTTCTTTTTTTTTTTTCACCCCCTCTTCCTTTTGACATCAGGGGATTTTGATTAATGAAATCTCTTGCCATGTTTGTACAATATGTTTGGATTCAACCACTGTTTGCGGTTTCAAAGGCTTATTAAATTTTATTGCCTTGATTGAGATGTAGGTGTACATTTCCCAGCTACTTCAGTTTTATGATTAGTTATATTTCGATCGCTTTTTGTAGGTATAAGTGATTCATGATGGTGCAATTATGTTTAAACGAGAGAGAGAATAATGTCAGGATGGAAATTATTTAATCCAAGTCATTTGTGTGTTGAATTTCTACTTGAAAATCAAAACTCCGAAAAAATAAATAAAAGTAAAACTGAGTGGACATGAACAACCCCTGATATTTTAAGACGTGAACACACTCTATGCATGTGGCATTTATTAGACACTTTGCGGCTGTTTACCAAGGCTACAATGTTGCTGAAAAAATGTATTTTGTTTGGATCCTAACACTCCTAATTATTTCTACCCGCCAACAATGGAGGAAAGTGTGAGCGAGTTTTATCGATTGAGTGGTTAACACCCAATCGATAAAACTTCAGCAATCACAAGGTATTCCTAAGATTGGTTTGTTATTGTTGTTCCTTCCTTATGGAGCCAGGACAGTACTACATTGTTCTTAATCGAGTGAGGAGCTGGTCTTTGAAGCTACTTTGGGCACACTGCGTTTATCAGATAACTGAAGCTTAACGCGGCTTTGCAGGATACCCTTTCTTCTTTTTTTCACTGGGTTAAACCCTCTTACATTTAGCCCTTTTGGCCTCCCTAATCACTCATTAGACAATCTCAGGATGAAAGACAGGCACAAACAAGTAACGAAACAAACTAACAAAAATCTGCTCGTGTGTGGTCTAAAAAACAAATTGTCATCCCCTTTGCTTGGTTCAGGAAATGACTTTGGTGATCTGGACAATTTTCATCGATCTGGATGCTGAAGTAATCACCGCCTTAGACCACACTCAAAGCCTGTCTATTTCGAACCATATTATTTAGATCCCCATGGAGCCATTGCCTGTTTATTTAATCTGTTAAGCTATTTGCTTTTGACATAATGCTTGCAGTTTTTCATTCAATTGTTTTTTTTTATTCTTTAGTAGCACTGATCACCTGTTTTAATAAGATTCTCTGCAGGAAAACTAAAACTTTGCATCTGCATAGATTTTCTTTAAACTAACAAAAAACAAAGCACACTGATGTTTAACTCAAAACGGAAATCGATGAACTAAAGTGGTATAAAGCATTCTTGCATGTTGTTCTTGTTTGAGAGAGCTTAACAAATGGAGGAAAAATGTAATTACACTGAAGTGAGCGCTGATGAGAATTTGAAAGTGGAACTTCACCGCTGTAATTTTTGGTCCAAAAAGAAACAAGGATGAAATGTGTAAAATAGTGGATTTGTCTTTGTTAAACATAGATTTGACTATAGAACAGTGTCTGAATGTGTTTGATTCCTATCAGCACAGTGTATAGGACAATTTTTGCATTATTATTATTATTATTATTATTATTATAAATAGTGACGAGTAAGAGATGACCAGGTTAAACCAGCATATTCAGCCACAATTCATACATATCAGAATGACTGAATGAATATGAATATCTGCTTCTAAGCTATAATTTTACAGCAACTATTAAGCAGAATATTCAAGGGATGGTATTACAGCTTTTGGACATCTTAGAGAAAATGGATTGTGACAAAAGCCTCTGGATAGAGTTAATTTTATTGCTTGACTGATTTTAGCGTGATTTTGGCTGTTATCATCCATACAACTCTGTCTGAGTCATGTCATAGCTGGGGCCCAACACAATTGTCAGCAGCCCGACATTATCTGCTAATATTAGTTATTTCTCAATCTATCATCTGCATTTTGTAAAGGCCCATAAATGAAAATAAAAAAGCGCAGAAGAAATGGGAGAAACACCCTTCAGACATATTAGAAGTGTTGATGTTGCATAGTTTGTCCATCAGAAGGCACTCTGCAACATGTGCAGCTAATCTGAGCTGTGGAGTAGAGCAAATAAAATAAATGGCTAATGGTGTCAGGGAAATATCGGAATATTGGATTTTTGTCTCCAAAATCCTTTATCAGCCAGGCTCTAGTCACAGCTGTGTAGTCTGCTAATACAAGCTAACATCACAGGCAAACTAGGCTTGCCATGTAACCCTTTTAATGTCCATCAACACAGACACTGCTTTTCAGTGATAATTTCTGAGAATATGCAGACAATATAAAGAAAGTATTAAACCAAATGTTTAAATTAAAATCCGAATGTGAAAACATATCTAGATTAAAGCCAGTTAAATATAAGTGGGGATGGCTTATGTTTATAGTCACCCACGTCCCATTAACATCAAGGAGCCAATATGCTTTGATCGAAATCATAAGAGTTGATAAAGCCATGAAAACATGATCCTAGATGATCCGAAGATTCCCAGTGAAATATATAAAAAAATTGTATCTTCTTTATGACAATATTTCCTGTGACAACCACAGAATCACCTTGGTAACATCATCCTTGGGAGCCACAGAAAAACCCACAACTTGTTCATGAAGCAAATATATCCGGAATACAACGCTGTGACCCTGAGAGACACACAAACACACCATCATGAAAGGCTCACAAACAGAAAGACACACCAGGATGCCTGATGCAGACAAGGTGTCTTAGTAGTTACAAACAATGAGAGACATCCCAAGACTGTGATGGAACTTCTCTCAGCAGGATACGTATTCTAATGTAGCTCTTTCTGCCTTGATTCCTCACTGTCTCTTCTGCATACAGTAATGTTTGCCTACCTTGCTGCATTTTACCCGCCGTCTAAAAGTTCATCTCCACTCTGTGTTTGCTGTCCTGGCCTCTGACCGCTACTAATTATAAGAGCAGCAGCAGGCAGATCTGGCAGTGGCCTTTTAAACCCACCCACAGTACTATATGCTAAGCAGTTATAGGTTAAAGGAAAGGTCTACTCAAAAAGAATATTGCAGCCACACAAAGTGACTATTCCTCTGCTCTTTTGGGAGTAATTCTAAAAGAGGTCACACCAGAAAAAAATGCACTTCCTCTCCTGTGCACAACCATCAACCATCTCCTTTAGTGCTAAATATGAAGATTTTTAGCACAGCATGGTGCTGAAATATGAGCCACACAAGCAGGAATCCATATCCATTATCATGGCATGCATGCTTTTCATTTGCAGTGTGGCGTGGCTGAAACCATATTGATTTCTCAGTTTTGAAGGTAGTGCAGAAGCCTGTTTATTTTTGCTATACTCAAATCACAGCATCATTGAGGCATCACTCGAACATTGCCAATCACCATGAGTCATGTGGTGATTAGCATCACTGTTGTTGCTGCACCGTACAACCACTGAACCGTGGAATCAGCCAGTTTAGCGTCTTTTGAAAGAGATGTGTACTACATCATTTTTCTAAAGTACAAAGAACACGTGATTCCTTTAGCTGAAGCTTGGGCTTCTTACATAACTCGTAGATTTAAGCTTTGCCTTCTAGACTTAACATAAAAACACTTCTTTGAAATTGAATGAAGAGCTTGCTACAGGGTTACGGTTTAAACATTATTACACTTTACAGTCACTATATATGAGTTCACTGTTTTAAATGTAGGACTGAGCAAAAAAAAAAAAAAACGAGGATCATTTGTGATGATGCTTAAGCTGCTTAACACTTTTACATATTTAACTTTTAATGATTAAGCCTCGTTTAATGTGGGAGATCCTGCTTTTCTAAAGTGTACTGTACAGGCCACATAAACATATATGTTAAAGCTTTAACGATAATGCACCTCCAAACACAAACACACAGATGATCTTTTGCGGCAAAAGGAAATGTCAGTCTCATGGGGAAAGTCTAGAATCAAATGAAAAAGCCTCTCTCTTTGAACTGTTCATCTGTGTAGGAATTGTAACAACCCTGCCACTCTGCTGAATTCCTGCCTAAAGGCTTATCATCAGACACTACAACAAATTAATTTTTATGCACTTGGACACTGATGAAATTTTGTGTTTTCCCTCTAAGCCTTTGGAGGCACATAGACACTGGCACACCCGTCCCCTTTGTCGTCTGCAAAAAAAAGTTAATAATGCCATACTCTACTGTACTTTATCGTCCACTCCCTATTTTCGGTGACTGATGAATCTCCCCCTCGTGTCCTCTAGTGTGCAGACAAGACTTTGAGTGACACAATCGTAAAGCAGTCAAGTGAACACTCCCCCTGTGAATGCCCTTCTAGGAGTTTGGTCGTATTTCTCTGCAGTCGTGCTTATCGTGCTTATCGGAGAGCGTGAAAAGGCTTAAAATCCACCATGCTTGATCTGTGTTTCAAACGCTGTCCGTGCTGATAGAAATTAAGATGCAACATGGAAAAATACAACTCATGTTGGATTTTGGTGTGTAAGGTCAAGCCCCAGGGAGTGGGACAAACAAGTATTTAGCTTCTTTTGAACCTTAGAAAGTATCTCACGCGTAACCACAATTATATGAAGAACCAGAGCGGATTATTGTTATTTTGTAAACTGCAAGAGTAGTTTGTCTCTGGACTCGGTGTTTCTAATTCACCGCCTTAAACACGCTCAGCATTTAGCTCCTGGAAAGGCACTCACAGGTGCCCAGCCCAGCCGTTTTCATCCTCTCATAGTTGTCTTGTTGAAACATAAAGCTTTAATTGGTCAACCACAGTAGTTAGAATATCTGTCACTGGCCAATGAGCCAAAACTGCAGCAGCTACAGAAAATAGTTCCCATGCTGATGGTTGTTCACACTTGTAAACTGCTGTTTGGCTTTGTCGCCATCTAAAGTAGAAGATTTTCTGCCATCTGCTAATTCTAGATGGCCTGTTGCAATGCCATTTTCTTGTCTGTCTTTGAAAAAAGGTTTTCTTAACAGTGGTTGTTTAGCAGTAAGTATCTAGCTTGTCAGATCTCATCGTGAGTGTTTGAATTGACCACAATAACCCTTATTGCAGTGCTGGGTATAAAGCAGCTCTGTGCAGTGGAAGAGGACACAGCTCTCTTCTCAGCTGAAACCGGAGCTTGGTTTCTTTCACTGATCCTTTGAATATGAGCGTGTCAATAGAGTCATTGCACATGGCTGCATATGCCCCTCTGGCATGATTCCACCTCGGCTGAATCGATTCAGGCTCTGTTTATCTCATTAGCTTGTAGCGCGTAATCAATCACACAAGGGCATTTGTTTCGGGCCTCCAACCCACTGCATATTATAACTTGACTCCTTCCATCAGTGTGAACATTGTTCTGTTCAGTTGCGCCTAGCAATAATGCTAAACTGAGCAGCTTGTAGCCACGCACAGCCTTTTGGCATTCATTCAAATTACAGAATTTGTGTCTATGGAAGTAAAAAACAAAGGATATGCATACACACAGACTCACTTTAACTGATAAGGTGCTCGCTGCGGGTGCATTTGTATTGCTGCAATGATGAGCTTTCATGTCGCCTAGTGTTGTTTTCATTCAATAACGAAGACACTGAGCTAAAATTAAATTTGCTATGCTTAATGAGAGCACATTATACCACGGTTTACTGCTAATTTAACATATATGAATAGTAGAAACAGACATTCCCATATAGATTTGTATATATAAATCGTATCAGGAGAACAGATGCGAGATTACTGGACACCACATAGCTGAGGCGGGTTCCAGCTGGGCTCCGCCTGAGGCGGGCATCAAGTTCCACGTTTGAAAATGTTCACACAGCCACTTCGATCAGCGCGCAGCATTTTGGAGACACCGCACGTTCACACGGGTGCGTCATCAGGCAGCACAAACAATTATTACTCTGTCAGAGATACCTAGATGGCATTTAATGCAACTACCACTTTATCTACACAGTAACAATTTACAGAAAGCTTGTCTAGCACTCTTTTGCTCCATTTCCCCTGTACTTTTGCAAAGATGAGGTAGGCATGAATAAGATATTTCTCAGAGTCTCTCACGGGAACAAAAAGGACTACAATGCTGATTCATTCTCATTGAGATCCTCTCAAACTGCGCTGGAATCTAAAGAGGAAACAGTATAATAGGTCCCTCAGCGCACTGCTCTATTGATCTGTTAAGAACACAACTGGATAAGTCATTCAGAAATCACCTGCCTTACAGGGAGATGGCTAAACTTGAAGTAGATGACAGTGTGTTCCACCCTGTAATGCATTACTCTCAGGTCAGGTCAGTGACAAAGATGCACTAGGATATGTTTATTTTTCAATAGACCCTCATTTTCTACTGAAAATTGTAACAATCCATATATGACATTAATTCCAGCTATGCTTTCAGTCCACTTTTTTTTTCACATTGTCTGTGATTATAATGTCTCAAAGCCCAGCTGCTTTTAGTGATCATCCAAAAGCAGCATGAAAATGCGTTATAAGTGGTTCCCATAGTTATATTACAGATTGTGCCTTTTAAATGCTGACCTTACAGTAAAATGAACATCAAGGCCATGCTATGAAGTGCCATGAATGCCCATGCTGAAATAAAGTGCAAATTGTGCACCATGACTGCACAAATCATTGCTCAGTTTCTGCTCTAGTAATTTCTGGATATGTTTTAAGTGATAATGATAATATTCATGGCCATCGTATCTGCAGTCAGATGGTACGGACAAGTTCCGTAGCTGTAGCCTAAGGGGCATCACGCAGCAGCCCTCAGGACTGCAAATAAAAACTACAACTTAGTTAGCATTAAGTACAGAGAAATTAGACTGGGCATCTGTCGACGTTCTCCATGTTCTGAAATATAGACCTTGAAAGCCTGCTGTCGTTAAAGTCCACGCGTTTCATAATGTGCCAGTCTTCTTTGGCAGAGAGACTTAACACTTATGAAATGATTATGGAAATGATTACAAGCATGAACAGTTTAAGCTCTTTATTTTGTATCTGTATTTCACAGTTTGTTCACGGTAATTAACTCTTATAGCTGAGAAGCTTAGCAAATTAACGCCGGTCAGACTTGCTGCTCCCTGCTCTTATTAAGCTCAAAAATTGAAGCCCAGAGCAGAGAAGGTGATAAACGAAAAGACGCTCCAACGGGTCAGCTCGTCCTTTTCAAATTTTGACTTTAACTTGATCGTAACAATTAGTCGCAAAAGCACGTCACCTCATAGCGGGCCTCTCATCCTCAAAAGCAACAACAGAGACGATATTTCATACGCAAAGTAAACTTACTAAAGTGGTTCAAACCCACGTTTTAATAGTATATCAGCGGCAGCGGGGACACTTTGCATTGATTGTCAGTGGGATGTAATTGGCACCCACTGCACATGAAATGCCACGCAGTCACGTCAACAAGAACAATAACAACAGGCTAGTTGAGGCCTGTCATGTCTCACTCCTCGTTATTCATAAGGAAGTGTTTTTTTGGAACATGAAATCCTTCTTCCTCTCACTCATGTCACCGGGACGTCTTAAAGTGGGCATATTTTCAATTAGTTCCTCTAAAGGTCCATCATAACAAACCTAATTTAACAGTGAAATCAAAAAACGATAAATTTAATCACTTTTGGTCCATCTTGCTTGATATTGCTGGTCTTCATATGTAAATTTCTCACACACGGAAGAAACATTCATTAATATTTAATCTAGAGCAATTCCCTGTTGTAAAGGAGTGTTTATCCATCTCACTAAGTCAAAACAGTCACAACTGCTGCATACATTAGCTCGAGTAACTCTGAATAGGAAAACCAGACAGGCCTCACTGTGCCAATCCTATTTCATACTGTGTGACGAGGATGATTGCGCCATGGCAGAAAATGAGTTCAGCACATCCAGCACTGGTGGATAAAATGAAAAAAATAAAAGATAAAAAATACAAAAAACACAAGAATGTCATGGTTTTAAATAGTGTTTTCATGGGATAGATTAGTAAATCCGATTGGTCTCAGATCTAGAAAATCATTTAGAAAATCATTTAGAAAATCAACGCACTAATAGCCTGGCATTCCTTCTTATTTCACACTAAGCTGGTTTTTGCAAAGGTCCACAACTGCAGCTTACACTGTGAACTGTGACAGAGAGACAGAATCTCATGCACGCCCTCAAAGGGTCAGTCAGTTTATTATGAACTGCAGTAGTGAAGCTGGCATTGTTCTCACCTTGTAAGTCTGTGTGTGTGTCATTGCAAAATGTGGTCCTGGAGACCAGCTCCATGTACTGTGGCAGGAACTGTAGCTCTCCTTTGGCAGGTGTTAATATGGCCGCCTTCTGTGAACAGAATCTGCAGGGGTGTAGTTTAAGGAAAGTATTTGCCAATCACAACAGCATGACTCAAAGATTTATTTTATTTTATTTTTTACTTAGTGAATGTTAAGTGTTTATATTTTCAAGCCCAATTCCAAAAACGTTGGTATGGAAGTGACAATAGATTGAGATTTGCAAATCTCATAAAGCCTATATTTCACTTAAAATGAAACTCATAAAACATATCAAATGTTTAAGCTGAGAAAATTAATTTTGTTAAGAAAACGATAAGGCCATTTTTAAGTTTGGTGGCAGCGGTCTGTCTCAAAACAGTTTGGACAGGGGGCAAAAAATGTCTGTAAAAATAGGTGGTGTAGCTAATTAGTCAAGTCAGTTGAATTCACTTTTATTTACATAGCACCAAATAGTCACATAGCAACAATAGTCACTCGAAGGTGCATTATATTGTAAGGTAAAGAGCCCACAGTGATGGTAAGAAAGCCTCAGCAATCAGAAACCCAAATATGGGCAAGTACCTGGCAACAGTGGGAAGGAAAAACACCCTTTTAACAGGAAGAAACCTTCAGTAGAACCAGGCTCAGAGACAGGCAACCATCTGCTGCGACTGGTCTCAGGTGAGTCAATAACACGATAGAGAAACACAGTCTCTGTCTGTCAAACATCCAGTTTGTTAATAACATTATGAATGAAGCTCAGCACAAATGAGATGCAGCCTGCTGATGAATTCTCACGTCTGGAACCATCGTTAATTCTAACAATGATTTCTCAAAACACATCAAGGACCTGCTTAGCGAAGAGCAATTTATTTATTTTTTGTCGAGTGCATAGCATCTCAATATTTACACAATGCACCACAAAAGAGGAAAAGTGCAAGATGCTTGGCTCCTGTATAGCTGGTAACAAAGGTGAAATATCAGGAGTTATTCTGGATGAAGCTGAACACCTTCAAAGATCACAGATCTGGCCACAGATGGGAACACAGACAGAGTATAGAATCCACCTACAACAAAAACAAGAATAACCAAAGTTGCTGACTTGTTGAAAACAAACTTTTTTGCATTACAAAGTAAAGATCAGTGGAAAACTCAGAGAATCAGAGAAAAACCTCCATCGAAATGTCAGTTTACCTGCAAGGCGTGTTTAACAATGTAACATGTAAGAGGTCAAAATACATCCTAATCAGCTTAGAAAGATGCCTTTTCTTTTTTGGTGTAAGCCCGCTTTGAGGTGAGCAGTTAATCAGGGTTAAGCAGAAAGCAAATTAGTCTATGCCATGTCTCAGCTGTCAGCTTTACTCATATTATTACCCATCCATTATGTCAATTAGTAGTCAATTAGAAGTTTTATGCTGAATAGACATCGTTCTATAAATACCAATATTGATTAAATGAAGCACATTCCTTATTCATACTGCTTCTGAGAAATAGCACAATCTCTTTTTCATGGGTAGGCCACTTTTTTTCATTGTATTGCATTTGTTGGCTGCAGCTGGCTGAGGTTCATAAATGTGTCCATGTGTTCGCTGCAATAATCTCTCAGCATGTTCAAAAGGTGATCCTTTCCCCCTGGAGAGGTGGACGGATGCTTATTGTAGTTAAAGCTGAGGGATTTACGTCAAAGCCTCTAGAATTTTCTCGAGAGGGTAATTGAGAGAGCTCGTTTGTGCCTGGGAATATGTTATTGTGCTGTGTGCTCGCCATCACTGCTGCTTAATTTGTAAGTATAAACAGCTGCACAAGTAGGAGCTGGATTTTTATCAGGCGGATAAAGAAAAAAACAACAACAACAAAGAAACAAATGCACAAAAAAAGCCAAAGAAGACTCAGTCAGCCATTTATATTTGGTGTTGATAGCTGTGAACAGACTCCAAAAACATCAGGAATGATCTCCAAGTTGGCACATGCATAAAATATTGAAAACTACATGTTATGTGTCTGTGTGTGTGTTTGTGTGACCCTCGGAAATATTCCATTCTAACCAGCGCCAACAGACCTCGCCCACAGTGATCACCAGCACTGTCAGGTCACATTATCATTGTGTGGACATGTTCGTGATAAGGGAAAACCCCTGTCATCATGTGAAATGATCATATCAGCCCCCCCTGATCTCAGACACCTACTGTTAAGGCAGGGAACTATACTATAGCCTCACAGCTGGCTTCATGCAAAAGCTCCCACCTCTGGGCTGAACGCTCCCCGCGATGCTCGAGCTGTGCCATCTCCAGCACGCTGATTATAGGTTAAGCTCATTTTGCCATGAAGGACACAAAGAGGCTCTCCCTCCTCGCTTATGCACCCAATGAAAGTATATTAAGATGGTTTGAGACAGAGAAGAAAAGGGATAAAAAAAAAAAGTGTTTTCCACCCTATTCTTGGTCACTATTTAGCAGAATAGGATTCGACAATAGGGGGAGGGAAAGCTTTATTGTTTGTGCTTGCAGATATTGTAGACTGTGTGTGGCTTTGTGTGCCTTTGCATAGAGTATGCGACTGCACATACGATATGCCTCCGGTAGCATCTCTGCTCCTAATCTACAGCATGCCCGATGAATGTGAACACAACTGATACCACACTGCCAGCTGTCTCTAATACCTTCTCTCCCTTCTTTTTTTTCTAAAACAGCAGAACTTCCCCCAGGGACTATGGTTAGCCACAAATACACATAATGAGATTATACAAGAACAAAATAATTAAGAAAAAGGGTAAACTTATTTGAATCGTGCAGCATTACTGATTAAACCGGTAAACAGCATTACAAGCCAAAGCAGCAAATCCCCGTTGCTCATTTGATTAATGATCAGACCAACTTGTTCAGCGTATGCGAAATAAACACGTTAACTTAAGCTGGTAAAATGTCACATTTCTTTCTTTCTTTCTTTCTTTTTTTTTGTTGTTGAAAATTTTAATTCATTTCCCCGCAGCAATAAGGCAAGAAGAGAAACATACTTGTGTAGTTTATTGAACTGACACATTGATTTTCTTTTGTTGGTTTAAAAGGAAAAAGAAGAAGAAGAAAAAAATAACTGATTTATTTTCATTTGACATTGATTTAGTGAACCAGGCATCTAGTGGCGGGATGCATTTATAACGCAAGAACATGGCAGCAGCAACAAAAAGAACAACCAAAGCTGAGGGTCTCCTCCCTTGGCCTGAGGAATAGTGATCTATTTGACAGGATGCAATGGTTTCCACCCAACAAATGATGATATCCAATATATTTTTCCCCTTTTTTGTTCATAACTGCAATTTAAAAGTAAGAAAAAGCACCAGCTATGAAGCAATAACCTTTCAGGACATTTAAACACTTGTTAAAAAATGCTAAAACTTGCTCAGAAAAACAAAAAACAAGAAGAACTTAATCTAGTCCCCCTTCAGGCACTCTTTTCCTTTGACTTTAATGCACTTGATTATGAGCGTCATCGCTCGCTACTTTCAAGATAGCATCCCAACCTCTTCTTATAATCTTTGCTTTTCAAACCCAATTTTCCCATTGAAGTGAGTGTTGGTATCCTACACAGTGATTATATTTGGCATCGTCCCTGAAATAGCTGTAACAAGTCAGGATGAATTCAACAGCTACAGCCATTTGGAGGAGTGGAGCATCTAATTATTTGATGTTGCTGGTCACTCCAAGCTACTCTGGTGTACCGCGGGCAAACAACTGCTGTCCCTGGAGGGAGAAAAGCTGCTGGAGAGAAGGCAGAGAGCCTCTGCCAACGTGAGTCTGTAGAGCACCGTTTATTCTAATTCCTCTGCAGGACATTAATGAGCCAGGATAGTGTCTGTCTTAATGGGCAGCCAGACAGATTTTAAGTGCCCCGTGGAGTGTAATCCGCTGAGGTACAACAACACTGCTGCAAAGCCCAACAGATTGTTTTTAGTTGTCATTTTGCTTTTACTTCGCTTCTACGCTTGTTCATTACAAGGGGCATGTTTTTTAGCCCGCCCTCCCCACCTACTGCCTTGGGCCATATTCAGACCGTGCCATCATTTGTTTTCGTACAATTAAAAGTTCAGCTTTTGACACTGTTGCCCAGACTGACCTTTTACATATAGTGCTAGGAAACAAATATTTATATAACAAAGAACCTTGAATCAAGTCTAAATCTCATCTGTCTTCCATTCATCCTTGCCCAGCATTTGCACCATGAACACTTAGAGACAGAGGTGGAAGATAAAGATAGATTTTTAAAAAAATCACCACACTCTCTGTTCCTGGTGCAAAATAATGTTTTAATAAAGTGGGTAATTGGTGTTGATGCAGGGGGGGCACAAAATGAATGAAAGGAATTAACAGGTGTTTTTCATAAAAATAGGCAGAATGTCAGTTTCTTCTCCACCATTCATAAGTAATAAACATCGCTTTCTGGTGTAATACTAGTACTTTGAGGCAGTTTCATTTTTCAATGTAAATGTGAAATACAGGCACACATTTTGGTGTTGTATTTGCTCATGACAGTGTGTGATATTTGCAAGCAGAGGTGACAAAGCCTTCTGGCAAAAAGTCTGATTTTTTTCATCTATTTTATTTTCATGATCATTGAGATTTATGGGGAACAGTATACTACTCTGTACAAACACATACTGGCTGCTTTAGACTTTGTTAAGCCATATACACTGCCCTTTGTGATAAAGACAATGTACTGTCACGTACTGCTTTACCCCTCTGATGCCCAAGGCTGGGCAGCTCCATGACTGAATCTTCAGAGGAGCTTGGTTACCTTCAAAGAGAAACCTACAACACACTCGGAACATACATCAAACATAAATGAAAGTTGCCCAGCTCCAAAACCTTTATCTGCAAGCTCTCAGTGTAGGTAGACTTGCTTGGCATCCACCCACGTGGTGCTCTCTGTTTCTGAACCTCCGCGGTTTCGTCTCAATAGCTCTCAAAACATTTGTTCAAAGTCTAATCCCTCCGTCTTGTCAGGTTTCGTACATATTATTACGCCGCGCAATGAAGTGTGAAATGCTGCTGAGCTGCCACTGATGAACATGTGTATTCCACATGGACATTCAACACCTGCACCTCTTTAAGATTGTGGATAGCAGTGGCGCTACAGTGTATTATATGTTAATTATAGTGACTTTTATTCTGAAGTCCTCACTGTTTAAAAAAAATCTGCTGCCGCTTTACATTAAAGCAGTGCTGTTAAAAATGTGATAATATGCTGCTGTAATCATTTGCTAATGTCTGCATGGAAATGTTTGTATGCACCATTTACACACAGATTTGTGCATACGCACTGTTAGTAAATGAGGGCCATTGTGTGGAGACGGCTAAGTGTGGTGATATGGATTTCAAAACCTTTGTTTCTGAGCTCCTGACATTTATTTCTGAACATTTCAAGGTTTATTATCCAGTGAAAAGGTTTACTAATAAAGAAATTTGAGTGCTTACATTACCAATTAGCACTCTACATAGAAGGTTTTACAACCTTCTGGAAGACGGTGAGAAAAAGAGGCTTTCAGGCCTTTCTATTACTGTTATAAAGGAAACTGGATACTCAGGGAAAATATTAAAATTTTGGCTTTATAGCATCGCAGAACAAAAATAATTTTTATTTATATGTAATTGTGGTAAAAGGTTTTTATAAAAAAATTGGAAATAAATCCAGAGGAGTAGATTTGTAATACCTATCTGACTCTGTTCTGCTCTGTCCTGTAAACCATGAGCTATGGTGGCAGGTGGAAGGTAGCTGTGTTTGTGTTTATTTCTGGCCTCTGAGCGCTTTGTGTATTGTGTGGCCAAAGAGGGGGCAACCTTGAACACAGACCGTAATGACAAGCCGTCCGCTTCCATAAATGAGATATGGATGCTATTTGCTGACATTGCCAGACTGAGCTGAGACTTCATATATACACAGTCAGGGAGATGTGCGCTACACGAGCATCCCGACACCCGTGTGAGAAACAGCTGGGAGCAAATATGCACATATTCACTGCATGTGAGCAGTAGCCCACCGTACTGTACAAAATAGAAAAAGAGGCACCAGGTGTTGCTGCAGTCATGTATGCAGACGGTGACACAGATTAAGTGGAGAAACACAGCTAGACACTTGCCTATATCTGCGCATCGTAACTGTATGTCTAAGCATGGCTAATAGAAACACTGTCCTTTGAGCGACCACAGCTTTGGGTTCATTTCTTATTTAATGTTGCAAATGCACATAAATACACCACTTAGCTGAATAAAAGACTATAAAAATTACTCCACCAAATCAGACAGGGAGCAAAGTGTAACATCTTATTTTGGACTGTTTATTTCTTCGAATCTGTCACTTTTTTGTTTTTTGTTGTTAATATGAGCCTGAGAGAAAGCATATTTGCCCAATATGAATGATGTCATGATGGGTGTCCACATGCCGTGAATGTACCAGTCAGAACTTCCAGGGACAGACAACTTGATGTGTCTTGACACATGACTAAGGACTCAGGACTACAGCCCAGACCTCCAGACCTGTAACCACATGGCACAAGATTTTCCACTTCTGTTAGTAGGCTAATAACTCCCAGCTAACCTGCACCAAACACATGTAAGTAAGCACTGAACCCTGCAATATTGATATTACCAATACACACTCCAAATTTGCACTCTCTTTCCCTCTTCCCCACGATGGAGCACTATTTTCTGCACCTTTCAAATTATGTACACACACAAACATCTAATAATCACAATCATCACCCAGACCCACAATATATAATAACAGCATACATACAGTCCAGTTATTCTCTGCATGCACATGTTTGTTGAGCACCTGTGCTGGCCGAGAGAGCAAGTGTTACATCTTTTCTCAGAGAGCTGGGAGTTTCCTGGCTCGGTGTCACAAAAAAGAACATACAGCCCAGTTAACTCAAGCTTCCCTTTTCTCAAGCCAATGCTCTTTTTTTGTTCAGTGGTGCGGACAAGTTGTTATTTTCTGTCTAGAAGGGAGTGTATAGCTCCCCAGGGTAACAAGTGAAAGTGCTTGGACTTTGCTTTTTTGAAAACAGCATCTTGTTCCATTACCAACTCTTCTTTTTTTCTATACTCTTCATGGGGGATGTATATTGTTCACTAGACCTTTTAATATCTATATCTATATATCTATATCTATATCTATATCTATATATATATATATATATATATATATATACACACACAGTAAATTTATGTTTCCATTTGCCAGCTGACTCTAAATTCCAGTCAGACCGTGTGTGGCGGCACTTCTGGTTGAGAGAAAATCTCTCCTTGCCCTTCTGCTCTCTCAGCACTCAAATGCTCATCATGAGGATTATCAGCAATTCCTTTCATCAGGGTGACTGAGACTCTTCTCCTGAGAGAGAAAGCCTGCTCACACTGCCTCTCTGCGGCATGCAACACGAATAGATTCTCCCTCTCACTTCCAGCGTGCCGCTGTTCACGGCGACCCAGGGACAAAGATGGCAATCTCCCTACTGCTGTTCCAGACCTGATCGGCATGGAAATGGGTTTATCTCTGTCAAGCTTCTACGTGCATGCTTTCAAGTGCCTCTCAGATGTATATCTGACCATGACAGCCAATCGGGTGCACAGAAAACAGAAAGATAATCTTATTTTTTTATTTTTATTTTTTTTACCTCATTGAAAGACTTCAGAGCAACCCTGCTATTCCAGTGCATACGGCATAGGGACTCCCAATCAATCTAGAAATCCTGTTTATTGTCCCTCTTTCGCTCTTCCTTGTCCCTTGTCAGAAGAGAAGCAGCATTCAAAAAGCATCCCTTTCTTATAATCTGCAGAGCCAGCTGAAACTCGCCGTCATGCCTTGGATGATGGAGATAGAAAAAAAAAGAGAGAAAGGAAAAAAAAATGGGAATATAAAGCAAAGAGTCGACTCAAGCTCCCGGGATTTATTTTCCTCCCCCTTTCCCCCCTTCTCCTCTTCTTGCATTCACACCAAAACAGGGAGCACGGGGGGAGACGTCAGAGTGACAGCGATGTATTTCTTTTTGCTCTGTGGCTCTTCACCTCTTCTTTCTCCTGCTCTCCCTCCCGCCCTCGTTCTCACTACCTCGCTTTTTATCCCTCTGCGTTCCTCTCTGTCCACGGCTCGTCACTTCACACAGGAGCGGGCTGCTCTGTCGTGATGGGTGAGGAGACTCTGCCCGTTCAGGGACATCTGTGAATGTGCTTATGTTGGGAGACTAAAGTAGCCTCTTAGCTGAGGCTGAGACCACCCTCCCCCCTCCTCCCTTCCAGAGATGGGCTTTCTAATGGCATGTACCATTAAAGCTCGGAGCAGGGTGGGCTGCAGCAATGAAAGGAGCACGAGAGGGGGGTGAGGAAAGAAGGAAACGAGGAGCTGCTCAGAAGCAGGAAGGAAAGGGCAATAGTGAAACAGGAGGGAAAAAGATGCTGAGCAAAATAAAAAAGAGTGGGAACAAGTACACTGATGAGTCTTGTTCGCCACTTTACTTACCCTGAGTAAGAGGCAAACCGCACAACCTCCATTACTCAGTGCCACTCTTCTTTACAGATCCCTTGTCTCTGACAAGACAACAGCTTGGTCATGAGGAGCATCGCTGTATGCAAGAGCATATGTTGGTTTTGGCGATGGTGAATTCACTCACAGACAAAGGATTGCCTCACGCACGACTGGCTGCACGGCGGCACACACGCAGAAACTTATTGCGGGAAACTGGGTTGAATGAAGAAAATTTTGTACTCTCAAAAGAGCTATTTGGTTCTGAATTATTAGAAAGTCCACAGTGTGCTTCTCTTCACGCTGTCATAGCCTCGGTGACTGGCAACAAACACCCCAATGCCAATTTCACCACCAACATTTCCATTTGCCTTAAATGTGCACCATCTAATTTCAGGCGTCACTGAATAAAGAGCCTGTCTGTGATGGAGGTGAGACAGCGTCTGGTGCGAGGATCAGAAACGCCACTTGAGCCAGTTCACCTCCTATGAGCTGGGACCAGAGCTGGCTCTGCTAAGGGATGCTGGAACAGGCGAGGTGGCCTTGTTCAATTAGTGGATGTCATACCTGGAAAAATTAGCAGAGAGAGAAAGAAAGACATAATTTTCTCTGATTATAACACATGCGTACAAAGACATCTCTACGCATGTGCTTTCACTACATTAAAACTCACAGACTACTTTGCATCTCTCAAGGCAGCAGCCAAGATGGAATTCAAATCGCTGAATTACTGCTATGCAAGCAGCCACTAACACGATGTTGTGCTCATCTGTAAGCCTGAATAACCCGAAGAAAAACCCCCGCAGAAGATCTTGCGACTCTATGCCACATTTTGCTGCAAAGTGCCATGCAGTATTTTGAGCTTTAGCCCGTCGGTCGGCTCCAACTCTCATGACTTGAGCTGCCCAAAGCAAAAATAAAACAAAACACGAGAGTGTTACACAGGCGTTGGGCAGAGCAATTTATTGGCAAGGATGAGCGCTCCAGTACTGCAAAGAAAAATTAAAAGGAGGTTGCACGGGGTCCACAGAGTGGTTAGAATCACATATGATCAAATCAGAATCAGGGGTATTGCCTGTAAGATGAGTTCAGACCAAAGTAGAAGTGAGCTGCTATTATTGTTATTATGAAACCTCTGACACTTCTTCTTATTCACGGGATTCTCTGAAGACTTGAATGTTTATACTCTTTTCAAAGTGGATACAAAGGCACTTATCCTATGGTGTGTTGTCCTTCAGTGAAACGGTTTATCTGGACTTTTTAAGATGTGCCGGAACAAAAGCTGACTTCCAAACAGCTTCTGATCTTATATCAGCTGAAGGTCAACTTACAGAAATAGTTCAGCAGTGTGGGAAATGCCTGAGTTTCCCTTCATCCTGTGAGTTACATTAAAGAGTTTCTACTACTTTCATGCCTTCCTGGTAGGACTGCAGTCAGCAGTAAGTTACCACAAGACAGAAAAGTAAATAAAAGCAACCAGCTTTGTTTTCTCCAACAGCAACGATAAGAAGCTTCTTATAGTTTTATGAACACTTTTAATATTTATATAGGCTTTTTTGTCCTTCCTTAGTGTTGCACAACAAGAGGGTTTGGGAACTAAGTTTCGGTTTTACTTTGCAGGCCAGGTGCACTGGAATGTCTGAAGGCATCAGTGTGAATGTGAGCCTGAGTGCGTTTGATACATGAACCCTCTGAAACCTGCTTTTCTGCAGGGCTATATATAAACCCGACCACTCGGTTTGCAAGCAGAATATGACTGTGCAGGCAGTGCCCGCACTGGCATAACTCGTAGTCACAAAGTCAAGGCAACGTGTGTCGACTGAACACATCAGAAATCAATAATAAGGTTTGATCTTGTGATTTATTTGCTGCGCTCTGTCTTTTTTTTTCTCCAACACGTGCCATTTCCGCATGTCAAACATGAACTGGCGTGGGCTCATGTGTCTACATTTGTGTGTTCAAAGTATGTCATGTATGCCTTAAATCTTTGAGAGCCCTGCCATGGCTGTGGGTGGCGCCTCTTTCCTTGTTGGCGATTTATGATTTTTTTTTTCCCACAAGCCATCTGGTGTGTCTTTTCAAGTCTAATAAGAGGACAGAGACGGACCGGAGTTCAGCAGATGATAGAGATGGGAGTTGAGTAGGCCAACGTGTGCGCACACACACACACACAAGCACGCAGGCACGAGGGCAACAGATGGAAGAGGCCCCGATATGTTGCCAGTGCTGGAGCCAGGCCCGGTGGGCAGGCCCCATTGGCCTCATTGGGGGTCCATTGATATCTAATGTTCTGACAGACTTTGAAGTGCATGTTTGAATGCAGACAATGTTGTTCTACTTTGCTTGGCAAAGTGAAACCAGTCTGGGAGTTGTTGCACAAATGCCCTTCTTTGATGGATGGTAAGTGTAAGTCTTCTTTTATTGCAAACTACAGAACACCACATTTGTTATGAAAGTATTCATTAGCTTTTCTCACTGAAATAAAGTACACATCTTTTTAAAAGGTGCGCAGCCAAAATAGACCTACTATCACCTCCTATTCCATCTACACAAAAATGTATAAAGATTGAGCAATATTTTTTTTAAGGGAGGTGCTCCTTTTTGCTCTGCTGCTACATTATTCTAAATAGTGTCTCACTCAGCATCCTTTGAAAAGGCTTTTCTATTTGCATGGACAAAAACAGCCACTTGTCAGAGATGATACATGTTAACACTACAACAACAGCCCACATATATTGTGCAAAATGTGGCAGCGAATGCTAGAAACAATCTTCTATTTATGCCGTTTTGCTGCTGCTTGCGTACAAGTGCAAAGCAAAGTAAATCCTGCAAAACCTCCCAATATATTGATTGAATGTCTCTGAAGTGCCTCATTTTTCAGTACATGAAAGGTAACTGCTCCCTGCAGTGTCCAAACAATTGCAGTGCCATCTCTCTAAGAGTTTCTTTTTAGGAAACATTTAGTTGTCGACTGCTTTTGGAATTCAGTCCACGGTGAACAACACTTTCACGCAATTGTGGTTATTTTATGGCTTGCAGGATGGCCTAGAGGCACACGCGTACAGGGAAGAGAGACGACAGAGTGAGAATGGAAAAGGGTAGTGTCAGGGCTGTGTCAGACACAATTATGCTATTTTTTCCGAGCTGCATACAAGAGAGGGTACAGATATGCATGTTTATGACCAATAAAACAGGGAGTACAGACAGACTTTGGCAGCCTGCATTGTTTTGTAAAATGTCTGAGTCACAGGTGTCTCAGATATCTCTATAGTAAACTGTCTCTGGTGTGGATGAATGGCACCTGCACGTATCTGATGATTATAAAAAACATTAAGCTGATCCACGGGCAGGTGGCCGGCCTCATAACAGCCTCATTTATAGCTTCCCTGTGTCTACGGCCTTGAGCTGTATCGTTACTTGAAGGGGGAGGGGGTTGCTAGGTGACCCCCACCGGTAGTCCCGGAGACTGATATATTGCGAAGGTGTGCTGGCCCCATTTTCCGATAACAAATGAGTGGCCTTCCTGGAACCAAAATTAGAGAGCAGCTGTGGAAATGAAAGTAAACCTCGTGACTAAATTATTTTTGTAGTCGATAAAAAAAGTACATTGCTCCCCCGACGGCTAAATTGTGAACAGCTTTATCAGTCGCGGCAAATAAAAGCGGAAAATTAAAAGTTACATTTGGTCCTGGGAATGACTTCATTGGATCCCCAATGTACAGACGGGCGGCGTCCATTTGTGGGCGATCGTGGCTCAAGAGTTGGGAGTTCGCCTTGTAATCGGAAGGTTGCCGGTTCGCTCCCCGGCTCCGACGGTCTCGGCCGTTGTGTCCTAGGGCAACACACTTCACCCGTTGCCTACTGGTGGTGGTCAGTAGGTAGCCTCGCCTCGGTCAGTGCGCCTCAGGGTGGCTGTGGCTACAATGTAGCTTGCCATCACCAGTGTGTGAATGAGTGGATGACTGAGTGTGTAAAGCGCTATACAAATACAGGCCATTTGCCATTTGTGGTCATCCTGTTTACCTCATCATTATGTATGAAATGATGTCAGACAGGTGTGCACTTTTTGGTTGTCTCTGGCAGCATTAGCTCAGGCTGCATACATGGTCATTTGTGGGTGAATCACAAACTCCCAAAATGTAGTATGTCACTTAAATATTAAAACAACAGGTTTTAAATAGCAGTTCATGTTCTCACATAAATATGAGTTTCTCCACAAACGCAGACAGGGAGACAGATGTAGAAAACTACTTCAGAATCACTCTTTAATTCTTGCATTCATGGGAAAAATGTCATTTACAGTGCTTTCAAAAGCTCAGGGGGAGAGTGGCGGGACGCCAAGTCTGCCCGATGCACAGCTGTCGCTGGCAACAGCAGGTAGGCTAAGAAGGCACCGTATTTACACTGAATAAGGCCATCAGTTGGACGGGGTCTTCGGCATACACACGACTCAGAGCCATCAACAAACAGATGTCTGACGCCTTTGATTCAAGGGCAAATCCTTAGACAGCTACAAATCACAGACTGCCACCACTGCTGAGCTTCTGACAGTCAGTGGACTGGATAAAAATGCTGCATGTCTTCTTTCTCCCACACTGAACCACTTAACCCCTCACTGTACTTACACCAGTCTGGATATCACAGTTTAGCTGCAATAAACAACCTTCTTCTCGCCTTTACAATTAACATTATTTCATCCAACAAGCTGTTCAGCATGAGTGATTGTGTTTTGTAAGCTCTACAAATGCAGACAGGCTTTGACTGACCTGTGCGTTCTACTTTTTTGGTGGTATTAATTACAGTAACAGAAAACATACAGTTGAGAATAGGTTGATTTTGGTTTAATTTATATTATGATATGTTTAATTTATCAGAACAAAATTCTTTTGATTTTGTGGAATACAATAAGTTTGTGAACAATGCGAATCCTTCTCTTGAACAAATTTGCAGTGCTGGGTCTGATATTGCTGAAAACAGATATTAACAGATTTTAGCTATAACAGAAAAGCTAAAAATATCAGCACTTGATGGCTGATGACAAATTCTGCTTATTTTATCCCACATTTATCCCCCCCCCAAAAAAAAAAAAAAAAAAAAAAAAAAAAAATATATATATATATATATATATATATATATATATATATATATATATATATATATATTTTTTTTTTTTTTTTTTTTTTTTACTTCACTGCAGTCACTTTTGAGATAAAGTGTCAAATTTGCACAGGAATCAAAAGCTTACATGACTCACTGAGATAATTTTTAAAGGAAAAATATCATTTCACTTTACATACAGATGACACAAAAAAAACTATTTTCAAAGTTAACACTAATGTTAAAAAGAGTTTCACAGAAAGAAAAGAAAAAAAATAACAGCTTGTGTCTCTTCAAAAGCTCAGATGCTTACTAGGCTAGGGGAAGACAAATTAATGCAACATAGTATCAATACAGGGACACCAGTCATGGATATTTTATTAAATAAATTCAAATACTTATATCAAATCAGCTCCAACGTGTTTAAAACCCTCACTTAATGGACACACTTAGCTTGATAAAGCTACCTGCTATTTCATAGCAAGCTAACGGTTCAGTCACACAAGTGAAAACAGGACAACCTCCTTAAATCTACAAAAAACTGTGGCTGTGGCAATTTTACTGAATTTTTTCACAATTTCTGTGAACCATAGATTCTGATCACAAGATGACTGCAGAGGCAACCTTTCTGCAAACAGTTGCAGTGTGACTTTTTACCGACTGCAGTCACTGTGAAAAAAATTGCTGAAGGTTTGTAAATAATTGCTGCCTAATTTAAAAATGTAGACATATTTCCAGAATGTCGCATTTAGACTGAATGAGTCTTTGTTGAGAGGACTCGACTCAACTGTCTGCCGGCTGAATGTATTCTGGTTATATTACTGTAGAACAGGAAGGTTGGTGGATGAAAATGTAATTGATAAATGTGAATTTCTGTTAAATGTAAACTTTGGTCTGTCTAGACAGTAACAGATGTGTGATTTTGACAGTTTATCACAGTTAATTGCTGTATTATCAGAAACATACATCTATTTGCCAACTTTTCTCTAGTCAGTCACAGACTGACAGCAGACTGACTTTGTCTTATGGCAGATTTTAGTGGCAGTGTTGATGTGAAAAAACAAACGTTATGTCAGTCTTAAAGTTTAAATTTTAAGATGTGATTTGCAGTTGCAGAAAAATAAGTGAATCATTGCAATATATGTTATTAATCGAAAAATGTTACAAATCTCAATAACATTGTATCACAAGTATAGCTGTATTGTGGGCTGATTACCAGCTCTAAGACTTGATAGCGCATTTCCCATTTAAAGTACTTTTGATTGTAACGCCAAAGTAGCAGCAGATATAATAAAAAGCAAATAATGATTAGATTGATCCAACGTGGTAATGTCAGTTTCTTTTTTCTCATCAGATTGATCTCAATCTCAAAAAAGGTTCTGAAAAAGTGCCAATTTAAAATCTGCAATAAGTTTTCAGATGTTAGATTCAACTTAGATTAACAGCTCACAAGCAATTCAATGCAGACAACTCTGTGTTGCCAAAGGTATGCAACCTAGAAAAACAAATTGGATTTTATTCAAAAGAGCTGGTACATACCATACTGTTAAGTTCTCGTTTCCAGCCTTGGACATACAAGAGTGAGATTTGCAAATTATTTTGTTTTATGTCTAGAATTACAATAAACCATTAAAACTGTGACAGAAACTCACTAACAACTTATTTAAGCCTTCTTTTTTTCCCTAGCAGGATTTTTTCTCACACAGGTCTAATATTATCCATGATAAAAGCAGACATGTGACTCATTCACCATGTGTCTGTAACCTCATGCCTTCTCAAAGCAGGCTCTAAGTCAAAGTCAGTAATAAGGATTTGCGTTCGAACCGACAAACAATATTTCCCGTTGGGTTACCACGACTGATTAAAATCAAGGTAGAACAGGATTTAGAACAACGATCGACCAGGTTCTCCTTGCTGGTGCTGTACCAAGTATTCGCAGTAGTGAGTCAACACTGATTCAAAAAGAAACTGGAGATTTTGTTTAAATGACGTGAATTTTTTTCAGGCATTTTTTTCCTCCAATACATTTGTTTTCTGCTTTAACTCCAATTACACATGAACCCCGTGCATTCCGTGTTTTTTCACACCACTTCATGAATAAGGAGGGAAACACATTCATCTCATGACAGCTCCACACACTGCACTTCCTGGAATTATGCATCACTGCACAAATAGGTGTTTACTTGCAACTGTGCTTGCCCGCCTCTTGGACGCCGCCGTTGGCGTTCATTTCTCTACGAAAATACCGCTTTGTGTTTTAGAGTTCAGGTGCTGAAAGGTGCAATTTCGAGTGGTGATAAAGGACGCAATAAGGAGCAGTTTCATCAGTATGCATTGGCAAATGTTAGGGTCCAGCAAAAATATGATCATCTACGCCTGGCAAAAACTGAACTCGGCGACGTACCTGCTGCATATATCTGTTGATATATTCAGTCACCCTGGGCCTGCTATCAAAGTGTGAAAAAACAACAACACAGGTCATTCTGACTTGGGAAAGCAATATCTCTTTAGTGTCAATTTTTCACTGCATTACAGCCTCCCTCCCTAATAGATGGAATCCAAGGCAGCCCTTTGCCACCAGAAAAGGGTTGGTTTTTTTTTTCATGCATAGGTTTTGAGAGCTCTGGGGATTTGCAGGTATGGAGAAATGATCCCAAAGAGAGAATCCTCTCTATGCACTGAAATAAATAATTAACAACACAGCACATCGACAGCTGTGTCCCCGCGGCAGTGCATCTGATGGCTGACTGTACTGGGAAGCTAATTATATCCTAATTTTGACTCATATTTTCTTTAAAATGTGCAATTTTCCACTTGTGACTTTGTGCATTTTTACACTTCAGTATACAATCTGTACTTGGGTACATGGGTATTCCTTTTTTTAATTGTTCTGCGGATGTTAATAAATGAAGATATCTGGGTTTAGTTGTTCTGGTGACTGAATATTTTAATGTCCAAAAAGATGAGCAAGCACTACTGTATGTAGAGTACATACAGTATTTGAATGTTTATTTTTTATTACTGCTGAGAGCAACAGCAGCATAAAAAATGACATCCCCCGCCCCTCTGTATTTGAATGGTGTTTGCAGTTTTGCCTTCCAGCCCATGATTTGCTTGCATGGCAAGTTTGTTTCAAATTTATGGATGAGGTTACTGAAGTGCACTCAAAGGCCCAAAGAAAGCACAGCGTGAAAATGCAGGAAAGGGGAAATTCTCAGCTACCTTAAAGCCGGTGAGATAATCAACAAAGCATTGGCTTCCAGCAAACAAAGGCAAAATGCTTTTCTCTTCCATCAACCGAACACGGACACACTAATAAAAATTTGAAAACAATAACTTTGCCAAGCGCATGCATTTCGAGATCAAAGCTCGACTCACTGGAGATGATTAATAAACGCGTCTAACGGAAACGTACTGCAGACAGATGGGGAATTGCATGCACCGGTGGTCTGATTAGAAAACTGAGATTTCCCATCCAAATCTCAACACTTTAATCCCCCACTGTCCCGGAATAGTTTGGGATTTTGTTATTTGTAATATTGCGTAATGACGTTGGTAGTGCGCTGCTATTTTCTCAGCTTTAACAGAAGCCGACTATGGAGTTACAGACACTAGTTTATCTTGTGGCTTTTAGGATGACAGATTACATCACAGCACACACTGAAGTACTCCCTAGAAACATTGCAACATTCAACCACAAGAGAGGGGGACTCAGACCGTTCTCACAACTCAGTGCAAGACTGTGCTGTTAAGACATAAAGATGCAAATGTGAATCAGTGCGCACTAGCGAGCTCCTTTTATTCTAGGTTAATTGAAGGCAAGGTTAAATGGGTAGCTCAATCCACTTTATTGACGTGAGGATCAATTGTTCTATATACATGGTCATGTTTCAGCACTTAAATAAATGATGCTTCTGTCTGCGCATTAAATAACGTACATTATTGACACCAGGCCAAGCTTCACATAACGTAGTCTGTTGGTGGACAGGGTCTAGTCTGTGTTTAACGCATATTGGAAAAGGAATTAAATATAAAGAGGCTTTTGAAAAATGCATTTCATAACACCGGCCTTTATCCAAATCACATGATCATACATGCTCTTTTGCCTGGACTTTCCTGCTTCATATTCACAAGATTACAAGTACTGAGGGGAACAACATGTCTGGGGATTGCTCGGCGCAACCGACTGCTTGACTGGAGCAAAAGGGGTGTTTTGTGTCTTGATCAAGGGCAACTCAGAAGTACATGAGGGAGCTTCACGAATTTAAATGTGTTACTGTGTGATAACGAGCCCAGTTTTACACTATGACCTCTAAGTGCAGTGTGGGGCAATCCTCGACTCTCTCTGCTTTTAGATAATGCTGGTTTTATTTGAGATTTTACCCATCAGCCAGTTGTACATTTATTCTTTCAAAGAGACAGCAGTTTGATGTCAGTGGGGCACTAACACTGCCTTAAGCTGCAGCATCTCCTGAGAGGCCAACACAAACACAAAGCTTCTTACGTTTTCTTTCGTTATTACAGCATTGAGCTACAAGCTGCTTATAGGTCGAGCAGTTATGCTGTGCAAAATATGTTTGTGGGAGAAACAGAAGAAGGTTTCCCAGTTTACCCACTGCCTGGAATATTTTACATGATGCCATATTTCATCATATGACTTCTTTTAAGTGCCTTACCTGCTCATTAAATCACAGTAGTGCACCCTTACTGGCTTTTGAGTACTGTACTGTATTTTAAGTTTCACTCAAGACTTTTACTGTGCAATGTCTCACTTTCCTTAACTTTGCTTAACTCACGGGATGGATCAGTGTTGTTTCCACGTATCAGACAGCTTATTACTTTGCATCATTTGTTTACTTTTCTTCAGTCGAACTTACAAAAGGTGTCAAAGATAATAGTTTGACAAGCATAAAATGCCATTTTTGTATCAAAAGGTGATTTCCAAAGAGATATTAGCCAGAAAACCTGGCATATGTCAGCACAATGTGTAGTGTATCCCTAAAAACTTAAACTGGACAACTGGAGGACATAAGAGGACGTTGCAGGGCTAAAAAAGATATGTACAGCAGATAAATAGTACCTGAAAGCCATGTTGGTCATTGAATGTTGACTTTCAAACTTGTTAGAATTGGATAAACTCTGTTTCTAGCTTATAGACCACATTTCTATTTATGTTTGCATGTTTGAATAAATCAGTACAGCTATTAATGTAGCCTCCAGCCTTTTTTGATTTTGGCTGTACGAGTACATTTGCTTTCTTTGCATACCGACCATGATCAGCTGACCTGTGCCGCTGCTGGTTTATTGCTCTTGTGGATTTAAAAGCAGATGTTGTGCGAGCCATTATAACTACTTTCCAATCCCTCTCCAGTATAAACCTAATATCAAGGTGGAATTTGGCAAGTGTTATTAAAGAACATCATCAGCTAAAATTAATGACTCCTAATGAAGTCCTTATAGAAGCAAGCCATGTTACTTAACAGCTATACTGAAACACATATGAGCACTTTTTAATTATGTTCAAAGCAATTCCCAGCACAAATAAGGCCTTAAATAAAAGTTTTTATGCTGAAGTTATACTTTTACCAGTCTAACCTAGTTTACTCAGCACTCTCTGACCTGTAAAACACTTTTAATGTAATTCAAATACACTTTTTTCACATACCTCCTGTAGCACATACTGTATTACTGACTGCACTGTAAAAAAAAATGTAATATAAAAGTATTTTACTGTGTATTTTACAGTTTTGTACAGTTTTTCTAGAATATCATTAAATTTACATAAATAGACACTGATTTTACATTTCAAATGTAAAATAACATAAAATCACTGTAAATGTAATAAAACATAATTTTCTTGTTTTTTAAATATATTTGTCTGTCCATATGCATACTTAGATTGTTAAAATACATTCACAAATGTATCATAATTTCACAAATATTTGTCCGTTATTTGACAGATTGAACTGTTAAATTCAAATGTAATACTATGAAAAAATATATAAAATGATTCTTATAAACGTTTTTTTTTTTTACATCAAATAATGTTATTTAGGGCGATCGTGGCTCAAGAGTTGGCAGTTTTTCTTGTAATTGGAAGGTTGACGGTTCGAGCCCCGGCTCGGACAGTCTCAGTTGTTGCATCTTTGGGCAAGACACTTCACCTACTGCCTACTGGTGATGGCCAGAGGGGCCAATGGCGCGATATGACAGCCTCGCTTCTGTCAGTCTGCCCCAGGGCAGCTGTGGCTACAACTGTAGCTTGCCTCCACCAATGTGTGAATGTAAGAGTGAATGAATAGTGGAACTGTAAAGCGCTTTGAGGGTCTCAAAAGTGCTATAAAAATGCAATCCATTATTATTATTATCATTTAAACCAACTGTTAACTGCATATTTCTGTACATTTAAGTATTATTATTCATATTGCCGCATTCATTGACCTTGTTTATAGGTAATTTCATTGTTTAATCACATTAAAATGTTCCTAATTTAATGTTTAAAAGCACTTGAAAAAGGCAAAATCCCATGTAAAATTAGGGCAACAAACTGTATTGTCATTACTGAAAATAACCGTTTTTTCATGAGAAAGTTATTTTCTGTTATTTTACGGTATTATTTTGGCGCCCCAGCTGCCGGCATATTACTGTTTTTTTAGGATTTTTTTTTACAGTGTGATTACTGTACTGCTCAGGCTACTATGAAAAGAAAATTGACATTTACAGTTTAGTTAGGAGTATCACTCATCAACTTTTATTTTTCTCACTGGAAAATGTAGCAAATGCATCTTTAGTTAGCGAACAGATTCAGTGCCCAATTACAAAGAAACAGTTTGTGTATTTGATGATATTTATAAAGCTATTTCAAATTACCTGCCACTTTTAAAAAATGTTTCTCCATTTATGCTTGCTCCTCTTTAGTTGCTAGCTCGATGCTGAAGCATGCAAATTCAACTTTATGGACTTTGGCAGCACGAACACAGGACAGCAATGAGAAGGAAGAATGGATGTGTGCTGTCACGGCCATGTGCATACTTAACAGAGAAGAAAAATCATCTGACTAGATAGTATTTAGTATTACATTGCCCATCAGTTTGAATTACACATTAGCCAAAGGTGCAGGATCTTGATCGCTCTGGCCCATTTTAACCTTGTAAGTAAAAGGACCTTGCAATATTTCAGAAGTTTAAGCAGGTAAACTAAAGGCACATTTAACCTCTTAGCTGCTTACATAGTTTCATGATTAACCGAAGTCCAAAGAAATATTAAACATTTCTTGCATTCCACAAATAATTGAGACCAGTTCAAAAATAAATCTAAACTTAGTTTTTTATTTCTTTATAATAACGAATCTTAAAACCCACATTTGTGTTGTGCCTGAGCACTAAGTTTGAAACTTGCTGTTCTGATCTGCAATACAGCAGAAAGCAGTACTTTTACTCATGATACTTTAAGGAAATTCCTTCTAGAAGCAGGTCTTTTGCACTTGCAACATTTGGAACAGCTCTGGGCAGCTTCTGCAGGTTAACGCCAACCCGTAATCTGAACAAATTAGGAGAGGACCATAATTTTAATTTCAGGAATTACTTTAAAAGATGGATTTTTAGCTTTTTTCCCTTATATTTTTGATAAATTCACCTCAAAGTAAGGCTTTAAAGGCGTTTCTCTCCCCAGGATATTCTTCTACTACACAGAAGTATGGTTGTACAACAAAATGTGTCTTATTTGTGACTCAGTATGTTATAATCTGTTCACTGTGTGGCAGGCAAGTTAGGACCCAAACGCAGGACTTGGACAACATGAGTGAAAGCGAAAGGCAGCTTTATTACTGAACAAAACTCAGATTCAGTTGAAGCCAGGAACTAAATAGTCCCAAGAAACACACACACCGCTAAATAGATCACCCAACACCGAACAGGGGAAGCAAAACTGAACATAATACACAGAGACAGGAGACTATCAAAAAAACAAAAAAACAGGAAGTAACAAACACAGAGGCCAGTACTAAAACAAGAGGGATTGACACTATGACTGCAGATCAAGAGACATGTTGACCTGAAGGGGGAAAACAAACAGAACTAAGAGCAAGTCAACCTAAATGTCAAGTCAACCAACAATGAACCTAGAAATCAACATAGAATATTGAAAATAAACAGTATCATCCAGAACATAAAAACACTGGGTCAAATGACCCAGTACAATGACAAAGTCGAGTGCTACCATAATCATCATTGCTGGCTCATCTAGCGTCTAAAGCGCTACTAATGCTATGCTAATTTATATTATGAAAAGTGTGATACACGAAAAGTAACAAACACCCTTATTAGCAATGGCATTACAGAATTCTTCCACAGATTTGTTTTGAATAGTTTAAGTGTCATGCCATTTTCCTTTAATGCTTTTTCTTTACATACACTATTTTTGCTGACAATACATGGGCGCTTTTCCGTAGGATTTTTAATGCTGGTCTTTTTGTAAAGAGATTTTTACGCTGATGTAAAGATAATAGCAAAAGCTGAGAAAAGTGTACATAAGAGCATTTGTGGCCTGTAATGCATTCAGTTCAAGGGAATGCTTCTGGGTTTACATCCAAAATGTTGCTTTTATCACACACGTCTTGTCATAACCGAGTATTTTCTGTTTTAGCGTCTCCTGAAAAATAATTTTGCTTGATGTATAAATAGGCTTATGGTATGTGTGCGAGACAGTTTGTGTGAGTGTGCATTCAAAACCCCAGCGGTGCCAAGTCAGCACCGAAAAGCTCTGCTGTCCAGATAAACAAATCAACATGCAGCTGTGTCCAACTCTTTATTTATTCACACTACATGGATGTTTGCAGCATTTTTTGTCTACAGTATAATACACCAGACATAGAGGCAAGAAAAAAGCGACTGTGACAAGAAGCAGAGTGTAACAAAAACACTATAGTGCCCCCTGTATGATTCATGCAAACTGTCAAAGCAGCCCATGAATCATAAAAAATATATAATCATTGTCCTCCTGTTCCTGGATTACCTCATCATATTTGTGATTAAAAATGACAAAAAAAAAACTGTCCTGGCGGTGGGGATTTTGTGGAACTGACATACAGGAGAGCTAAGTGCACACCTTGTGATAAATAGAGCTTGAGGACAAACCACATTTCCTCAGCAGTAAGGGGGTGAATTGCTTCAATAAACTGTGGAAAGAAAAACCATCTCAGACTAATATTGACTTGGTCCTGGAGTGAAGCGGGTGTTATTGCTCCATTGATTTTTCTGCTGCTTTGGTCGCCACTGATCAAGTCCTAAGTACGGGTGAAAAGTGTCAAAGGCTTTGCCAGTCACCTGAAGCACCTGCACAGCAGCAAAACAAAACTCCAATCATCTAGTCGAGCAGCATCCATTACATATTCACATCTTCTAATGCCAGATGGGATGGAGAACCGGCTTTCATGTTGGCAAAAATCTGACTTTTTACACTTTTTTCAAGTTTGCAATTTAAAACTTTGACAGTCAGTGAGGAATCCATTTGTTTATACATGGACTTTTTGTCGTACTGCAATATTTATTACTGACAGGTCTTCTAGAAACGATGCAGCACAGGAACGCATTCACTCCTGCACCTCTTACCTTATTTGTGATCACCTTTTCCCCCAACTTACTCAACAAATAACAAGTAGCCTTCCCACCATATAGAATATATTTGACCTCGTTACTAAGCAAGGCATTCGCCTGTATTCAGGCAGCTGGTGCAATAAAGTAAAATGTCCCATGAAGATCATATTGTGCGGGCCTTGTGCACTCAGGAGATACTGCTGGGTAAAGTCTTTCACTGGATAAATATAGTTTGTTTAGAAAATACCGCACAGACTGCGGGATATTTATACTTCAAAAGGCTTGAGGGATATTACTGGATTTACAGAGGAGACAAATGATTTTCTGTGTCATTGTCTGTCTGTAAAGAGGTTGCAAATTTTGCCTCGAGAGGCAATTTCCTCTGTATAAAACTCCCCTCTCTTGTTTTATGAATTTTTGAAGAGAGTATTGTGCTGTTGGCTTTGTGCACAGGACTTGTGTTTACTTTAACTTTTACCTTTAACCTGCAGTTTATTAATCATTCATGTACATTTTTCCAAGTTGCAGCTTAGACCAGAGGATTGTCTTGTGTACACAGGGGAATGTAATAGTTAACAAGAAAAAACAACAAAACCAGGCTCTGACACTAGCAGTAGTGGAAGCAGCGATGATTACAAAACTAATGCATATAGGCACGAGTGTGAATGGTTATACTTTGAGGGTGGTTACTACTGGTGGAAAAATTCCTGCTACAAGAAGAACTTAAAAGTATAACAATAATGAGGAGCGCTTCAGTGCTGAGCATTTTCACAAAATTATTGGTGGAGTGCAGTTTTGTTGCTGATCCAGAACATATCAGCCCATGGGATGTTTTCAATGACCCTCATTTCTCCTTCGGCCTGTGCTGCATTTTTCGCCAGCAGAGTGTGCGTTTTTACTAGGAGACTCATTGTCATTTCCCCCCTGTGGAAGATATTTCCCATGCACGCCTCTGGCATGACAGTCAGTTAATCCTCCCAGGTCTCCTTTACCTCACCTTTGTTCAAACCCTCAGTGCCTTTATGCAGTGTGTGGTTTTATACAATGTGTGTCTTCCCACAGAAGACTTTTAAATTCCTGCTTATTTAATACTCTGAACATTCTAGTTTTATTTGTTTGTTTACTGTTTTTCTGTCAGTAAGCTAATTGCCTGCCGGCTGTAGTATTTACTGTGCCTCAGTTGTGTTTCAGTTGGTACTTCCATTAGTGGACATCATGCAATAGACCATATACTGTACTTACATATAGTGATGTATGGGACATTGAGTCTTTTCTTTTTCATCCATTCTGTTGGAGATTTGCTGGTGTGCTTGGCATTGTTGGCCTTCTGCATGACATAATTTGGGTTTATGGGTTTGCTTTAGTTGTTACAAAGATGACTTCACATTTTACTTTAGAATACTTTGGTTTAAAAAGGAGTTCACTGTCAATAGGGTAAAATGTCCAGGTCCTGTGGTTGCAAAACAAGACAAAAAGTTAGTTAGTAGAAAGTTAGTATGATGTGTTTGTGTTGATATGCTTTGTTTCGTTTTCCCCAAACATGGCACCAAACATGTCCATCCAAAGGACATTGTTTCAGAGGTCCTGTGGTTTGTAGGCCACGCTATGTTCTTTTTATTCACCATCTTCATCCAGTTTTGTATAGTCTAATGATTTACACATTTATGCATTTGCCAAACAAATAAAATATCTCTGGTTTGATTCTGTGGCGAGACACAAATACAGGTGTCTGGTGTAAAAACCTGCTAAATTAAAATTGGCACTACCTGCTTTGGCAACCCCTTATGAATAAGGGCATAGCTGAAAGCAGCTTACAGGGAATCCTGGATATTATATGATCTCTTTATTCTCCTGACCTTCTTCAGGGTTATAACTAAGAGCAAATTACAGCCTTCATCCAAGGCATAAAATATAAAGACATGGTTTTATAGAACTCGAGAGATTTGGTCCTGTTCTATCAAAATCTGTGAATAGTGAAGCTGTAAAGAAAATATGGACGTGTAGCTCATGTATGCACAGAGTTGCTCATTAAATAATCTCGTTTGGGAAAGTGTTCTTACAGCCTGATAATTTGAAACACATCTGCCCTCGGGCTTCACACTCTAGTTTTCTAGAAAATGCTGACACAGCTAACCTGAGTCTCTCATATCTCACTTTCGTCAGTCTTCAAAAAGGTCAGTCTATTCCTGCCCTCTCCTCTCCTTCAAACGCATCGTTCACTCCCCTCCCTTCCCCCAAATTCATTAGTCTAATGAGTTCAGCTACCGTCCTCTCAGCCAATGTCAGCCGACAGTCACACTTATCAGCCCCGCAGCCTTATCCAAACAGCCACTCCTTCAAAATGTGATCCGCATCTCTGACCAGATCGATACTCCAAAGAACAAATCCTCATTATCACTTTCAAAGTTAAAGAGATTAAAAAAAAGTAGAGGGCCTGTTAGTCTAGGTACAAAATGTTGATGCTTGATTTGAAATCAAACAATTTACTCACTGCCTTGTTTTAAAAATAGACATTTTCTACTAAACTCATAAACCCATCTTTAACTTTCCACTGCATCAAGTGACATCAGGCTTTAATTCTTTTTGCTGGTCCTTGCTATGCTTTCAAGGACTTTGGTGGTTGGATTTCAGCAGACAGCACAGTTTGGTTATGATCCGTCTGGGGAGGAGAGAGAGCTGATTGTGGGTCGCATCTATTGGGATTCTGTGCTCACAGATAAGATAGCCCTCGGAGACATGCTGCCTGCAAGCGTATCGACTTCTATTTCCAAATCCAGTCGATCATATCTGGGTCAGAATATTTGGCTAATTAGAGGGTAAGATCGTTTTTTGCGTAATTCCACAACAGGGGGACGTGCCACAATAAGCATATTTTTCAAAGACAATAAGACTGTGACTGCAAATCCCTGACGGGCTTTTATGGCGCCATTTATAACGACGTATCGCCTGCTCATCAGCACTATAATTTCCTGCAGAAATTGCGTTTAGGCACTTGGTATTCAATAGAGGATGTTTATCAGATTATATGAGCCTGTGCAGTCTAATTTGCATGTTTCTGAGGGGCTCACGTCATGACTTCAGTGCTCGCATTTGAAAGCAGGAAGAAACAGGCGAAGATTCGATTTTGAGCATCTCATTCAAAAACGCCCGAGTTCAAGATGTTTAATTTCTGCACCCCACCAGATAAGTCCCTCCTTTGCAAGTAAGATTTACACACATCCCACAAAAAGACATCCTGATAGTGCTGATAGAGCTAGAGTACAGCTCATCTGTATTCTGTAAAAGAAAACAGTAGAAGCAAGCTTCAGGGCTTTTGGTCTACTTTAACAGAACATGTTGTTATATAATAAATATGAAGTCATAAAAGTGATACTTATTAAAAAGTCCAGCCTAAGTTATGTTATTCAGTATTACTTGAACTTCCTGCACTCTGTATCCCGATTGCAAAAAAGAGGTCATGTGCCAGAACCATATCCCAGCATGCAGCTGACAGTGACACAACCAATAAAATGCAACTGTTCTTTTCGGCGCCTCTGTACAGTGTTTAACCCCTCTCTTTGTTTTATTTTTGATTGATTCTTGCTGTTTGTTTACATTTTACCCCTCAGACAGACCGCCATCTCTTGATTTGATAAAGAGAAAACTAGGGATATGACGTTAGGACAACCTTGCCTTAAGGGTTGCCATCTGCTCTTGAAGATGAAGTCAATCACCTCTTGGAGCACCCCGAGGATCCCAGATGGCTGTTGCTAGGCACTTTAAGTTAAAGCAAAGCACTCTGAGATAGACAAACATCATGACAAGCTTTACAAAAAAAAGAGCCCTATTGGTATTTTCTGTGTTAGCAAGATGCAATTAGATGCACTCCAAATTCACACTAAGCTGAATCATCATTAGTGTAAAATCTTTGAAATTGGGTGATACAAAAATATGTGAGCCTGAGCTTTCTACTTAATAAACGCACACACAGAAATGGGAGGGAAAAGAAGTAGAGAGAAATATCAAAGAGAACTACTGAGTTCGGAGTTAGTCAGATGGCAAACATAAACACACAAGAACACTCCCACTCTCTGACACTAAAGTTGCTACAAATATTTCTGAGTTATCCCTTTTTCCATATAAATGTGAACACAGCCAGCACAACATCACTCACTTGTTTGTGCACTACCCTGTGAAGCCTAAGGTTAAGTATATCGGCCCTCACCATCTTGGTTTTTGTAGCCACAAGTGAACATAATTACAGAAGAGTGAAGCATGCTAAGATATCCTTTCATGCTTGGCAAGTGAGTTGCATTAATAGACCATAAGGCGCTGTGGGTGGACAGGAAAGTCAAAAGTACAGTGTAGGTAAAATAGTTTTGTCTCTTTTCGGGTAGAATTAACTGTATAGACACCTATGCACTTTGTAACATCATTGCATGAAAAATACCCCAAAAGGCATCAACACTATAAACACAGTCAAAATGCCTATATTAGTGACTTGGTAAACCGAGGAGATGCCAAGCACGCAGCTACTGAATATAGCAGCCTGTGTTGACACTCATGTGCCACTCAAAAGGGCCACCACACTCTTAATAATGTATAACATTAAGCATGGTCGTTAAATATAGGTAAGTTGTAGAAAAGTGCTAACCTGTTCTCAAGAATAGGGAAATTATGTGGTAACTGGCTAGACTGTAACCATACTTATTTCATTTTAACACTGAAAATTTAGATTAAAATATTGAATTTTCAGTGTTAATTAAAAAAAAATTAACAATGAAATCTAGTTTATGAAGAAACCCTCAGAAATTCTCAACACAGTGTCACAACAAAGTGTGTAATAGATTCACATGTGGTCCTCTAGTGGACCAGCTGGTCTTTTAGGAGAACATTTCGTCAGGTTAAAACAAACAAAAATCAGCCCCAAATGTGAAAATGTAAACTTTTTATGCAGACTTAATTGTTTTTTGTGTCTTGAAAAAACATTAAATGGTCTCACTAGCCTTTTGAAATGTTTAGTGGCACTACTCTTTGGTAAGAATTTCTTCATGCAACCTGTCTTCTAGCAACGCTACACGTCACAAAGTGCTGTATTTATAGACTGCGGACTGATAGATGACACCAATAATCCTGGTCACATACTCCGACCTGTCCGTGACTTCCCAGCTCTCATTGTTCCCAGAAGATGATGGCCAAGGATGAAAGAAATTCATTCATACAGTACACTGAAGACATAAAATAAATAAAGAAAAATCTGACTCATTTGCTGCTTGATCGTCTCTTCACCCTTGCATCCATAGACAATGACATCTTCCAAATGAATACGCTGAGAATGGAACAGATGCTGCCCTCTTGTTTAGCTCAATTACTGCTGTGTGATGAATGGAAAAACCTTGAGTGAAAACCTTTCTATTACTCTGCTGAAATGTGAAAATAAGGTATATGTGAAATGAGAATGATTTGGTCAAGGCGTTGTATTGAGTGCTGTGAAGGACATATCAAGGATACTTTTTCATCTCACTGGCATTGTTTTTGTTGGAGTAGTGCAAGACAGGGAACAGGATGAATATTTAATCAGTTACCTTTTTGGCTACACCATCTTTTTTTTTTTTTTTTTGCAAAGTTGCAATTTGGGATTATATTTCTACAAGCGCAGCAGAATGAAAGTTGAGCAGGTTCTATGGATTTTATTCAGCAGTGTTTGTCACTTTTTTGCAAAACAGCACTAGTCAGAGGACAGAGTATAAAGGTTAAAATTCCTTTTTTTTTCTTACGCTTGTGCACTTCTCTATGGCAGGATGTTTCAAGTGACTGACAGTGTTGGGAAGGTTACTTTTAAAATGTATTCCATTACAGAATACAGAATACATGTCCCAAAATGTATTCTGTAACGTATTCCGTTACGTTACTCAATGAGAGTAACGTATTCTGAATACTTTGGATTACTTAATATATTATCATGCTGTTAATAACAACTACATGAATGTACTATTGCTGTGATTTATTACTGTTACTGAAGGTCCGCGGCTCCGAACCGTAGTAAAGGGACCTCTGGCTAATATGGTGGGTTCTGTGTCGGGCTCGTAGCCGAAAACTAGCTTTACTTTGTTGTCTGAGTCAACTTTGCTAGCGAGAGACAGAGAGAGGCGTTGAAAGGCTGCTCCAATGGGACTTATTGTTTCAGAGGAAAACACGAACACAGTGTACAGTCGAGTCTTAATAGCTTACTTACAACTGGGCTCGTCAGGCACTCTTCTTGACTGCAGTGCTAATTATTATATTTACATGCTTCCAGCTCCCGTTTTTTCCTTTTCCTCATACTTTTCCTTTTTCTCCCTCCCTCGCTCACAGACACATAACGTGTATGACAGTCCATTCTCCCTGCAGCACGGACTACACTGCCTATGATGCTACATTCTTTAGAGCTATACCTGTAGCATTCTGCCTATTAGCTTAGCACAACAACAACTCTCACCCAGGAAACACGCGAGAGCGTCACCCTGTAACCATGGCAACCGTAATGCTGCCGCCTGGGACAACAGAACATAGCTGTCAAACAAAACCCAAACAGTCCTGACCCGCCACAATATGAAACAGGGAAGTACCGCCGTGTAATCCATTTATTTCAACAAAGTAACTGTATTCTAAATACCACCTTTTTAAACGGTAACTAACGGAATACAGTTACTCATATTTTGTATTTTAAATACGTAACGGCGGTACATGTATTCCGTTACTCCCCAACACTGGTGACTGAAGAAAATAAAGAATGGTGATGAGATGGGGTTAAGTGTGGAAAATCAAATCAAAACCCTCAGATTCTCTTTTGCCCTCCAACCCAGTGTATGTCACAAAAGCGAACTGAGCATGTATGGCTTCTGTACAGTATGTTGCCCGAGTACATAAAGGCGACTGTTATTCCGCCGATATTGCACTCTCTGACCCGTGAAGCATAGCTTGGTTTAGCTCTGTGGTAGTTCTGCAACATATATCCTTTCATCCATAAACAGGGAGCGAAATGTCTTTTATTTTCTGGCCTAGCAGACAGATGGTGGGTTTCTTCTGTGAAGCATAATCTCTCAGCAAAGCTGAGATAAAACAGGTTTAATACTGTAAAATCCAGAGGTTTTATCCCTGCTCTGGTGATACCACACATATGGCTCAAAGGAAGGGGGAGGGGGGAAACAACAGCTGACCAGACATCATGTGACATTTGAGGCTTCTTCCATGCAGTTATTATTATTGTTATTACTCTTTCTCTAAAAAATAATTACATTTTCAGTAGTACGATACACGGGAAAAGGTTTAACAGATTTTAATGAACAAACCTAGAAATCAACAACTTAGAATTTAGTAATACTTTACTAAATTTTCTTTGTTCCTTAGTTCCATGCTTTCCTTTTCTACAGAGCCTGTTTCCAGTTTCTTTGAGGCTTCTGCATAGCAGTGTTTCCAGTGTGACAATGCGTCAGGCAGGTTTTTCCGGAGGGTGAACTGGCAAGCTTTCTAAGAGGTTTTCTGCGATGAAGGAGAGACACAGAAAGTAAGTACTGAAGAGAGTTTCTTCTTAAACAAACAGAAAATCCACAAAAGAAAGTGAGTGCCCTGGGTATTACTACCATAGTGGCAATCAATGGAGTAGAGAGCCATGGTTAAATACTGCTGGTAAGTAGGAAAGAAGAAAAGTCAACACTTCCATAGACAAGGTAGGTTTTCCCTTTCGTTTGGGATTATTGTTATTGTGATTTGGTGCTTTAATAAGAAAAAAAACCTGAAGTTATGATAAAAAAAAGGCTTGGTGCATCAGGGGAAGCCCCCAGGAAAGTTTTAAGCTCAATCATAAAAGTGGAGCTAGTATAACTTGTATCCTTGTGTTTTAGCCCAGCCTGAAAATGGAAGCAAAAAGTGAATGTCATTTGATTCTATTCTTGAAATTTGATTAATTTAGTGCACTGAAAAAACAACCAAACAACCAAAAAAAACAGTACATTATTACGAGATTACTACAATTTCCTATTATTGTGTAATTAAGGCAACATGCTGTGGCATAGCCACAAAAGCCAGAAATCATGTCAGCAAATTGGCATGGAGAAAAATCATGTGGGCCTACCTCCAAGATCCTGAGGTAGAGAATTACTTTTTGCCTAATTTGGCAGCTATTTTGATAATATTAAGACAGGACACACCTGCAGCCGCTAACATCACATCATAGGTGGTTGTAGCTCAGGTGGCAGAGCAGGTCAGCCACTAATCAGGTCGGTGGTTCGATCCCAGGCTACATACTAGCTGCATGCCAAATATCCTTGGGCAAGATAATAGCCAAATGTAGCTTGCGTGTGTGTGTATGAATGGGTGAATGACTGAATGTAGTGAATGACTGAATGTAGTGTAAAGCGCTTTGGGGTCCTTGGGGACTAAGTAAAAGTAAGACTGCTATACAAAGACTGCTATACAAATGCAGGCCATTTACCATCACGCATGTGCACTACCACAGACAGCTGGCAGACACAATTGCAGCAGCGCCAAGTACATGCAAATGCTCAAGCAACAAAAGCAGGAAGGAAAACCAATTAATGGATCCCCACATACAACAGCATAAGCTGGTGCAGACACAAAGTAAATATAGTCAGACATTTGCACAGAAACATGGACGATAAACTAAAGATGGAAACGTAGAGTCTGTGATAACTCCACTATCTGTTTGCATGTGTTCTTCTTTCCTGTGAAGGAATCAAAAGGGGAACTGTCTACACTCTAAAAGGATAGCAAGAAACTGAAATTCATTCAAACTGAGAGATATAGAGCAAGCATGTGCATGTCATAGTTGTCAATTACTCCGAAGCATGTTTTACAAGTGATGAATTATATAAAGGAGGTTCCAAAATTGAAAAAGAAGTAGACATTTACAGATCTTTCATGGAAATGGATTTCCCCCGAGGACAAATGACATGATCTTTAATGTGAATCATTGTATCGTGACTTGTCCTACCTGCCTCGCCTTTCAGTGGGTTACTGTACAATATGCTACATTTAACTTTACATCTTTGTCATACTTTGTGCCCACTCCTTACAGAATATTTGACAGCCTGACATGCGAATGTCAGGCTGCTGCACCGAAAACCAGCTTTAAAAAGAAAACCAGCAAATAATTTCACTTAATGCTTTTCTCAGGTTTGATGAGTCGATGTGTGGATCTTCCCAGTTTTCCTTGGCTTTCACAGTAATTTAGACAATCCGTAACTGCTATCCTCAATGTACTGTTGAGTGAAAGGATGCTGCGAAGTTGACGGGGAACAGGCAGATGGACCTGACAGTGAATCAGACTTGGTGGCGGCATGGATGGTGGATAGGGGCGAGGGGTGGGGGGGACCTCACAGAGAGGGACGGAGAGTGAAGAGAAGCAAGATCCGCGAAATGGGAAAAAAGGGCGAGAAGATATGTGGGTGTCAAGCTTGGTGACATGAGACAGACTGATTCACATAGGAAAGGGCATGTTAAATGAAAGTGGGGCCTGTGACAGCACCACGGGCACGGATTGCACTCTTATCAAGCGCAGCTGCATCCATTTCCCCTCAGAGGTGACACTCGCACACACGCAGACACACACGAGCATCCATGTAAGAAACCAGTGCCACATCCTCTCATTGCTCCTTTTAAAACTTGTTAGCTTGTTGCCAAAGATTTTGTTCCCCGTAAAAGTTGTCTCCAGCCGAGGTGCTGAAATGGGTTGCTACTGTATTGTGACATGACTTTGTACTTGGGTGTTTGCAGCTGAGCCCGGTGCTCACAAACAGCTCTGCAGTCAACCTTACAGTGGTATAACACACCCATGCTGTTGTTTTGTGCCACATCCAGATGAATCACCTGAACTGAAACTGATTTATTGCTTAGCTGTTATCACAGCACTGCTTGGACTTCTAGTAAGAATAGAGTTGCTATTCAAAATACAGCTATGCAGCCAATGCGGCTGGAAAGGATGGAATATTAAAGTCAAAAAGGGCATATGTATTTATATCCATCCGTTATCTTCGGCTGGGATACTGGAGCCTATCCCAGCTGCCATAGGGCAAGAGGCAGGGTACACCCTTGGCAGGTTACCAGTCTGCCTCAGTGCTAACACAGAGAGACAGTCAACCATTCACACTCACATTCACCAAACAGAATCACTAAATAACCAAACCCTACTAACTGCATGTCTTTGGACTGTGAGATGAAGCCAGAGTTCCTAGAGAGAAGTCAAGAAAACATGCAGACTACATCCAAAGTCCACACATCAAGACCGCAGCCTGATGGCAGATCCAATCCCAGAGCCTTCTTGCTGTGAGGCAACAGTGCTAACCACTCTGCTGAGAACAGGACAACCACAAGTCTTTTTACAGCTCATGTTACCAGATATTCTGTTCCTCACTTCATTCATATGCAAATAGGCACTTTCTAAACTTTTGCCTACAGTCCATCTTTCTGACCTTCAACTATAGCCGCAGGCAGAGATAAGCATGAATACACACCAGAGAAAGACTCAAGGCCAACAACAGAGTGCAATCTTGCCCCATTACAGAGCTTTCCAATATCAAAAGCGGAGACCTGCAAATATCCCTGTGAGTTAACCAACCACCTCATGGAGCTCCTGTAAAGTCAAGGGCAACATAGAAAGATGGGGAAAAAAAGAAATAATAAATAAATATTAGATTCCCCTCTCATTTCTTGCGTTGGAAACATAATTTATTAAATTAAACATGTACCAGCTGGCAAATTATGCACCAATTACACTGTAAATCACAGATGACTCTGCAGCATGACAGTGACTGCACACCGCTGTTAAAAACTCTTCCCCGATTGCTGCTCCCCAGGAGTGAGGGAGTACCCTTTCGCACAGCTTCTGACTTGATTTAAACTTGAAACACACACGCTTCCATCTGCAAAGCCCGACTGCATGCAATAGTACCCCAGAGCCCAGGCGTCCCTGTTCCCAAGTCTATGCTTTACACTGCTTGGCTGAGTTTTATTAATGCAACCCTACCACATTATCCATCATTTCTCTCTGGGAAAGTTGTGACAGTTAATTAGATGCCACATTTGCTAGAACTATATTAAGGATTCAATGCTAAAGAAATAGCAGCGATGGTGACCTATGAAGGCAGCAAAATATGTACGTGTTTGTAGGGAAAATGAGAGACAACGTGACTAAACGCTTTAAACTCTTAAAGCTAAGGGGGGAGGAACATCAGATAGGCACTATATATCACTATGTCTGTCTGTAGCCAGGCTCACTGAGGTCAGACACTGATATATGATTCACTGTTCCAGCTTTAGATCTGTGTATGGCAGCGAAAAACCGTAATCCTGTGCAGTTACACACCAGTACAGCAGCCCACATTAAAAGGGATATCATAGTTTGTTGCCTGAGGTTAACACAAAGCTTTAGAGGGTAAAAATAATTAGCATTGATGTGTGCTTTTATTATTATGCCTTCAGTTCATTGTGATGTTTTTAATATAATGGATGCAACCTTCTTTTGTACTGTTCGTGAAAAAACTCTGAAAGCGGATCCGGTGATAGAAGAGCCCTGTATGCACTACAGACATGCCGTCTTCAGGGAATGAAGCCCAGGAGGAGACCTGCTTCTCATGTTTGATAGATGAAGTGCTAAATGTGTCATCCATCACAGATCCTCTCTGCTTATAAGATCCCTTTTTGATGGGATAATATAAAAATATGGTGCATGTTCAACAAGGAGTACTACTGTTTGGCAATGGAAATATATTACCATGAGACTAAATAGTCATCTTTTGCCAAGGTAAGCATAAAAACCCCCCTTATCAGAGATAACTCTTGAGAGCATGATTGATGGATCTAAGTGTAGCCTACATAGGCTGGTTTATGATGACAGAATAACAGGTTGTATAGATTCTGAGCAATATTCTCTGATCTAAAAACCTCAAGCCACACCACCAGAACGAACAAGAAATGCCAAAACAAGTTAAATCTAAGCCTTTATTTTGTGCTAATTGAATGAATGGAAACATTTATTGTCTTTGTCAATGGCACAAAAAAGTGAAAAGCTTGCATCGGCCTGAAGGTAATCATGCCACATGTCAAACAGACAAACTAAAACTCCTTTTTTAATGATATTTGCTAATACATGTCAAATACTATTAGAAGCAGGAAATGACGTATATAATTACAAAAAAACACCCACTTACCTTTGAGATCTTATACAGACGTACCGTCTCAGTGTTTGCAGACTGTAGAGTACAAATACAGCCTTCAACTGTTTGCTACTGAGAAACAGAAGAGATCAATAAAGTTGCTCCACTAAAACTTAATTACAAGTTCATTCCTTAAAGCATGAGTGTAATTTCTATCTCCATTAATGCCTTTGCAAAATCTAAATCCGGCAAGGTTTGTTATTCTTCCCAGAAGACATTAACTCTCACTGGTGTCAGCCAGAATAAAATTTCTTACTGAACAGCGCACCTATTATATTTCTTACTTTGATAAAATGTACATGCTCTAATGCACTGTATAATATTTTACATTAAGTATTTTTTGTAAAATACCCCAACTGTGGATGTAAATGCCCTCACAAGGTCTCACAAGATCTCAAAAAACCACTTGAAATACAACAGGATGATTTTCAAGGCTACAATTTCATCAGAATGTACATTTGTTATAAAGGCATGAAGACCGAAGGTCCTTTATGTTCTGTCTTCACAATCCAGAGGTCCCTGAGCCATGTGAAGTAATTATTGGTTGAGAATGACCTCCTTTTAGTTGAGTTTGACACAGGGCATAACAGTGTGCCTCTAAAGAACACTTATTTCAGCAGACTGATTTGATTTGCATGCAACTTTAATCAACGCTGCAATTCTAATGCCTCAAATGAACCCTGATACAGAAAGAAGGCTGCCTCAGAATCCCACTCCTGTTGATTTCTGCAGGGCTCTTGTCAGAATGTGAATTCAGGGGCTCAGTCGGCCCTGTGCTTGTGAGTACAGACATGTATGCAGGCACGCGCACGCGCACACACACACACACACACACACACACACACACACACATATACACATAAAGTGCTTGAGTCATGGCCTGTGATTTAGCTGCTTCCTATGAAATGCAGTGATGTGAGATGCATCTTTATGAGCAAACATGAATAATTGGGATATAAACAGTGCCCTGACATTTTAAAACCCAGTTGAACCTCAAATTTCTCTAAAGTTATAGATACTTCATATCGGAATCAGAATCACATTTATTGGCCAAGTATATGCGCAACCACATACAAGGAATTTGGTTGTTGATGGTGTCTCTCAAGCACAACAATGTAAAACACAACAATATGTAAACGACACAGTATACACACACATATATATATGTGTGTGGAGATATCATCTGAATTTCAGGAGCGGGACCACTCCTCCTTCACGCCCCTCTGGCCTCAGCCTATAAAAGCCCCCCTTCTCCAATATCCGCTGTTCTCATTTTCATGCCCCCCCCCCTTTTTTTTCTATCTTCTCTTCTCCTGTCCTCTCTTCCTTTCCTCCCTTTATTTCTCGTAGTACAGGGGGTTCTGCCTGGCCCAAGAGCCGTTGCCAGTCCCCTTCAAGGCCTTCCCCAAACTGCAGCACTAATCACACTTCGTCATCCCTCATTGCTCATCGTTACCAAGGGAGTGGTCGCTGCTAGTGAAATATATATATATATATATACATCATGATCTATTCTGATGTCGGTCTCCCTCTTCAGGTCCTAGGAGTTGAGGTGAGTTGAGTTGAGCAGTGTTGAGGGATGTTTCCTGAAGTCCACTGTCATCTCTGCAGTCTTAAGCATGTTCAGCTGCAGGTTATGCTGACTGCACCAGAGTACCAGCCGCTCAACTTCCTGCTGGTATGCAGACTCATCACCATCCTGAATGAGGCCAATGACGGTGGTGTGATCTGCAAACTTCAGGAGTTTAACAGCTGAGTTCTTGGAGGTGCAGTCATTGGTGTAGAGGGAGAGTAATAGTGGTGAGAGGACACATCCTTGAGGGGCACCAAAACTGAGGGTATTAAAAGCCGAACTAAAGTCCACAAACAGGACCCTGGGTGGTCGAGATGTTGCAGGATGTAATGCAGTCCCATGTTCACTGCATCATCCACTGACCTGTTTGCCCGGTAGGTAAACTGCAGGGGGTCCAACTGGTGGCCTGTAATGTCCTTCAGATGGGCTAACAGCAGGCGTTCAAAGGATTTCATGACCACAGACTTCAAGGCGACTGGTCTATAATCATTCAGTCCTATAAAGGTGGGTTTCTTGGGGACCGGGATAATGGTGGAGCATTTGAAGCAGGAAGGAACTTCACACAGCTTCAGAGATCTATTGAAGATGCGGGTATAGATAGGAGCCAGCTGTTTAGCACATGTTTTGAGACAGGTGGGTGAAACACTGCCTGGTCCCGGGGCTTCTGTTTCTGAAACAGTCGGCTCTCATGCTGAATGTATATTCTGAGTTCCAGGCTGGAGGATAGGGGGGTGAGAGGGTTGGGTTAGGGGTGTGAGTCTATCCATCTCAAACCTGCAGGCCCTTCCACACTGATGCAGGGTCGTTGGCTGAGAGCCGTTCTTTCAGCTTCTCTATAGAGCAGCTTTAGAAATGCACATGCAAACATAGCTGGTTTGAATATTTATACCCATTTGGATTCCCATGCGAGTCATATAGCTCACCAGAGACACCAAAAAACTCCAGTGTCCTAACTTCCTTTCCGCCAAAACTATTACCAAATTCAAATAGTGTGCTAAAGGTGTTGATCTTTTAGATTTCCTTTTTTTTTCAAAGCAGCTCTTCTGCCTCCTTCAGAGTGAATTAATATGTGCACTAAAGGGGGAGAACAGAAGGGGGGAAACACCTTGCTTCATTACAGAAGTCTTCTCAAACATCACAGTGAGGGATTTTTTCATATATTTAAGCTGAGCAGATGCTCTTCCTAATTCCTGTACTTTCTGTTGTCTGGGTGAGTCTCGTCCTTACTTTCGCAGCAAGAAAAGAAGAACATGAAGTTGGTGAAGCATGGGGGAAAAGAAGTTTAAAAAGATATATATATCATCATCTCCTTCTTTCTGCTTTCAGTTTTTATTCATTTGTCCTTATTAAAATCAGTTCAGGTTTATGAGCTACTCAAAGGCACTCTGAAATGCAAATATATAGTGACTCAGCTTTAATTAACATGAATATTATTCACAGGTTGTCAAGATTCATTCAGGTGACCTGATATGCTAATATATTTTGGCTATGAAGTGATTCACACTGGACATGCAGTTCTTTTTTCTACATAGACTCTCAACAGATTTCCCAGTGTAAAGAAAAGATGTATTAATTACTGTATTATATCATAGCTTAACAGCAACCATCAATTAAAGTTAAGAACTCTTTGAATTTGAGCACTGTTATTTATCTACATTACAACATCTGCTGCATTTGTATTTGACTAATGAATGATTTTAAAACCTGGGTCGAACTGATATTCTTGCACCAGCTGAGCTTTTTTTTCCCGAAAGTACACAGACTTAGGTGTAACCTGTGTGTGTTATAAGCAGTGTTGTGGATGTGAGCAGCCCTGGTGTGCGAGAAGCAATGTTAGCAGCCTACTGTGATCAACCATAAAGCATCTGGATATTCCAATTTCAGTGTTAAGTTGTGCACCATGTTCACTTCCCTCTGAGAAAGGACATAAAGGTTATTGTCATGGAGCACTATGATGCTTGCTCTCTCTGACTCCCCCTCATCACTGCAGAGTTGGTCCAAACAGTAAAGGTTACCAGCTAACGAGCTAGGCGAGAGCAAAGACAGCAGCATATTGAACTTTACAAGAACTGAAAAGTTAAATGTGAAGTCTGTGTGTGAGAATCCTACAGCAAAGTACTTGAAAAGACCTAAGCAGGTAAAGATTTAACTAAGTTCATAATATTACATTATTATTTTAAAAAAATGTCTGGAAAAGCTTTATTGTGAAAAAAATAAATTTGCTTTAAATAATTTCTAAAATTTTCTAAGATTTTTACCAGGAGTGGCTAACCTCTGACAGGGTTGGCTGCCCATCACCTCTGGTCCACTGGGACTCTCACCCCTTGGTCGTGGGCACCACATCTGGGGCCTCCCTCCTTCTCCTGTTGAGATGAAAACGCAGATGTCGTCGAGATGTGTAGCCTCAGGTCTTCGGTACTCTTGGGGGGCTGCGGATTCCCTGGTTCTCCTGGATCCATCCCTAACTGGCTCCTGGGTTGCGTTATTGTGACTTTCCACCCTCATTTTCAAGTACTTTTTAGGACAAAGATACATATACAGAGACGCTCTCTCTCTATCTCTCTCACACACACACACACACACTGCAAGAAGACTGTTGATTTATGTACCTGTGCATTTTCATATTTTCGTGTCCCAGGTGCTGTATGTTTGGGTTTTTTTTCTTACAGGTGCAGCAGTTGGCGATACATTGTGCATTTCTATTTGTACTCTATCCTTTTATTATATTTCCCTCTATTTCCTTCCTCCTTCCCTTTTTTTCACTGCCTGTCCTGACTTAGACATTGTCATACTGTATACGACATATAATGTAATAACTGAAATAACACAAATAGAAAAGAATAAATAAAACAGATACAAGAAACACCTGAACAAGAGGAGCATATAGAGAGTTTATCTTGGAAAAGCAAAATGTGTTTGACACAACAGCTCATTCAGATCATGATTCTGATTGCAAAATCTACCAGACAGGACAGGATAAAAAAAAAAAAAATTACTTTTTTTCTCCATCCATCCATCCATTCGCTTCCGCTTCTCCTTTTTCAGGGTCGCGGGGGGCGCTGGAGCCTATCCCAGCTGTCATAGGGCGAGAGGCGGGGTACACCCTGGACAGGTCGCCAGTCTGTCGCAGGGCCAACACACAGAGACAGACAACCATTCGCGCTTACATTCACTCGCACATTCACACCTAGTGGCAATTTGGATTTTCCAATTAACCTATCCCCACAAGCTGCATGTCTTTGGACGGTGGGAGGAAGCCAGAGTACCTGGAGGGAACCCACGCAAACACGGGGAGAACATGCAAACTCCACACAGAAAGACCCCGGCCTGATGTGGGAATTGAACTCAGGACCTTCTTGCTGTGCGGCAACAGTGCTAACCACCGTGCCGCCTACTTTTTTTTTTTTTTTACTTTTTTTCTCCTGTGTGAAATTTTCAACTTCATTTGAATATATCACAATGCCATATCAAATTGTAGTGTCTTGATCCCAGTGTGGTCCCAGTTTTATAACTTTGATTTCTTGTGTAATATTAGGTGTTCTTAATTTTGTATTATGAGTCTTTGTTGTTATATTTTAACTCTAGCTGCTTTTTACACTGTGGAGTTTAATAGCCCCCTCTTAGTTTCCTCTTCTGTTAAGTTTTCGGGTCCGTGTTTCATTGGGATTGTTATTTATTTTCCGTTTTACTTTGGTAGTGCTTTGGCCCTTGTGTTTTGTGTTTAGTTTTCATTCCCTCTTGGCTCATTGCCATTGACAAAGGGTCTATTAACTTACCTTTTTTGTTTATTCCTTTTTGTAGTCTCTTGGCACCTTAAGATCCTGTGATCTGTTTATGGACTGATTATTTTGCTCTTGTTCCTTACAAGAGCTGTAAGTAGTTTGTCTGCCCCTGATGTCTCTATTGAATTTTTTGAATGATTTTCACAAATCACATACAATTACATCACCTTAGTTAGCAAACACGCAAATAAAATGAGTAGGAAAATTTTCACTTCTCTTCTGGCTCCTCCAGTATAATCAACCTGCCCGGATCTGCATGAGAGAGTACTCTGAAGGCCAGTGTTTCTGGTGAGCATAGGTGTGTTTTTACACAGAAGATTTAGTGGTTGTATAATCCATAATTACGTTTCGAAAGTAAAAAGGTACCATTACAGAAGAAAAAAACAGACTTTTAGAGGCATTGTTGTGTGTGTGTGTGTGTGTGTGTGTGTGTGTGTATAACAATAGATCAGGCTTGCGTTCTCATGTTTTAGATAAATACTGAATTGGACTTATCCCTTGCATACCAAATTTTAAGATAAGGTAATAACCTCTGAGTCAGCTGTGGGCTACAAGCCTGATGTTTGTTGGCTGTGGACCACAAGCTAATAATTTCTGGATGTGAATTCACATGCTGACTTAAAAGGTCAACGAAAATACAGAAAGAATGCATTATTCACTCACCTTTTCCTTAGTGGGAAATCAGATCTGATCACAGCTGCCAGTGGGTTGAAACTTGGATGAGCCACATTGTAAACACATCATGCAAACAGTTAAAAAAAAAAAAAAGACTGCATAAGTTTTCCTAAATGACCTACATGCCTGTCATCTACACAGAACTACAGATGTCTGAATTTGTGGAAAGCCTCGTGGGGATTTCTCTAGCAAAGAAACAGGGATGCGTTATCTTACAAATATGAAATAAACATTAACACACTGCATTTGACAAAACACACACAGACTAAGAGACAGAAAAACAAAGAGACATCTATTTGCCTCACAATTGGGGCGAAACCTATAAGTGTGTCTCTGCCCTCACAGAAACGTTCAGTCTCTTAACATGCCTTTCATGCTTGTCATCGAATTGGAGAATGGTGTTACCATGACAACAGTGTCTGAGGCACAGCCTCTGGTGACAGCCTGTAGTGGGTCCTAACACACAAAGACACACACACACTCACAGAAAGCCGGAGTATGAGCAGGAGAAATATCTGCACATCAAAGGGAGCACACTGACCTGCCTACTGCTGTTTTTAAGCACCAATAAATTTCCCGCTGATCTCTTTCTACAGGTGGGCGAGAAGGGAGCGACTTCAAATGCCTTCTGAAAGCAACAAAAGGTGAAACCATGTGAGGCCCAACAATAACGTCATTTTCTTCCAGCAGAAACACACAATAGAGCTTAATAATGGCATTCCTGAATGGGCCTAAAAGGTCCAAAGTGATACTTTTCTTTTCCAATTTAAGTACTTTGAAATGTCCTTTTACATTTTTTTCTATCTAACTGATTAATTTTTTAAAATCCACAGCATTTACATACATGTCAAAACCCAATTCCTCTGATGCCCTGTTTGTTATAAAGTGGCATAGCACTAAATAGTGTGTGCAATTTAAATGACAAGGACTCCATTCAGTTGTGAAAATGAATAATCAATTGTGGAATAAAATATACACTCTCAGAGGCTGTTTGTCTCTTGAGCTGCACAGAATTCAAAGCAAGAATTGCACCAGCAATTGTCTCAGGCATAGCACTGCTGGGGCGGCTAATACTGTGCATGTCCGTGTCAGAACAGCTGTTTGGCAAAGGCGTAGGTGAGGCTATCGCTGCTTCAGACTTAAAACACACACGGGCAAGAAACACTTTCAGCCTGAGTGAATAACTTAGCCTACCCAAATTAGGAACACACAGTACTCCTTGTATCTGACAATTTATAGAGTAATACTTTTTCTTTTGTTGCCTGTTCAGCCACTTAACACTGACCTATGATCATTCAAGCATAAAAAAGGCACCTATCTCAAGGCATGAACCAGTGTTGTGTTTACACAGAACAGACAACTTAGTAAAGAACCAATTTTAAATTGGATCTTTAGGCAATTTGTTAGCAGCCTGTCACAAACCACATCATTTGTTCCTGTTTCGCTGTGTGAATATGCAAAATAGGATGTTTAGACAGTTTGACTGACATAAAATAGCATTTGTGTACCAACAAGGTGATTCCCAAAGGAATATTAGCTATGAACTTGGCATATCTCAAATAATATATAATGTAGCGGAGGATAAAAGAAAAGTGACTGATGAGTATCTGAAAGTCGTGTCCTTAAGAAAGAGGAAACAAATCAGCAAAGACCTGACACAGGACCTACAAGGTGCATCTGACCTTTCAGTTAACCCAACTACTGTTCCCGGAAGCCTCATCAGAAATGGTTTTAGTTGCTGTCAAGAAGGCGTTCTTTATGGCAGTCAAACAATTCAAAACACCGGCCATCCTTGCAATCTGTGATAACCAGACAACATTGCACGCTGTTCAGGGGCTGCTGCACATAGGAGGGGGTCACGCTCACTATCCAGTCCAGTAGCATGCGCTGTCTCACTTGGTTGCCTATGAAGCATAAACATAAAGATAGTGAAGGATTTAATTGTGTCACTACATCTCTGTTTAATTTCATGATTCCTATATGATGAAGCCTTAAATTTTAATCAATGGCCACAAGTGAGTGAGATTTGTTTTCATCATGAAAACATTTGGATATATTTTGGATATATGTGTCAAATAATATTAACAACGTAATACATTTGTATGTATTACGTTGTATGTAATTACTATTTCAATCCTTATCGTTATCAGTTGCACAGAAGTAGCTGTAAGTAATCTGGGCGCTACAGCTTTAAGCAGCTGTGCACACTCCCGCGGGCAGCAATCACTTTTTGGCACAACACCTGGAGCTCAGGGGGGCAACAATCGCATAAGTGCTGCTGTTTGGCTGAGGAAGAGTAAAGTAGTCATGGTAAGCCAATCAGATGACCATTTCAAGATGACAAATCAACAAGGTGATATATACCAGCTTTTAATTGTGTTGATAGGCCACGTAAAACCAGAGTCATGATAAACAATATATACACAGTGTTTATGTTTAAATAGGAACTAAAGGTGATATTAGACTTATCACATATAAAAATATATAAAATACCAAACGGCCCAAATGATTAATTGTCATTGGCAGCACAACAGCAAGCTATGATGCAACTCAAATATTTAATTAAGCTCTTTTCTAAGATGTAAAAATAACTGTGATCATCTTTTGCTGAGCATATTTTAAAAGCCTTATTTTGAAGAGGATAGAATTTTTTTTCAATAAATTTATTTAAAAAATATTAAATATCTTACTTTTGAAATATATTTCTAGGATTAGGCAATCTCGCAGAGGTTTGCACTCTATAAGCCCTTTCTTGATTTATAATCTTCTTAGATATCACTCTTGACTCAAAGACACTCTATTTCCCCAGAGCAACTTTGCTTTTGAAGAATGCAAATTAGTTACTTGTAACAAACAGAGCGACCAAGAGAGGAAATATGAGCTACAGTCAGAGCTGTGTGCTGCGGAAAACTGAGAAATTCACCACCACCAGACTTCGGAAGCTTTTATTTTAATTGCCCAACAGCATAATATCTTGACTTTTACTAACAAAAGCCATTTTCCCTCTTGTGCATGCTGTAGCATAGCCTATCATGAGGTAACAATGAACTCTTTAGTTGTTGGTGATTTAATCTTTTTTCCATTTATATGCTAAGTCTGGCGCAAAATGGTTTTGTGCCACCATCATCTTCTATGATCTTAATCTTTCTGACACTAAATGGAAATTCTCTGTGCATGTCCCTGAACTGTCTGCACTGCTCACATCCCAACCACAGTAAGTAGGCAAGTGGTCAGGACCTGTGTGGCATGAGGCTTCTTCTCACAGGAGTCCCGGAGAAAGTGTTTAAGTCACTCTGGAGTCTTAGTAGTAAGACTTCAGAGTGTGGTATGAAAGAGGATTGTTTCTGACAAGGACCATGAGGGTCTGAATATTATTACAGTCCTGAGGGATGCAGAGAAAATAGAACAGAAGGACAAATGAGGCTGTAGTAACTCACCACCAAGAGGATATGAATGCTTGGGCTTCGGGACAAAACAGTAATACAAGACAAGACAACTGTCTAAAGACAATCTACGGTACCTAGAAAAAAAACACCCAAGGCTGCAAAACTTGACATAAAATTGCTGCTTGTTTTTGACCATAACCTTTTATTTCTTTTTGTACTTTCAAGTTTGTTGTAGTATAGAGGAAATACGTAGAATATAAAAGGTAAATATTAATTTAATATGATAATATAATCATATACAATTGTGTCAGCCACACATTACACAGGTCACACAGGTGGCATGTGAGGTGAATAGCCTTGGCTATCTCATTCCAAAGCAAGGCTGTTCTGGGAATCCTTGGGTCTCGGCATTGAAGCAGACGTTATTTTAATACATACCACCCAGTTTAGGGTAGGCCAACATTATAGTCCTTCAAGTTCATATGCGTGTGAAGACAGACAAGAAAATACTACAAGCATTCATAGTGGATAGTGCAAGTCAGGGCACTAACTAAAATTAAGCTCTCGGGTGCTGTGGCTTATTGGGTCATAATGATATTCTCCTATTATTCTCAGGGCACCCAGAAAAACTACACTGAAAGTATTTTTGGAGGATGGAAGTGGCTTAGAGGAGGCTTGGTCCATCATTAGCTGCTGCACGCTAACTCTTCAAACCTTAATGAAATATTCAGTGTTGTGCTGGAATGTCTGCAGCTGTACCCGGCTTCAACAAGATTACCATCATTTATTAAGACACAACAATGGGCGAGGCAGAGGAAGTAAAAGCCCATACAACCCCCTTAGGTATTTATGAGAACTCTAATCTATCAAAAAAGACATTTTTGTTAAGACAAGACTCATGTAGATGTGCCCTTTCTTGATTCATTCGGCATTTGCCGTGCTTGTGCTTTGGCTTTACAAGCTGTAAATTCAGTCCACTGAACTTTTGTTCCATGTGGAGAAGATGCTTTTCATTATGCACCGGTGAACAACACTAAAAGGAAAGTTTTCCTTTCATTTGAAAGATGAAAGTGTGCTCTATGTCCCTCAAGGTTGCTCTGGCTCTTTAAATGTCAAATGATTACTGCAATTCTTAACAATTCATTTTTTCTGTTCTTAAATTTTAAAAGTTCACGGTCCTTTGATTCAGCATCCCAGAACATTCACACCTCATTGACTCGATGGGTTGCTGATTGAAAATCTTGCAGTGACATAGGTTATCAGCAGATTTCTATGTTGGCAGATCATCAATACACACTTCACTGCCTTTTTTCCCCTTCTAATAAAACAATCAATTTGCTTTTGTTTGAAGGGGCATGCATGGTTCAGGATTATCATGCTTGATTTCTTCTCTTGGTAGGCAGAGTGCAAATAATGAATAACAGTGATAATAATACATTTTAGATCGCTTAAGGCATCAATATACTCTCCATCTTTAATGTGAGGAAATTTAATCCAAACACTTGCTGGCTGGAATAGGAACATGAATATATTTATGATGATCTTGTCAATTACGTAAATGAAGGCACAATGCTGATATTGACCTCTTGGCATTGTCTTACAACAATGACTGCACTGTTATTATACTCATATATATATTAGGGGTGCAACGATACACAAAATTCACGGTTCGGTTCGATATTTTTTCGTTACAAAAAAAAAATGTTCATGCCTTTTTAATTTGTCATTTATTAAATTTTCACGGCATATTCTGCACCACATCTCTGTGCGTTCATCATTTGTTTGAAGCCAGCTCACCTCCTGCAACCACTTTTCCGAGAATACGCGCTTCTTTTGTGGTTCGGACTCCTGACATTTCTTTGGAGGTGGAGGAACATCACAGTAATTGCTTAAAGGAGCTTCTTCGACATCTTTAAGAGTTCTAAACAAATGTCTGTCCTCCTCCAGAAAATCTTATGTATGCAAACACGTGTTGCAACTTCTTATCTTGTGCGCGTTTTTTATTTTGACAGCGAATGCGCACCTGCGGACCACTTATGTGCAGCCCTGGTTATTTAGCTTGTCATATTGCAGCCACAGAAATTCTTTTGTCCATGAAACCATAAAGCTGCACTTTCTTTTTGCCTTATAGTCTGATTTGTCATAACTTTTCCGTTTTGTGGTAAGCTTTTCTTTGGCTGTCACTTCTTCACCCTGACCTGTCTTATTTGGCTCAGCAGAACTAAAATATAAATCCTGCTGCTTTTACATACGCACTCACATAACGCTCAGCGATTCTCTGCGCGATCAACCTCTCACATGTTTAAGCTTGCTGCGGGAGATTTCACTTGTCATGTTTGCATAGTAAGCTAATCAGTGATAAGACGATGTCAGAGGAATTGGTGCGCAAATTATCATTACTCACCAATCAGTGCTGGCGCTCTCCATACACAGTTCGCGCGATTGCAAAGTGAAAGCAAAAAACAAGCGCAAATTCAAACATAATTTCAATATGTCACATATTGACAGTGGCTCACCGATGCCAATGACATAATTACCCAGCTACATTTCCGAAAGAATGCAAAAGCATTGACATATATTTTTCCTTCCTACGATAGGCCGACGGGCAGGGCAGAGATAGATTTTGGTAGCCCGACTGGAAAAATCGCTAGCCCCGGGACGTCGGGCTAGCAATTTTGCGAGCCCTGTATCTGATTGAGGAATCACTCATCTTTGGAAAAGAGAGTTTATTACAGAGAAATGGCTCTTTCCTAAATAAAAGCTATACTATACGCTTCTTCTGGGCTATATTCTCAGCAGCATATTAAACATATCAGGTCCCCATAAGGAGAATCATGTGCTAACGGCTGTCTAAATGACTCGGGTAAAGTTTGTAGCATGCGTGCTTGTTGTTTTTGTCTGCTTCCACTTGTCTTTGCACTAGGATGATGTCGGTGTAAATGTGCAGTCATATTCGTTGTGTTCCCACTAGTGCTGTCAGCGTTAATCTGAAATGAGGTTAACGCCACAACACGGCAAATCTCCGTTAACGAGCTACCGCAGATCGCCTCGTGTGTGGGGCTGGACGGCCAACACGTTAACGAGCTAACTGTGCTAACACACTAGTTCCCACCCATGTAATTGAGCATTGCTGGCACATCCAACATACTGTTTTACTTTAGGGGAGGTTCAATTTGCCATGTTGCAAGGAGAGCTTAACTTCTGTCTCGCTAGCTTGCCCTGCGCTCAGTGAATCTGCGTTCGACTACTCCGCCTAGGCTGCACTGTCGAGCGCAGATCCACTGAGCGCTCAACACAGACAGCACCGTCAGAAGGAAAGTTGATAAAATAATTTAAAAATGTTGTATTGTTCGATACATATGTGTACCGAACCGAAAGCACTGTATCGAACGGTTCAATATCGATACGAGTATCGTTGCACCCCTAATATATATATAATATGCAGAACAGAGTGATAACCGAAGCAGACTCGCAAGGACACAAAGTCATGAGGTTTAGGGTGTTTATAAAGCCGGCATGTGTATGCAGACTTGAAGAGGATATTGGACTACAGCTGCTGTATGGCCTTGATTGAGTGGCTATTACTTTGACAGCAGAAAGCAATATCAAGATTAAAAAAAATGTTGATTAAGAGAAAAAAAAACATGTTTCCTTTAGCTCACCTATATGATGAGCCGTGGGATCATTCTGATTTCACCTGCCATAACCTTGACTGTGGAAACTGCTTTTACAGCAGATGTGTAGGTGGATGGATTCTGTGTACCCGGTATGGGCTTTGGATGATGGAAATTTATACTTATGTTCTAAAAATGAATAAATATATAAATAAATCAGTTTTATCATTTCACAGTGCCTGTTATTTAACTAACTAACTTTTTTTTGCTGTGTTTTGTTTTTATATAGATTTTACAAAGCTTTGAGTTGCAGATGAAGAACAAAATCAGAAAATAAGTATTTTACTTTTTACTATATACTGTCTGAAACAGATGCAGACTAAAAAAAGACTTTACCAGTTACCAGTAGCATTCTTGTGAGAATTATTCAACAAGAACAAATACGCCAAAAGCTATGAAAAGGACATTTATTTCCATAAAAATTATGTGGTACTTTGCCCTCTCTTTTTATCCATTATGAGTACTTCATAGCAACTTTGGTTAGATGATAAATGAGGGTTGCATTTGAAGGTATTTGATATGCACAGAAATGTATTTAGATATAAAATATGTGTTCAATATTAAACCAACAATGTGCGCTGGTATTATGCCTGACTTGGGCTATTCAGGCATTTCAACATTCTTGCTTTCGAGCAGGGTCGAGTCACACTTTTGTTGATGTCACAGGAAAATTCTTGCAAGTTAAAATTCTCCATACCAAACATATGATACAGCTAAACTTTATATGCAAGCCAAATAATGCACTGTAAGATAATGAAGAGTGAGTGCTATTTAGCCACATTTGAAAGCAACATTAGCTCAAAATTCACATTGAAAATTAACTGAAAATTTTATTTCATTATTGTTTGTTTTTAGGTCAAATAACCTACAATACAGTGCACATCAGGAAAGCATTTAATATAACACTATATGTAAATGTGTAATTTCTAGACAGTTCAATACTTTAGTGAAACACCTCAAATCAAAGCTAAAAGTCTGCAATTCACTCAAATTTTGATTGATTTTAAACCCATCGGGGTGGTATACAGGCTTAAAAACATATGGACTTAACTCCATTTGTGAAAATAGTTATTTTATTTGCTGTGTATTAATATGTTACTTCACAAAGTCAAATAAGAAAACTGAAAATCTGAACATGAACCAAACTTGGATGTGCCCCTCAGAGTCTGAGGTGATCAAAGCTTTACAGCGTGGTTTAGATCTTCATCTTTACATCATTTACACCCTTTTCAATTTTAATGTGCCATTTTGTTTTCATGCAAAGTTAATGAAAACTTTGCATGAAAAGAGATCAGAAGGCATCTCTGCTGATCTACTGGGATTTTCCCACACAACCGTCCCTTGAGTTTCCTGTGAATGGTATGAAAAAGAGGAAATAACCGTTGAGTGGCAGTTCTCTAGGTGAAAAGGCCTTGCTGATGTCAGTTTCCTGTTCTTAGCTGACAGGATAGCACCTGGTGTGGCTTTCTGTTGCTGTAGGCTGCTGTAATTTAGGATCGCCCAAATTGGAAAAATCTGAAAAAGTGTTACCTGAAACTGTGTGAAACTAAAAGTTCACACAGATGGTGGTGTAATGGTGTGGATGACATTTTATGGCCATACTTTGGGTCACTTAGTACCAAATGAGCATTGTTTAAAGGCCACATCCTGAGTATTGCTGCTGATCATGGATGAGTCCATAAGGATAACACAACACGTCACAAAGCTCAAATAATCTCAAACTGGTTTTTGAATATGACACTGTACGATCATTCCACCTCAAATCAGCATGTCTTCGATTTACATGCTGTAAAACTGTTATGGTACAGTTTGAGCATACATACATATATAGTTTTCAAGATATTTTGAAAAATAGTCAGTCGATCCACTTTCAAACCATGTTTTTGCACATTGAAAAAGACAACTAATCACAATTTCTGAATAGTTGAATTTTAGAAAACTGTGAAATAAAATACACAATGTTTTATAAATGAAATTCTTAGTCACAAAAATGATGAAATTGACATTCTCTCTCTCTCTCTCTGTATATATATATATATTTGTTGTTCGTATATATCTGATTTGCATAAAAACCTCATGGTCCAAAGACTGAATATACAGTTTATAATGACTGCTGTGAATTTTAGCTTCATATATCAAATATATTTTTAGATGTCTATTTTTTAAAAACCCCTATGTAGATTTTATGCTGAATTATTAGAATCTTCCAGGGATGTAAGCAGGCAGACTACTGTAGGTCTTGAAAATGAAAAATAGGCAAATATTCCTTGTTATAATTTCAGTACCTGAAAATTCCAGAATTTGGTTCAATTTCCAGTGGACTATTTACTGATATTTAGATTTATAGTCACAATATTTTGTGACTAAGAATTTAATGTAAAAAAAAAAAATCTGTGTTTTATTTTTGCATTATTATAAAATATAACTATATATTATTCAGAAATTTGAAGTTTTTCTATTTGTGTGTGCTAAAATATATGATTTTAAAGGACTTCTTAAATGTTTTAAATATTTTAATTTGCTCAAATGAAGACATTTTTAATGTATCTGTCACAAATTATAGATCACAAGAAGTGTTAAAGTGATGATGAAGTTTCCGATATGCTAAGTTCACTTTTTTGTGTTGCAGATGTGACTGTTTTCCCATCAAGATAATTTCTCAGAAATTAGCCCGAATCTTGCTTCCAGTCACAGCACGCCGACTTTTTTGATGAATATTATGCCTGCACATTCTTTAAAAGGATTTGTTCTTTTGTTTGTTTGTTTTTTAAAAGTAGAAGGCAGTTTATAAATGTAACATTTAAAACTGAACTCAGCTAAAATAACTAAACAGTCTTCTATATGAAGACCAGCTTTCCCAATTAAAAATTACATTAATATTGTTAATGTGTTTTAACTGCATAGAAGAAAGAGGTCAGGAAATTTAGATTTTTATTTGCTGTTATTGTTCAGCAAATAACATGATAATGATTGAAATAGAATCAATTAAAGTTTGAATTTGCAATGTCAGTCATTTTAGACTTTAATCAGTTAGATATCTAGCTAATTCATATTGTTGCATTAGATGAATCAGATGAAAATTATTTTTGTGTAATCCAAAGGCTTTGTGAGTGAACTATAAGTGCAGTTTAAATAAGTGGTTTCTATATAACTGGATAGTCTGCAGTAGTGTAATAAAGTTTAAAGTAAGGCAGGGATTTGGCCAGCTATAGGTTAGGGGTAGCACTAATCATTTTAAAATTAAGCTGATGATGACCTTAAGTAGTGCAGCCACAATAGTATGATGGTTTGTGTAACATGTGCTAACATGTCACTGACAGCACTCACCTTATCCCACAGAGAACATTAAAGGTCAGATGCACAGCGGCAGTGCAGGTCAGCTGATCAGTTCAACCTGTAAAAGACTAGACTCCACTAGAACTCAGTGTGCCAATCTAGTTTGAGAGTTCTTCTGAGATGAGCCATTTTTTCCTCACTGCTAGAGTGCTATACTGGATCTTAGGGGTTTCCCCACTTGCCAAATCCCATTTTAACCTTTGATTAAACTATATAATAAAATAATTTGAGGCCCCTTGTTATACACCACTGTAATTTTAAGCTCCACTTTATGCATCAAAATTACATTTTTTTTCGATTAGTCCACTGTAAACCCATTACTCTAAATAATGCTTTTTTTTGTGTTTGGTAAACACTCATAAATTCTCCAGTCCTGAAGCTGAAACTCCTTCCTCAGCATGTTTATGAAACTAGCTGTGATACGTTTCTCCCTTGACTGCTTTGTCTTATTGGAATCAATGGGAGACCAAGTGGTTCACTCACTCCATTAATTTGATATCATGGAACTGCCACTTTGTGCAAACCCTAAAGTAAAATATATATACGACAACCCTGCACTTGTTTAGCGGTGGCCATAGGAGACCAACATCCATACTAATCCACAGTGGGAGGAAGGTACAGTGTGTTTTTATTTCTGAATTAAGTAAGACTTCAAATGGGCAAATCGATGAGCTTCACCGCCTCCAGCTAGAAGAAAAACAGGAACAGTGGCCTGAGTGGCATCATGGGTTAAAGCCATGTACATAAACAGGTCAATAAGCAATTTGAGAGGAGGTTTTATCATTAAAACCACCACAGACAGACTGCAAGACAGTGTCCGTTCTCTTGTGCTGCACTTCATTTTAAAGGTATTTGCTTTGTTTTGGAGTTTTTCTGAAAATATATTCAGTTATACTGAAAAGAACAAAAGCCTCAAGGCAGTAACTCACTTAAGTGCTGCATTCCTTTTGAATGGACGAGGCATAAACCTGAGCAGTCTGATTTGCAAAGTAAAGACTTTTTTATATCTTCAGTGAGAATGCATTAGACCTTTAAAGAGTTTAAGATTTTATTATCTATATTAATATAATGCAGACTCTGCAGTATCAGTGGATTTCTGGTTACAAAAAAAAAAAGAAAAAAGAAAAAGAAAGAAAAGGCTGACCTTGCTCCTCACTTATCACATACTTAAATTAATGCTGTGTGACTAATGCTGTGAACAAGTGTATTGAAATTAAAACTGCGATTTTGTTTTATTTCATATTTCACACTGCTTAACTATAAAAATAATTTGCAAAGTAATTGAGGAAAAACAAAAGTGACCGAACAATAAAACCAGCTGACCATCAAATGTGAATTACAGCCTTAAGCTCAAACATAGAGGTGCATCAATAACTGTCACAGGGTCAGAGTCATCCATCTGCCTGTTTTATCCCTCTCACCATCATCAGTTCATTACCAAACATACAGCAAGTCAATAATGTCAGAGAAACATTCTGCTGTCCATTATCAGTGACCCTTATGAAAAATCTTCAGTATGTGTTTTTCAGAGGGCTGTCTGTGTTCTGATGAGCAGCTATTTGAGCACATACTGAACCCCAGTCAAAATCACTCCGCTGCAAGGACACCGATTCATTGTTCACCTATGTTAGAGTTGACGCCAAGAGAACAAAACATAAAAGAAAATGTTCCACTTCTGCTCTTGCATTTGGCTTAGTGAAGCCAAATTACCACACGGTTTTATACGCCTTGTATAAATATGCGCTAAACTTTATCAAGCGTGTTTATCAGGGAGCTACATCAACATTGACTTTTTTATGCTGTGCAGATCCAGATTTCTTTAGAATTACACAAAAAATTATTCACTTTGATGCAGGTTGCAGTTTCTAGTTCATGTATTTTTAGATTTTTAGATTTTGTTTATGTGAACAACTTATAGTAAACAACAAAATGATTGGGTGTGGATCAAAAGTTAGTGATGGTGATCTTTGCCTATATAGCTTACCAGGGCTTCTCTTGGAAACACCCAGAACCTATTCTAACTGTTGTCAAACCACTTCTTTATTGATACATGTTGACGTGTCAAGACTCGGCTTAATGGGGGAAAGAATTTTAAAAAAAACTTGGATGTTTCACTGGAAAAAGAAGGGATTACTTATCATTTATGCTAAAGACTAAACATGAATATGCTTGCCCATTGACTCCTAAGCAGCATGTCAGCTGTAACAGCGCAAGAGTTACTGAATATGAAACTCAGGGCCGATCTGCCAAACACTGGGCTCTAATTGCTGGTTCCATTTCATTTGTTCTGTCCTGGAAAAAAGTCATATCAGGCTCGTATGTATAATTAAATCATTTTTGTTGTCATTTGGGTACTCTAATGTGAAATAGGTACAATAAGACAATCATTATTATGAGCTTTGAGCAGGAAGCAAGTGCTCTAGAGGTTAGCTTTTCAACAGCTGCTCCAAAAGCAAAAAAAAGAGTTGATTGAAAAAAAGAGAATTTACATTTCAGATTATTTGTTTTGTAATTTAACTGTGAAGGCAACTTTTTTTTAAAAAAATCTGCCTTTATTTTATCATATTGATCAACATCCCCACAGACTATGTATTAACTCCCCAAAGTACAGGATAGACCATCGTTTGCTTTGATTATTATTTTCTCATTCATACAAATGGTTTAGCTGTTCGTCTGCATATATGGGCCCATCACCGTGCAGCTGTGGTTTCCTGCATGTGTAATACATGCTGGATTTTCTCCTCTCTGTCAGAATGACAACCCTTCAGTTTGAATTTGTTTTGAGTAAGAGGATGAATTCACAGGGAGCCACATTCACATGCCGAGTAACGTTAAGTGAAAATTGTGTTGGTGCACAAGTGCGAGTGGTAAGATGAGCATAGCAGGCGCTCCACAACACAGTGCCCAACAGGGAGATGACTCAGATTTTTGGCAAGAAACTTTTTGATTATGAATGGCATTTAATGTCGTAGACCTACATTACATTTAGATAACCTACATTTGGTTACATAACAAACCAATTATGTAACCAAATGTAGGTGATCCTTGTAGTTTGACATGAGGGTCGCTGAGAGCTGCATAATTCCAAACCTCCACTGACATTAACATCAGCACAAAAGCTGTGCACCTGGGACTTCATTGCATGGGCTTCCATGGCTGAGCAGCTCCTGCATGTACTAAAATAACCAAACTAAGGCAAAAAACAAACAAACAAACAAAAATTTGTGTGAGAGGCTAGAAGGCCATGAGTTGGTAGAAACAGGAGTAGAGCGGCACATTGTGTCATATCATGGGGGGGTTTACTTTAACAACACCACTTCTTGTTTTGTACTGGGCTTGGTGATTTTTATTTCACCTTTTTCACTCACAGATTCAAGCATCTTCCAAGCTCTTGCCCTACAGAGACAATGAGAGGGAAATGTCAAATAATAATTTTCTTTTTATTTAACACATGGAAGGGATGTTACATAAAATATTATGTTTTGGGGAGTTTTACAGCCTAGACAAAGAAACTGGTTGTGAATCTAGACGAGAGTGGAACAAAGACAATAAAAAGAGGGAGATGTATCTGGGATATGGACAAGATGAAGAACATCCCAAAGAATAAAGAGGTATGTATTATGTTTCTTACTTACCTCATTATGTGCTTTTGGAGCTATTTGGAAATATTAAACAGCCTGAATCCCTTTAGCATCATGAAAATTTTTTAAAGCTGCATTTTTATTAAAAACATGAAAACAAATTGCACCTGCTATCTCACTATCTGCTCTAGCTGAAGTGTTTTGGGAAAGAAATGCATTTCAGTGTGTTTTTTCCTTTTTCATTACATGTTACATTTATTCCTTTTTAAAAAATAAAAAGCAGAAAGAATTGAAATCTACATAACTGTATTTATTGCTATGTTTTACATAATCCAGTGCATGCCTGGGAGCCTAGAACTTAATAAAAAAAACTGTGATCATGCACATGCGGGACCAAAGTTTAGTAAAGCAGCTCTGTCAAGCAGTGCACAAAAATGTATACCTTCCACTTTATTTTAAAATGAGGTGCTCTCGACGAGCCACATTTGCACTTTAAAAACAAAGGCTGTACATCACACATATTCAGAGACTACTGGTGCAGCAAATTGCCTGTGAAAATGTAACTATTAGGACAATCCTTACAAAATCTGTTCAGTTCGTCTCTGTCACATTACTCTATATGGGAATATTCAGAAGACTGGATTCACAGCTCGGAATGAAGTGGATCAATGAACCCGGTAAGCTAAACCTCTCTCCACCTGACTACTACATTTCCATTCTGGAAACTACACAATAGAGTTGAAAAGTGAACGAGCAAAAAAAATAAGCTCTCTAATGAAATTCAAGGGTTCACTGCGACACTCGACTTGCCTCTCTTGATGAAGAAACACACCCTGATGGGAAGGTGAAATAATGAAGTCAGACGCCTGAGAGGTACAACATAATTGGGATGGGCATATTCAATCAAAACACACTTCTGTTTTATTTCCACTCTTGGAGGCTTAGCTTGCCTGGAATTTACTTTGACTGGTAGAGGTAGGCAGGCAGAGGCGGTAAGTGCGGACTATTTTACCCTCATCAAGGCGTAATGGTCAGTCTGAATCGGCATAAATATGATTAGCCAGATCACTCCAGTGACCCCTGAAAGTCATTTCGTGTTTGGACAAGATGTAACTGTCTGGGGATTTCATGTGCGTATAGCTGCCAAAAGCCAGAGCTTCTGTAGAAAAGAAACTGTATTTTTGTGTTTTTGCTGCAGGCTGGAGCATCAGATGAGTCAGGTGAACCATATCTTTGCAACTCAATCATCCACTGTTTGAATTCAGCTCAAAGCAGCCATGAAACCAAAGTTTAAAATGTGAAAAAAACGGCTCTGTTTCTGATCTCTTAGAGGACATTTACATGCAGTGCTCAGAGCCATACTTTTTGTTAGTGACGCATATCGTCAGCATTTGCCTTTTATATAATGATCGCACATGGGCAATATTAAAGCTGGATTGAGGATATAAAAAGTGATATCTACAAATGAACTCACCAAGTCATTTTTATCAAACCAAACACTGTGGATTTGTTGTTCCTCTGCTGCAGAATAATGCAGGCTAATTGTAAAGGGAAGGATCTAGGACTGAATAGTATCAGGAAATGTCATCAATTTAAGGGTATTGATTTGTTATTTATCCATGAGGAGTGCACACAGTTAAAAGCAAAATGCAGGACAATGCAATAAACCATGTGTGTGCAAAATACCACAATTAACATCTCTTCGACAAAATCCTAACCATAACCTTTTTGGATACTAAACCTGCTGTTGAGTTGGAATGGTTGTTGTATTTATGCCTGTTTACGCCTGCTTGCGACTAGTGTACGGTACTGTTTCATCCAGTTTTCATAGCAGCAATAATATCAGATATTGAACCAGACATTAAAGTGAGGAAATCTGCTAGGATGAAAAAGCAGATGAATACGATGACCTACATGCTGGAAGATTTTGCATGATGAAAATGAAAAGTATCTCCTTCAGCTTTATTTTTCAGCCTCACTGCTGTTTACACCTGAAATATTTACAGTATTTAAAGTTTTCGAGAAATAGAGAATCTGTAGTTGACCTTTGCCAGAACACAGCCTCTTGTACTTGAAGTGCAGTGAAGACTTCCAATTACAGAGATACAGCTGTAAAATAGATTTACAATGGTGGACAATATTAACTGCATTACAATCATGTCTGGATATATAGTTTTGTGAAAAATTAGGTCACTCTTGCTACTTCCATTAAAATAAGAAGGTAAGTAGCAACCAGGGAGTGCTAACATATGCACTTAAGCAAGTGTTTGGGGAGTTTTGCAAATGTTTGGGGAGTGTGTTGGTTTGGAGCATTCAGGTCAGACCATGCACTACTCAGAGAAACTGCAAAGAACCCAAAAATCTCTACAAGCCTCAATATTGTGTTAAACAATTAAGCTCATGACAGCACAGTTAGTAAAAGACTAAGCAAGTTTAGGTTGTTTTGATGTTTACCAGGAGAAAGCTTTTTCTCTCTTAAATGAACATGAAAGCACAGCTTACACAAGGTTATACAAGGTGCATCTGAACAAATCACAAGACTTCTAGACCAATGTCCTTCAGACAGACACAACCAAAGGGAATTTTTTTTAATATCACACAGCACCACATTTGGGGAAATTCAAACCCAACATATCAGCACAAATGTCCCATACCGTCTGTGAATCACTGAAAATTTACTTAGTGCTTCTATAAGCAACTGAATTACAGGGTGAAAAGATCAGCAGTCTACATCATCTGTTGGACAAATGGAGGATCATTTGAAAGCTGCATAAAGAAAGCAGTATATAGACTTTGAATAAGAGCTGTTTAAGTGCTGCAGTAAAACTGATTAATCAGTCGGCAGCAATTTCTAAGATGAAAAACAGGCTCAAGAGTGGATGTTTTTTCCACCAAAATGTAGGTTTACCTATTAGATCCCTTCCTTGCTTGTCAGGTGACAAAACAGTGGCTATCTTATCTATTACTGTATCATGAGTCTAAGCATTTCAAGTAATGAAGACTTTATTGTAATTGATGGTTCCATATGTACCATATGCATATCCATATGGGCTTTATAATAACATGCTTGCAGTGCTTCAGTTACCATGGTGAAGGAAAGCAACTTCCTGGTCATTCTCACAAATTATTTTGAGTCTTTATGTTAACTAGAATGTAGAGTATACATAGACAGCATGCATTCATCTAATTCATGTTTTTCTGCATAACATCTTCAAATGGAGAGTCTATTAAGGTCTACAAAATATTATTTTTTATGTTTTGAAAAAAACAAAAATTATGTTTAAAACAAGTCCTTTTAAGACATTTTTGAAACTGTGGAATCGACTCAGCCTTTTGAAATGTTAAGTACACAAGTTCAAAAGCTCTATAACTTTCAAAGAAACGTGTGATGTATTTCACAGCTGAGGTTAAAATATTAAAATCGATGGAGTGTAGATGTACAGTTCTCTGTCATTCTGAGGATATTTTTATCAGATGTGACTGCAAAGCTGGTAGCTGTTTCCACTTCCCCACTCATACCTAACCTTCAAGCAGATTTTTACCGTAAAGTGTAATACTTTAAGTTTTGGGGAGTTGCTTTTTAATGTGACATAAATGTGAAAACACATTTAGGTCCAAGTCCTAATAATACCTGTAAAATACACACAGACTCAAAAGAGGATACCAGCTACTATAATTTAAGAAAATGATGTGATGCTTTCAGTCGAGACCAAGACGGCTGTAAATATGTCGTAAGTGATGAGCAGGTTTATAAGGTTTTAAGAATAGCCACTCTGAAGAGCCACAGAATCAGGACAGAGCCACAAATCAAGGCTAAAATTAACAAAACTATGACCTCCGTCATTCTTCGGCGTGTTATTTTTTTCACTGCTTGATCATAGGCATCCAAGTTATTGATGCCTGAACATCAGCTGTGTCCAAAACCAAATTACTCCATTAAAACAACAGTGAAGGGCCTTGTTAGCTAATTAACCACAGCCAAAAATCCTAATGTGGCAAATGTAGTGTTCACGTTTGTTTGTAAAATCGTACTTTTAGCACATATGTGTCACAAAAATAGACCTTCCATCCATCAGAGAGGCACTGCATGCTTGTACACTGGATAAAGGATATTATCACACAACTTAGCAACCTTAAGGTTAGTAGTATGATCCTTCTACATATTAAGGGTTCAGTTAACCTACTGTAAGCTGCACCTGAAATGACCCCCTTATTTCTTATAAGGCACTGCATGATAAATTTACACATTGAGACTTCAGATACTTAATGGATGACAGTAAATGTAGTTCTTCATATATGAAATTGAGCGTGTCTTCGGACATAGCTTAAAACCTGTGAGACGCTGTCCAAATACATCTAAATAATATCGCCTCTTTTAAATGACCTGACTCAAAGGCTTCTGCTCAGCTGCATCCTTCACCGTAAAAATTTCCATTAGTGCACAAGACACCATCTTTCAGGTGTGGTTACATGTTCTGACAGGCACTTTGTTTTAAGTATACTGAGGCATTTAAACCCACTCATGAAAAAAGATGGCAGGAAAAATGAAGTTGCTGCATGTGCAACAGAGGCAGCGAATGCATGTCTGCACGCCAGAGAGTTAGCAGCAACTGTGGACGGCTCGAACTTATTAAACTGAGAGAATTCCGCTAAAGAAAACAACCCAACCCTTTCAAATCCAAAGCATGAATCATGCAATGCCATAGAGAGCAATGTCCTTATGTGTGGGCACTCTATTGTTCTTGGCCGGAAAAAGGGAAAGTTAATTGAACCACTTAATTACTGGCCCTAAAATATTATTTTCTGCAAGCACACAAAATCTCTCTCTGAAAGCTTTGCAGGTGTCCAACTTGTGGATGTTACATGTACATAATGAAGCGCTGGGATCTCTGGAAAACATTGCATGGCAAATTAATGAGTTTTGCTGGCCAGTCAGCAGTTTGTGAATGTGCTACCACTGCACATTAGATTGATCCAAACAAGCACTTAATACATTGCTTTCTGGTCTGAAGCACACAGAAGGGACCAGAGGCAATCAATTGGCCTGAAACAGAAAAGAAAGGAGGTGCTGAGAGAGAGATAGAGTTAGAGAGGGGGAGACAGAAGGGGTTGGTGGAAGGAGCCAATCCAATCAGGCTGGATGATTATTGCATGTGTAGTAATCAGGTTTTTATATGAAGGACCACAGGAAATTGGTGAGCCAGTCAACATCCAGTCTCATCCATAGCAACAAGCTCTATTCCAAGGCAGTATTTTACAGCTGGCTTGTTGTGCCAGTATTTATCACCAGCATCAGAGGAGATGCAGTCTGAATGTATGCACTGCTCATGTGTTGTTGACACACACAGAAATGATTCAGTGAAGTCAGTGAAATCAGTTTTTTTAGAGAGTGCTCTCATGCTGCGAGTTTGTTGTATGAATGCTGTGCTTATAGTTCTCTCTCCCTTTCCACAGTCATGTAAGTGAAATGAACACATTGGAATTGGCTAAGATGGGAAAAAACCACAGTTGCTTTAATTAAGTGATTACACAAAAAGCACCGGCTAAATAAATCGTTTACGCCCCGCAAAAGCATGAGAATATGAAGTATAAAATCCCACCTTTGCCCTGTTTCTCTAACATGTAATGTAATGCAATGTTAACCAATGTTAGGTTAGCCTGATGCACATTTTGATGTAGAATCAGATTTTCTCACAAACAAGCATGACTCAGATTTGTGGCCGGATGAAGATGACGTGGGTCAGCCTTTGGAGAAACGAAGCGAGCTGAGGTGTGGTTGCTATAGCGTGCAGGCAAGCATGATGTTCCACTAACATTTCCACTAGGACAATGCATGCTGATGCATACATACATTTTTACTGTATGCCTGAGCAAGCACACTGAATGTCAGTCAAGCATGGCCGTGTATAGATTTACTCTGCTTCCTTTCTAATATTTGCACATATATCAACATAAATGGGAATACGGGGTACTGGATGTTATCCCGGAGAGTTAATTAATTTTGAAAGCATCACGAAGACCATGCAAGCACAAGGGTACAAGCAGCATGCCACTGCAAGTTGTTGCCCTGACATGAGAAGCCTGCAAAGGGGAATGTGTATTATCAGATATTGCTGCTGACTTTGTTCATTATCAGTTATAAATGTTTGACTAGTATGAGATTGTGTTGTTGGAGACATAAAAGATAGCACATACTTTAATTAGTTGGGGATCCTGGGATGTTTTGCCAGTAATTTTGTTAGAAAATGCTCTGTATACCTACAGTATTGCGGCACAATGTTTTCCCATTAAAAAGATGTTAGACACAAAGATGGTTTGGCCTTATGTCTAGGATCTCTGTGAAATGAAAATAGTTGTCATACTGCAATTTGTACCTACTTTAACCACAGGGGCTTCACGAGGCATGCAGTGTGTGGTGCATTTGTTCTTTTAGTCATTCTAGTTGTTTCCAAAATGCCACCTCAAATGATTAAAAGAAAAAGAAAGAAAAGGAAACCTCCTCTCCTCCAAGTTGGAATCCACTCTACATCCTCAGTGGGTTTTTTGTCTGTTAATGAATTGGGTCAATATGTTTTTTTAGGGATTAGTTTATGCCTCTTAAAATCTTCAGTTGAATAAATTGTCTGGATGGTGAAGAATTATTTTACACAGCATGCCAGCATATTCTTGTGAACATATTTGCAATTTTGTTACTTTGTTGAAAAAGTTTTCTTTGTGTGTGCCAGTTGCAGATTTTCTGTATTTGGCTGTGTTTTTCAGTATTCACATCTCATTTTTGTGTTTGGTTGCTTTCTGTGTTTGTTATTCTGAATGCTGCACTTTTTTAATCGTTAAAGATGTTTTTGTGTGCGTTGTCTTCGTGCATGTCTTTTATCGATTTCTAGTACTTTGGTACTCTCAGAACTACCAGACAACACTTGGAGACTGTGAGATTTTTATTGATGTGTCGACCTGTAGAGTGCAGTGTATATTAAGTACATAATAATTAAATTGATCTAGAAGGGGAAAAATGCTTTCAAAATAAATGTAGTCAGCTTTGATAAATTTGGGGTCACCGGAATAGAAAATGATGCTTCAGTTTGTTGGTAGGCTCTAGTTTTCATGATATGCTGGGATGTCAGACTCTTTTGTGGGCTGTGTACAGCCAACTTTGTTCCTGAGTAGGCCAGACCAGTAAAACTTAACTAACTTTCTCTTAGTGTAAAGAAGTTTAACTACACATTTAATCTCTGAGATGTCTTAATACAAGAAAAAGAAGTGCAACTTCAACAGTACTTCTCAGGTTTTCTACATAACAAAGAGATGCTGCTGTAGTAAATGAAAGAAGTCTGTTGACGTGACTCTTTGGGCATAAACTGTAAGAAATAAATGTGTAAAATTAGAGTTCTGGCATCTCATCGGCCAGACTGTCCTGAAATTATAAAAGTTTAGTACTGTCAGGTTTAATTGTTTATTTATTACTTTCAAAGTCAACTTTATTGTCATCTCTGCTATATACAGTACGTATATCTATTGATGTATTTATGACTTTTTTATATGTTTTTATATGTATGAAAAACTGTAACTACAGTTAAATGCATGGGAAAAAATCAGGCCTGCACAGGTTTTCAGTATACACAGGTTTTTCTGAGTGTGCACACGGTGTAAAAACAGGCTTAAGTGTGACTCAGGTGTTAAAAAAAAATCATTAGTACAAACATGTAATACACTGTCAATTAAGGAACTGGATTCAACTGGATTCTCATGCCTATTAGTTACTGGTGGATAACCAAAGGACCAGTCCCTGCTGCTGTTAAGTATTGTATTCACTGCATACATGCAGTATGGACTCCCATGCAACAAAATACTTTTGGCTTCCTTCTTCCGTGTATGTTTTTTTCATGAAAACTGGGCACCCAGCTAGAAAATAAAATCCCTTTCCTATTAACCAGATGGGTGCACAGCCTGTCGTCAGAGCACTGAATTAAACACTAAACTTTTCAGTTGTGTTTCAGAGCACACCAACTCTTTTCCCTGCTCCTGCACTCAAAGTTATATTCTTAAATTATAAAACAGCAGCATTGCCTTATAATGCAGTATACTTAGAATTCTCCAAGTGGCATTCCTGTCTTGTTCACTCTATATGCTGCATTACGCCCTACATGCAGCAAAATGTTCACAGTGAAAGCAAACGGTTATACTTCAGATGAAAAGTCGAGGGACCATAGACATGTCTGTGAAATAAGCACATCTTGTAAAACATTTCATTTTCTTTTGCAATTCTTATATTTTTCCTGCTACTGAATAGAGATTTGTACTATATGACAAAAAATCTGTACTAATCCAAAAATGGGTTTAAATTGTATTGAAATTATCTGTTGCAAAATCCTCCTACTGTCGTCAAAGTAGGTGACCACTTCAAGCGCTTTAGGCTCAGCTGACTGTATTATGTTGCCACTGGGGATACATAATCAACTCTCTCAGCATCTGTCGCACCACATGGATTAATAGAGCCGCTGTGGAAATCAACAGCACTCAAACTGGTGCAAACCGGTAGGAGATGCTAACAAGAAGCTCTGTGTTGCTTATACTACAAAGCTGACAACAGTAGTAACGTCAACCATAATGCAAAGCAAGGGCAAGTTCTATTTAGCTTGACAGCATGGATGGTGAGCTGCTAGCTCCTGGAGCTGAAAACTAACATGAAAAATTATAACAGCTTCGCAGCTTGACTACTAGTCAAGCAAGTGTCTGTGGGGGTGCTTATGAATCTGTTCCTGATACAGTTCACATTGCATGTGTGCAAATAAATGAATAAATAACTAAGAAAAACAGTGAGCTGATTAAATGGTGAACAAAATTAAACATGTTTCTGATCCAATTTTACTTTTAGTTTCCCCTCTAAAAAGTGCCTTTTCAGTTTGATATCAATTATGGAAGAAAGACAGTTTTACTTTTGCTTTGTTTAACTTTGTAGAATTGTTTCTTTGTGTTTTTTAGTATTTAGCTTTTTCTTTTTTTTCTCCTCTGTCTCCCAATTTATCTACTTTTCTGCTTAGTCTCTTAGCTTGATTCAATTCTACTATTTCTGTCCTTCTTCTGTTGTTTTACTTCCCATCTTGGTCTGTTTTTTCTCTTTTTAATGCACCATAATCCTCTGTATACCATCTATTCTTTTCTTGGCCTCTTCTCCTCCCTTTCAACAGACATGTGAGCATGGGAGCTGCGAAAGGAACACTAGAAGAGAAAAGCTGAAGCACACGAAGGCTCACTTCCTCTTAAAGTCATGTCAGTCAAATGTGATGTGTCAATAGTCCACTGTTTTATCACAGCCCACAGTATGTATATCAGATCTCCGATATAAGTGTTCAGTGTTATATTTGAGCTTACTTTTAATTAAATTCAAAACAGGTTTGTACAGGTTGTACATAATGTACAGATTTCATACTTTTGTTTTTAGCACAAACACTGGAAGAGCACAGAGTTTGATTGTAGAGGTGATCATCTTAAATAATTAAAACAACTTAGGGGATACTTATTTGTAGAGTCCTTTTTATATTCCAGTGCTGTTACATGCCTCTTTTCACGTGTCACACGTGCATCTTCAATTATAGCTCCCTAAGCATGGCTCCTAGCTTCTCTGTCCTTGTTACATTTTGAATTGCATTTTGAGATGTCCTTAAAGATGACACACTGAGATTGATTTTCGGGTCACAGGAAGCAGAACAAAGGAAAGAGGATACAAGGAGGCAAAAAATAGAGAAATGCGTTGCCCTTGTTAGTTGTCGGTCTGTTTGCATGCGCCCTGCCTCTTGCTGAGATGTTTTTCCCCCTGCTGTTTCCTTAAATCCAGGCCTACATTTGACTCCTCTGATAACAATACATCAGCATTATTTTGCATACTATTTACAATATGTGCAGTTACGGCCAAAAATTATGCTCGTCAAAGCAGTTTTTTAAAATTTTCTCTAATTAGAATCAGGTCAAAAGTATACATACATGCTGAAACGAGCACACCCTCGCCATTAGCGAGCTTGAGTGGATTTAAATTGGCAGGTTTCCTGGCATAGACCTGGCTTTTAGTGAGGCTGGGGCTTTGGAGAGACCATTGCGGAAACATCATGATCACCTGCTTTATCCATCACAAAACCAGTTTTGATATGTGTTTGGGATCATTGTCCTGGTAGAACATCCAGTTGTGTTCTAGTTGCAATCATTTAGCTGTTGTTAAGATGAACTTGAATAATTTAGACGTAGTCCTCCTTCTTCATTATTCTATCCTCTTTGTGTAATTAGCAGTACTGGCAGCTAAACAGCCCCAGAGCGTGGTGCTACCATCACCGTGCTTGAGAGCTGGTACAGTTGTCTTAGGTTTAAAAGCCTCACACTTTGACCATAAAACTTCCTCAGGAGGCAGAGTTAGACTGTGTTGATTTTAGAGTAATGGCTGCACCACCGGCTCGGTTCATGCTAATATACTGTAAAACTCCCTTCCCCATGGACATGCTGCCAGAGAGAAACTACCAGCTATGGTGAGTGAGCATGTTTCACTATAAGTTAATATGTCTTAGCCTTTTTCAAGCTACAAGAGCTGTCAGCAACACTTCTTTGAGCCTATAGGTATACTTTTGACACTGAGCGAAAATTAAAACTAATTTCAAACGCATGCACCTAATTCTTGTTTTGTTTTTGTTTTTTGAATCATAAAAGACGCATACTGTACAATCGTTCCACCCTGGAAAAACAACAGCTCAAAGAAATTATTAAAAGCCCCAAATTGCAATGGCATTCATCTCCATGATAAGTGGATCTTAACTTCTGACCGAATTCTAAGTAGGCATGTCCACACTATCCGGGTAATATATGCTAGCTGTGTGTTTTTGCAAAGGTCACAATATCAACGAGACTGAGTGTCACAGTCAGCTGAAACTGTTTACTGTACATTGCCTCTGCTTTCTTGCCACCCAAGGCAACAATTGCAGTAAATTCATTACGCCATAAAACCTATTATGCCCTCCATTAAAAGTCCATTATGATGGTGTTGTTGGAAAATAGAAGGTGGATGCTGGCCCTCTGGGTATCAGTCACAGATGCTTAAGAGGGGGACAATTAGAGGACTTCAGCATATTAAACAGCATTTATCTGATACATATCAAATTAGTTAGTGATTTATTAATTTATTGCTAAGTTTGCTCAGTCGGTGTCTTTATTTTTCTCGTGATAAAGAAGTTAGGCTGAACAGTATTCTGAGTAAATCTTTGGTCTTAAGTTCTTTTGAATAAAAGATTAAGACAACAACACCTGTCAGTCACAGCTTAAAGATCTGCAAAGAGACAAAAGAGGGAGAGAAAAAACACCAGAGAGGCAACAAAACTGTTCTCACATTTCCTGTGTCCAACCTCATTAAAGTGACAAATAAGCTTATCAACACATTACATTCAACATCCCTGTACTAATTTTATCATGGACAAGCCAAGGGACTTGTTGATGATAAGATTATGTTTATGACAGCATCTCCAGCACCTGGAATCTTGCTCTGTTTTGTCAACATGTTTAGTTCACAACTAATGCAGTTTGTTCAGAGTCAATCACCCAAATGTGGCATTCCCTTCAGTGTCCGTTGACTGACAGATCAAATTATAATACTCCACATGTGAAGGATTGCTGAGCAATTTCCGCAAACTGCCCAGAGAAATTGGATAGCAGAGAGGAATTTAGGCTAAGGTGACCCTGCTGACAAGATGCTACGGTTTCTCTTTAATTTGGTATTCAGAGAAAGAGGCTAAGAGGACAGTGGACAAATGAACAAATGCTGCAGTGGGGAAGTCTGTCTCTACAAAATGTTTCATGACAGTGTTCAAATGATGATAGTTATTTTATTTCAGCTCTGGATTTTTCCGTGGGGGGGAAACAGTTCCCAAAGCAAACAAAGACGAGGATTGTTCTTCTGCCCAGTGTGAACTAATTTTGTTCTTGTGTCAGAAAAAAAAAAAAGATACTTCTCTTCGGCATTACTACTTTCAGTCCAGAGTTACATTTAACTGCGAGCCCGCCACGCTCTCTCTTCCATGCAGTAACACATTTATCATTTGTTCTTTTGTTTTGTCTCCGCTCATTCGGAGGAATGTCACTTACCTCCAAAATTGTGATGCCTGAAGCAGAAGGTATTTGTTTTCACTGCCTGTTTCACAAAGCTGGGCTCATTTGTCAAAATGACCGTGATCTGAGGGCTTTGCCCCAACGCCGTTTGTCTTGTATTGATCGCCCTTTGTCACGCTTGCCTCTCTTGAAGGTGATAGGCACTTTCTCTTTTCTTTCATTCTGTATAGATTATCTTTTTTACAATCTTGTTAAGGTTGCAAAAGTTGATATAGGCTACAACTGACATAGGCTCACCAAAAATTGGACAATAGAAGATTGGAAAAACACTTCCTGGCCTGATGAGTCTTAATTTCTGCTGTACCATTCAGATGGCAGTGTCAGAATTTGGTGCGAACAACAATGTATGGCTCGATTTTGGCTTGTATCATTAGTTCAGCCTGTTGGTGGGAGTTTAATTGCGTGAAGGATTTGATACGCTTTGGGCCCCTTTGTAGCCCTCTGAGTATTGTTGCCGACCATGTCCGTCCCTTTATAACCACAATGTGTCCATCTTCTGATGGCCGCTTCCAGCAGGATAACACGCCATATCATGACGTGACAATGGGCACACTGAATAACTTTTTTTGCTGGGCCCACTTTTGTTTTACAAGAAAGATGTTCGCGCCTCCCTAGGGGGTGGGCCCCACACGTTGGGAACCTCTGCTTTAGAGCATCTCTGAGTTGTAATGACATGGGAGATCCAGTTTTTCACTGCCTAGGAGCAGACACAATAATACACATCTCCAGGCTTAACTTCATTTTGCTGGTATGTGATTCCAAAAAATATAGGCTCCTCTGGAACTAAAGGAAAACTGATGCCTGTGAGCTCATGCATTAGGGAAGCCTGATCTCTTGATTGCATTATATCTGAGAAATAATCTACTGCAGAATGCCAGTTATTTACTAAAGATGACCATAAAACTATATGTGATTAAAAAGATTATTAGATAATTATAATTATAAGAATTATTCTATGATGTATGAAAGTATGTATTCTGATTACAAAAACAATAAGCATGTCCATCTTAAACCTGTCTCTGAAGAATCTACTACTGTTAATAATACTGAATACTGTTAATAATACTGTTAATAATACAGTAATTATTAATAGTAGTAATACTGAAAATATGTCCTCTGGGTTTCCGATTGACTGTATCCTTGTAACAGTGAAAAATGTGTCAAGATGTAGAAGAAATGCTGCTCATGCCAATGATAAGAGTCCTTGTCTGACAGAAAAACTGAGCAAGATAACAATGATGGGTAAGCCCAAGTATGGCTTTTATGAAATAGCTTAAAATTGTAGTTTACAACTGCATTGATATTGTAGTTTCATCTAATTACAATGCCTAACATCATTTATGACATTTATTGGCAAAAAGTGGGCCCAGGCATACACATGCCAGATGTCTGCTCAGCCAATTGTTGTTCTTTATATCCTCCTTTTTTTTTATTGTGGTGATTCATTAGTCCTAAAGTGTTGATCATAATAAGAAATACATCGAGAATCCAATGAAGATGAAAGGATGACAGCAAAAAACAGTGAAAGAGATTTTGAGAGTGTCTGAAGGGCTTCAATCATCAATTCGGTGTGAAGGTTTTCAGCCAAAATAAATGCTCATAAAACTCTTCTTAATGCATGTGTAGGTGCTTCACAGTAGCTGTAGGCAAACAAACCCAAAGGCCATTAAAGGTTTATCAGAGGTTTGCAGTAGCTTGGACAGAGCTGCTCACAACAGATGAATATGTTTCTGTGGCATTATCAGCATCAGCTTAAATGGCTAAACGGGCGCCTGCCTTTCTCCGGGATAATGGGACCCGGGTCCAAAGACAAATAGGCTCTTTAAATCCAGCTGAACAAAACCTAAAGAGGCAGCCTTCCCTCTAGTGCTAGCATCAAGATGACATGAACACACTGACCCCGCAACACCACATATTTCAGATAAGCCCCCAGGTCAGAAACAATACGGTGTGGACATGACCCCCATTAAATTCTTCCAACACATACATATGAGCAACCCAAATTTCCACCTGCCTGTGTGCAGCACTCGCAGCAGCTTAGCACCCAAGCTGAAGAGGGCTCAGTTTGCAAATGACAGCACCAGCAGAGTTAAATCCATCTAAATGTCCTGAAATGACTCACACGGAAAGGTTTAAATGCTATATCTGAAAAGGTCAACAACCACCAGACCCGACAGCTGTAATGACCATCAACAAGACCTGGGTCACACAGGACTTGCAAGTAATCCCTTCCGCTTGTTTCATCCTGCTATCCTGGAGAGATCAAATGGGTGGCAGTTACAGTATACATGAGCAATAACCCACATATGTGCTTCCAGTTATAGAATAATTGCAAGTCTCACTAGAAAAAAACATGTTTCACATCCCCCCCCCCCCCCACACACACACACACACACACACTGAGTAGTGAACTGATACATGCCATTGTTTATTTCTTGTTTATTTCTACATTACTTTAACATACCAGTTTGCACATTCACTCAAGACAATGAGTCAACACCAGTATCTCAGGCCCTGGCTAGTTGGTGACCATCTGAAAACCACCAGTTAATAGCAAAAAATGTGCAAATGTTCTCACCCGGTGGGCAAGTGGTTGTTGTTGTATATTTGGTAGATGTTGTTAGCAGTGGGTGTGAAACTGATTGCTGAAGCCCACTTATGTGTCACAGAGTGGTCAATGGCTCCTGGCAAACCAGTCCATCCATCCATTCATTTTGTGTGTGTGCTGTGTGCACATGTGTGAGATTAAATGTGTGTATGTTAGGTTGTTTATTTCAGACTGAAGGTGAAAGGAAATCATTCCAACAAATGCTGTCTGTTTCCACTTTACATTACATGTTATCAAGTTTCACTACAGCCTAAAAAGCAGATGTTGACTGTGTGGAGACAAGTTGGTGTCTTCCAACTACGGAAAACCGCATCAATCTGCTAGCAGCTAAAGCAATTACAGAGGTTTTTGGTGCAACAGCCTCTTTCACCCAGCAACAGCCAGCCACCACTCACCAACTGGTTGGGGATTGCACCTTAGTAACAGGAGGTTGCAGGGCTCACTGAACAGTCTCTTCACCAGTGTGACTGAGCCCTGAAACACATTTTATGGCAGGGAGATATTGAATCACAATGATAGAAATCAATTAACCCACTTTAGAGGCTATATTTTATTAAACTGCTAATGTGATATAAGTTTGCATATAATAATTTATTTGAATGTAATCTCAATAATAATTTATTTAAATGTAATCTCAATGACACAATAATGTAGGTATTAATAGCCACTTATCCACTCTGGTGCTGCTTCCTGCATTACTTGAAGTAGTTATTCCCACTTTGTTTTGAATGAATTTTATAGATTATAGAAAAATTAGCAAGAAAAAATACAATTTAAAGGCTCATATGTCCTAAACTATTCACAAATGGTCGTATTAGGTGGCAAGTGATCACAATTTGAGCAGAGCCGAATTTCTATTTATCCTAACACATATAATAAATTATCTCTAAGGGATCTTAAATTTGATATCTTCCTAGAAAAACAGCATATTGATAACAAACGGATCGCATCAAAAAGAATCCAATTAGGAAATCCGTTATGCTAATTGACAGAGGAGAAAAAAGCTTTTCAGGCGTCTTATTGACACTTCTAATCACTTTACAGTTTGTGATGCTCTAATTTAGCACATGAACCACCATTATGAGTTATTAGGTTAAAGGGGCACTACATCTGGCACTCCACACTCTGTTTCACACTCATTAGCAGCTCATTAGGAGGGTGGTGATGGTTCATCCAAACTTGCAGAAATATTATGAAAATAATATTGTAAATATTATGCAGATGGTGCATTTAAATCAAATCCCCTTTTCAGTTTGACTTCTTTCATTTAGCCAAAAATCAATTGCTAAAAATTAAACTATTCATTTTAATCTGGTAGATGACACAATGAAAATGTTTCAGCTCTGCCTAACATGTCAGCTCTATGTTAAAGAGAAAATAAGGTTGCCTTGCAGGTATGTGCGAACATTTTTAGCTGTATGGGAACCTACACTCACTGGTCATATTCTTAATGGTGTAGATTTAACAAGGTGCTAGAAAGTCTCAGTCTCAGCACAGTTGCTACAGATTCATAGGCATCACATCCATAATGTGAATCTCATCCCAAAGGTGCTGGTGACTATGGAGCAAATTTGAGTTCAGCAACTCATTGTCGTGCTTGAGATGATCTGAACTTAGTGATATGCATTATCCTGCTGGAACCAGCCATCAGAAGATGGTACACCGTGTTCATAAAAAGATGAATACTGTCACCAACAATACTCAGGTACACCATTACACCACCACCAGCCTGAACCATTGAGCACTCACTGGAAATTTTCTCTTTTTGGACCATTTTCCATTAACAGTAAGTGAAATACTCAGACCAGCTCATGTTCAGAGTCACAATCACCTTCTTCCCCATTCTGATGCTCTGAACTTCAGCAGGTCGTGTTAACCATGTGTAAATGCTGAGTTGCTGCCACATGATTAGCCGATTAGATATTTGCATTAATGAGCAGATGAACAGAATTCACACATAGGTATGCTTGGCATTTGTGAGAGATTTATTGGCTTGTGCACAAGACAAGTTAACCACGCTTCAGTTGGCAGCAAGGTGATTATTCACTGCCAGTTTTTAAGCTAAATGGTGAAAGAATCCAACTCAAACTCATTTTCACAGCACTGTTCGATTGGTTAGTGGCAGTGCTGGTGCATTTAAATAAACCTGACTTGACTGGCTGGTACCTGCAGCCGTTCTTGAAAAGTTGACTTTTCTTAACTTTATCTGTCTTGCAAGCACCGTGAGCAAAGTAATGATAGAGAGGCAAAATTCAGTTTGGAAATGCATGACATCGCCTCATTAAAAGGTGAGAGTGTTAAAGCCTGTGAGAATCATTCCCAAGAGTTACGGCTATAGTTTAATTAGAAACTGCACAAAGTTTTAGCTCCAAAATATGCTATACTAACACATTATTAAAATCTATTCAACTTAGCCTTTAAATATAGAGGATGAATACATGAATTGGCCTTTTTTAAAAACATAGTTTCACTTTTTAACAGGGTCATACAACTGTACTGCAAACTGAGGTCAAACCACATCAGGTTTCATGTTTGCTGTTTCACAGTTTCCTCCTAGCCTCAATGATGTTTGAAGTCCTGTCCTTTCATATACATTTTCCTCACTATTGTAAAGGAAACAATTATATATATTTTGGTGTCCAAGTATGATATATTTGGATCTAATAGTACTATCTGTGTAGCTGTCCTTTTAGATTATGACTGTAACTTTTTAATGCATAATAAAGAGCATATTACATAGTTCCAGTTCAGTTTTTAGCCATACAACAAACTGCGTGGCTGAAAATTGAAGTGAAAAGTTAACAATTAGTAATGATTTTACCTTTGATAGAAGGAGTGGGAAGAACACAGCCAAACTCACAGGGCAACCTTTCACCAATAAACACAACAAGGACCCCCCAAAATCAATGAGCTTATTATGATGAAGACCTGATCTCAAACTGACTGAGCTTTGAGAGTGTGGCAAGTGTAGCTTTCAACTTGAAGACTAGAACAAAGATAAAGAGACAACAGCACAAATATCAAGAGCTGAAAGTGGCTGTAGTGAAAGCCAGCGAGAGCCTCACAAAGGACGCTATGAATCAGCTGTCGATGTCAGCAATGGATTTTTCACAAAATGACTGAATGAACATGATTTTGTTTGGTGTCTGTGCAACTACTTTTGAAATCTGTGTAAGCTGTCCATGAATTTGTTTAAATACTTAGAATTACACGGTGTAGTCATTAGTCCTGGATTTGAATCCATCAGCTAGCTCGGATCTTTCTGTTAGGAGTTTGCATGTTTTACCTGCGTACCAATCTCATTTGCCTATGTGGGTTGTCACTGGGTAATGTGGTTTCCTACCAAAGACATGTTATGGTAATTGTGATTCTAAATTGCTTGTAGGTGCAAATGTCTAACTGTTTCTCTGTGTCAGTGCTATGATAGGCCGGCGACCTGGGTACCCCACCTTTTGGATGAATGCATGCATGTGTGAGAATTCTTAAGGTGTTCGGCAGTATGAACGATCACTTAAAACTAAATTTTTATAACGCAGTAGTATCATAGTATCTTTTTCTGCATTGGATAAAGAGGATTAGCATGTAACTGAAGGACAGACAAGTGAAGTTCAGTGTATTTTTCTAACCTTGGACTGACGATGCTCTCCCTGGGGTGCACTATGACATTCTGTGTGTAACCAAAAGTGCATTTGAATGAGTCAGCGTGGTTCGGCTGCTCAGCACTCACTACCACTCTCTATTACCATAATGATGACTCAGTCCTGCTCTCTCCCACCTCATTCTGTCCAGTCCTGTCTCTGTCCTTAGCCCTTCTCTTCTTTGTTGCCTCTCCTTCCACCGTCCTGTCCTTCATCACCTTGTCATCTTCTATTCTTAGATTGCTTTGTCATGTCTTGGCCACTGCTTTCTTCCTTCCACTTTTTTATACTTCTTTATTGCTGCATGTTATAGTTGTTTTAGTACTGGGGGTGAAGGTATTTTAAGCTCGGTGTTGTGTAAAAAGAGTTCAGTGTCCTGAGTTAGTGGATACTAGCCAATGTGTGCTCAAGCTGTTGCAGCTTGAGCCCAGCTTCCCAGATCTTACCAGTGCTGGAAACAGAATCTGCTTCACTACATTCAATAGACAGATAAGAAAAAAGATAGACAGGCAGACTAGCACGCTGTGCCATTCTTCACAGATATGGGGGTGTGCACAGGCTGCAAGACATTTCTGGAAGTGGATGGTGTTAGCCTGCTATTGTGCTATGGTGTCTAAAATCGGATCTGATAATAGTCTTAATTTCCTCCACCTTCAGTCACAGCCTATTATTTAAACTTTCAAACCTATGTATGGAAATGTGATTCAGGGTCAAATAATGGAAAAAATTGTAAAACTAAGAAGTAAAAGTACTGCAGAAATTGAAAAAAGACATATTTCTGTAATACACAGCTTTTCAAAATATGCATTACCTTGAATTCTCATTTCAATAGAATGCAGAAAAAGAGACAATACGTTACTTTGTTTTTTCATTAGTCATTCATCCGGTGTCAAAACTGCTGCCAAGATGGTCACTGTGAGAGAGTGGTGACATAAATAAATAAAGTAGGGGATGTAATTTTGAGTTGTGTCCTGGCACAGCTGAAAATTGTTAGATTTGATACTCTGCCAGAATGAATAATAATAATAACAATATTTTAAAACCAAGGGCACGAAGGGAGACTTTGCCCTCAGTACGATAGAAATGAAAACCGGAGGCTATCCAAGACACACAGATTTGATAAATTAATCAATTACACATTTTTTCATGCCAACGACTCGATAATGAACTAATAAATTGATTTTTTTTTTTTACTTGAGAAAATTGAATTCAAAGTAAAACAGATTTTTGAAGCCTTGACAATGCTCATTACACAAAGTCACTGAAGCCGTTAATGAGCTGCATTTTTTTCTCTTCCCACTGATAACAACGTCTGTGAATGCATCAAGAGCTTATCGAGACTGAAGGCTGGAAAAATCCAGTACATGTGTTTATAACAATTAAACAACAAAGGTACCAACTGATAATTTACCACACACACACGGACACGCACAGTGAGCAAAAATGCACTCCAGAGCAGAAAACAGAAAACTTCAGTAACAACTTAGCGAAGTCAAGATAAACATTTTGATTATTTTCGGGTGATTGTAAACTTAACATCAATAAAATTGCAATTACATACTAGCAAAATATGCCCTCGTGAGTCCGAACTGATTCTTTTATTGTTATATTTCAATATACAGGAAATTTAAACCTAAACTTTTAGTTTATACTGAGTTTTTAAAGCCCATACAAGGAAACTTATTTTTCATGTCTCATGAAGATAAGCAGAATCTGTCAGGGGTTGCTGAGTGGAGGCGAGGAAGAAGGAACCCAAACGCAGGACTCACAGGTAGGTGAAGACTGGTGTTTATTGTGATGGCGTGAGCAAACAGAACAGAGGTAGGAAATGGCTGGCTGGACGACTGACTGAATGAAGGAAGGAAGGACGGACGGACTGAGTGGCTGGCTGGCGGAAACGACAACATAACATCACACGAACATCAATGACACGACAAAGAACTGGTGAAACCGAGGAACTTAAATACACAGGTTGAATGATGACAATGATTGGAAACAGGTGAGTACAGGGCTGAACATAATCTGACTAATGACACGAGAGACAAGCTGACATGGGGAAAAAACAGGAAGTGAAAACATTGATGTGGGAAAACTGAAAACACTGGGTCACCGACCCAGGAACCCTGACAGTACCCCCCCCCCCCCTTCAAAGGACGGCACCCGACGGCCAAAAGAGAAAAAGACCAGAACAGGGCGGGCGGAGGGGGCCCAGGACGGAGGGACGGAGTCCACAGAGAGACAGTTCAGGTGGGCGGCCGCGTGGCCGGCGGCTGAGACGAGACAGTTCAGGTGGGCGGCCGCGTGGCCGGCGGCTGAGACGAGACAGTTCAGGTGGGCGGCCGCGTGGCCGGCGGCTGAGACGAGACAGTTCAGGTGGGCGGCCGCGTGGCCGGCGGCTGAGACGGCGGCGGGCGGCCGCTGAGCAGGTCCGGCGGGCGGCCGCTGAGCAGGTCCGGCGGGCGGCCGCTGAGCAGGTCCGGCGGGCGGCCGCTGAGCAGGTCCGGCGGGCGGCCGCTGAGCAGGTCCGGCGGGCGGCCGCTGAGCCGGCGATGACGTCCAGAACGTGGCTGGGGCGACGGCGCGGCAGCCGCAGGACCAGGCGAAGCCGAGGCTGAGGCTGGACCAGGCGAAGCAGAAGCTGAAGCTGAGGCTGTCTGGACCAGGCGACGGCACGGGAGCCGGGGGTGACGGAGCCACAGCTTTAGGGCCAGCGGGCGCGGAGGCCCCTGGCTGGAGACAGGCAGGGCCAGCAGGCGCGGAGGCCCCTGGCTGGAGACAGGCAGGGCCAGCGGGCGCGGGAGGCCCCTGGCTGAAGAGCGGGAGAACTCACAGCTGGCTCTGGGTGCTGTGGCTGCAGGTCCGGGAACTGAACAGGGTGGTGGATGAGTGACTGAACTACAGAAGACTGGACAACAGACTGGACAGACTGGAGGACGGGCGACCGGGAGGCAGGAGGCGACTGGACGACAGGGGACTGGAGGGCAGGGGGAGACTGGACGACAGGGGACTGGAGGGCAGGGGGAGACTGGACGACAGGGGACTGGAGGGCAGGGGGAGACTGGACGACAGGGGACTGGAGGGCAGGGGGAGACTGGACGACAGGGGACTGGAGGGAAGGCTGAAGAGCAGGTGAGTGAACTGACTGGAGTGGGGAAGCTAATGGCTGAGCTAATGACTGGGTTACTGAAGGGGACAAAACTGCAGCCTGGGCTAATAAAGCTGGTGCCTGAGCAGGGGACACCTCAGCTAGTCTAACCAGTAATAATGCAAGGGCGTGAAAAGCTGGATCAGGAGGTGGAGGAAGTGGTGAAGTAGTAGGTGGACTGGTTAGCTCTTCCAAGCCTCTAGGGAGGCCAGGCTGGATTGAGGCTGCCCTCAGCCTGGGTGCTGGGACAGGCACGGGAGGTGGCTGGACACCAGTCACCCCCACCCGGGAAACAAGAGCGGATGTGGAGGTAGACTGCGTCGCAGCTGCCCTCCTCCTGGGAAATGGCTGAGGAGGAAGGCCGAATCTGGGCTGCCGTGCTGGTGGGAAATGGCTGAGTGATGGGTGTGGAAAAAGTGACCGGGTGTGTGATACAGGCAGGTTTATCTGGGATTAGTCTGTTTCTTCTGCCACCACGATTTACAGTCTTTGCGGGCGCAGAGCAGAAAAAAATCTTCCCAGTCTACATCCTCCAGGAGGGAAACTCCCCATGAATCGGCGGTGAATCTGTTAGTTAATCTGGGTGAAGAGTCAAATGAGGAGGGTGGAAAACAGTTACCGGAACTCACCACCGGGGTTGCTGAAAATGGTCCATATTATGGCGGCATGTGCGCCGCTTTCTCCGGGAAGAGGAAGCGGCCGGGGTAAACAGCTGAGCCTCTGGCGCGGTAGCCTCCATTGGGCCGGGGTGGGAGGCGTAGCTGCGGTGCCGTGGCGAAGGTGGAGGTCCGGCGAATGAGGCAGCGGGTGTGTGAACGAGGAGCGGAGCGGCGAGAGAGGGAGCGGCCGAAACGCGGCATGAAACGTCCGCTCTCCGCGGCAAATGCTCCGGGGCAGGTGAGGCAGCAGGTGGGGGAGCGCGGCGTCTCCAAGGCCCACCCAGAGCCAGGCGAGTCCCCTCTAAGACGTGCTCTCTCTCCGCGAAGAGCCGCTGTTTTCCCCTGAGCACCTCTGCCCAACGGGAAAGCGCTGCCTCCTGCCGCTCGTAGAGGTCCGAGTCCGCTGGGTTCCAATCGTGTCTTCGTGGCACGGGTCGTGTCATTCTGTCAGGGGTTGCTGAGTGGAGGCGAGGAAGAAGGAACCCAAACGCAGGACTCACAGGTAGGTGAAGACTGGTGTTTATTGTGATGGCGTGAGCAAACAGAACAGAGGTAGGAAATGGCTGGCTGGACGACTGACTGAATGAAGGAAGGAAGGACGGACGGACTGAGTGGCTGGCTGGCGGAAACGACAACATAACATCACACGAACATCAATGACACGACAAAGAACTGGTGAAACCGAGGAACTTAAATACACAGGTTGAATGATGACAATGATTGGAAACAGGTGAGTACAGGGCTGAACATAATCTGACTAATGACACGAGAGACAAGCTGACATGGGGAAAAAACAGGAAGTGAAAACATTGATGTGGGAAAACTGAAAACACTGGGTCACCGACCCAGGAACCCTGACAGAATCCTTGTCTGTGAGGAAATATATGATTCATATCTGTGTAGTTATATTGTAAGATGTCCATGTCTCTTAAAACTCAATGCTAGAAGTTGTCTCCTAGATTTGTACTTATATTTCTGATGCTACCAGCAAATCCAGTGACTTTACTACTACTTTATTGTGAAAGAGTTAACAAGAAAATGCCAGTTTCATGGTGAAATAGCACTCAGGAGTCCTTCTGCTATGGCTTGCAGAGTGAAGGTTGTTCAGATTAAATTTATAACTCCATCACACCTCCCCTGCTCAGCATGAAAGTAATGATGGATTATAGCCACCTTCGCATGTTCGTTGATTACTCGTAACGCTATAGAGATACGTTTTTGTAAGTGATTCAGAATTGTTAAGTGCAGCTTTAAGGGCACATGATGTATCATGATGCATGAAATCACAGATGCATGTTCAATTTAGGATCAACATGGCATTAAAAGTAACACTATATGTAATGTTATTGTGTCATATTGGTCTTTTTATTCCAACTGAACCAACCACCAGGTTTATTTATTAGGGTTCAGGCAGCCATTACAATTCAGTCTCTCTATTCTGATCTTTCCTACAGTATAACCAAAATTATTTTGTCTTCTTGCAAGCTCACTGAAATCCTGTGAAGTCCTGTTAAAATTAACCTTAATCTTGGTTAGATATAGTTAAATATAATTTACAAGACTTGGTTGCATATGCACAAAATGTTAAATCATGAATTAATTGTGACACACCGCTTTTTTAAAAGGTTGATACCAAAACCTGATTATTGGCAAATCTGCTGAGTCAAGAAATCATTTAAATAGTGATTTCTTGGCAAAGTGAAGTAAGCTACAAGCCCTTAGAAAGAAGCACATCATGCCACAATCTAAAATCTCTAGAGCGGCTCTTCCTCCGACCACAGGTACAACATGCCCAGGACCCACTACAGTTCGCCTACAAGGCGGGTGTCGGAGTGGAGGATGCCATCCTGTACCTCCTGCATAGAGCCCACTCACACCTCGATGGGGGAAAAGGCACGGTCAGGATCCTGTTTCTTGACTTTTCCAGTGCCTTTAATACCATCCGGCCCTGTCTGCTCCAGGAGAAACTGAACAGGATGGAGGTGGACCCCTGCCTGGTGGCTTGGATCTCCGACTACCTCACCGACAGGCCACAGTACGTCAGGCTGAAGGACATCACGTCTGACACTGTGGTCAGCAGCACAGGAGCACCACAGGGAACTGTGCTGTCCCCTCTTCTCTTCACCCTGTACACCTCTGACTTCTGCTACACCTCTGAATTATGCCACATTCAGAAGTTTGCAGACGACACAGCCATCATGGGGTGTATCTGGGATGACCAGGAAGAGGAGTATAGAAGTGTGGTGAGGAACTTTGTCGCATGGAGTCACACAAACCACCTGCAACTCAACACCTCAAAGACTAAGGAACTGGTTGTGGACTTTGGGAGGTCCAGAGCAGGTCCACTGCCGGTTCAGATAGAGGGGGAGGAGGTGGAGGTGGTCAACAAGTACAAGTACCTCGGGCTGTGGGTGGACAATAAACTGGACTGGTCATGCAACACAGAGCACCTGTACAAAAAAGCCCAAAGCCGACTGTACTTCCTCAGGAGGCTGAGGTCTTTTAACATCTGCAGGAAGCTCCTGAGGATGTTTTACCAGTCGGTGGTTGCTGGAGTACTGTTCTATGCTGTGGTGTGCTGGGGGAGCAGCACAGCAAAGAAGGACTCATCCAGGCTGGAGAAACTGATCAGGAAGGCTGGCTCTGTGGTCGGCATGAAGCTGGACACTCTGGTGTCAGTGGCAGAGAAAAGGACACTAAAGAAACTGCTGGACATTATGGACAATGCTGGGCATCCTCTGCACACGGCCATAAACAACCAGAAGAGTCTGTTCAGTGACAGGTTGCTTCTCCCAAAGACAAGAACCAACAGACTTAAAAACTCCTTTGTCCCATACGCCATCAAACTGTTTAACTCCTCTCTGGAGGGGAGAGGGAGGGGAAACAGGAGGACAAAGGAGGGGGGAACAGCTAAGCTGTAGTGCCTCTCCACTTCACTGTGCAATTACTTTTTGTGCAATACTTTTTGTTAATAATCAGCGGTGCAATAGACTCCATACTTGAAATGTGCAATTCACTTTTATTTTTATTTTTATTCCTATTTATTCTATTTATCCCCCTTGTATATTTTATCTATATATGTCTTTGTATTTATATATGTGTGTATATATATATATATATATATATATATATATATATATATATATATATATATATATATATATAATATTCTTAACTCTGTAACTTCTGTCGGTGCTGTGCTTTTTGGAAAAACAAATTTCCCAGAGGAACCCACCCGAGGGATTAATAAAGTTTTATCTAATCTAATCTAAAAGGAACTTAAGAAAAGAAACAAACTCATTGACATTTCTCAGCCTGGAAAAGGTGGCAAAGCCTCTTTTAAGGCTTTCTAACCCTTACACAGCATTTCATTAAAAAAACATCGGATGAACAGTCATGGATGGCGGTGGCAGTGTGATGGTCTGGGGCTGTTTGCTGGAGACCAAGGAAATCCTGAAGAACATCAGACCCTGAGTTTATGCCCTGAAGCTTAAGCACACTAGGGTCATGCAACAGCGACAATGGTCTAACAGCATACCAGCATCTCCACCTCTGAACAGTTAAGAAAAAGCAAAATGAAGGTTTTGGAGATGCCAAGTCAAAGTCTGGACTTTAATCTGATCGAGATGTTTTGGCTTAATGGTTATGCCAAATGCTTGACTGCAGTTTTTGCTGCCAAGGGTGGCACAAGCAGTTATTAGGTTTAGCTGTGTTTTCACCTGTTGGCCATCCTCTCGTTATCCTGTGTATTTAGGTTCTTGGTTTTCCTTGTCACAACGCTGTCATGTTCTCATGTTGTGTGCGCTCCTGTCTGTTAGTCAGGGTTTGTGGTTTCAGTTACTCCAGTTCAGCTCTGCTTGTTATGTTGTTCAATCAGCCATCTGCCAGAAAATAATGTGTGTCTTAAGTTAAGCCTGTCTGCCAAGTCCTAATTTTTGGGTCCTCTCTCTGCCTGCCACACAACCAGCCCATGACTGTACTTTTTTGGTTTATTTAGTGTATTTTCTAGTGATGGGCAGATGAAGCTTCATGAAGCACTGAAGCTTTTCATCCAATTGGTTCACCCCAGCGCAAAGCTTCTTGAAGCTTCATTTGCTCTAGTAGGACACCTACTGGACGTAAAAATATTAGTTGGCATGAATTTGAAGAGTGAAACATCGATATTGTAGTGATGGCAGTATACTTTGTATATTTATGCTGGCAGTATGGAAAATGATCATTTGGAAATGCTTAAAATGGAAATGATCATTTACTGTGAGGTGAGGTGTGGTTGGGGTGTGGACAGTGGTTGTGCTTTTGTAACGTTCAGGTATGGACAGCTACACACTGAGGCTTTGAGCCTCAGTCCTGCCCACATTTTATTCTGTAAAAACTAAATTTTCACTGCTTTTATGACCTTTTTAGTGGGGAGAACATAGCTAGGATTGAATGATTTAACAAATCTTTTAAATCCTTTGTCCTCCACAATGCTAAATGGGTGGGAGTCCTCAATCACCATGCTAACCAGGTCTTCATCTATTTGAGATTGTTCTCCTGAGGAAAGACAACAAAAACAAAGCACAAATATAAATATCACACACGTCACTTATTGCATTGTATAATATTGTTATATCATTTAGTAACATTACTGCATGATATATTATCATGGCATTTGATGGCTCACCTGGTCTTGCTCCACAATCGGTGTTCCCCTTATTCTCATGCAAAGCTCTGTAGTGCCTAAGCATGGATGAGGTGTTGTTGTTATATCCCAGCTCCCTGGCACATAGCAAACACTTCACCTTGTACAAAAGTAAAGACAGCTTAACATATGTTTTATTGCACCATCAGTATTATGAAAATACATCTTCTGTAGAAATTTACATACCTTGTTGGGAGGAATAAAATCAAAATGTTCCCACACAGGGGAGGACATCCTCCTCTTCTTAGCTGGCTCCATTCTCTCCTGACTTTCTCTCCTCACTCTCATAAACCTCCTAACTCTCTCCAAACTGTCTCTAACTCTCTCCAAATTGTCTCCAAACTCTCACTAAGCACAACTCTCCATCAAACACCCACATTTTTGAATGAAGTCCGAGGGGTTTATATCGCTGTCATATCTCGCGGCAAAGTTTGAACCGCTTCATGAACCAGTCACGTGGTACAGCCGGGCAGCGAGGCTTCGGACGTCATCATTTTCAGCTCCTCCCATAAATGAAGCAAGCGTCGATACGCGCTTCGCGGAAACGTCCCCTCAATTACTCGACACACGCTTCGAAGCCTCGATACAGAACGTCACATCACTAGTATTTTCAGTTTTTGGTACTCTTGCCTTTTTTATTTAAGCTGATTGATATTTTTGTAATCTTATGCAATTAAGCTCATTCAGCAAGTTCTGCTTTTAGTATTTCAAATATTTTTGAGCATTTCGAGCAAAATGTTCACATTTTTAGCTTTCACATTCCATTTTCTCCAGAGAAATGCTATTTTTTATTTTATTTATTTATTTATTTATTGCTGTACTTGAGCATGCTAGACCCTCAGCTTCTGGGAAGCCACTTTAAACTGCAGGACAATTGCATATGTGGAAGGTTACCTCTCTCTGTAGCACTGCAGTCTAACAATCTGAAAGCAGCGACTCTCAGAAAGATTGGTGAAGGTTTGCAAATAATTGGAATCTAATTTATAAACCCAGATAATCTGCCAGCACATTGCAATCAATCTGACTCACTCTTTACACAGTTTGTCAGCACTTTTTTTGCACCAGGTAGGTTGCCAACTAGATCCAGTGTTCTTATGTTCCTATATAAGAGCAAGGTTGGTGAGTGCCTATGTCATTTTGTAGTTAAATCACCATCTAGCTGCAACTACGTCACTATTGTGGGCGGAATATCTGAAGTTTTTGTGCATCTATCTATCTATCTCTATCTATCTATCTATCTATCTATCTATCTATATATATATATGTATATATATATATATATGTAGGTCCCTCATCCTATTCATGTAGCCCCTTCCGCCGGGGTTACTTAAATACCAAGGGCTCAGAGAAGAGCTCGAGAGGATGGGTGAAGGTAACGGTGGTCCCCGTGGTAATCGGAGCTCTAGGTGCGGTGACTCCCAAGCTAGACTGGTGGCTCCAGCAGATCACGGGAATAACATTGGAGATCTCTGTCCAGAAGAGCGCAGTCCTGGGAACAGCTAAGATACTGCGCAGGACCCTCAAGCTCCCAGCTATATATATATATATATATATATATATATATATATATATATATATATATATATATATATATATATATTGTTGTCCACTCATTCACATTAAGTCACTTACAATTTAAAAAAATCAAGCAAATCTCTAACTCCCTCATCACTTTATCCGTTAGTAGTTCCTAACAGCCTGGCCCTTGTACTCCACTGTGGATGACTGGAGGTGCATTCTGATGAACCCCTGTAGTATTTGTTGACATTCATTTGATGCGCTGGACAATTGTTCTCCTAGCTGTGGAGTACACGTGTGTGTGAAGCTGCATATCATGCATACATTTTGTGTTGATACAGATGCTGGCAGGGAGTGTTTGTCATTCTCTGTGTCACCATAGCATCTGCCCGCGCACTCCTCCAGGCACTGAGGTTCAATCAACAACAGCTGGTTATTACAGCGAAAAAAGGTACAGCTAGTTCATCTCTTCAGGCTTCAACAGGCTCTGGCTGAAGCTCGAGTGAAGCCTGTGGCCTCGTAGATATCGTATATATCATTTCTTTCTTCCATATGAGTCTTGCCAGAAATCTATTTTGTGTGAGGACAGACTTCGTTATTCTCGGGGTGAATCCAGTATTCTGAAGATATGAGTCAAGTAAATCTCTATTGCATGAGAACAACAAACCAACGACAGGTACAGTAAATTACATTTTAAGTATATTCTCAGGATTAATTTATATGTTTTTCTATTAATTTTTTTTTTACTTTTGAATATTTAATTTGTTCATTGGGGAACTGCAATTATTGTCAAACAAACAATAGTCTTATCACTTCAGGCACAGTTCTAAAGGAAGTTCCCTTGTCAATTGCTCATAAATTTACAACCATTGCCAAGATTTAACAAGACAACAAAGAGCACTGCTTTGGTAGATTAAAGGACTTCCTCCCATCAATTAAACTAATATCCCGCACAAGGCTGACTACCTTTCAGAGCTTTGAATTGGTAAATGATGATAATTTTCTCAGTGTTACTACCACCATTATTTATCTCCAGTCAACAATAGCAGATATAATTCTGTGCTAGAGGCAGGATTTCCTAAAATTCACAGTGCTCCATTTCCATATAAACATGCTTACGGCAAGAAAATATGCATTTGTGGCACATTTCACTCGGTGGAGAAGCAAATCATTTTTTCTGACTTTTATTTTCAAAGTTATTAAATGAGCCATCCATGCTTCCCCTCTCCATGGTTTAATTTATTTTGTCTGCCTCTTAGACAGCAGCATATGTCAACCTGTCAAAATGTCAAACATCTGAGAAAATATACAAAATTAAAGCTGGCTGCCACAGATTACACAACACTTGAATGTGTCATCATTGCCTATCAGCTAAAAACCAAACTGTCAGATGAGTTTGGCATGTAATAGAAAAACATTAGCTTGTAAACAATAGAAAGGATAATCTGTCTCTGTGCACATAAGTACTTATAACCCATTCTCTCTAAACAGGTAGCCAAAGCACGCTTTCATAGTTCTAACCCTACACATTTAAGGCAACCATATCTGTGCAATATTTGGAGTCCAGAAAATGAGACTGGCATTTCCAGTTCTAACCAAAAGAGCAAAATATCTGCACTCTTACCTTTGATCCCAACTATAGCAAGTTTCCAGTTCACAAGTACATCTCTTTCCCAATAACAATGACTGAAGCCCGTCAAGCTGAGAGGCCAGCAGTTTTGGATAAAACTCCAGTCTTTGACAGAAGACTAGTGGCAGATTAGCATCCTAGACAAGCTGCCACTGTCTCTGCTTTCACTGCTCTGAGATCAGTTATGAGGTGC